>NC_143134.1:121627916-122230208 GCF_059928025.1 Delphinapterus leucas | reverse complement strand
CAAAAATGCCCCTGGTCGAGAACCCCAGGCCTAGAGAAATAAGCCCCCTCCTGAGTCAGGCGGGATTCGGACCAGCTCGGGTGTGGCCTCCTCCAGGAAGCCAGCCCTGGTTCTCTGCAGAGCTCTCCCCAGTTGAGCATTTCTGCTCATCTTGGTGTGAGATGCTGTGCATCCATCCGGGGCGCTGCTATAACCTTTCCCTCCCTCCTGAGCCCTGGGGCCCTCACAGCTGGAGGCCCCGCCCTTGCGGTCCTGGCCTGCGGCGCCGGGACCAGGTGGGCTCCTGCTGCGGGAGCTTTGGTTCTGGCTCCTGGGGGCCCGTCCCTGTGAGGCCTTCTGGGTGACAAAAGGGACACTGAGGCCCAGAGAAGGGCAGGTGTTGGCTGAAGCTCTGTCTGCTGGTCAGTGGCCGAATCCGGTGGGTTTGGTGCACGGATAGGTGCACGGGTGTGGGAGAAAGAACCTTCCAGAGCTCGGTGAAGAATGATGTTCCCGTGCTCTGTGCTCACCCTCCAGAAGTTTCCGGCATCTGACAGGCCGATATGCCCCGCACAGCTGTTCTCACCGCTGGCGTGGGGCCCCTTTCCTGGGCATCGGGTGCCGAGCCGCCTCCGTCCAGATGGCATCTCTGGGCCCTCCCGTGCCCTCCCTGGTGGGGATTTGGGTTGTTCCCAGTGGGGTGGGGTACCTGGCCGGCCGACACCACGAGCATCCCCAGGCCTCCTGGACGGCTTTCAGGAGCGCAGTGGCCGGGTCGACAGCGTGTCCCTCGCGTCCCCACGTCGACAGGACCCTGACGGCATCTTGGTCACCTGAGGGTGAAGTGCAGGCATTCAGAGTTGTGCTGGGGAGATGCGGAAGAGGCTGTCACGGCTGCCAAACCCAGGCTGTCCCCAGAGAAACTGTGACAGCGCACCGCCTGGCCGAGAGATGGACTGGGGGAGGTTTCTGGCGTGGTGGGAATGCCTCGGGTGGACAGAACGGCTCCCTTACCTCCGAGAAGTCCTGTCCCTGCTAGTTGGAGGGTCCTTGAGCCTCCTGCTGCTTGGCGGCCGTCAGCCGGTGAGGGGGCCTTTACGTGACAGCTGCCCACCCTCCGCGGTGCTGGGGATGTGGGGAAGCCCGGGCCCAGCGCTCGGGTCCCCGCCTCTCCTCCCTCAGCCGGAACTAGCTCCTGACGGGGCTGCTCCGATGCTCCTTGGAGGCCGAGGACAGGTGATGGCCGTCTGTTCACGCCACCTGTCAAAGGCTCCCCTGAGCCCCGCACTGCCGTGTGCCCCCGGGGACTAAACGGGAGAAAACACCGTGACAGGCGCCTGGCGGCGCACGTAGGGGTTGGGTCCTGGGAGAAGGCCTCCCACCTTCTTCTTGAGAGCAAGGAGGGCCGTGGAGGGTCGGTGCAACAAACCACCCTGAAACTCGTCGGCTTAAGGCAACAGCAGCCAGCGATCCTCCTTCACCGTTTCTGTGTGTCAGGAACTGAGAAGCAGCTCAGGGGTGGTCCTGGCTGCAGCTAGACGCTGGCTGGCGCTGCATCCTCTGTGGGCTTGACCAGGGCCGGAGGAGCTGCTCCCGGGGTCGCCGCCGCGTGGTGGACCGGCTTGTCCCCCTGCAGGACCCCGGGGGGCGGGCAGGGAGCTGCTTGAGCGTCCTCACAACATGGTGGCCGGCTTCCCAGCACATGTGGTCGGGGCCCAGGGGAAGCCACCGCCTTGAAGTCCTGCACTGTCACTCGCACGCTGCCCTCCTGGTCTCCTGGCCCTCAGGTGGCCCGCTCGGCTCAGCCGGGTCCCAGCAGTGGCCCTTCTCCAAGATGGCCCTCGTGGCGCCACCCTGTGGCCCATTTTCTCACACTCCTGACTCTTCTCCTCACTGGGACCCAGCGTCTGATATGCAGGATGCTTCCGTCAGTGTCTGAGTTGAGCTGGGCCCCAGGCCTCCCCGCTTGCCTTGTGCCCAGGCCTAAATGGACCCTGGGGGGCCTGCGGGGACTGTTTTGTGTCTTGGGGGGAGTATGGCAGCCTGGTGGGATGTGTGTTCCAACTCCGGCCGCCTGACCTCAGGTATGTCCCTGGGCTCCCTGGCCTCGGTTTCCTTGTCTGTCAAATGGGGATAAAAGAGGAACCCCCTCCTCTGGCATAAAGGTTTCAGCACAGCATCCGGCCAAGAGTCAAGCCAGTGTGACGGGACTGTCCCAACAGCAAGCTGCCCCAAGCCAGGCTGTGCACCGTGTCTGTCTGCTAGGCCTCTGCCTTGGGAGGGCTGTGCTGGGCCACGCGGGCCTAGTGGGGAGGCTAGAAGCAGATGAGGGCCACTCACTTCCCGGCTACAGGCTGCTGCCAGTGGCTATGGCCCGGGGAAAGTTGGGGAACAGACGGGCCCGCCGTCATGACGCAGGTACAGCACGGCTTGGCTGGAGGAGAATCGGCACCTGGCTGTGGGGAAGGGGGGGCGAGGGTGGCACCTCTGACGCGGGGCAGCGCCGGGCACAGAGAGAGGGCCCAGCCAGCTCTGCACACCCGAGGCCGCGTGCTTTAGGAACACACAGCTCTGGCGTTTCCGGTGTGTCTTCTGTATCTTTATTGCAGCTGAACTCCTGCTACTTCTTTTCATGGAGACAACAAGTCAGTCACAGCCCCCATGCTGCATCTGTCTGCCTGAAGACAGTCTGTAGGGTGAGGGCGTTGATTTTGCTGGAGTAACAACTGGGCAATAAAAAGCCCAGCCAACAAAGCACCCAGCCAGGCAGGAGGTTGGAACAGCCAATGAAACGGGGAGATGTCAGTGGCTGAGACAGGGAGGCCCCTGGTTGTCCCGGCCATCTGGTATCCATCCACAGGCCTGTGGCCACGGACCCTCCCCAGGCTCCAGAAGTTTCCATGTTTGTGCAGGTCACTGGCCTGGAGACTGTCCCAAACTTCTCCATAGAATCAGTTTCCATTGCCTGTTACTCAATGGTCTTTTTCATTTAAAAAAAAAAAAAAAAGAATAAAAAAGTTTTAAAAGGAGGGCAGAAGATTCACCCTCAAGGCCTGTTTGGCACCCACTTCGGAAGGCGCAGGAGTGAGGAGGTGTCTGCCCGGGAAGGGCCAGGCTCCGCAGGAAGCGGGTCGGGGGAGAGCTGCCTCTGTGCCGCCCGTCCCTCTCCAACCCCACGGCCACCTCCCCGCGAGGCCACCTCCACTGCCCTTTGCAGCAGCGGTGTCCGGGTCACCCCTCTCTTGCCAGAGGTGACTTAGTCATCTGTCCTCACCCCAATCTGACTATCTCTCCCATGAGGAAAAACCCAGAGTTCCCAACTTGAAGGCTGCTCGCTCTTAAGCTGCGGGTCAGGCTGGACCTCCCCTCCCCTGACCCCCGCCCAACCCTCCCGGAGCTCCCGCCGCGGGCACCTCTGCGCTCTCCTCACCTGGCTCCCTCTTCCCCTCTTTTGGTGCACGGCTGAGGCCCCAGAGACACCCGGCTGGGCTCGGGGCCCTCCTCTGCACCCCCGTCCCCCAGGAACTCAGTGCAGCCATCCACTTCCACCCTCGGACAGCGGCCTCCGCGAAGCCCCATCGAGCCTCCCTCCTTCCGTGTCCCCAGGCTTGGCCAGTGTAGGTGCCTGTGGGCATCCAAGCAGAAGCCTTGCCCAGAGCTCAGATGCATCCCTATCGTGATGGTGGGAGTGGGCGTGGGGCAGAGGGAGCCGCCCTGGACCTATGAGCTGGCAGCCCAGGGGGCCAGGAGGAAATGAAGAAGATCTTTTTCCTCTACAGTTCCCCTTGGTCTTGGCCCAGCCAATTTGGGGCCTAGGTGGCCAGTTAGCTCTAGGCTAGCGGCCTTAGCCCCCAGAGATCCCACTGTAGACAGAGCTCCTGTTCTGCACTAGATATCTGAGTCCTTGTAGGGGGCACATGCGGAGAGGTTGAGGATGGATCGCGATGCTCTATGCCCCTTGGGGAGAGGTGGGGGCATCCCAGCAGGTGCGTTGTGTGGCCAAGACATGGTGGTGATAAATGGAATATTTATAAATGGAATATTTCCTGCCATATCAATAAACAAAGGATGTCACAGTCACCAATGATTGCAGCCCTCCAACGTGAGCAGGTGAGCCCTGAGGAAACGCAGGGCTGAAAAGAATACCTGCCATCTAGCAGCCGTCAGACTGCAGCCACTCCCTGTGGTGAGCGCTGAGGAAACTCAGGATGTGAAAATACAGGCTCCAGATAGCTAAGGTTCACGTCAATCAAGGAATGATTTCAGTGAGCCCAGACTCTTGCATCTTCCCATACATAGAGAAGTGCTAACTTCCTTTTTTTTTTCTTTTTCCGTACGTGGGCCTCTCACTGTTGTGGCCTCTCCCGCACAGGCTCCGGACGCGTAGGCTCAGCGGCCATGGCTCACGGGCCCAGCCACTCTGCGGCATGTGGGATCTTCCCGGACCGGGGCACACACCCGCGTCCCCTGCATCTCCTGCAGGCGGACTCTCAACCACCGCGCCACCAGGGAAACCCAAGTCCTAACTTCCTTAACTTGAGATATCTGGTTTTCTTTAACTAACAATAATCCTTTGACAGTTCCCCACTACCTGCCCTTTGTTGCAAAACTCCAGTATATCCCGGCGCCTCCCCTGGCCTCCTCGGAGCAGTTTCTCAGAGCCATCTGAAATGCTGTCTCCCGGGCTGCAGTCCTCATTTTGCCCCCAATAAAACTTAACTCGCAACTCTCACGTTGTGCATTCTTTAAAGTCAACAGTGGGGTTCCCAGCTACATCCCATGCTGGTGAAAACCTGACACCCACTGGGGCCAAACTGTGTGGAGGGCATCTGTGTTTGCGGCCCCCAGGGGCCATCTTGGGGCTTCCCGGGCAGGCAGGCCTCTTGGAGTAGAGCCAGAAGGTCTGAGCCACTGCCGCTCTGGAGCCCCGGTGTCCTGCTTCTGTTCGGCTCACTTAGCTGACCTCTGCATGCCCGGCCCTGACCCATGTCCCTGGCTTCACTGTCACTGGGCCCGATGGCCTCAGCTCACGTGCTAATTCTAGGTCTGGAGCTGCAGCTGGAGTCACCTGGGCCCTGCAGGCCGGCTGAACTGAGGGCCAGGAAGTGGAGGTGAGCTCTGGGTGCCCTACAGCCCTTGATCTTCCTCTCTCGTCTCCAGAGAAGGGCCCTACCTGCGCGCAGGTACGTGACCGGGAGCCCGGGTGTGACCTGGGGGGCGGGGAATGGACGAAAGTGTCGAAGCCCTGGTACAAGCAGCCTGGAGCTACACTACGATGACCAGACACTCCAGACTTGGGGCCCTCCGGGGATGCACCCAGGTGGCTCTCCCGGGCATCCATCTGCCTACATGGTGGCTCGGTTACCCCGGAGCCTCCCCCGGGGATGTCCCCATCTCCGTCCCTAGCAGCCGTGCCCCCAGTGGAGGAGAGGCCACCCTCGCTGGCAAGGAGCCTTCAGAAGGCAAGTGACCAAGGAAGCCTGAACCTTTGTGAGTCCCGTGTCTTCAGTGGATGCCCACCTGCCAGATGGAGGGTCTGGGGAGAGCAGTGCAGGGCTCCTAGTAGGCCTTGGTGGCCTAGAAACTATTTTGAATAAGGCATTTGGGTCCCCCAAATCTCTGACTTGCCTGAAAGCAGAGATGCCCAAAAGAACTCCAAAGAATCCAATTGTCATAAATCCCCTCCTCGGAGCCACCAGTAAAGACTGTTTGCACGAGCACGCCGGGGCTTACACACCGCACCCGAGCAGACACGTGCAAAGCTGTCACAGCTCCTGCCCTTCTCCTAGGGGCCCAGGAATCCTTCCAGAAAGTCACGTGTTTTCCTGCCAGTACCCTTCTCCCCCTCCCCTTCCCCTATGATGTACCCGTAAGGCGGCATATAAGCCCCACGTTCTAATTGCCTGAGTCAAATTTTTCTGTGAACTCCCAAGTACAAATGCAAAGGAATAAAAATCTGTCTTTTCTCTCCCATAATCTCTCTCTTGCCTCCAAAACTGAACATAAGAGGACAGGGGAAAACTTTCACCTCCCTAACGGGAGATGTTTCCAGAACCTCTCACACGTTGACGGGAGCCGGGATGAGCAGGGGTGGTAGGCCCGGGGTGGGGGTCAGCTGACCTCCTTCCTGCTGTGCTCCACATGGTCTGGGTCCCTGCCTCTGCCTGGCAAGCCTGGTGAACACCTATTCACCTGTCCAAGCCCTTCACTCCCTCCTTGCCTGAGTGTCTGTTTTTGCTGCCCTCCACAAATCAGGTCCTGCACCAGGTAGTTTAGGTAAAATGATGTCCTTACTGCTTAGAAGCAGGTACAGATGGGGGAGGTGAGGCTTAGAGGGCCCACAGGGCTGACACATGTGCTGCGCTGACCAGGCCGGCCCCTCCCCTGGGATACCCCACGACCCAGCTGTTAGGGACCACACACTGCCCCCAGCTCAACCATTTGCTCCGAGGTCCAGGCAAGTTCCTGTGCCTCTCTGGACTCCAGTTTCTCCCCTGCACCAGTAGGCCTGGGCCCCTTCTGGCCCAGAAAGTCTGTGCAGAGCAGGAAACCATCCACACGGATGCAGCGTTGCTATTGTATTTAGCAACTGCAGAAACAAACTCACCATGAGCTGTATTTTGGCCCTAAAAAGAGGCCATTTGAAGAGGGTAGGCTGGCCTTTCTGGCCCTGTGTGTCCGGCAGCTGGGAGCTGGGGCTGGCTGGGAGAGGAGGCCAGAGGAGCCTGGGGTCAGGCGTGTTTTATGTCAGGATGTCTCGGGCTGCGCAGGACCTCAGCGTTGCCAAAACAACGTTTAAAACATCTCGGAAAACGTGCAGCCACTTCTTTTCCACGGGACTTGGCCCAGTCCTCCCAGCCCCTCCGTGAGGGTGGGGGACTGGGTGGCGGGGGAGTGGGGGACGCCGGCGAGAGAGAGAGAGAGAGAGAGAGAGAGAGAGAGAGAGAGAGAAAGAGAGAGAGAGGCTGCGGCCCTAGGGGGCTCCATGCTCCCTGGTGCCCGGCCTGCAGCAGGCCCTGCCCCCTCCTTCCCACCCTTTCCCTGCATTCCCCCTTACCTCCCTCTCTTCCTGTTTCCCCCCTACTCCCTCTCTCCCCTCCTCTCTCCCCCTACCAGCCTCCCGGACTCCCTCACCACCCGCCCCAGAGTGTCAGAGCTCAGTCTCTGTTTCCTTCACCCCTGAGACCACCCTGGGACCTGGGCATAAACCCATTTCACAGATGAGCAACCAAGGCCGGGGTAGGGGCCCAGCTGAGTCTAACCCACCCAGTGTGGAAGCTGGGAGCTGGACCAGCTGCAGAACTTGTGGGCCCCAGTGCAAAACGAAACTGCAGGGGTCCTCATTCGAGGGTGATTAAAAATCTCACAGCCACAGAGCACGGCCTCCTGAGCACGGCCTGTCTGGGTCTTCACCCCACCCCACTTGCACTCATGCCCGAGGCCGCGGGTGTGACTGGCCCCAGGTCCTGGTCACAGGCCCTCCTGCCCCACTGACCCTGACGGGCCCTGAAGTTGCGGACACTAGGGGGCAGAGGAAGCCTACCCAAGCAGGGGCCTGGCCATGGGCAGCCCAGGGGACCTGAGGGGTGTCCTGGGCTGGGGTGGTGGCTCCCTCTTCCTCAGGTAGTACCCCGAGCCTCGGGGTTGCAGGAACTGTCTGGAGGCTCAGTGTCGGGTCTTGAGGCTCTTGCAGATGGAGGGTTTGGCCGGGCCTTACTCTGGAGCCGCAGGCCTGGGGCAGGTCATCCCAGTTCCCAGCAGGCAAAGTGGAAGTCACGGCACCGACCACAGGGGCTTTTCTGAGGACCCTTCCCTTCACATGTGGTCATTTGCATGCCACGTGCCGGGCCCTGTCCTCCCATGTCCTAGGTCCAGACAGAGTCCGTTCACTAGCGGGGTGTTGGGCTGTCATGTCTGTGAGGGGCACTTGGTGCCCTCTGGGGACCCTCAGTTCCACCCTGCCACGGTTCCCAGCTGGAATCAGAGCCCCAGGACCTGACCCTGCCCCACTGTCAGCTTTTCCCAGGAGAAGGCTGGGTGGTCTGAGCTGGGGGCTTCTCTGGCCTTCGGGGTGCAAACTGCATGTGATCGTGGCTCTGGCCCCTGCGGTGAGCAGGGCCCCAAGGTGCAGGGGGAGCTGGGGAGGAGGCTGTGGCCTGCCCTCCACGAGGTCCCCGCCCAGGCTTGTGTCCCGTCTTCCCCACCTGGGGCATCTCCCGGGGAGTGAGGGAAGCACTTGGCTTTCCTCCCCAGCTTTTCTTGTCCGGGCTGTGCCTCACATCTGCTCGGAAAGACTGCCCTGACACCCGCATTGGGTGTCCGTTTGGGAGGCCGAGGGGTGCTGGGACTGGGCTGGCTTCGGGGAAGAAGCTCTGTGAGCCTCTGACTTGGGCTGACTTTCTTTCGTCTTGGAAACTCGGGAGGTGACGGGGCTCCGTCTAAGCGACGGGGCTCCATCTAAGCGCCAGGGCTGAGCTCGGCCAAGCACTGGGGCTCGGCTTCGCAGTCCTGACCTGGGCTGAGCCTGGCGGCTGGAGCACCCAGCAGCTGCATGGCTGGGGAGGGGGTAATATGACCCCCCCGGGCATCTGTGACGGGGGTGGCCGTCCCCCCTGCTTGGGTTGTTGTGAGATCACACGCATTCAGTGCCTGGGTCCCCGAGCACAGCGCAGTCCCGGGTCAGTGCAGCCCTATGGCTCCTGCCTTTCTCTGGGGAGATCTGCAAGGAGGCGGGTGGCTTGTGTGTGGAGGGGGAACCGGAAGGGGGCCTTGCAGTCCCTGCGTACCCCCCAGCAGCCACCCGCACTGCCTTCGGGATGAGGCCAAGCCCTGCCGGTGCCCCTCCCGTGGACCTCTCTCCTCCCCCAAACACCCTGCTTCTGCGGCTTCCCCTGGGGGAGCATTTGCAGACCCCTCGGGGTGGGAGGATGTGCTGGGCAAACTCCCAGAACCTTCCAGAGCCACCTCCTGGGTGTTCTGTCATCACGGGCTTCCCCCGCAGTGCCTCACATCTGAGGTCTGCAAGCAGCAGGGCAGCAGCGGCTGGAGCAGGGCCAGCCTGGGGCCAGGTCATCCCCTGCCTGCTCCGTGCCGGTGCTTTCCGTCGGTGCTGCCTTGGACGGTGCCGGCCTCCTGGTCCGGACGGTGGGACTCCCGGGGGAGGATTTAGCCTGGCCTGGAGATAGTGCCCCACATCCGCCTTGGAGACACTTCACGCACGGACACTCCAGGCACACAGTTGGCACTCCGTGTGTGTTTAGGGAGAGCGTGGCCTGTACAACTGCAGGAAGCACTTGCTTTCCTCCCTAGGCATCAAATGTCTGCGCCGTCAAGACAAGGGGAGGGCCAGAGGCAGCTCTGCCCCTGCTCTGGGATGCCACTGGGGCCTGGTCTGGCCTCCCTCTCGCTCCCTTCCACTGTGGCCTCCTGGGAGCCCCTCCTGCCTCAGGGCCTTTGCGTTTGCCGCACCCTCTGCCTGGAGCACCTTCCCAGAACTCCAGGTTCTCTCCGCCACCGCCGTGTCCTCACTCGGGTGTCGCTTCTGAGGGTCCCCGCCCCCCCCAACCCTGCTCTCCATCTCCTCCCTGTATCTTCCTTCCTCAGGTGGGGTCGGCATCCCCTATGCTTGTTTATTTGTTCTCTTCGGGGGACCCAGAGCAGAGACATAGGCTTTGTTCTGGGCTGTGTCCCTGGTGCCAGGGCAGACCTCGCACACAGAGGCGTGGCTTTGGCCCCGAGGGAAAGCCTGGTCCTGGGAGCTGGCTGAGCCCCCTGCTGCTGGTGGGAGAGACCTGCGTGCCCCCCACCCTGACCGGCTCCTGGGGCCCTGTCCCTGCTGTCCTGGGCTCGGGGGGCAGGCACAAGCCAGTTCTGCAGAGGGCAGAGGAGGGCAGAGTTGGAGAAGGGCATGAAGGGGAGGGGCGTGAAAGGCCAGCGGAGAGGAGGGGGTGCCACTGGTCCCAGTAGGGTCCTCCCCACCCCCTGGGGAGCCTGCTTGGGTGAGGCTGCTGGCCGGGGCGGGCGCTCAGGAACTGCCACGTGGACGCGGCCTGTACTCTTCCTCTTCTGCACCCATGTTCAGGAAATGAACTTTTTCCTCCTCCTTTTCTGGGTGGCTTCCCGGGGGTGGGGGGGTGGGGCTGTGAGGGGAGGCGGGCCCTGGCCCAGGAGATGCTCCTGAGAGCCTTTCCCCGCCCAGGGCTCTCCCCTCTCCCCACCAGGCCCCCTCCACCCCCCAAACAAGCCACACCCCAGCTCCGCCCGTCCCGGAGCCCTGAAGCCCAGGGAGGGTGTGGGTTGGCTGGGATGCAGCCAGGGTCAGCGGTCCCTCCAGCCCTGACACATTATCAGAGTGGGGCCCCCTGGAAGCTTCCAGAGCCCCTGAAGCGTCTCAGCACAAGTCCGTGAACACACACGGGACCCCCACCTGCACCGCCGGCTGCCTCGCTTTGACCCTCTGTGTGCCGGGCTGAGAGCTGCAGGGGTGGCCAGGTGGGTGTGGACCCGATGTGCGGCTTTGGTGGTGCACAGGCTGGTCCCAGCTTGGGACCAGCTTGGTCTCAGCTCTGCAGTCTTGAGCGAGTGGCTTTCGCTGCCTGAGCCTCAGTTTCCCTGCCTCTGTAACGGTGTAAATGCTCAGTCAGTGGGAAGAGCTGTGGCCACCGAGGCGACTGCTTGTGTCCCCGGAGCTGGTGGGGCAGCCTCGAGGGACCAAGTGAGGCCAGAGCCCTGGGAGGGAGGAGGGTGTGGGAGCGGGCACGCAGGGATGCCTGCCCACCGCATCCCACCGCCTCCCAGGCCGGCTTCTCCTGTGTCAACCCCGAGACGAGCTTGCTCCCCAGCCCTGCCATCAGCAAGTCTAGGACTGTGGCCTGGATGCCACCATTGCTCCTGCACCGCGACTGACTCAGCCCGTGGGGAGCCCGGAGGGAAGGGGCGGGGTGGGCGGCCGAGCAGATGCCTGGGCCCGGGCCTGGAGCGGCCCAACTGCCCCACTCTGGGCAGAAGTCCAGCCGTGCCCTGGAGCCAGGCTCTGGGGCAGGGGTGCGCTGATGAAATCAGAATTAGACACAAGCTCACGTCCCCTCCGCCCCCTCCTCCCTCTGGCGGGAGTCACTCACCCCACCTTGTACGTGTCCTCTTGAGCACACTTTGGAAGCGGAAAGAATTTTAAGTCTTTGTGAAGTTTTATTTGGGAATACAGAGACCAGGTGGACAAAATTAGTTGCACCTAGGTTTTAACACTTGTGACATCTATTCAGAATGTTTCAGGGGCTTCCCTGGTGGCGCAGAGGTTGAGAGTCTGCCTGCCGATGCAGGGGCCACGGGTTCGTGCCCCGGTCCGGGAAGATCCCACATGCCGTGGAGCGGCTGGGCCCGTGAGCCACGGCCGTTGAGCCTGCACGTCCGGAGCCTGTGCTCCGCAACCAGAGAGGCCACAACAGTGAGAGACCAGCGTACCGCAAAAAAAAAAAAAAAAGAATGATTCAAGTGCAGTTTTTGATACTCCTTTCAAGGGAAGTGGGAAAACGTTTTTGAATTCAGTACTTGAGGAAAATTCAAGTCCCTTGGGATGCAGTCCTAAGCCAGCTTTTGTTTCTCTCTTAAAAGGTCAGAAGTCCTGGGGCTCTGGGGGTGGGGGGCGGGGAGGGCGTCCGGGTGGTTCTGGCTGGGATGCTGTTGTCCAGGGCCGTGTGGCTGAGCAGAGCAGGTGGTGAGCCTGCTGTCAGTTCTCAGTTTGCACCCCCAAACCCAGCGGGTCCCTCTGTACCCCAGCTTGCAGGTGGAGGGCTTTCCTCCTCCTCCATCTCGCTGTGTGGGACCCTGGACCACCGAGGAGCAAGCCGAGGGGCTGGCTGCGCTACAGCGGGACGGCTCTAGGACACGTGACCCTGCCCTCGGAGGGGCCCGCTTCCACCCTGCCGGGGCCACGGAGTGCCAGGAGGTGCCTTTCAAAAGGCGTGCGATTCTCCGCTGAGGACAGTCTGCTCCAGCCTAGGGGCCTCTGTGTTTCTCCCGTGGAGGCGGGTCTGTTTTCCCGGCCAGGGGACAAGCCCAGAGTGTCCGCAGTCTCTCCCAAAGCATCCTCCTTCCCGGACGACTCTATGACCCGGTCTCTGCTCCGGCGCCCTCAGACCGAATCCTGTGTGTTCCCCGTCTCTCCACTGCTGGGGTGCCGCCCCCTTGCCCCTAATCAGGCTATGACTTAACCCTAGTTATGGGCCCTGCGTGCACGGGAGGTGGGGTGCTGTTACCAACCAGGGTCCTTGGCCTCCTTAAGCAATAGAAATTGACAAAAGGCCAGATAAGAAGTTCAGGCGAGGCAGTACTGCGGCCCCTGCTGCAGCGGGGGTGGGGGGAACGAGCGAGAATAAACAGGTTCCCTTGCTCGCTTCCTCCTTGAGGGAGGGGCCAGCTGCTTCCTTATATGGGGCGAGGGTAGGGTGCCCACCCCCTTGGTGGTGTTGCGCGTAGGGGGCATGCGCAGTTCCCTGCGTTTGCTCCCGGCTCTTCAGAAGTGGCAGTTGGGTTGTTTTGGTCTCTTTGTATCTTTTGTCCAGAATTTGCCCCACCTGTGCATGCACGCAGTTATTTTTAGTCCCTTATGGTTTCTTTGTATTTCGCCGCTCCAGGAGACGTGTGTCCCGGGTCCCAGCCTGCCTCAGCCACACTTACTGTCTCACAAGGGAGGCACCCCACTGTGTGGGCAGGGGTGAGGTGCAGCTCGCAGGGCTGGGTGGGCTCCAGCTGTGGCTCAGAAGGCTTGGAGGACCTGGGGACGGGCATCTTCAGTTATTTCATCCCGTGTGTCGTGGTTCCAGCTTCCCCCAGCCAGGCCCCTGACCTACCTTGGCCCGGCAGGCCTGCCTGGTCGGACGTTTGGCTGTCTGTGGAATCCAGCACTCTGACCATCCTGGCCCTCGGACTTGTGCTGGGCGTTCTCAGCCGCCCCCCCCCACCAGGGTCCCTGGCTTGCGCACCTGCGCTCTAACTGCCTGCCCCGGCCCCCAGGGGTCCCTCGTCTTTCTCTGGGACATTGGTGGGCTTCGCAGTGACCATCCCGTCTTTAGTCCTCACTGATACCATCTGGTCCCTTCCAGCAGCAACGCAGTCCCAGTTCCTCCTGTTCAAAGTTTCGACACCTGGGCCGCCAACCCTGCAGGGGGTTTGAGCCTTGCGAACCAGCAGGGATGGAATCCATGAGCGTTTCACTCCCCACCCCTCTGGAAGGGGGGCTGCCTTCTCAGACCACTCGGGAGCCACTGTCTCAGGCTGGGCGTTTCAGGAGCAGATACTGTGCTGGAGTGCGGGGGCCGGATGTGTGTGAGGGGTCCACACTGCGCAGGGCAGGGGGAGGTGGGACTGGGCCAAGAAAGTGTCTGCAGGGGCTTCAGGCCTGTAAGGCATCGCCTATCCCCGAGGGCGCCCCAGAGCCACTGCCCCCGACAGAGCATCCAACGTTAGGCTGCGGTGGCTGGACCTCTAGAGTGACCTCTCGCTCACTCTGAATGTGGGGTGCAGGGAGGGGCGAAACCTCGAAGGAGGTGACAGCTAGAGGCTGAGCTCTGACCGCTCCCTGGGGCTGGGCGGCGGGATCCCGCTGGAGAAGCTGTGCCAAGCCCAGGTCCTACGGGGACACCAGGGCTCAGTCATGCTTGAAAGGACTGCTGCCTTCCCCAATTTTACAGCAGTGCCAGGAGAGGGCTGACGCAGCCCGGGGGTGGGGGTCGGCCTCCAGCACCCTGGATGCCTCTGGTCTTTACCGTCCGTCTTCCTGGTGGGCTGGTGGCTCTGTGCGGGCAGGGGTGCGGTCTGCGGTCTGCCGCTGTAGCCGTTCTGGGCACGGCTCAGCTGTGTCTATTTTGAGCACCAACTGTGTGCCAGGCTCTGATTATTTCCCAGAGGAGTGCCGAATGGGTGCACGGCGTGGCTACCCTCGTGTGTCTCCTGCTGGGTCCCCCACCTTGTCAGGACCTGGGGCTTTGATTCCGGGGTGGTAAGTCTGAGCAGGGAGCCTCGTGCAGCCGGCAGGACCTCGATGGCCTTTTAAACATTTGAAGGGAGGAAAAGCTTCGTGTTTAGTTTGCTCATGGGTTGGCAGAGCAATTTGTGAAGCGGCAGTAAACTGTGATTGAGGCAGGAACTGGGTCAGGACGTGTCAGCGAATGGGTGAGACCAGTGGTCCTGTCACAGAACTGGCTCCCTCGGGGCTCCCCTGTCTGCTGGACTAGGTGGGTCTCCTCGCCAGCCTCTGACTCACCTTGGGGACAGATTCACTGGCTGGACTCAGAAGGGCGAGTGGCCACGTGGTGTCTGGGCCGGAGGCACTGCCATTCACGCATCCATTCCAAGGAGAACCACCCCTGGCTCAGAGAGGCCTGTCACACTTGGTATAACCCTGTCACCCCAAACCTATTTCACTGTGGAATCTTCTTTTCTCAAAACACCTGTTACTCTTGCATGCACACTGGTGTTTGATGGAAAATGTTTTGGGAAGTTTTGACAATAAAGTTTCCTTTATTGTCAAAGGAAATAAGAGAAAGTCCAGGGTAGATTCCCTTGTCCATGGTTGAGGGAGAGACATAAGCCTCTCTTTGCAGATGGCCATGGGGGTCTCTTATGGACTGAATGGGCCACCCCCTTTATCTAACCCCCAGTGGGACTATATTTGGACATGGGGCCTTTATGGAGGTAATTAAGGTTAAATGATGTCATAAGGGTGGGGCCCTGATCCTATATAATTAGTGTCCTTATAAGGAGAGATGAGTCTGTCTTTCTCTCCCTGCCATGTGAGGACAGTGGGAAGGTGGCCATCTAAAAGCCAGGAAGAGAGCTCTCACCAGAGACTGAATTGGTTGGAACTTTGACCTTGGACTCTCAGCCTCTAGAGCTGTGAGAAATGCTTTGCTGTCCAAGCCCCCAGTCTACGGCATTTTGCTATGGCCGCCTGAGCAGACTAAGAAAGGGTCTGAATGTCCAAATGCTTAGCAACGCTAACGCAGCATGAATGGTGGCTTTGGTTAAGCAGATACAACCATGACACCCTTGGGTGGTAGCCAGAGAGAACTGAGCTTGGGGATCCTCTGGTGAGCTGGAGACCTTGGGAAAGAAAGGGGTGACAGGATCCCACTGGAGCCGAGGTAGGTTCCCAAGTCACAGTTGGCTTAGAAACCTTGAGCATGAGTTTGTGTTTTTGAGTCTGAACTTCTTTCTGGTTAATGGGTCTTGGGAGCCAGAGTGGTCTTCAATATTTGAGTAGTACTTTGTGCATTTTAGCATGGTCACTGAAGTTAGAGATATTATTTTATTTAAAACGCTCAGCAGAGTAAATCCTCTGTCCAGTATGGCTGCCACTTTGAGCATCTCATGCTCACCACCAACGTAGCAGTGTGAAATAACACACTTTTGTCATCTCGCAGTTTCTGGGGCAGGAGGCTGGGTTGCATCTGGAGGCTCCGCCGGGGAAGAGTCCAAGCTCCTGTGGCTGCTGGGGGAGGATCCAGGTGCTTGTGGGGTGTCACATGAGCGCCTCCGTTTCTTGCTGGCCGTCACCTGGAAGCTGCCCTCAGTTCCTCGCTGGCTGTTACGGGGGCTGCCCTCAGGCCACCCTCAGTCATGTGGGGCCCTCTCACACGGCAGCTCCTTCATCAAAGCCAGTAAGGGAGACAGTCTCCCAGAAAGATGGGCATTATACAATTCTGTAAAGTACTCACAAGGGGGACATTCCATAACCGTTGCTATAGTCTAGTGATCACAAACAGGTCACAGGTCAGCCCCCACTCAAGGGGAAGGGGTTACACCAGATGGCTTGGATCATGAAGCCACTTTAGAATCCATCCGGCAGAGTCTGTTCTTTGGCCCCCAGTGATTCATGTCCCTCCCTCCTGTAAAATACAGTTATCCTTCCAAGGGTCCCAAGAGTCTCCTCCCATTACCGCATTTGCTCAAAGTCCAGAGGCTACACAGTTGGGTGTTGGGTGAGGGGCTGACCCCCACCCCCCACCCCCAGTTTTTCTTTTTCGGCCACTCCATGCTGCACAGTGTGTGGGATCTTAGCTCCCCGACCAGGGATCGACCCTGAGCCCCCTGCAGTGAAAGCGTGGAGTCCTAACCACTGGACCGCCTGGGAAGTCCCCTGACCCCCCATATCTGCCCAAGGTGCGTGAGAAGGAGAGCGGGAAGAGATGCTACAGAGGACGAGGGACCACAACAGCCAGGCCTGTGGGAGGGTGGGGTGGGGTGGGCACTGCAGCAAGGGGAGGTGCCCACTCAGCACGGGTGCCTGGGCTTCTGCACGGAATTTCATCCTCGGGATTATGCGGGGTGGAGATGCGCATCCTGAAATTTAAATCGAGTTTGTTTTACACGCAAACGAGTGACGTGCAGCCCTTGGCTCTTCCAGCATCCCTCCGCAGAGCCCTTGTGAGACGGTGCTGGCGCTGGCTTGGCCTGGTCCTGGGCTTGAGGGGAAAGCAGGTCGCACCCTCCAGTGCAGAGCATGACGAGGACCTAGTCGGCCCCGGACCCTGAGGGCCTGACCTCGGGTTCACCAGGACAGAGGCCAGGGACATACACTTCCTCTCAGAGCCGGGCCTGGTCAGTGGAGGGACAATAGGAAATGTCCCACTTCCGACTTGCCCAGGGCCCGTATCTGTCAAATGGGAACGGCGACCCGGCTTTGTGCGCCTCACTGGATGGTAATGAGTGTCAGGTGCGAGGCTGGCATCTTAAGGCGCTATGAGGTGTGGGGGCGTGCTCCCACAGGTAGGATCAGCGTGCAGTGTTGTCCAGGGGCCCGGGCGCTGTGCGCCTTGCCTGGGGAGGTGGGCAGCGGGATAACCCCTCCAGACACATTTGGCCTCATCTGTTGAAGCTCAGCCTGCCGTACGCTGTGACTCAAGGCTCTTCCCCTCGGGAAATGCACACATGGGCCCCAGGAGATGTGTACAAACATATTTCAACAGCCCAAAGCGAGAGGCAGGCCAACTGTCCCTCCGTAGGAAAATGGGTAAGTAACTTGTCGTGTGTATAGGCAAACAACATACAGCGATGGAAATAAAGGCTCTTTCGCTGTGTAAATGCACGATGAATGTCAAATGTAATGTGCAGAAGAGACCGAGTACCAAGAGGAGGCAAGCAGCACCGTGCCACTGACGTGAAGCTGGGAAACGGGCAGACGCCACTGAGCTCTGGGATCTCGGGTGAACAAAGAGGTGGGGAAGTGAGAGGAAATGTGGGACCGGGGGCCAAAAGAGGGTGGTTCTGGGGAGACGGGGCACATGGGACTGGGATGCAGAGTGCTCTCAAGACGATAGGTAAAGTTTTCTTTCTTTTTTTTTTTTTTTTTTTGCGTTATGCGGGCCTCTCACTGCTGTGGCCTCTCCCGTTGCGGAGCACAGGCTCCGGACGCGCAGGCTCAGCGGCCATGGCTCATGGGCCCAGCCGCTCCGCGGCACGTGGGATCTTCCCGGACCGGGGCACGAACCCGTGTCCCCTGCATCGGCAGGCGGACTCCCAACCACTGCGCCACCAGGGAAGCCCTAAAGTTTTCTTTCTTAATCTGGGTGGTGGGCATGGGAACGCCGGTTTCATTTTTATTGTCTTTAAAATAAAATATCCCCACGTTATAACCTTTTCTATATCTGGTACCTAGGATAATACATACAGAACGGCCTCCCAGGTGTCATCATGTCCTTTACACGCGTTACCCTCCCTTAATCCCCACCACCCATCCGTAACCACCCTTGTTGTTGCCCCCATGAAAGATGGTCCATCGGGCTGCTGCTGGGGACCAGGCTGCGGGTCAGTGATGACATTTCCCAGCATCCCTGTTGTGCCTGGGTGGAGCCATGTGGCCAAGGTCCAGCCAGGGGAATGTGGGCACTGTCTTGATCCCTGGTCCATAAACCCTCTGCACAACCCCCCACGTGCTCCCTTCCTGCGCTGACTGGATGTTGATTTGGACACAGATGCCTGTGGTGACTTTGGGAAACCACACTTGGAAGAGCCTCTGGCAGAGCCTCTGTGAGCCTGGGTCCCTGCACAGCTCCCTGGCTTGGAAGAACAGGCCACCCGCCTGCACGATCATTGGATGTGACACAAGAAGAAGCAAACTTTTATTTTCTTGGGCCACTGAGATTTGGGCCTTATGTATGACAGCTGGGGTCAGCAGACTATAGCCTGGGAGCCACATTTGTTACCTGGTTTCGTGTGGACCTGAGCTAAGAATGTTTTTCCATATAAGGCTGGGGTGACTTCAGCTGTGCCGAAGCTGGGTTGGCCTCCCGTCTCCACACATCTCCTTGGTTCTGAGATTAACTTTTCAGTTCATGGTTCATGGTCCTGTGGGCTGGAGAGCTTATGCAAGGATAATAACCACGGGCTCATGAAATCATAGGATTCCTGGGGCTGGGCGGGACCACAGAGGGCCCTCTGCTCCATCTCCTTGTTGGACAGAGAGAGAGACTGGCCCACAGCAGGCAGGGCGGGCCAATCTCAAATGACCTCGTGTCGGGAGGTCTAGAAGCTGAGCCCTGGCGTCCTCTGGAGGCCTGGCCACCTTATGCTCTCTCCGCTCTGTGCCTGAGGCACTGGTCACTGCTCTGGGTCCCTGTACCAGGGGGTTAGCTAGAGAGCGGGAGCCCCGCCACATCTGGGTTTGAGCTCAGGTCATGGGCCCCCATCTGCTTTGCTGGGGCTCTGCGTCAGATGGTGTGGAACAGAAACCCAGATCAAAGGAAGCCGTGTCCGCTGACCCTCTGTTCTCTTCCTGGGTGTGTCCCTTCCTCTGTGAGGAGGACGATGGGCAGGGCTGCATGTAGACATCCCTGGACGTCCCAGCAACAGCCTCGCCACCAGGAACACGCTCTGTGGCCATGAGCACAGCAAGCCCTCTTCCCATCTGCTGTTGGAGACCCTGACGGGATTCCCCTCGCTTTGTCGACACAGTGATGCCTCCTCCAACCTCCTGGAATCTGTCTCACTCTCTTCCCCGGCGAAGACTGCTAACGACGAGTGAACGCCCTTTCTCATATTGACATATTGACAAACTTGACCTCTGGGAAAGCGACCCAGCTTCCAGCTCTCCATCTGGTGGCCAGGGCTGTCTATCCCCCACACGTCTGACACAGGAGCTTCCCACTCTGTTTTCCTCTCTTCGTCGGACGGGGGAGGCCTGCTCTGCTCGCCCGGACTCCTCGCTCCTTCATTGATCTGCGGGCACTGCCGGTGGTGGGGCTGCCTCGGCGGCTGCATCACAAAAGCACGGCGCCCACTCAGTAGATCAGGCTGCTCCTGCTTGGTTCTCCTCTGAGCGTTCCTCGGAAACCCAGGCTCCACCCGGGCTCCCGGAAGCCTGTACAGAGAGAGCACGGCTACGTGTGTGCCTTCGACCACCCGGACCCGGAAGTGCTTGGGGCACTTCCTCTTCCCTTCCATTGGTGAGAACTAATCACATGGCTCCACTCAGCTGCAAGGGAAGCTGGGAAACTGGCAGGGCACCGGGCCCCAGCATAACCACACCTCGGAAAGGGAGTCAGATACTGGCGGGTCAGCTGCTCATTTCTACCACTGGCTCAGGCCTCCCCATCTTGGCCTGGTAAACGCTTCCTTTACCTTTCCACAATCTCAGCCATTTTGCGTTGATGTTATGGTCAGATGATCAGATTTGAGGGCCATCTACCATCTGCCTTCAGATCTTCTGTGCCATCTCTTGTATTCTAGTGCTAGATGAGGGGACAGCGGGAAACTCGGCCAAGTACTGGGTTGAACTTTTGGCTAGACTTTGTGGGTGAGCAGACTCTCCTGTATCCTCCACCAGCTGCCTCTCCTGCATTTCGATCTGCATTACCGCTGGGATCACGGAAGCAGAAGGTGGGTGTTTCGATGGAGGCGTCTTTCTAGCTGAAGCAGGAGGGGCTGCTCTAAGACAGGGGCAGATTCTTAGCACCTCTGCCACAGCCCACGGGCCATTGTTAGTTGGCCACTGAGCCCCGAAGAAGCCTCAGAATCCTTCTTAACATAGAGCCCCAGGGGAAAATAAATGAAGGCCAATAAAACAAGAAAAGCAAAGACTGCTTATTCAGGTCTTGCTATAGCAAGGGAGTCATGTATCACGACTTTCATTTTGGCAGAGACTCAGAGGCAGGCAGGGGAGTGGGTAAGTGGGTTTTTCTTTTTAATTAATTTATTTTACTTATTTATTTTTGGCTGCGTTGGGTCTTCGTTGCTGCGCATGGGCTTTCTCTAGTTGCGGTGCACGGGTTTCTCGTTGTGGTGGCTTCTCCTGCTGCGGAGCACAGGCTCTAGGTGCGCGGGCTTCAGTAGCTGTGGCTCGCGGGCTCTAGAGCGCAGGCTCAGTAGTTGTGGCGCATGGGCTTAGTTGCTCCGCGACATGTGGGGTCTTCCTGGACCAGGGCTCTAACCCGTGTCCCGTACACTGGCAGGCGGATTCTTAACCACCGCGCCACCAGAGAAGTCCCAGAGTGGATAAGTTTTATAGTGGAAAAAAGGGGACGGATATGCCCTGATTGGAGGCTGCTGGTCTGGGGAAGCTGTAGGAGGACTAACCAGAAGCAGGCATCCTACGTGATGGGTTAGGGTGTATAGAGTGGATGCTGGAATCAGTTCCTTACTACTGATAACTGGTTTTCCAGAATCTCGGCTGTAGCAGTGAGGAAGGGTCTACTCCTTGCAGACAGATATGATGCCTGATACCACCTGGAAGGAAGCATCCTCTCCCTCAGGATTTCGGGAGACGATGAAAGTTGCAAATGGCTGAGCCTACACATTAGCATGAAAACTCTGGGGAGGACACTCTGAAGTCACCCACGACGTGGGTATGTCCGACATCTAGAAGAGGCAGGCAGTGGGACCGGAGGATACATGTCCAGCTCCTTCTTGCCAGAGAGCTTGGGGCTTCACCCAGTGATGCTGTGAGGGCAGGCTTTTGCTCTGGTCTTTTCCCTCTTTTCTGCATAGGTGGTCCTGGAAGAGCAGTTCTGGGGTCAGTGGCCTGCGTTCAAATCCTGGCTTCACCGTGTGGGATCCTGGGCAATCTAATGACCCTTCAGAACCTCCCGATTGTAAAACTGGGGTGATGGCGGTGCCTGCTATGTTGGGCTGTTGGGCGGAATCCACGAGATAAAGGGGGAAGAACACCTTGCCTGGGACCTTGCCTGAGTGACCGCTCGGCAGAGATACCCGAGGATCACGTTACTGTGTTTCTGTCTGTGCCATGCTGCTCCCAACCTGGCCTGTGTGCACCTAAGGGGCTGGAGCTCTTCATCTTCACTGCAGGAACCCTTCCAGCAGAGCGTTTGTGTCTCGCTGCTTTTCCTCCAAGAAACTCTCCAGAAAGAGTTGTCTGTTCCCGGGAGGGCTCTGTTTGCCATGTGTGCCTCCACGATTCTTCCCGTCTTGCTTCTTCATTTGCACGCTTGTTATCCTGGGTCTGTGCTCTCTCCGTAGATGAAGAATGGGCTTCATTATAATCTGAGTCCCAAACAGGATCCTTTCGTGGCCAGAAATACGGCCCCCAGGACAGTGATCCTGCGGGTATTATTACTGAGCCCGGATCCTGGGATACAGTAGGTACATAATAAAGTCATTCGCAAACATCAGGTGCTTAGTATGTGCCAGGTACAGTGTAAATGTTTGAAGAGTGGTTTTCCCCTCTTTATGGACGAGGCTCTGGGGTAAGTGACTTGCCACGGGCCACGGAGGGGCCGAGAGCCATGATTTGAAGGCCGGTCCAGCTCCAGGGATGCCTACTTAACTGCCCCGGTGCCCTGACCTCCTTGGTGGTAGCAATTTCCCTGCTCTCCCCGCCGCACCCACTTGCCTCCCAGCCCCTCCAGCTACAGCAAGTGTGGGGTAAATACTTGTCGTGGTGGAGTTGGAGCACGGACCACTGCTGACTCGTGTAAAATTCTGTATGCGCCCTCGGAGTTGGGGAAAGGGGTGTCAGGGAAGGTTTTGGAGAAGGTGGGACATGGATTTTCTCAAAGACTGGTCACGGCGGCCCTGTCAGGCCTCGTCAGCCCACCAGAAGGGCTGTGTCTAGCCCTCCAGCTGGGGCCTGTGCAGCCAGCGAGCCCAGATCTGCCTCTGAAGGACTTCAACACCAGCATTAAGAAACAGTCCCTGTGTTTCCCAAGAGCCAGCTCAGCCCCGCCCAGAATCTGCTAGAGATTAAGGATCAGTGAATTCGCTCCCCGCCCGCCCCTGCCCTCGAGCGTTACTGGTTTGCTGTGTTCTCTAAATGGACAGTTAAGATTAAAGTGAGTTCCAGGATTTTGTGCAATCCTTGAAGATAAGAGGTCCAGCTGGGGTTTGGAGCAGAATTCTTTGTGCTGCCGAAGCATTCCTGAGAGTCCAGAGTCACAGAGAGGCCGAGCTTCCCACGTGTACTGCTTGCCGTCACCAGTTGGGGGGGCTGGCGGGGGGCTGGGGCCCAGATCGGATGGCATTTCATTCACTCCTTCATTCAGAGACTTGCTGAGTTCCTGCTCTGGGCTGGTACCTTGCCCAGTGCCGAGAATACAATGATGAGAAAGAAAGAAAAACCAAAAATACCCCCAGCCTGTTCCTGTTCCTGCTCCGGAGAAGCTAGCCCTGTAGAGGAGAGGAGAGATTTAGCCGAGTAGCCGAGAACTGAGTGTAATTACCTGGGCGGGAGGTGCTGAGAAGGCAGGTGCCGGAACCACGGAAGAAGGATTGGGACCAGAGCTCGTCTCGGGGGCCGGGGAGGGGTGGGGGCTTCCTGGAGGAAGCGGCTTTTGAGTCAGATTTTGACGGATGAGTAGGAACTAGTGACGGGGAGGGACAGCCTGTGCTCCGTGGCTGGAGGGAGTGGGGCCGGTCCAGGGCTCTGAGGAGGTGAGGCTGGAGCAAAGGCACAGGCGACAGTGGGGAGGCAGTGGGACAGGTTGGTGAGAATGGATGGCCAGCCGGGCTGGAGCAAGGTCCTGGAATGAACCCCGTAGTCTCGGAGAGATGCCGGCGTTTGGGAAGGACAGGGGAGCATGGAACGTCACCATTTACTGACCGATGAGGCAGTATTTCAATATTTTGTACCCCGTCCCAGTGGTCCCGTGTCCCAGAGGCACTGCAGCCCTGGAGCAATGGGAAGATTTTCATGGGAGTAGAGTGTGCGGTGGGGATGTCATCAGGTGGCATCTGGCTAAGCCCCGCTGACTGCAGGGTGAGGACAGGCTGTCAAGGACGTGAAGGGGATGTACCACCAGGTACCAGGGTCCCACTGTCCTCTGGGCGAAAGAGGGCGCTGGACACTCGGCCAGGCTGGGCAGGGTGGACGTGGGGTGGACCTGGAGTGGAGGAGTGCGGCCCGTGCTTCGTGCTGGGCTCTGGGTCTGCCTGGGTGAGTCCAGCTTGAAGCCTCCTTCCCTGGCGCAGGTGGCAAATTCGGCAGTGTCCCCGTCCCTTCGTCGTGTGGTCGATTCTGGGGAATGACTTTGTACTTTTCCTTCTCCTTTTCAGGCACAGCTGACCTCTTCCTGCCCAGGAGGGCCTCAGGGCCTTAGTTTGTCGTAGACTGGCTTCCCACCAAGTCAGACCCCCAGGCGAAGATTTGGATGCAAGTAAATTACATTGGCGGTGATGTTAGGAGTCACTCCGAGGCGGGGCCACCGACGGGAGTGTGCCTGACTGAGCAGGCCTCTGAGTCGTCCCGATGAGGTTGGTGATGGTGCTGGGGTGCTTCTTGGCCCTTCTCATCCCTTATTCTTCGAGGGTCATTCTGGGGTTTCGATCCCCTGCATTCGTGGACAGAGCAACCCCACGTCAGAGAGACATGGCGAGCAGGGGTCGCTGTGGGAGGGAGCTGTGTGCCAGCGGCCTTGGGGCAGGTTGAGGGCATGTGGGCGGGGCATCCACCCGGTGGGGACGGTCCATCCCTTGCACTGTTCAGATCCCTTGAGGTTCTCTGTAAGCCCATCCTGTCCTGTCTTTGATGCTTCAGTGTGGTGGCTCTTAGCATCCCCCCACACGCACCCCAGAAAACACCTCCCTTCAGGAGAGCTGGTGGGATGAGCTACAGCACTGTCACTCCAGTGCCCTCCACTGCATCAGCGAGACGCACCGCCCTGCACCCACACCCTGTACCCGCACTCTTCCTGGCCTGGGTTGCTTGCTGTGAAATAACTGCAGCCTTCCAGCCCCAGGGTGGCTGCTGTGATTGTCCACTGACTGTCATCCCCAGGGCGGCAGCCCCAAGAGGGGGCCCAGGACGACGCCTCCCTGCCCCCATTACACAGAGAGGGGGCAGAGAGGTAGGTTGGAGAGACTCCTTTCTTGGCTTCGGGCTCAGCTGCCGAGAGGAACCCAGAGCCGGGTGGCAATTGTCACGTTAGGTTCACAGGGATCCTTGTAAACTGCCCTGAAGGAGGGGTTTCATCCCTGGGGACTGGGACCTCTCATCCTACAGAGTGTGAAGCTGTGGGGTCGGGAAGCGCAGGCTCCCCGGTGGGCACGGGAAGCCGTAGCGAGAAGGCTCACTCCGCCCTCCACACCTTGGTTCGGGGACACGTGTCTTCTAATTACTGGGGTCAGAGCAGTCACTGTACGGTGGCCATAGGTTCAAAATGCATATCGTATCTTGAGGGACAATGGTTCAAAATATATACTGAATGTTTCTCTTTTCTCTTTCACTTAATATACTTCTATCAAGATGAAATTCACTAACATGTAATCGTCCACTTTAAAGTGAGCAATTCAGCGGCATTTAGTGTGTTCACAACGTTGGGTGACCGTCCCCTCTGTCTCGCTCTCCAACATTTTTATCGCCCCACAAGAACACCCCACAGCCATGAAATCATCTCTGCCATCCTCTTCCTCCCGTCTCCTGGCAACTGCTGATCGGCTTTCCGTCTCCACAGACTTGCTTATTCTGAATGTTTTCTGTGCATGGGATCGAACGGTGCGTGGGTCCTCCGCGCCTGGTTTCTTTCACCGAGTAACGTTTTCACGGTCCATCCACGTTGCAGCATGGGCCAGTACTACATCCCTTTTTGTGATTGGATAATACTCCACTGCGTGGGTAGACTGCGTTTGTTTATCCGTTCTTCTGTGGCCGGGCATTTGGGCTGTTTCTAGCTTTTGGCTATTAGACATTGTATCTTGAAGGACAGTGTCCTAGCTCCACAGTGGTCATTGTGAAGCCGAGGCAGTAGCTAAGCCTTGCAGGAGCCTTTTATAGTCTAGCAGGCTGGAGGTTCTGGGTGACAAGGCATGAGACAGGACCAGTGGGTCCCGGGGTCATGATCCCATTGTCACTCTACCTTCACCATGATGGGGATCTGCTGGCCTGAGGCACATCCTGCTGGACCCTGTGTTGTTGAGTGAGATGCCCTGTGAAGTCGTGGTGAATGCTGTTGGCAGAGGCTGTGTGGACAGGGAAAGAGAACCCACGCCTGGAACACTGACCAATGCAGGAAGGCAAATTGCCTCCAGGGCAGAAAGTCTGATGGTTCTGATATACTTGCCTTGACACAGGGATGCTGGCTGGTTGCGTGGAGGAATGGCGCCCTGTGCAGGCCTCAGCGGAGGTCTTGCTGCTGACAATTGCGCACTCAGCAGGGGCAGAAGCTAGAGCCGCCCCGGCGAGAGGGGCCTGAGGTCGGCGGGCCGGTGCAGAGTCCCCAGCCTCACCGGCACGCAGCTCTGCTCCCGCACTCATTGCTCAAACCCTGGGTGATGAGAGAGAGGCTGGCTGACCCTCTCCAGGCGAGCATCCCGCCTTCGTGGCTGTGCTCACACCAGTGCCCCCCGGAGACCATCACCTGCAGGGGAGCCCACCTACCTCTCGCCAAGACCTCCGGGTCCCTGCCCTTCCAATCCTGCTCCTTTCAAGCCACTTGCCCCTGCCCCAGAGGCACGGTATACGCTGATCTTCTGCCGCTTCTGCTGCCACACAGAGTTGATGACAAGCTTCCTGCTTGAAGCTCTGTCTTTCAGGCCCACCCCCAAGTGAGGGGGGCTGGAGCATGGTGGGTGCTGTGGTCTTGACGGGCGTGAGTCACTAGGCGGCCAGTGGGTGGGGAGGGGTGGAAATTACCCGTTAGGAAACCATGAATGGCGTGTGCAGAAGGAAGGCCGAGTGGCCCTGCCATGGAGTAGAGGCAGAATAGGCTAAACCCCCTCCCGTGGTTTTGTCATTTATTGAATGGTGCAAATCCACAGCTATTTTTTTTTTTTATTGCTCTTGGTAATGCTTTTAAAATTTTGCAATAAACCCATTCAGTGGCAACCAGCAGAAACATGAAAATCGCACTTAAAAAAACGATTGAAGTTTGATCCCTTTTTCTCGAGAAAGTGGAACATTTAACTTGTATGAAATCGGTGTGGACATTGATCTCCAATGTGGGGCAGTGGTGACAACGCTGAGTGGGCGGGAGCCAGAGGGCACGGCTGTGGGTGTGGTGCCAGCTGGTCACCAGTGGGCGGTCCCCCGAAGCCTGGGGCAATGGCACAGGTGCCGCCGCAGGTCAGGGACACGTGACTCTGGAGCCTGTCATTTTCTTCAGAGGGAACGTCTGTTCTTTGAAATGGATTTTGCTTGTCTTTTTATTCCGAGTCTTGTAAGCGCATCCTCAGAAGAACTTTACGAGCCATTGAGTGACTCCTGTTCAGATTAGCGACGTCAGTTGTTTCAAGCAAGAAATCAGTTAAATTAATTCCAAAAATGTTTTGCTTTTTTTTTTTAATCCAGTGGATGGAATATAGGTAAAGCATCTGGAAGTTCGTTTGAACAAATGTGAAATTGCTGATGTCCTGTCAATCCTGGTGCAAATTCAGTAACAAAACAAACCCTTCAACATTGAAATTTTGATCATCTTGAAGGGGTTTACAAGATGAATTTGGAAGGATCACAGCACTGTGATAAAAAATACAATATTTTGACTAAATTAAGAAATCCATTATTATTGGGAACTGCTTGTGGTTTGTATGAAATTCCTAATTGCATTTAAGCTAGCTTGACGTGTGGCCAATAGATATAGAAGGTGGAGTCATCAAAATGGACTTCCCTGGCGGTCCAGTGGTTAAGACTCTGCGCTTCCACTGCAGGGGGCACGGGTTCGATCCCTGGTCCGGGAACTAAGGTACCGCATGCCGCGTGGTGCAGCCAAAAAATTAAACTGAACTACAAAATTTGTTTCAAAGATGATGTGTCATTAAAGAAAAAACCCTTCAGCGTAGCAGCTTGTACGTTCTCTGTTTGCTCCCTGCCATGTGAGTTCAGAAATGTTTGGGCCATCGAAGAATTACCTGGGATGGTATCGAACGTTTTGGAAAAGGAGTCTTTTGCATTTGATTGAAATTCGCTTGGAGAGCTTTCATCAAACGTTTTGACAAAGAGTCAGAGCACGTCGTGAGCTTTTGAATCTTTTAAGAATTGTAATGATTGAAAACAAAGTTTGCAGAGTTGAGGCCACTGATACTTATCCCTATGAAGGCAAAGGAGGAAACAGACAAATTTAACTGGAGGGCTCAGACAGTGCGTTAGATCTAATTTCAAGTCGTATAATTGTGCTTCGGAAAATCGTACTTGTGGGAAGAATGTTTTGAGGGTGCTTTTAGGTTTAATTGGATACATTTACTTCCTGAAGCTAAATGGAACAAAATTGAGAGAGCTGTTCAAGGGAATCATATGTAGAGACCACCCATCTGAATTTTGCCTGATAAATAGACTTGCCGAAGAAAGGCTCTCTGAAGAGAGATGCACCTGAAAGAATATTGGGGTTGAAATATGTACACGTTTAAGTAAAACAAAAACAACAAACCAAGACTCCAAACAAATAAACCTAAGATTGCGAGTATCCTCCATTCAGCAGAAATTGCTTTGAGCTTATCAGGTATCTCAGCATTTATCAAGAATATATTTTCTCAAATAGAAATACTATGGTTTACAGAGAAAGGGCTAGCAAAGGCCTCAAGGAATTCAAATTAATTCCCATAAATTTGAATGATCTGACAGCAATTTCATGAAGAACATAAAAAATAAGACCAAATTGGAATAAACACCAGCAATGAGCGTTAAAGGTCCACGCGGCGGAGATGGGTAATGGACCAAGGATTATAAATACAGACACACATTTTATTTCACTTTAATGTACTCAGATGTATTTTCCTACTTTTAGAAAGCATTTTATTTTGGGACATGGTTGTGGAATCGAACTATTTTACAGAGCCTCCATTACAATACAACCAACTTGCTGGTGAAAGCGCGTTGCCGGCCTGGGTAACGTTGGTTATGGCTGGCACCCCTCCGCAGCTGTGTCCGTACTTATAATCCCTGGTACGGTGCCAGGCACTCAGCTCAGTCATGTGGAACTCTAAAAGTGGTGTTTATCTTAATGTGGTCTCAAAAACATTTTTTTTCATGAAATTTCTGGCAAATCATTCAAGTTCATGGGAATCAATTTGACTTTCTTGAGGCCCTCACTAGCTCTTTCGCTGTCGACCATCGTATTTTTATTTGAGGAATATCCTCTCGATGGAGTCTGGGATGTCCCGCGGTGGGGATGAACCCAGCGTCACCCTAGCTGGGCTGAGCGAGAGAGATGGCGTCGGCCACGCCACCCTTGGCGCCGTCTGGGGAGCATTGCCCCTCAGGCACCAGCTCTGGACCGTGGTCCCGGGGGCACAGGCCCCTTCAGGTCAGACCGGCTCCTCAGCGTGTCCCTGCAGCCAGGACCCAGTGGCCTCCAGACATCTCTTTCCCTCTGCACCCAGACCCCGGGGGGAAGGCAGGGCCTCAGCCTTAGGTTGTGGGGAGCAGAGGGCTGGCTGCTCAGGGCCAGCTGTGCGACTTGCTCTAGCTTCTGGTGACAGGTGAGCTTGCCGGCTTCAGCGCAGAGGGTTCCGTGGAGGGGCCTCAGGATGGGAGGGGGATGCAGGGACAGGCCGGCCCAGGCCTGAGGGCCACCTTCCACTGTCTCAGAGGGGGGTGCCCGGGGAGCACTGTGCTCCTAGGCGTGGGACCGGTGGGCTGGACCCCTGCGAGGATGGACCAGGAGGGTGGTCAGCGGGTGCGGCCACGGGGCCTGGACCCAGCCTGGCTCTTGCTTGCTTTCAGACCCCAGAGCTCACCCAGACTCCTGCGGCTGCTACAGAGGGCAGGGCCTGAGCTGGGGAGACCGTCTTGGGGCGGGGTGCCCCTCAGGAGGCACAGTGCTGCCTCGTGGAAGGCGGGAGTTGGGGACGTGGCGTCTGCAGCCCTCGCCGGCAGGCCTGGTCTGTGGGAGGTCCGGCGGGGTGAGTCACGGGAGCTCAGAGCTGAGCGGAACGGGGCCCAGCTGTTCGCAGGGCCGTGCGGACGTCCCTGTGTTATTGCAAACTGAGCGGGGGTAGGGGTGTGGGCGGGTCCCGCGTGCTGACCTCCCTGGGAAAGGCTGTTGCAGGCCGCAGGCTGCCGGGTGGGTACGGCTCCCCCCGGGTCCAGCCTGCACCGCCTGGCACTGAGGACTCTCCGGGGACCCGAGCCCTTGTGTGCTGGAGCCGGGAGGGTCCTGGGCACACAGCACAGCTGGTCCCCCTGGTCGGGTCTGGGTAGCTGAACAACGTTGGCTGTCTCTCCTGATACGATGGCCTGGGATGGGGAAACCGAGGCACCCAGAAATCAAGTAACAGGCCCAAGGCCCCGAGGTCACCAGGCTTGGAACCCAGAGTTTCCTGGGAATAAATCACTGCTGTCTGTTCTGAGAGCTGCGGTCCAGCCCAGGTGACGAGTGCTTGGCAGTGACCCAGTGCCCCCTCCAGACACGCAAATTAGGCTGTTTCTCCCACCTAGCAGGAGGCAGCCTCTGGAACCTTCTGCTCCCACCCCCTGGCAGATGTTTCCACCTGATGAGAACTGATGGGCCATGTGACATGGGCCAGATGAGGGTGTTCAGAGGCTCCAGTCCTCCAGGGCTGCAGGAACCCTACACCTCACAGCGAGCAGCGGACACCCACGCTGGCTGCTGGATTCTGGACACCCCTTTCCACACCCGAGCTCCTGCTCAGGAGGCCCTCCCTGCAGACCAGACCCCCCCCGCCCCATCCTCTCGGTCCCTCTCTCCCTCCCTGCAAAGCCCCTGGAGACTTCAGGCTCGGAGCCACTGCCTGCATCACCCCATGGCCTTCTCCTCTGTGTCTGTGTCTCTGCTCTTCTCATAAGGACACCAGTCCTTGGGTTTAGGCCCACCCTAACCCAGGAGGATCTTTTCTCCATCCTTAACTAATTACATCTGCACAGACCCTATTTCCCAAGGAGTCACATCCTGAGGTTCTGGGTGGACACGAATTTGGGAGGGGCACTATTCAATCTACTTTCTCATGAAGAGGCAGAGTTAATCAGAGAACGCAGGGAGCACGGACCTCCTCGGCTTCCTGGTTACCGGCCCCTGATTGACAGGTATGTTAAGACTACCTGGCTGGATGGTCGTAACACAAGAGACTTCATTATTTGCATACATTCAGGGCTCATTTAGACTTACCCACTTTTTTTCACCCAACTTTCTATGCACTCCTTCTCTTCTTACAAACATTCCTTCCATCTGGAATCACGTAAGGATATGCCTGGAATTCTCCCTTTAGGATTTCCTGCAGAGATAGTCCGTTGCTGGTGAACTCTCTCTGTTTTGTTATCATCCTGAAAATGTCATTATTTTACCCTCATTCTTGGAAAGCATTTTCGCTGGGTATTTTCTTTCAGCTCCTTGAAGATGGCCTTTCACGGGCTTCTGGTTTTCATTCCTGTATTGGACAAGTCAGCCGTTCACGTTACTCTTTAGAAAGTAATCTGTCTCCTTCTCTGGCTCTTTTTCAAATACATTTGACCTTTGAACACCACGGGGCTTAGCGACTCCGAACCCCGGCTCCCACCATGCTGTCAAAAATTTGCATATAACTTTTGACTCCCCCTGGAGCTTGACTATTAATAGCTTACTGTTGACCGGAAGTCTTACTGATAGCGCAAACAGTTGATTAAACATACTTTGTATGTTATATGTATTGTACATGGTATTTTTTAAATAAAGTAAGCTGGAGAAAAGAAAATGTTATTAAGAAACTTGTAAGGAAAAGAAAATACATTTAGAGTATTTATCCATACTATGAGTATTTATCCATACTATGAGTTTACATTATCTGTTTACAGGATGAATTGTCTGCCGGTACCTATATCAATATTGTCTTGTATGATACAAAACACAGTACATGTTAATATGTATTACTAGCACTGGACATCAAAAATGAAAAGATAGCGTGAAAGAAATCATTTATATGCAGGTATAACGATTCATGCATTCATAGCAAATTGCTTTATGGTCACCTGGCGTCATCAATACAATTGCCTCACAGTAGCCTAACCTGACACTAATAAATGAATCGTTATAAAATGTTTATGGTATACAGTATTACTGTCACATTCGTAATACCGTATTGGAAACATTGTTACATTAGAAAAAACACCTCTGATGAGAGGCTGGTACTGTTTCCGTAGTATCTTCAATTAGGAGAGAGAGAGAGAGAGGCATACAGTAAGGTAATGTAATTCTTTGGAAGCAAAGTTATAAAACAGTAAGAAAACGAACACATTATTAATTTTATATTAAGTATCATTCACCCTATGCCTATGTCAGGATAGAATAGCATCTACATAGATTTTATGCATTCATGACGTGCATCTTTTTCTTAATTTTTTCGACATTTCTAGCTATGTGGTTTGTCTGCGAGTTTTTTCATATTGTCTCGAATCTCCAAAAATTTTTCCAATATACTTGTTGGAAAAAAATCTATGTTGAAGTGGATCTGCTCAGTTCAAACCCGTGTGGTTCAAGGGTCAACTGTATTTCTCTTTCTCTCTGTAGTTTTGCTAAGATGAGTCTAGGTGTAGATTCCCTTTTGTTAATCCTACTTGGGGTTCATCGGGCTTTTCTGGGGGCTATTTTGTGTGCGTGAGTTCCACCAGTTCTATAAAATTCTCAGACGTCCCCTCTTCAAGTATTGCTCCGAGCTTCTGTTTTTTCTCACCTTCTGGAGCGTGGTTAGACCAAGTCATTCTCTTCTCCATGTCACCAAACCTGACACCTTTCCCATCTTCTTGCCTCTCTATGCTGCAACCTCTATAACATCTCTGCTCTGTTCTTTGGTTCAGTACTGTTCCTTCAGTTGAATTGGATATACGATGAAAATCAAAATCCAATAAATAATTTTAATTAATGTACTTTGTATTCCCAGGTTTCGACTATTGGTTCCTTTCTAACAGTTTCCTGTAGACTTTTCCATCCGGCCCTGATTTCTTTAGGCTTGATAAAGACGCAGTTGTTTTACAATCTATCTGATTTTTCCAGTATCTGGGCTCTGTGGGTGTGTTTCCTCTCCTGTTGCTCACTCTTTGGGTTATGTGCCCTTCTGCGCTTGTACTGAGACCTGCTTACTGTCGTGAGTAGATAATTTGTGGAATTCCTTTGGGGTTGAGGATAAGTGGGGAAAGTCCACATTTGGTCCTTCTGGGTCCTGGGCCACCACAGAGCCAGGGTCACTTTGAGCTAAATTCATTGACAAGGCTCCTTTGAGTCACTGGGTGATGTGGGTCTGTACTGTGGTCCCAATTTCCAGTGACTCCAGCCCCACGCTCTGTCCTGAGGTGGCTCCCCTGTGGTCCCTGGGGTGGGCCTTTAGTGGGTCCGTTTCTGGTTCACTTGTGTCCTGAGAGTGGGGCTCTTCATGCTCTAGGCTTTACGAGTTGTGCCTCCTGGGGGCTGCCCTGGGCGTGCGGGCCTGGGCTGGGGTCTCTGTGTCTTGCATGAGGCTATTGAAACCCAAGGTCCCTTTGGTTTTTCCACAAGTTCTCAATTAAGAACATGTTCAGCTGCACTCACGTCTGCGGGCCTGCCCCCCTTAGACTGTGGCCTCCTTACTCCTTACTATCTTGTTACCTCATTGCTTTAAAAAATTTTTTTAAAGCACTTTTGTTCCTCAGCGAGAGATTGGCCTGATTAACCTAATCTGTCCTTTTACCAGAAGTGTAAGTGAAGGAAACCTCCCACATCCCCGCATCTTCTCATCCATCCATCCAACCATCCACCCATCCAACCATCCATGGAAACAGCTTAGGTTGTTTCCATGTCTTGGCCATTGTAAATAATGCTGCAGCAAACCTGGGGGTGCAGATGTCTTTTGAAGATAGAGATTTTATTTCCTTTGGATAAATACCCAGAAGTGGAGTTTCTGGATCATATTGTAGTTCTATTTTTAATTTTTTGAGGAACCGCCGTGCTAAGTTCCACGGTGGCTGCACCAATTTACATGGCTACCAACAAGGGGTTCCCTTTGCTCAAAGTCCTTGCCACCGTTTGTTATCTCTTATCTCTTTGGTAGTGGCCATCCTGGCAGGTGTGAGGTGACGTCTCACTGCGGTTCTGATGTGCATTTCTCCGATAATTCGTGACGTTGAGCATCTTTTCATGTGCCCGTTGGTCATTTGTTTATGTCTTCTTTGGAAAATTGTCTATTCAGTTACTCTGCCAATTTTGAAATCAAATTATTATCAGCTTTTCTTACTTCATAGCATGCATTCTTTTTTTTTTTTTTTTTTTTGCGGTACGCGGGCCTCTCACTGTTGTGGCCTCTCCCGTTGCGGAGCACAGGCTCCGGACGCACAGGCTCAGCGGCCGTGGCTCACGGGCCCAGCCGCTCCGCGGCACGTGGGACCTTCCCTGACTGGGGCACGAACCCGCGTCCCCTGCCTCGGCAGGCGGGCTCCCAACCACTGCGCCACCAGGGAAGCCCAGTAGCATGCATTCTTAATATAACTTAGCTATTAGTCCTTTATACGATTTGTAAATATTTTCTCCTATTCTGTAGGTTTTGCCTTTTCATTTTGTGGATGTTTTCCTTTGTTTTGCAGAAGATTTTAGTTTGATGTAGTTCTCCTTGTTTATTGTTACTTTATGTTGCCTTTGCTTTTAGTGTCAAATCCAAAATCTTTGCCAAGCTTGTTGTCCTGAATCAACTTCTTCCAAAGTTCTGCTAATGTTGATATTTTGATCTCTTCCCATGAATCAAGAATGTTCTTAATGGTATCTAGAATGGTGAACACTTTCTAGAAAGCTTTCAATTTACTTGGCCCCAGCTGCATCAAAGGAACCACTGTCTATGGCAGCTGTGGCCTTACAAAACGTATTTCTTAAATAATAAGACTTGAGAGTGGAAATTCCTCCTTGATCCAGGGGCTGCAGAACGCATGCTGTGTTAGCAGGCCTGGAAACATCACTGATCTCATTGTATATCATCTCCATCAGAGCTCTGGGGTGACCAGGTGCATCGTCAATGAGCAGTACTATTTTGAAGGGAATCCTTTTTTCCGAGCACTAGGTCTCAAGAGTGGGCTTGAAATATTCAGTGAACCATGTAGTTAACGGATGTGCTGTCATCCAGGCTTTGTTGTTCCATTTACAGAGCACAGGCAGAGTAGATATAGCATTATTCTTATGGGCCCTGGGATTCTGGGAATGGTAAATGAGCACTGACTTCAACTTGCAGTCGCCAGCTGCATTAGCCCCTAACGAGAGAGTCAGCCTGTCCTTTGAAGCCAGGCATTGACTTCTCCTCTCTGGCTATGAAAGTCCCGGGTGGTGTCTTTTGCCTGTAGAGTCTGTTTTGTCTACATTGCATATCTGTTGTGTAGTGTGGCACCTTCATGAACGATCTCAGCTAGATCTTCCGGATAACTTGCTGCAGCTTCTCCATCAGCACTTGCTGCTTCACCTGGCACTTCGACGTTACGAGACGGCTTCTCTCCTTAAACCTCTTCAGCCAACGTCTGTCAGCTTCAGACTTTCCTTCTGCAGCTTCCTCGCCCCTCTCAGCCTTCACAGAATTGAAGAGCGTTAGGACCTTGCCCTGGATGAGGCTTTGGCTTAAGGGAACGTTGGGCTGCTCTGATCTTCTATCCAGGCCACTCGAACTTTCTCCATACCAGCAATAAGGCTGTTTTGCTTTCCTATCATTCGTGTCTTCACCGGAGCAGCGCTTTCAATTTCCTGCAAGGACTTTCCTTTGCCTTCACACCTTGGCAAACTGTTTGGTACAAGAGGCCCAGATTTAGGCCTATCTCAGCTCTTGACATGCCCCCCCTCACCAAGCTTCGTCATCTCTAGCTTTTGATTTAAAGTGAGAGCCGTGCAACTCTTCCTTTCACTTGAACTCTTGGAGGTCATGGTAGGGTTATTAATTGGCCTGATTTCAATACTGCTGTATCTCAGGTCAAAGGAAGGCCCTAGGAGGGAGAGAGAGAGACGGGGAACAGCCGGTCGGTGGGCCAGCCAGAACACACACATTGATCAATTCAGTTCACCGTCTTATATGGGTGCCGTTCATGGCTCCCCAATTACGATAGTAACCTCGAAGGTCACGGATCACCATAATGGATATAACATTAATGAAAATTTTGAAATATTGGGAAAATCCCCCAAATGTGACACAGAGACACAAAATGAGCAAACACTGTTGGAAAAATGGTACCGATAGACTTGTTCAACACAAACCTTTAATTTGTAAAAAACACAGTATCTGCAAGGTGCAGTAAAGTGAGGTCTGTCTGTATTGAAAGGACTATCTCTTCTCTATTGTATAGTTTTGGCTCCTTTGTTGTCAGTGAATAGACCATATATATGTGGGTTCATTTTGGGGCTCTCTATTCTGTTCCCTTGGTTTATGTGTGTGTTTTTATGCCTGTACCATACTGTTTTGATTACTATAGTTTTGTAACATAATTTGAAAGCAGGAATTGTGATGCCTCCAACTTTGTTCTTCTTTCTCAAGGTTGCTTTGGTTATTTGGTTTCATACAAACTAGGATTGTTGGTTCTTTTTCTTTTTTTTTGGCTGCGCCATATGGCTTGTGGGATGTTCCCTGACCAGGGATTGAACCCAGGCCATGTTAGTGAAAGCCTGGAATCCTAACTACTAGGTCACCAGGGAACTTTCCTGGTGTTTTTTGTTTTTTTTTTGTTTTTAATGACTGTTGTTTTATTTTATTTATTTATTTTAAAAAATGCACCATTTCGTTTTATTTTTATTTACTGCTTTTTAGGCTGTACCACACAGCATGTGGGATCTTAGATCCCTGACCAGGGATCAGACTTGCACCGCCTGCAGTAGAAGCACAGAGTCTTAACCACTGGACTGCCAGGGAAGTCCCTGTTGGTTCTATTTCTATGCAAAATGCCATTGGAATTGTACTGAATCTGCAGATTGCTTTGGGTAGTATGGACATTTTAACAACATGAATTCTTCCAATTTATGAGCATGGAATATCTTTCCATTTATTTGTATCTTCTTTAATGTCAAAGAAAATTATTTAAAGCTTGAAAATAAGAAAAAAAAAAAAGCTATCCTTTCTAAGTCATCCTGGGGCATTATTTAAGGCCACACAAGGAATTTTCTTATCTAGAGAATGTGCCTGTGGACTTTGCTGTTTACTATTAATTAAGAGTTTGGACTTTGTGAAGTTATGTTAACTTGCAGATTTGCATCTGGCGTAAGGTGACCCCCAAGGGTTACAGTTCTCTTGCCGGTGGGACCCTGACCTGTGTCACCTTTAACTCACCTGCCCTGATCCTCAAACTGCTGCAGCCTCTTTTTGGTTCCTGTATTAATGAGCTAATGAATTGTTGATCCATATTCATTTTATATCTGTGTGACAGCCTTGCTTTCAGTTTTCTGAAAGTTACACTCTGACAGCCTCAGAGAAGAGTGAGCAACCTGCAGCTGTGTCCTGTGCAGAGATCACATGCTGGTGTTGGGTCTCGGGCCAGACCAGACCCCCGACGTCTGTGGCCCCCCTGCACTCAGCTCCCCTGTCACACAGGGCCCATTATACCATTGGTCGGAGGTTCTCCTAAGGACCAAATGAGACCCCATTAAGCTCTGCGGTAACAACTATAATAATGATACTAGGATGAGGCCTGAGTCTCCATCACCTCCACCCATAACAGGGAAGGCCCCATTTAAAACCTGGGGCGGGGATCAAACAGACACCCTCGACCCTCTGCCTGCTGGATCCTTATACGTGGGTGGTCCTCAGAGCTGAGATCCCAGGTCAGCAGCCCCAGGCCTCTGGCTTATCAGGAACTGGCTCCCTCATTGTTTAAACAGCTTTATGAGACGTAATTCACACGCCGCATGGTTCTCCCACTTAAGGGGTCCATGGCGTGAGTGTGGTCACAGATGTGTGCAGCCATCACTCCTCTCAATTTTAGGGTACTTTCAGCACCTGGAAGGGCATCCCACGCTTTTCAGCTGTGACCCCCTAGCCCACGCCTCCACCCACTCATCTGCTCTCTGTCTTTATGGATTCGCTCCTTCTGGACATTCCATGTGAAGGCAATCATCTAATCTATGGTCTTTGGTGACGGCTGGGAGCTGGGGGAGACTGCAAAGCACCACCGAGGAGGAATGGCGGTGACCCTGCCAGGGCGGAGGGAGGGGAGCCTCGGACCCCCAGCCACGGCTCCGGGACAGCTGGTGGCCCTTCATTCATCCCACTGGCATTTCCTGAACGCCAACCATGTGCTTGGCGCCATGTCGGAGGTTGGGAGACGCCCGTGAACAAGGCACAGGCGGTGCCGACCCTCCCTGGAACCCCAGCCCAGGGGGGAGCGGTGACCACTCAGGGAGGTGAGGACCGTGACAGGGCAGCTGTCCTGGTGCCTCTGGTCACCTTGGGCCCACCCAGTGGAGGACCGCTCGCGAGGTGCCTCCTGAGGAGGGTCTAAGCCTGGACGAGGCGCCATCTGTTTTTACTTTGCCGCCGCCTGGGCCAGAGTGATGTCATCGGAGCTCTCGGCCTGGCGGGTGCTGGCGGCCGGCCACCGTGACAGCTCGACTGGGAACCCCAGCTGATAAAGAGGGCTGTGGCCGTCCAGGCCCCCGTGGGGACCGAGGCCTGGTCCAGGAACCCTGGCCTGAGCCGATGGGCAGGGGTGGGGTCTCCCTCCTGCTGGGATGAGGGGCTAGGCTGCTGCACTCCCCCTCCCACAGCCCCTCACCACCCTCATGTTGCTAAAGGGCCGGCGGCAGGCCAGCCTGGCTGGGCTCTTTGAGCTGAGGCCCGGGCCCAGCCCTGTGGGGAGGCTTTCCCCCCTCCTTGAGGGTTTATCCCCCTTCTGCTGCCCGTGACTGCAGGGCAGGGCCACTGGGGCTGCTGGGCCAAGAGTATGGGCTGCCAAGGGCCTCAGGCTGGGCCACACTGAGTCCTGCACGGATGGGGCGAGAGTCCTGAGGTGTCGAGTGGCCTGAGATCTCCAGCTCTGGCCCTGACCCTGGGTTTATGAGCTGACAGCGACCGCCCCACCCCGTGCCAGCCCAGGAAAGCAGGTCGTCACCTTTAACCCTCCAGGTGTCCGTGTCCCCACTTTACAGATGAGGAAGCTGAGGCCCAGAGGCCTTGTGCAGAGTGGAGGCTGAAACTCACATCCGGCTGACCCCAAAGCCATGCTCTTGGCTCTGCCCACGTGCTGTTACTGGCTCAGGGTAAGGAGTCCTGGACAGCGAGGTCCTGAGCCCTTTTCCCTCTGCACTGTGTGACCTTGGGGACAAGCAGCCTCTGAGTTGCAAAGTCTTCTCCTTACAAAGTGGGGTGGTGGTGGTGCTGGTGACACTTTCCTAGCGGCTTGTTGGGAGGGTTGGGTGAGATGACAGATGTCCTGGGGCCCACATTTGAAGAGCCGGGGGAGGACATGGCGGGAGGGCCGAGCCCCCGCAGGTCACAGTGTCTCTGGATGAGCACCAAGTCTGGGAGAGGTGGCTGGGGGATGTTGACGTGGCCCGGCTCGCAGGGGATGTGAAGCTGGGGCAGGAGGGTAGACGGATCCCACCTCCTGGGCCCGCTGGGCCTGCCCAGAGCCTCCCCCTGGGGAATCCTGCCCCCTCTCACCTGCTACACACCCCTGGTTGACAACATGTTAACAGACGCTCCTGCTTCAGGGTAAGCGGCCTCTCCGTGGTGCCTGCATGCACCCTCGAGGGGCTTTCTGGGAGAGCACGTTAACACGGCGTGACAGTAGCCGAGGACGCCTCTGGCGGGGTGCGGTCCTCTGGATGCCATGTTTGGGCTGACTTTCCTGCCGGCTCCTCAGGTTTGGAGACCCTGTAGCCAGGTACGCAGCGTCCCCGCCACATCCCACGCCCACCTGGCCTCTGCCTGCTCTTTCTATTGGCCTATGTTTTTGTTTTTGTTTTTTTGCGGTACGCGGGCCTCTCACTGCCGTTGCGGAGCAGAGGCTCCGGGCGCGCAGGCTCAGCGGCCATGGCTCACGGGCCCAGCCGCTCCGCGGCATGTGGGATCCTCCCGGACCGGGGCACGAACCCGCGTCCCCTTCATTGGCAGGCGGACTCTCAACCACTGCGCCACCAGGGAAACCCTGACCTATGTTTTTATTCCCTAAAAGAGGCTGCCGTTTGCATTTGTGCTACCCCTTCCAGGAGGCCTTCTCTCTGTGTGTCACAGTGTGGGCGTCCTGCTGGGCCTCTCTAATCTCTTTCTTCAGTTAATCTTATCCCCTAAGCCAGCCTGCAGGCCATTTAAATGTCTGTGGGCTGTTGACCCGGAGAGACATTTCCCAGACTAACCACGCCCCGCCTCTCTTCCATACTTTGAACTCTTCATTATCCTAAATGATACGGCTGAGAACATCTTTGTATATAGAGCTCCTCGCCCACCCATTCCAAAAAATGATTTTCCCTTGGACGGACTGAAAGGCTCTGAGCCGCTAACTGCCTCTCTGTGCGTCCCCAGGGCACTCGGGGGACACGGAGCTGGGTCCATCACCCCCTGGCTTCTGCTGCCGGGCTTCTGACCCAGATTCCCGTGGGCCGTGGGTGCTGAGCTGCCCCCGCCCTGGCCTGTGAGCCGGCCTCCTGCCCTCTGACTCGCCCGGCTTTGTTCAAAGTGTCTTTTTGGTGCTTGAACTATTAAAAGAGAAAGAATTCTGTCTTCTTTCCCCCCTGGAAGGCTAAAATGTCCCCCTGTGTTTCTTGCCTTCTCCATTTAGGGAAATGTCAGCCCGGGTTCACTGTCTGCATCTCCCCCCACCAGCCCCCCACCTTGGATCCCAAGACCCGGGCTTCAGCCTGAATCCTGCTCTTCCTGCCGGGTGAGAAGCACAACTTCTCAGCCTCAGCAAGCGCGAGAACGCCCTTGGAGGGGCGGGTGCGCCTGAGCTGGTGGTGCCCCTTCCTGTCCTGGGCCCTGTGGGTGCAAACCCACGGCAGGCCGGTTGTTTCCACAAACCCTCAGGCCAGGCTCTTGCAGTTCCGGGCCGGCCCCTGCGCGTGGATCCTCTCTTGGACCCATTTCTCAGATTCCTGCTCAAGTCCTGCTTCCCACACCCCCTCCGGTCCTCCCGGAGCTCCAGCCCTGGGCTGTTACTTTCACATATGGTTCTCACCCCATCAGACCCAGCGGCCCTTTTCTAACAAATATTTTTACCAGTTCCTTTATGATCCAGAAATGAAATGCAGAGATGATACAGCTACTCTCACATAATCCTGTGAATGAAGAATGTTGCCTGCCACTTCAGTAAACAGAGGTTGTTACAGCCATCGAGCCATCACAAGTGGGAGAGATGAATGTCTGTTGTTTGCAGCCCCCCGTTTGTGGTCACTTGTTACGGCAGCCCCAGGACATTTACACGCCAAGTCAGTCAACTCGTGGTGCAAAGGAGCTGCTTTAAATGGCTTCCCGGGTGCTGCTCTCCATGGGCCTCTGTCGTGGGTGCTCTCAGCAAGCCCTTTACACAGAGCAGCAAACGGGCTCAGAGATGCTGGGTGACCTGTCCAGGGCACACAGCCAGGAAGAGGGCACTGGGTTCCAACCCATGTCTGTCTGACCCTGGGCAATGCACTCAGCCTGTTTTGTCTCTGGGTCCCATCAGGGGCGCAGGGGTGGGTGACGTGGGTGCCCTCCACCCCTCCCTACATTCAGGGGGTCCCTCCTGGTGCCTTCACTGGCTTGTGCCTCGGCCCCGCCCCTCCCCGGGACCTTGTTGGGGAGGGGGCTCTGTCCTCTCTCTGTGGCAATGAGGTCACCGCTCCTGGCGCTAAGTAACCAAGACACAAACCTGAACCGTGGCCCCTGCTGTGGGCTGGGCAGCGTGGGCCTGCGTGGGCTAGGGGTGTCCAGGGCCTGGGCCCAGCGGGAGGGCTGGGCGGTGGCTCTGGGCCCTGGGTTGGCCTGTCCTCCTAGTGTTTGGGTGACGGCCGCAGGGCTGGCCCTGATCGCTGGGGACGCGTCTCAGCAGGTCTGAGGGTTCGCCGAGTTTCCTGAGCTCCGCTGCAGGGCCTGGCAGGAGCTGCTTCTCGGGTCAAGCGCCGAAACTCTCCACACCCATGCAATTCCCAAGAAGAACAGTGCTAACCCGTTAAATAAGTGTGAGCATGTCTACGGAGTTTGGTTTTGGCCCAAATGTTGTTATTCCCCCAGAAACCCCCGTTATTCACGTTTTGCCCGTTTATGTTTGGGTATCCAGGCAGATGCCCGCTCTGCCTCCCAGGGAGAGGGGCTGCGTTGCCCCCGAGCTGACCGCCTGCACCCCCCTTGCCCGGCCCGAGGCCCACGGGGACCCTGAGGTGGGTGGGGGGAGGAGCTGCAGACTGCCTTTCCTCCACCCCTTTCAGGCCAGGGTGGGCATCTGCCCTCTTCTCTCTGCCTCTCCGTCTTCTCCTCCCCACCCCCCATTTTTTATTATTATGAGGGTTTTCAAATGTTCCACATTTCAAACAGAAAGGAAAAAAAACCCAACAGGCCCACGCTGGCCCATGAGGCCACCACCTGGCCTCAGCGACGCCCTGACAGTCTTCTCCCGGCTCCCTCCTCATGGGCGGGAGGTGGGTGTGTGCATGCAGGGCCTCTCAAGCACCCTTCTCCCTGCTGATGGGGTAACAGCTCCCACCGGGCTCTCCTCCCCAGTCTCCCCCTCCCTGGCCAGACATTTGTAACCAGTCCCTCTACATAATGTGCTCAGCTACCCAGGCTGCCCGTGCTTCTGTCCGGACCCTGATGGATGGATAGCCGCGGGAGGCTTCTGCCCCTCCTCCCCTCCCGCTTTTCCTCTTCTCATTTGAAAGAAAGTTGCAGACATCCCATGCTTCACCTCCAAACCCTCTGGCTTTTTTTGCCTCCGCTAAAAAGAAGGTCACGCTCCATCATCAGTGTGATACCGTCCTGGCCCTGGAGAACTTTGCAATCTCCTCACTCTGTCTATCTTTCATTTCTTCAGTTGTGCAGAGAGGCACCTTCTGGCTTTCTGGGTTTGGGGATCTAGAATGTAATTCGCATCTCCCGCTTGGCTCCGCCTCTGATCTACTTCACGGGAGAACACCCCCCGCCCCCTTCACGTTTTCCCAGGACACTGACTCATGGACGTTTTGGAGAGCAAGCCGGTCGCCTCGTGCACTGTCGTAGTCTGGATGTCCTCGGGCGTCGTTTTCCTTGCTTCCCCGTCCCCTGTGTTTCAGCTGCAAAGGCTGGATGAGGTGAAAGTGAACGTTTTTGAAAAGATCACTTCCTGTCCGACCTGGCATCACATCACGGGCCTTTCTGAAGCTGGCAGATTGCTTCAGCGGACACTCACCAGGTTCCCCCTGCTGTGCTAGGAACATCCAGGACCCGGCTCCTCCCTCTTCCTTGCTGCAGGCCGGGGCCTGGGTGCTGCTGTGGTGTATGTGGCTGCCCCGTCTTGGCTCTGCTGGAGACCCCACACAGCCTTCAGGGCTGCTGGCGCCGCCCTGTGCCGGGTGGTCACGGAGCGCCCTCGCTGCCTTCCGGCCCGTCGGACCTTCAGCAGAGGGAGGCTGGCCCAGGTCTGAGGGGGGTGGCCTGGGGTCTGCAGCTCTGCCTCGCGCTTTCCGCAGCCTTGCGGACACTTCTGACTGGACAGCGTGCAGCTGGGATGACCGAGTCACAGGTAATGGTGAGGGGGTCAGGAGTTTTCTCCATCTCCAAGGCCTCAGCTGTGCCCTCTCCTCCGTCTCTCCTTCTTCCTCCAGGGAGCCCGCCTGGTTTCAGACATGCTGCAGGAGAAGGCAGAGCTGGGGCCTCTCGTCCAAGACTTCTCACTGCCAAGCTGCAGAGGTCCACAGCCCGAGATGCACTGACCAGCTGGCAGCTCTGAGCCGTGTTCAAATCCCAGCCTTGAGATGCAGCCAGAGCTGCTCAGATGTTTCCACTCAGGGCAAAGATGTCCCGACAGGGAACAAAAGCTAGGAAAGGCAGAGGCCTGGGGGTCGAGGGCAGGGAGAAGGGCTGTTGCCCTTTGGGAGTTTGCTGTTGGGCCTCCGCCGGTCTCCCCCTCTGAGGGTGCGGCCACGACAGGCGGGCAGGGGGCGCGGGGCGGGAGCGGCCCTCCGACATCCCCGGGATGCCGGCTCTAGCCGTCGCTTCTGGGGTTGGTCAGTTTGTGTTACACAGAGCCACCTACAGAGCCAAGGGGGACAAAACTTTTGTGTGTAACCCAGGGAAACAGAGAATCCACAGCCTGGGCAGCTCCCGGGTGTGGGCCGCCAGTGAGGGGTCCCGGAGCCCAGGAGCTGGGAGTCGGTGGTGTCATGGAAAGAGGTCTTCGGCTGCCAAAACTCAGAAAGAGCTGGACGACTAGACCAATGCTAACGCAGAAACCCCCAGCTCACCTTCATCCGCCGTGCGTTCTCAGGAGAGTTACGAGTTTAAAAGAGCCCAAACTTCATCCTTTCAATTCAGGTATTTTCTTAATGGAAATCTCGCCTCCTTCCATGAGGATTTTAGGCAGCTCCCGGGAGATGCGTAGAGCAAAGTATACAGTGTGGAAGCAGGAAGAAAACTCAGGGCCCAAAGTCTGGAACCAGAGGGGGTGATGATTGCACAACATTGAGAATTTCGTAAATGCCCTTGAAGTTTCCACTTTAAAGTGGTTACAATGGTAAATTTTATGTTATGCGTTTTCTACTACAGTAAAATACAATATTAAAAGAAAACAAGAGTCCGGGCCAGGGAAGATTGTCATTGGAATGGGGTGCAATGGAAGAGGGCTTTTCACCAAAAGGCCTTCCCAGCTGATGAAACGGAGGTGGGGTTTGCTCTCCACTCTTCCGTCAGCAGCCAAAGGGCAAAGAAAACCACATTCATATCCTTCTGAAAATAGAAGCTGAGCCCCTACGGTGTCAGGCCTGCGTGGGGGACACAGTGCTGGTAATGACGAGACCAAAATATCCCTGCCCTTGGGGATCCCGCAGTGGTAGGAAGCCCTTTATACAGCTGCCCCTCGTGGTGAGGACAGCAGCGTGATTTCCACGGGGGGCATCTGTTTTCAGGCCCTGGACTCTCCAAGAAATCTCCCCCGGCCTCCTACGGGGAACAGGGTCAAGAATTGGGCACCACGCAGGAGACAAGGAAATAATCTGATAATCTATGGACTTTGAATCAAGAAACTCAAATGAAAGAAAGGTTGGGCTTATGACACAACAGGACATGCACTGAAAGTGACAGGCCTGGAAGACGGCAAGACGCCCAGAGAAGGGGGCTGCAGACGTTCCAGAAACTTCCTGGAGGAGAGAACACTGAGGCAGACGCTCGGGGCCAAGGGAGGTCTGTGTGTGCAGGGGGACCCATTTTGTCACCTTCCCCCACCCCGTTCCTAGGCAACCGCGCATTTGCATCCTGAGGATCTACGCGCCTGGCAGGAGAATTGGGGGGGGCCTCCCCGTGGGGCTGCTCCGGTGTCCTCACAGGGGCAGGTAGCGTGGTGGCCGCTTCCCCAGAGAGCTGGGGAGGCTGCAGTGACCTTTGTGACCCAGTCTTGGAAGCGACGCAGGCCTGCTTCAGGGCGGGAGGGGACCAGCGTCCTGGCGGCAGGAGGAGGGGAAGTAGAAGACGGAAGAGGGGCTGTGATCAAAGCGCTCACAGCTGAGAAGGGGCGACAGTTGATGACAGGCATGCGTCCTGAGATTCGGGAAGCTGGGTGACGAGAGGTGAGCCACTGCAGACACACGATAGCACACTGGGGCTATGAACGGAGAGAAGGTCCTATGTAATCAGACAGACAGAAAAGACTGATTCCCCATCAAGGACAACCATGCTGACAACAAACTCTCAAAGAACAGCAACGAGAAGGCATCTCCTAAGTGCTCCCCAAACAACACTCCCCTTCCTTCCATCATATACCCATGAAAGGCCATTTAAAAAACGTTGGATAGGGCTTCCCTGGTGGCGCGGTGGTTGAGAGTCCGCCTGCCGATGCAGGGGACACGGGTTCGTGCCCCGGTCCGGGAGGATCCCACATGCTGCGGAGCGGCTGGGCCCGTGAGCCATGGCCGCTGAGCCTGCGCGTCCAGAGCCTGTGCTCCGCAGCGGGAGAGGCCACAACTGTGAGAGGCCCGCGTACCGCAAAAAAAAGCAAAAACAAAAACAAAACAAAAATGTTGGGTAAAGACAATGTCAGACAAACAAGATCTGGGCCCCACAGACGCTCAGGAAAAGGACTCAGAAAATATATCATTCAGGAGGAAAGAGAATGATCCAAAGGGAGAAGGAGACGTCAGAAGGAATGGTTTGCAACGGTTTTGTTTAGAGTTTCTCACATGTTTACCAAACACAGAAGAAGGCTGTGCTTGGAGGTCAGGGAGGGAGGGGCGTGGGTGGGCTCGGGCACAGCCTGCATACCCTGCAGGCAAAGTGGCCACCACTGTCCCAAGGGCGCTCCTACACGCCTGCACACGCACACACGCATTCAGTCAGACTGGTGCTGCTGTTGGAAGAAATGGTAAAAAGAAGAGACCCAGCCCAACACCAGCCTTGGTCCGCTGTGACTGTAGAAAACAAATCTCATTTGAGGGATGAAAAAGATAGGACTCAAATACCAGCCAAGAATAACAAGAAAGGCGGGAGGGGTTGATAGGAGTGAAAGTATTTTAGATTCCTCTTCTTGTTTCAGGGAAAGGTAGAGAAATCAATTTTCAGCTTAGATAGGCACGTCAAACCTATAAGGATAGCTGCTAAAAACAAATAGAGTGGAAAAAGCAGCAGAGGGGAAAAACAGAAGTGAAGAGAACCTCAGTCCATAGAAAGGCAGGACAGGGTTGGGCGGGGAGCCTGGAGGGGTCAGGATGGATAGCAAAAGCGCAAGGAAGACAGAGTGATTTCAAGTACACCCGTCATCACGCTAAACATAGAAGGACAAAACTTACCAGTTAAAAGATGCTGACAGATTGGAGAAATATATCAAACCTAGGCTGTGCTGTTTACATAAGAAATTCCTCACTAGGGAAGAAAACAAAGGCAGGGCCACCAAGGACCCGGATCCTTGGCAAGTGAAGTCTTGGGTCACCCCACCAGCAGAGATCATGCAGAGGTCAAGGGGCAATGGAACCCTAGATGGAAGAAAGCCCCACATTTTTCCTGTCCCCCCTGCCCCTTTCAATTTGCCCTGCAGGAAAAGCGCTGGTACAGCTGGTTGTACGTTTCAGGGGGGAGCGTGTCCTGTAATCATACTGACACTGCCCACGATGATGTGGCAGCTCCTGGGACATGGTCCATCCTCTGTGCTGGGGACATGAGCTTTTCAACCAGAGGGAGGACAGGACTGGGTGAGTGTTGAGGGGCAGAGGGGTGGAATGTGTCTCATGGTTTTTTTTTTTTCTTCTTTTTCTTGCGGTACACGGGCCTCTCACTGCTGTGGCCTCTCCCGTTGTGGAGCACAGGCTCTGGACGTGCAGGCGCAGTGGCCACGGCTCACGGGCCCAGCCGCTCCGCGGCATGTGGGATCTTCCTGGACCGGGACATGAACCCACGCATCGGCAGGCGGACTCTCAACCACTGCGCCACCAGGGAAGCCCTGATGTTTTTTTTTTAAAAAAAGCGGCTTTATTGGGATGTAACTCACATACCAAAAAGTTCACCCATTTTAATGTACGATTTAGTGGTATTAATTACATTGACAATGTTGTACAACCATCCCCACTATTTATTTTCAAAACACTTTCATCACCCCAACAGAAACTCTGTCACTGCTAAGTAACAACCTCCCATCTCCCCCAGCCCCTGGTAACCTCCGATCTACTTTTTGTCTCTATGAATTTGCCTCTTCTCAATATTTCATGTACAGTATTTGTCCTTTTGTGCCTGGTTTCTTTCCTTAGCATCATGTTTTCAAGGTTCATCCATGTGGTAGCACGAATCAGTGCTTCATTCCTTTTTATGGCTAAATAATATTCCACTGTATGGATGGGCCATGTATTGTTTATCCTTCGTCTGTTGGTGGGTGCACGTGTCTGCACCTTTAGCTATTGTGGGAAGTGCTGCTGTGAGCCTATGTGTACCTGGACTTGGGTTCCCGTTTCCAGTTCCTTTGGGTCTGTACCCAGGGGTGGACTCACTGGGTCATCTGGAAACTCCACGTTTAGCTTTGTGTTTTCCAAGGTGGCTGCACCATTTCACATTTGCTGGTGTTTTGCTTGCCCCTCCGTACCCAGGGTCCGCCTTTCTCCCCTCTGCTCTCTGTCCTGAGGGTGGTCCTGGGTAGACCATATCAAAGGCACTTTGCGCCTCTGGCTTCCAGGTGGACTCAACCACTGGGTGGGGGTGGGAAGAAAGGAGGGAGGGGAGTAGGCAGGCTGTGTGACCCCCGCCACTTCCCCCCCCCCCCAGCCGAGGTCGTCTCTGCTGGCCATGCATCTCCTCCCAGGCTGATTTCTCCACGTGGGGTCTGGAAACTACCTCCCCTCCTCGCTGGGGGCTGGGATGACAGCCCCCAGTCACCGTGCTGTCCCTAGGGCACCCCTTCTCCTGCACCACTGCAATCGTCCCTTTGGGAATAAACCCTCCTTGAATGATCTTGACCTGAGAGAGCACCTGCCTCCTGTTGGAGCCCTGACTCAGGTGAGTTGGAAATCAGACCCTCTGCAGGTTCCGATTTGCGTGGCCCTCTCTGTCTCATCCACTGATCCAGCCCCACGCCAAGCCCAGCGCCCAGCACACGGCAAAGCTCAGTAGATTTTTTTTTTTTTTTTGATAAATAAAGGAATGATTTCAGGATTCAGATCAGGTCCCTGTATTCTAAGCACAACCGAGGCTCAGAGCCCCTGGCCTGGGTCCTGAGTACAGAAAGACTGGCTTTCCCTTTAGGGGCCTCCCATCTACAGGACGAACCAAACAGGGCATTCCCAGAAGAGGTGGAATTTCCTCCGGCAGAAGACCTCGAAAGCCCTGCAGTCGACGTTCTGCCCACCTTGGGCTTACCTGGGCGGGGGACCAATCCTCTCTAAGTTCAGTGTCTTCATCCGTGAGATGGGGAAATTGCTAGCCTCACTGTGATGACTCTGCAGAGAAGGCTTGCAGAGAGGGGCTCGCCTTGCCTGGCGCATACAGGGAGGCCTGGGGCAGCCTCTGTGATGACATCATACCTCACACCTGATGATATGTCCTTAGGGCACTGAGTGCCCCTCCTGAAATGCTCGTGGTCTGACGGTGTTGACGTGTCTGCTCAGCACGGCCCGCCACATGTCTTGTAACCAGGGCAGAGGCACAGATGCCAAGACCAGCGGGTTCCAAACCACCGGTCACTTCTCACCCTGCCTGCCCCAGGGCACACAGAAGGAGGCTTAGCTTCCACTGAGAGAGGCGGGCAGGAAGGGTTTCTTGGGGGGTTGTGGGGTTGCTGGGGGGGGATGGAGATGAGGGTACTTCCTTCTCACGGGGTGCCTGGTGAAGGGGCGCCAGGGAGCCCCCTGCAGCCTGACTTGTGTTCTGTGGCTTGTGGCTGGTGGACCAGCTGTGTTTGGAGCCCAGCCCTGCCCGGCTGTGTTCTTAGTAAGTAGCATCGAGTACAGATGCTCGGGAAGCATTTGCTGAATAAATAAACACCGGACATACGAGTCCAGAGAAACCCTACAAAACAGGAAACAGAGCAAAGAAGTTTATAAGCGTCCGTTAAGATGCCAACGCAGGGGGCTTCCCTGGTTGGCGCAGCGGTTGAGAGTCCGCCTGCCGATGCAGGGGACACGGGTTCGTGCCCCGGTCTGGGAGGATCCCATGTGCCGCGGGGCGGCTGGGCCCGTGAGCCATGGCCGCTGAGCCTGCGCGTCCGGAGCCTGTGCTCCGCAACGGGAGAGGCCACAAGAGTGAGAGGCCCGTGTACCAGAACAAAAAGACAAAACAGAACGCCAACGCATGGAAACAGCTCCAAACCCATAGACAGGGATCGGGACGAATGAATTGTGGTGGATCCGCGTGGCAGGATGTTACTGAGCAGTACAAGGATGGGTGACGGTTCCATGAATCAGCAGGGATGAATATAGAACAGAAGTGAGGGAGCAAGGCAAGCGGGAGACAGACGATAATCGATGCTCGTGCCGTAACTGCCACACCTGCCGCTGCCGTAAGATGACCACAGGCTTGGCAGCTTAACGCAGTACACACGTACGATCTTACAGTCTTGGGGGTCAGAAGTGCAAAAGCCGCCCCGCTGGACTGCCTTCCGGGTGTCAGCAGGGCGGGGTCCTTCCGGAGGCTCCAGGGGGGCATCGGCCGCCCAGCCTGTCCCAGCTCTGGAGGCGCCTGCGTTCCTCGGCCCTTCCTGGGCTCCCGGAAGCGTCTTCCCTCCTAGACCTCAGCCTCCGTCCTCACATCTTCTCTCCGCTCTGACCTCCTGCCTCCCTCCCGTAGGGACCCTCGTGACACCCCAGGACCCAGCCGCATCACGCAAGGTAAACTCCATCTCCAGATCCTCCACTTAATCATCTATACAGCCCTCTCTGATAACCGAGTCACGGGTTCGGGGAATTGGAGCATCTTTGGGGGCATCGTTCTCCCCGTCACACGGGTGGATGCTCAACCTGGCATTCAAGAGAAAGGTGGTCTCAGGGATTCCCTGGAGGTCCAGTGGTTAGGACTCCGTGCTTTCACTGCCGAGGGCCTGGGTTCAGTCGCTGGTCGAGGAACTAAGATCCTGCAAGGTGTGCAGCGTGGCCAAAAAAAAAAAAAAAGAAGAGAGAGATGATCTCTGGGGGCGGGTGGGATGGGATGCAGGCGGTGCACAGAGGGGCTGTTTTATTATTATTATTATAAAGAACGGGAGAAGCAGCGTCTGTGCCCCCCCCATGTCCCCCCAACCCTCTCCCTCTGCGTCCTCCAGACAGCTCAGCCCCCAGGGCTGCACCTCTGTGCCCAGGGATGCTTGGCCATCATGATGGGCGGGGGGTGGTGGTGGTGTATAAATACCCCAGCTCCCTACCCCTGGGGCTGCACCCCCAGTGCCCTGCTGTGAGGACTGACTTCACACATTCTTGTGTGTTTTTTTGCGGAGAGGTTAGCAGTCCAGTGGACTTCGGTACATTCAAATGTTGTCCGAGAGTTACCTCTATCTGCTTGGAATACATTTCCCTCAGCCGAATAGCACCCTGTACCCATCATTCCGCCTCATCCCCTGTATGTCTGGCTTCTCCCCTCAGCACCATGTCTTCGGGGTTCGAGTATAGCTTGTGCCAGCGCTTCACCTCTTTGCACGGCTGAATGACACTCCGTTGTGTGGGTGCCCATGCGTGGTTCATCCATCCAGCACGGTACCGCTGCCGTGACAGCGCTGTGTGCCCGGGCCAGTCCTCATGTGTCCATCTGGAGGGGATGCTCTTAACTGGTGCCTCCCCTTTCCTGTGGCCCATTCCCCACCCCAGCGTTCTCTCCATCCTCCAAATGAACAACCTGCCCTCCAATCCCTGTCTCTGGCTCTGTTTCTGGACAAACTAAAATGGCACAGAAACTTCATGAACGTTGACGTTCGTGGTGTCTGAGCCATCTCCTCTAAGCCCGTGATGTCCCGCGTGGCAGCCCAGTCACGGCCGTGAATTGAGATCGGATCAGATTCCACCTGAAGGTTTCCAGGAAGGCAGGTCACGTTTCCAGTGCCCCAGGCCCCATGTGTCCGTCCAGGGCTGCTGAATCGCACGGGCAGAGGTAGGACACCCCCCCATCACAGAAAGGACTACTGGACAGTGCTGCTATGTACTTTCCGATGTGTTTGAAATATTTTACACTTAAAAGTGTACATTTTTGACACTTAAAAATATGCCCTCAAAAGTCCCCAAACAAACAACAAAAGCAAGCTGAGTTTGGGGCCCGAGGGGGGCAGGTGCTGGAAGGTGCTGGTGGCACTGGCCTGGGTGAGCTGCCTCGGGGAAGCTGAGACTCAGCCTCTCAGCCTGGAACAGGGCCCCTGGCTAGCTGGGCGGGTCTGGGGACATGTATGGGGCGCCCTGGGATTGGAGGCGCTGCTTTAGCACCCTGATTATTGGAGCAGGGACCCCATCTGAGGGCCAAAGACAGGACCTGCAGGCCAGGACCTTACTGGGCTGTTGGTGAAGCTCCACAGATGTCCGTGCAGTGATGTGCCCCCTCAGGGCTGCCCGGGGCAGGCAGAGTGGGCACTTCCACGCTGGGAGGGGTCCCATGCCCTCACCCTCCACCCTGGAGGTCACTGCTGCTGGGGAGCAGGGCCGCCTTACTGCTGCTTCCTGGAATGTCTGGTTCAAGGCCGCTCCTGCCCACCAGCTGGGTCCCCGGCTCTCTGATTCCTCGGTTCCTTGTCTGGGAGATGAGGCCCCTTGGCCTCCCACTGTGCTGGGGCACCCACCTCCTCCTGTATCTGGCCTCCTTTCTTATGCATCTTCTTAATTTAACCATCACTTCTGGAGAACTCACCGTGTGCCCTGACGGCTTTTAAACATTCGGCAGATTTTAGCTCCTTTGAGGATGTCGTGCACCCGTGAGACGGGTGCCCTTACGAATTTCACTTTCCAGACGAGGAACCTGAGGCGGGCAGGATGCACGAAGTGTCCCCCGTCACACAGTCAGGGTGGCCGCGCCTGGCGCAGAGTCCCCGCGCGAGGGCAGCAGGAGCTGTCCTCCTGTAACACTTTAAACTGCTTGGGAGTGAGAGGCAGGGCCCTTGCTTGGCCTTCCCCGGCCCCCCTGTGCTTTGGCTGGATGGAAGCAACATCTCGAAGCAGAGGAAGGAGCTGGCAGCCCTCAACCTGTCGGCAGGGAGGCCGCAGGGACCGGCAGCCCTGCCTGGGGCGATGCCCGGCCGCGCTCTCCCCTCCCGCTCACACTCTGAAGACTTGGAACTGGGCAGCCCGTGTGTCCGTGTGTCCATCCCGACGCGGCGTTTCTGCTGCAAGCTTTGTCCTCCTTCCCGGGCTTCCTGGACCACAGTGGTCCCCTCCCTGGAATGGACGTTCTGGGACTGCTCAAAGAACATTCTAGTGGAGTGATGTGATGTCCACCCATTGGAGGGGCCTCGCTGTCCTTTGTGGGGTCTCAACACCGCCCCCCTTTGAGCTGCTGCAAGTTCAAGTTTCTTGGGGGGATGCTCCCCCCAGGAAAGTACATGGGGCGCTTTCTCATGGGCTTTGGCCCCTTCCCCTCGGAGCCAGAACATTGGGCACGGACTGGAGACGATTAAACAAATAATGTGGGAATAAATATAAACAAGGGTGCCAGGGACCACGGAGGCCAGCTCTGCACTGGGTCCTCCTTCCCCAGGTCTCCCAAGACCCATCATGTGGAAATTAAAACTCCATCTTCCAGGAAATTAATGAAAACCGCATTTACGGGCAGCTGTTCTCGGGTGTGAACTCTGTTGAGAGGCCAGTGGGTCCAGGGGTGAACTGCAGAGGCCCCGTCCATCCTCCTTTTGTAAAGGGCCCCTGGGAATGCAGTGCTGGGGGCAGACCTGTGAGGCTCCACACTCAGGGCAGCCGCAGTCAAGAGGTGACTGGATTTGCTCTCAGGGGGGAGAGAGACACCCAACGGGTTGATCTTCTTTAAATACATTCTTTGAACCCTGTGCTGCTACAAGCACAGGGTTTGCTCTGGGCCTCAGCACGCATCCCTGATGTGCCAGCAGCCCCCGGCATACCCAGCAGCTGTTACTTTAATTAGCAATCCAAGCATGTTTTTGTAAGCTGAAGGGGTGCACTAAATTTCTAAGATTCCATATTTCTGGCCACTTCTATTGCAATAGCTTGAACAGTGGGCTAAGGACTCTATAAGCATCACTTGAGTCCACGCTTGCAGCAAACTCTGAAGAAGGTTCCATCCTCGCCTCCAGTTTACAGAGGGGAACGCAAGGATCAAAGAGGGGAAGTAACTTTCCCCAGGTCACTCAGCTAGAAAGCGGCTCCCCAAGTCTACAGTGGGAACCCCTGTGCTCCACCCAGTGGAGGGGTCTTGGAGAGCTGTGTGCCAACACTGAGCCAGGCGGGGTTGAAACAAAAACTCAGAAGTGGACTCCCTGCTTCCTTCCCCTGGAGATGTCATCTACCAGCCCTCAGGCAGGCCCTTGATGGAGGGGCCCGGGGGGTAATTCCCTTGGTTTATCATGGTCCAGAGGAAGGCAGAGTGTTTTGCTAAAAGCTTGCCTGCTGGCGTCACAAAGAACTCATCTTCTGGACTACAGACTCCTGTGCTGGATTGAGTAGCAAAAGGTATTTTCCACATGAAAGTCATCTGCATGGGAGCCTCACAGATGGAAATAAAGTATTTACCATTTGGAATGAAATTGCAACTGGAGCAAGAAGCGAAGGAGGTGGGGTCAGTGGGGGAGGCCTCAGATACAGACAGCTGCTGCCTAGCTGTGGCTGTGGGAGAAGGGACTGGGCCTTGAGGCTGGGCCCGGGGCTGCTCTGTCCCTCTCCGGCCGTATTGGGCTTTCCGGGGCTTCACCTAGAGGCACGTCTGCCTGCTGCCCAGGCCCAGGCCCCCTCCCCAGCGCCGCGAGCCTTGGACCTGCTGACGCTCTGTCTTCAGATGCTGCCCAAGCCTGCCACGGTGTTTCCTCCCCCACCCCTGCCCATCTGCTCCCCTTTAACCTGCCTCCTCTCTGTCCCCACCCCCATGGCCTCACCGTGACCAGCCATGCTCTCTCCCCCGCAGACCCCGCCACCCCATGGAGATGTCCAGAGAGGCCCTGGGGACCCAGAAGTTCCAGGTGAAAGGATCTCTGGGAGCTCTCATCCAGGCCACCCCTCATTCCGGGAAACTGAGGGCCGAGCGGGAAGAGAGCTTGCCCAGATGGCTCCTGGACTGAATGGCTACGTCCAGGCCCCTCCAGCTCTCACTGTCCTTGACTGTGGTTTTCCTGAAGGAACGTCAGTTGTAACGCACAAGGTGATCGCGGCTGAACTGGAGACAATGATGGAGAATTATTTCCTTATCAACGGAGTGGAGATTCCACTGCTCGTCATTCCCAGCTGGGCAGTCCAGTCCCCCTTCCCCGCTGGCCCCTCTCCCGGGACGGGCGAGTCATGCGTGGTGCGAAGGGTGACCACGTGTCTGGAGAACAAGCCCTGTGCTCCCCGCTATTGGGCCAGGCCACACTCTCTAGGGCCCCTAAAGCAGCCCCTAGGGGCCTCCCCTTACAGCTGGTGAGGACCCTGGGATGGTCTGGGGGTGGTGGAAGGACAAAAGAATGTGCCATGGGAGACATTTGTTAATACCTTATTCTTAGTTCCCCGGGGACTGAGCCCCCCCCATCCCCAGGCCCTGCCCTCAGAGTGACCTCCACACTGGCCTGCAGTGCCCCAGGGAGCCACGCTTCATCTGCAGGACAAGCCCCCCCTGTAGATTCTCTGGTTCAACTAGAGGGAAGAATCCCCCTGAACCTCTGCCAAGGGTGTGGGGAGCGCGTCTGGAGCAGCTCCAGAGCCGGAACCCAGAGGAGGGGGATCCTCCCAGCCTTTACGACTGGCTTCAGATGACTTCCTGGAAGTGGCCGAGTGTGGCTCGCAGCCCCGGGGCCTCGTCAGGGAGCAATGTTCCGTGCAGGGGAGAAGCACTGCCTGGCCAGCCTGGTTGGGCTCCAGCAGGCAGGAGGGGCTGCAGCTTCGCTTGGGAGGGGAAAGCCCTCGTCCAGCATCTGTGGAGCCCGCGGGTGCTCTGGACTCCTTTCCAGGACCCTGGCACCTTCCTGTGGCCTCCAGGATGGTGATGGTCTGCTCAGGACACAGCGGAGTCACCAAATCTTCCTGTTTTCCAGGACTGCTCACCCAGTCAGGTCCACCCTACAATTAGCTGTTAGAGTGCTTAGGTGAAGAGAATTAGCCTCACACGTTTTGCAAGGATGATACAAACCACTTCAAGAAATAAACCATTTGCCAGAGCCCCTCATGCCCACCATGATAAGAATAGCACTGGCTGCTGGGGAGTGGCTTCCGCCACGTGCCAGGTTCCGTGCCAGGCCTCACCTGCTGTGTGACCTTGGGCAGGGACCCAACCTCTCTGTGCCTCTGTTTCCTTGTCTGCATCACGAGGATGATGAGGGTGTCTACGTCACAGGGAAGCGTCTAGAGCAGCTCCCGCGGCTAGTGCCTCAGTGCTGGGGCAACACCTCCGTTGTTTGCAGTGTTCTTGCCTTTACAAGCAACGGGGCTGTAAACGCTCTCTTGTGTGTATCTTGGCGTACTTCCTTAAAAGTAAGTAAAGTCGTGCAGCGGAATTCCTAACTGAGAGGCTGAAGGTGCGTGTTAAGTGTCGACTGGGGTGAGCAGAGTGTCCTGCCAACAAGAACACGAACTGGCCTTGCACCGTGGCCTCGGGCCTGCCTCTTCTGCCGAACCCTCGCCGATACCGGGTATTGAAAACTTTCACATTTCTGCCAATATAATAGCTCAGAAATAACTTGAGTTGGGTTTCACATCTTTTCATCTAATTGGAGGCTTTTTGATTTGTATAAGCTCTTAGTTTATTAAGGAATGGAGCCTCGGTCTATCCTGTAGCAGGTTTTTGTTTTTTGGCTAGATTATCTTTGAATTTGGATATGTATGTGAGATACTTACATATATATGTGTATGTGTGATATACACAGGCATATGTAATAGCATCTGTATGTTATAAGGACATACGTATGCACACATATGTGTACATGTGTATGCTTTGCAGAACCTTCAAATTTTACGTATTCAAGTCAGTCAATATTCTCTGATATGACTTCTTTTGGGTACCGGCTAGAATGTTTTTTCCCACTCCAAGACTGTATTATAAATCCATGTGTGATTTTGCCCCTACTTTTTATGGTCTTATTTTTCATGTTTAAAACTCCATCCTTCTGGAATTTGTTTTGGTGCAAGGAGAGAGTAGGACTTCAGTTCTTCCTTAAGCTTTTTTCCTCCAAATGACTAGTCATTTGCGGGACCGTAATTTACAGGACATTCCATCTTCTCCCTCCAATTTATCATCTTCTAAGAGCCCACATGCCTTTCTGGGGTTATTTCTGGATTTGCTCAGTTCCACCGATGGACTGACATCTCCAGTACCAAGCTGTTTTAAATGTGGTGGCTTTAATGTCGGAGAGGGCTGCTTTGGTGACTTCGAGTAATGAAGCAGAAATTTCCAGTCTGTCCTCATGAGTTCATTATTTTATTTGAACTGAAAAATTATCTCTTAAATTCCCTGCAACACCACCGTGGAGAACACTACTGGTATTTTACTGAGGATTCAGTTCCACGAATAGACAATTTTAGGAAGAAATGACAGTCTTATATTTAATATGGCTCCTATCCACGAAGAGTTTCCTCTTCCATTTTTGTCTGATTTCTAGAACTTAGGTCCAATGCTTTCCTCTCATAGATCCTGTGCATCTTTGTCAAATAGGCTTAGTCATTTTGGAATGTTTTAGTGTTTTGTCAATAGGTTCTGTTCTTCCTTTACGTGTTCTTGCTGGCTTTGTTTCTTTGTAGGAAAGCGGTCGATATTGTCCACTGATTTTGTGACCAGGCCCTGGGCAGGGTGGATGCCAAGCCCGTGTGTCTCTTGGGTGCTGTCTCTGCAGAGGACGGGGCTTGTGCGGGGCGTCTAGGCTCCAGATGCAGGGAGGGTGTTTGAAGTTGGAAGAACAGCCTATCTTTTGCATCCTAGACCAGCTCTCTGCCTCCTCTCATTAAAAAATGTAGAAACTGGGGACAGGGAAAGGAAAGGATTACCCAGCACTGGACCATCTGCGGGAGGCGCTTGTAATTAGCACAGCCTTTAATAACTGAGATTCCTTCGCCAGCTCACTAGAGGCAGCCTGAAGACACCAGCGGTGAGTCACACATGGGTGCCGTTGATGGACGGTGGCCCGGGAGAGCCAAAGTTCCTCCCACCCAGAGCTCCCGCCGGGGTAGGTTTCCCCTTCAAATAACAAACTAATTTTCTTTTCTTTTTAAGAAAGGCCTCGATGTGGTTACACAACAATGGGAAAAAAGAGCGTACCTGGCGACACAGATGAATCTCACTTAAGGCGTCATTCGAGGCAGTGGGGGCCACTCTGGGCGCAGGTGAAGGGACAGAGGTGGGAGGGGCTCATGGGCTCTCAGGGAGAAGGTGGGATCCACAGCGGCCACCACCTGGCTGTCGACACCTGGGCGCATACTCCGTGATCGTTCATTGAGCCACACTTTGTTGATTTCTGCACTTTCCTGTCACGCGCATCCCATGAAAAAAATAGTTTCAAAAAAGTTCCAGGGTGCCTTTTAGTAAAATTCATTGCTCTGAGCGGTAAAGTCTAAACCGGGGAACATCTGGATTTCCAGGTCGCAGGAAATTATAGGCCTTGTTTGGAATACCAACGACACGGCCGCCACATCCATCAAAGGCGGGATGGGGAGTGAAAACATTTCTCCCAAGGCGGGCCCAGCAGCAGGGCGGATTGCCCTCCTCGAAAAGAACCCATAGATTATTTTTAGCACCTGAAACTCATCTTTCCCTCCTAAGTTTGAGCTTCATGTCGCAAGGAAGCGAGAGTGTGTGCCTCTTCCCCAGAGAACGGAGGCTCAGCTGAAGTTACAGAGCAGCGTTTGTGGCCTCAGCCAGCGAGAAGCCAAACTCCCTTGTGCTTCAACGGGCTGAATTTTCATTCTGACCAACCAGTGCCGTGGTGGTTTGGCCCGATTACAGACTCCAGACCCACGGCTGGTACGGTCCACTGCCCCTTATGTCTTCAGGAGGTTTTCAGGTGGGAGGCATCCATGGTCTGACACATGGGGACCCTCCTCTGGCCAGTGAATCTGAGGCCGGGCAGTCTACATCTTCTCGGGTTGCAGGGAGAGCGATGGAACCCCATCCATCATATTCCCCAAGGACCAGGAAGAGGTTTGGTTGACTGGGAAAAGTGCAACGTGAGCTCCTTCTGGTGGGTTCTGCATTCTTTCCTAGTGAAGTATTGTGCATGGAAAACCAGAATATATGGTCAGCATTCTTCCTATAAACAGAGCAATTGTACATTGTGGAGGGATTACTTAGCGATGACTGGGGGGAGGTTGCCATGGTTACCCTTCCCCCACCACGTGGTCCCAGCTGCTGCCTACGTGGAACTGGGCAGTTCAGTACTCAACTGGCATGTGGCTGCAGAGGCACCGCCGTCTTGCTTCTCCGTTTCCGACAGGACCTTGTGAGAGCGGGGCTGTCATTACGTGCCAGCATGTTTTTAAGTCTCCCTGGCGTCTGTCACAGGAAGTCCCTGTGGAAGTCCAGGAGGTGAAATGGACTGAGGTGGGATGCTCTCGGCATCGTCTGGGGGAGCAGTACCCCCAACCCCGCGGGCAGCCTCTGAGGCCCAGTGGACCCCTTGGGGCTCCAGAAAACACTGTTTGAAAACGACCAGACTCTTCAGCGTCTGCCCAGAGGATCTGTTTCTCACCCCCTAAATGCCACACCGTAGAAAGTTCATCTCCAGTCTGTATAGATCCAGGCAGGCCTGAGTTCTTTCTAGCATGAGGCTGCCTGCTGTGTACATGGAATTCTTTTCTCACTGGTTTTCAGTAGAATCTCAGATGTTTTCCTAGAGGAATCTAAGCCTGGCTCCCGCCCATGTTGCAAATCCCAGTCAAGAGTTCCACGTGCACACGGAGCGGCGGCGCTTTTCTCCACAGCTAGTTTACGTGCAGCAAGTTCTTCCAACACCCCCTTGAAACGCAGTCAGTGGACAGTCAATCCCTATGACTTTCTTGTACAGCTAATTAAAAGCACACTCGCCGCGGGACAAGGCTCCTGGTGCTGTCCTGCCCCTGTTTGCTGGAGGGAGGTCTGGGGGACCGTCAGGGACAGCTGCCTATCAAGTGCCCGTGCCTCACCCCCAACCCATGCAGGGTGCAGCTTCGGGACCCCTTCTTCTACACCTGGTCGTGGCAACTCTGGGGCCGGGGTCTGGACTTCCGACTGGAAGATGGATTCTGTGGAAGCCTTGGAAATACGGAATTATGCGCAGATGGTTTTGGGGACCAAGGCCTAAAAGAGTGAGGAGCACGGGCCTGGGCAGAGGGAGAGATGGGCTGTGGAGCAGAGGCACCAGGGCCGCAGCGCACCCCACGGGGAATGCTGGAGCGGGTGGCGGCCTCCAGGGAAGGGGCAGAGACTCTGTATCCTGCCTGACAAGTCACTGGATGTGGGTGGCCCAGGGAGGGATGAGCTTGCACAGCGGGCTCCTCTAGTCCAGAGCAGTTGCCAGAGAGACGCAGCTGCAGCGTGGGCCGTGAGCACCAGGCTCCTGCCGCACAAGCCCTGGTCCAGTGGCCACTCCAGTCACCCCAGGGGTACACACTCCACCTGGGAAAACAGCTCCTCCTGGGCTCTGGTTGAGCCCTTTTCCCGGGGACACTTAACAGAACAGGCTGGGGGCAAACACAGCATGCCTCCCCCCTTGCCCCATTGCCGCTGGTCTCAAAGGGGAAAAGGACGGCCAGTCACCCTGTTGGTGGAGTTACTTCCCTCTCAAGCTGCTGGTCTTCTGGCACGAGGAGGCTGGCGTTACTAGGGGGTGGCGGTGGGGGACAGCTGGGGGAGCTCTTACTGTGTCTGGTGAAAGTGATTCTCTCTGGAACCCGGAGTTGTGTGGATAGAAGGACAAGCTCCCCCTACTTAATCGCTGGGAGTGCTGGTGGGAGGGACCATCCCGTCTTCCCTCCCCTTGACTCTTAGATCCCTCTGTGTGTTGACCCTCTTGGCAACAGGTCATTGATTTAGGGGGGATGCCATGTGCAGGAGGGGGCCCCGTCCTCACGTTCACAGGGTGTTGTCTCCAAGCTGACCCCTCAGCTGCGTCTTCAAAGGCCTGTCCGTGGCTCCGTCAGGCCACAGCTCCTGGGACGTGGAATGCCCGAGCCGGGGCAGGCTGGCCCGCCAGAGCTGATGGTGTGCGTCTCCCCCAGCTCCGCGTCAGAGACATCACGATGGGAGCTCGGAATCCGACAAGGTGGGAATATTCACGCCACGGAAATCGGCAAGTGGTTCAAAGTGGGGCTGTCCTCCCCCCAACCCCTTGAGCTGGTTGTTAAACACTTTCCGGCACAGAGCTGGAGCGCCCACAGCTGCGCTTCCCGGCTAGGCAGCATGCGTGCCTGGGTCTGTGTATTGCACGCGTGTATGTTGCCGTCTTTCACCCTCACTACAACCCCATCATACAGGCATTGTCTCCACTTCACTGATGGGGAAAATCGGTGCAGAGAGTTCAGGGAACTTCCCAGAGTCCCACGTTGAACCCAGGTGTGTCTGACTCCAGACCCCGCCTCCTGAAACCCTCACTGTCCCATGGATGTGTCTGGTTATGTTTCCCTTCTGGCTGAAATTCATTCCGTTGCTGGCACCCAAACCATTTCTGACCACGGAGATCAACAGCGTCACTTCTTCCCCAAGTCCCTCCTTGTCGGGACACTGACTTTGGCCTCTCAGGGGGTGAGCGACTGCGCAAAGCAGAGCGTCAGAACTTCTCGGGTTCTTGCTGACTTTCCCGGGGAGCCAGAATCTGTGGAATCCCCGTCACAGGCCAGCCTCGTAGGAGGGAGCCCTGGAGCTTCCTGAGCGCTTCTGTCTGGGTTTCTGCCTGCCCAGCGGGAGCCACGGTGCCAGCCTGGGGCTGGGGTCGGCACGGCGTGCAGGGGACGGGACACTGGTCCCCGGAGGAGCTGAGGGCCCCAGACGTACTATTTGCCTCCAGAGTTGTGCGGGTGGTTTATGGGAGAAAGCCAGACTTCCCAGCCCCATGCTGGGCTGAAATCAAGTGCAATTCATAGTATGCGCACTTAGCAAGACAGAGACACTGAAACATTCTTAAAATATTTCGTAAAAAGCATTAAGGTTGTCATTTGGGAGAAAATAAATGTTTTATTAGGCTTCTTTTCCCTTATTTTAGTGTACACGATTTTTTTTTTTGTTTAGCACTGCATCCTGGGGGGCGGAGGTAGGTGGGCGCTACCCTTGGCAGCGTGTGGGCCCCTGAAGGCCTTCGCTGGCCATGGGTGCTCTGCCGTCAGAGCTTGGGGGCTTGCTCTGACGCTCCGCAGGGACCTTGAGGGGGCCCCCCTGAGCTGGCCTTGAGACAGGAGGTTCTCGGGCCTCCGGCTGCATCTCCTCCTCTGCCTCTTGCTGCCTGCAGGACGTTTGGAATATTCATTCCAAGTGCTTGGGCCAAGTTCATGCTCTTTTCCCACCATCAGAAGAGGAGGTTTTCTGTCTGATGGCAATAACTTTCACTGCAAGCCGCTGACCCTCATCTCTGGTTTGTCACGGGACCCTGCTCTGGGGCAAAATGGGGGCCTGGTGGCTTGAGACGGTGACCTCACTGCTTCTCAGCTCCTGAGCCCCGGCCCCTTCCCGCGTCTGGTCAGCCCCCAGGAACGCGTCCTCGGCATCACGCATTCAGCAAGCCTTGCTGAGCTGCACAAGGTCAGCCTGGCACAGGCATGGGGCCCACCGGGAGGGCTCAGCTATGGCCCCTACTCAGCATTGGGGAACCAGGGCGGACATGTGAGCAGACCTGAAGGAAACACAGGCTGTAGCAGCTGCCTGTGGGAGACCCTCACCCCCAGGCCCCTGGGGAGCCATCTGTGTCCCTCCCCCAGACCTGGGACCCACGGCCCACTTGCTGCAGTTCCCATGTAATTGAAGTGGGACGAGGGGACACTCCATGACCAGCACTCACAGCTCCGTGAGTGGCAGTGTCAGCCCCTGGCCTGGATCTCACCAGCCCTCAGACCCCCAGGCCCAGCCCTCTCTGCGCTCATCCAGCCCTCCTCCCAGGACTGGGTGCATCTTTGGGCTGTGCCCAGACAGCATGAGTGGTGAGGGGGAAAGGGCAGGGACAGGGCAACCCCCTGGGGATGGGCTAGGATCCCCAGCAGGGAGCATCCTTGATCTCCGTGGTGGCCACACTACCCAGCTGGGTCCTTCTCACTCAGGTGCTGCCAACCCTACTGCTTCTTCCACCCCCAGAGCCCTGCCTTCCCTGTCCTCTCCTCCCCGATGTTCTGGACAACTGTAGCTTGGTGTCCCCTCTACTGCCAGCTCTGAGAGCTCAGGCAGGTCCCTGCTCGTCTTTGGGCTTCCCTTTCATCTCTACGTAGAGAGATGTTTTTCATTGACAGTTCTGATCAATTACAAGTGGTGGCCTACGGCGGTGTTGAGAGGGATTCTGAGGCGGACTCGAATCTGTAGGAAGGAGAGCGGTGGTTGATTAGCAATGTCTGTCTTGGGAATGAGAAGGAAGAGGGGCCAGGTCAGATCAGTGCCTGTCCTTTGCTGTCCTGGAGTAGACACCTCCACCCCTTTTACACCCTCTGTGAGGGAGACACGGTGCCCACCCTCGTTTTGGAGCTGAGGGAGCCGAGGCCTGGAGAAGCTACACAGCTGGGGGCAGAGCCCGCTGTCAGGCTGCGTGCGAAGTGGGCTTGAGGCTCCGTCGTCCCAGAAAATGGAAAGGTTGGGTCACCAGGGTCTCGTGTCCTGGCTCCCCGTCCCCCAACCCAAGCAGAAACCCCAGAGGTGCCGGGAGCTGCCCTGCAGGAGCCCCCGAGGTGAGAGGGCGTCCTGCTCGAGCCAGGGAGTGAGGCTTCTGCAGGGATGGGGCGGGGAGGGCTGGAGCTCCCGGCGGCCTGGCTCTGTTGCATCAGCCTCCCTGGCCCCGCCTGCCGCTGCCAAGCCGTGGTCGCAGCTGTCCTGAAGCACAGGCAGTCCGGTCTGACGGTCCCTCTCCCCTCCGGCCCCTGCTCTATAGGCGCAGAGGGACACGTCCATTCACCTTGCTTAGATCTGGAAAGCTATTTTTCACACGTGTTGCCTGTTCTGCATACGAGGTTTGTCTTATTCATCCCTCAATCCCCAAAGCCTTGGCACAGGCTGGGGACAGAGAAAAGCCATTTCTGTGACTGATTCATGCTCCCTTGTAATGAGGCATTAGAGTCACAGTGATACCAGCGGGTGTCAGAGCCGATGAAGGCCCCAGCTTGAGCCCTAGGTGATAGGACCGTTCATCTCGGGAGCCAGCCTCCTCACGGAGATGGGACAGGAGGTCGGTATGCCCTTCTCTGACCCGCTCCGCGGCCAGCCAGTGGTTGGTCTGGGGCCCGCTGCCCTCTCCCTCCACCCAAGCCTCTTTCAAACCCCCTCCCTGACGGCGCAGCCCCGGTGGAGGAGAGCTATAAATCAGCCTTCTCTCTGGGATGATTAAAAAAAATCTCTCCATTAACAGCTGACTCACAGTCTAAAAATGTGCTCATGGCATAGCTGTGGCCACTGCCCCTGGTTTGGTGGGACCAGCCCGAGCTCACTCAGCCACAGCCATTCTGCAGAGGACGGCCCTTTCCAAGCAGGCGTCACCGCCAGCGGCTTCCTGTCCGCCAGCCGCGCTCCGCTGTTCCTTCCCCGCCTTCGGCCCTGGGGTTTGGCCCGAGACCCTGGTAGAGGGGGATGGGGGGAAGAAGCCATCTGGAGGGGAATCAGTGTGCAGATGAGAAAGGAAATTGCCCTGAGATGATTGAAATGACAAACAGAAGGGAAGCTAGGATGGCCAAGTCGAACAGAAGGGGGCGAGGGGAGGGGCTGGGGTCTGTGCCCAGCAGGGCTCTGGGTCCCCTGCCTGGCCAAGCAGTGCCCTGCTCTGCTGACCTGGGGGCTGGCGGACGGGGCCCGGGTGGGCATCCCTGGGAGCGGTGGGCTGGGCAGGCGCGGCCAGGACCCCTGGAGATGGAGAGGGTCTTTCAAGAGCTGAGGGGGGAGGTTCTCCCGGGGAACCTGCTGTCGGTGACCTAAGACGATCCACGTGGCCGCAGAGGGACCACCAGCTGCAGGCTGGGCCCTGGTGCTGTTTGTCCCTTTAGCAGGTCAGAAAACGGAGGGTTTGCTCCCACCGGTGCCTGCATCCCTGCAGCCACCCTTCCTGGACCACGCTTTCCTCACGGGCAGGGCCGTGTGCGGCCTTTCACCGGGGGCTGGCCTCAGGCCCTTGGTAAACATTCCGAAGGATAAACTCTGAGCTTAAGCGGCTCCACGGTTTAGGTTCTGGTTTTGCCGAGGCCCCTCACAAAACGCATCCTCCCTCGGCCGAGCCAGCCTGCCGTGTTTTCTTTCCAAGCAACTGGAAGTGACTGGTTAGGGGTTGGGAGTGACGGAACGCCGCCACCAAGCCGGACGGGTCCAGCCGGCGGGGACAGTGGCCACACTGACTGCAGTCGGTGAGCAGGCCTTCGGGGGCTTCCCGAGCCCCACAGCTTCCTCGGGCCTCAGAGGCGTCTGGAGACTGGATAGCGGTGGGTTAGGGGCACGGCTTCCCATGCCGCTCCTCTTGGGTCCTAGGTGGCTCTGCTGCCGCTCAGAAGCCCAGGCAGCTGCCATCCATCTGGGGCAGAAGGAACAGAGGGCACTGTCCCGAGGACACCCCCAGTGGCCTGTGAACGTTGCCACAGCCACGGCTCTTGTCGCTGGACCTGCACACAGCAGACGCTTCTAGAATGCCCACTGCGTGCCAGCCACAGTGCCGGTCCGGCGGACCCAGCCCGTATGGGCCCGGCCTCCGTGTTGGGTCGGGAGAGGGGAGGCGGGGGCTGTGGTCTCCTTCGGCACTTTCCGCCCCATTCTCCTGGACTCGCGGCTTCCCCGGGGGCCGGGGCAGGGGACAGAGGCAGCCACCCCCCTACCCCCGCACTGTGCCTTGTGTCCAGACCTTCAGTGAGTCCCCCTGGGAGCCGGCTGTGATGACGCAGGTGGCCACTTCCAGCCCCCAGGACTCGACAGGCACACAGAGGGTTCACATCTGTGTGAGCTTCTCCACTCATACTCTGGGACCCTTCAATTCCCCGGTAGTCCCTAGAATCCCAGCTCCCCCAGGTGCACTGCCAGAGCCTTCAGGGAAGTTCCCAGGCGACTCTGGAAGGTTCTAGGTCCCTCCGTCTTCACAGAAAAACGTACAGATGCCCCTGGAGATGACGGTGATGTTTTGCTGTTTCCGACACATCTGATGAGATCCCAGGCTGAGAACGTCTCTATCTATCTCCTTACATTTTCTTGCTGAGAGCCATTCCAGGCAGAGGAGACGGAGGAAGGTCGGGGAGGGGGCGTTTAATTTTCCCATGAATATACGGAGTGCTCTGGCCACAGAGGGACACCCACCCACTCGGGGGGCTCGGACAGTGCTGGGTATTGAGGGAGCCGTAGAGCGAGCTGGGTCCTGCAGGCCTGGGGGAGAGAGCCAGGTGCGGGGAGGTGGGGCGGGCGCTCCAGGCGACCCAGGTGAGCTGATGCGGGAATGCAGGGGAGTAGGGGGCTCAGATGAGCACATATAGAGAGATGGGCAAGGGTGGGAGTTGGCAGTTTAGGGTTCAAGGGTGAGAGCTGAAGTGTGAGGACTAGAGGGGGTGGCCCAGCCCCAGCCCAGAGGAGGCAGGTGGAGTGGAGGCTGGCGGAGGCTGAGGGCTTAGCTGGGTTCCCTCCTCCTTGGTCTGAGAGCGACTGGGGTTTGAGCCTGCCTTGACTGTTACCTGGCCCCTGGGATTCGGTTCTCATCTGAGACACGGGCTGACTCCTGCTGTGCCTCTGGGAGGGCTGGGTGACAACACTTCAGCTGTTACAGTGTCCTGTCCATGTAGGCCCCAGGGGTCCACCCTGGGGAGCCGTCTGCGAGTCTGCAAGCGAGGAGTGCCACCCAGGCCGAGCCCTGGACTGAGCACAAATTAGTAACCAGCAGTAAACTCTGGAGGCGGGCTCAGGTGGTCACCTGGTAAGTTACAGGTGAGCCCCCTGTCCGTTCGCAGCAGGACAGACATCACCAATCCATCCCGCCTCATTCCTGCCCGGTCGGAGGCTGACCTCGCCCTGCTGTCCTGTCAGCCCCGGGGAGAAAGCTCAGCGGCACACAAGGTGACATCCAGTAGCCGTCCTGGCCAGGGGTCCACCACGGTCCCAGGGAGGAGCTGGGCTGGGAGCAAGCACACATGATGTGTGACCTTTGTCTTTTGAGGACAAACCGTGGAATGTGTGCTTGGGGCAGGGATCAGAGGAGGTCTGGGACTGGGGCATCTGGAGAGCAGACACGAAGGCTGAGCTCATTCTCATGCTGGGCCAGCAGCTCCCATGAGGCCACACGAGCTGGCCAGGGCTGGGGGTGGGGATCAGGGTGGGGCTCCAATTATCCAGGGAAGCCCAGAGGGTAAGTGGTCCCCAGGTGATGAGCCCTCGTGGGGGGAATGTCCAGTGGCTGCAGGGCTCTCGGATGCTCTGGGTACAAGAAAACTGGGGCTTGGGGAGGGCGCCTGAGGTGTGTCGGGTGGAGAGGAGGACTCGGGCCTGGTGTCCATCCCACTCACCATGACTGTGCTGTGTGGCCCGGGGCAGGTCGCTTGCCCTCTCTGGGCCATTGTTTCCCTATGATGAATCTGTCATGTCCCTTAGTGGTCATCATCAGGTGGATGCTGCTTTCTAGGCCAACAGTTGTTAAAGCGGCACAGATGAAGGGACAGCTGGGGGAGTGTGGGACCCTGGTGTGGAAACGCCTTGGAACCTATTAAAGAGGCTGAAGGTCTGTGTGAGCAGAACGGGGTCAATGGGAGGGTTTCTTGAGCACCTGCTGTGTGCCAGCCTGCGTCAGGAGAGTCCACGCTCTCTGGAGGGGCCTGTCCGTCCACCTGAAGACATCGCACTGCGGGTGCCAGGGGCAGGGTCCAGGGTGTGGGCAGGGAACCAACAAACGTGGCGAGCGGCAGTGGTCACTGTGTCCTCCCAGCATGTTGGGGCAGTTTTGAGCGCCCCACTTTACAGATGGGGAAACAGAGACCCGCGGGGTCAGCCGCTTCCTCCGGGGCTCCATGAGAGTCGGGACAGAGCAGCTTTGCGTCCAGCTTTGCCTGAGGCTACAGCCCCCGCGCTTCACCGCTGGGCTCCGTGCCCTCGGCAGAGGTGGATTCCTGCCAAACTTTCCTGGCTGCCTTGGGGCGGGAGTTGGGGAGCCGTCTCTCACTGATGGTGGCTGGACCGTGCATCAGAGAGAAAGCACCAGCATGGCCGGGGGTGGGGCCCCTTGGACCACGGCAGCCCTGCGCCTGCAGAGCCTCTGGCCCAGATGGCTGGGCTGTTCCTATACATTATGTGTCTGCCTGAGATGTGAAGTCTGCAAGGAAACAGATTGACGCCAGAACACTGGGGGCTCAGGAATCCCCCAGGGGGGAAATGTTCTAGTCGGCAGGAAGTGAGCTGGAGCTGGGCTGTGCGCCTCACGCACCGTGATTCAGAGTCCCCGGCCCAGCCGATCGGCTTCCTGGAGCAGCCACTTGGCCTGCAGATGTACGCGGAGGACAGACAGGGGCCCACGTGAGGGAACGAGGAGTCTGTCAGAGGGCAGAGTCTCCTTATCTTTCGAGTCTCCCAGCAGTCACAGGGCGAGTCTCCACCTGCCATATGCAATCGGGTCCCCTCACGTTTCTGTCTGTGCTACTCTCCTGGGTCAGGGTGATGATTTCGAGGCTTGTGGCTGATGAGAAGAACATGCTGGAAAAGATGAAATGTTAGAAGGTTTTGCAACACTCCCGGTAAAATGTGGTCCCTAGGCTCCCCTCCGCCCGGCTTCCCAGCCAAGGCCCTCTCGCGAAGAGCTGCCCCCTGCGTGTTGGAGAGAATAAAGCCCGGGTTGGGAGGCAGCCCGGCCCAGTGGGTAAGGACCCAGCGATGGCATCAGACCCCCTGGGTGCAAATCCTCACTCATCACTCAGAGCTTTGCAACCCTGGGCAGCCACGGGGCCTTTGAACTTTGACTCCCTGGTCAAGAGGTGGGGTAATGCTGCCTGCAGGGGGAGTCCCTGTTCACGGGATGTGTCCCTCCTCTGCCCGGACCCTGACGCGGCCTCAGTAGGACCCAGGCACTGGGCTGCAGCTTTGGGTCAAGTACTACAGGGGCCCTCACGGTGGAGGCAGATCACTGAGATCCAGGGATGGAGCCCACCCGGAACCACGGAAGGGCCCTTGGCGATCCTAGGGTGGGACCTTCTGCAGGGAGGGGAGGGGCTGTGGGATGCAGGAGCAGCAAAGGTCGATGAGGTTGTTGTGACCTCGACAACATAGCAAAGGATACACAGCTTCTGTGTGTAGCAGACGTTGTTCTAACGCATTTTGTGTGTTAGCTCATGGACTCCTCGGGACAACATACCAGGCAGCTGTATTATTATCCTTAATTTCCCGTTGGAGAAACTGGGACACAGAGGTGCTGAAGCCACTCACCCCAGTCTCATGGCTGGGAAATGGAGGAGCTGGGACTCAAGCCCTGGCCGCTTCTCCTGTGGGTTCACCCAATGCCCTGGGCCCGCTGGGTCCCTGGCAGTGGAGGCCAAGGGGAGAGCTGGTTTATGTGGAATTTCAGATCCCCTTCACTTCGTTTTGTTTGCTGAGAGGTACGTGTTGAAGTTATTAATTATTTTTGCATATGGATGACCAATGGTTACAGCCTCGATTGTTCAAAAGATTATTCTTTCTCCGTCGCATTGTCTTCACACCATTGTCAAAAATCAGCTGAACAGCGCCAAAGAGCAATGAATTACTTAAGGGTAAACTTAATAAAATATGTGTAGGATCTATAGATGGAAAAGCACAAAACACTGGTGAAAAAAATCAAACTCTTAACTATGTGGAGAGAAAAGACAAACCAGAGATGGGGATAAATATTTGCAAATCTTGTATCAGTAAAGGGCATGTATTTAGAACATATTAAGAACACTCCACGCTCAGTGATAAGAAAACAACCCAATTAAAAACGAGTAAAAATCTGAACAAACTCTTCACCCAAAATGGTACATGGCAAATAGGCACATGAAAGTATGTGGAGCAACAGGAAAGCTCGTTCGGGGCTGGTGGGAGCAAAATGGTGCAGCCTCTCTGGAAGCCAGTTCAGCAGTTTCTTCTAAAGTTAAATGTAGACCTACCATGGGATCCAGAACCACGCTCCTATGTATTGTTACCTAATTGAGTTGAAAACTCACACTCACAGAAGAGCTTACATGTGAACTTTTAAGCAGCATGATTCATAATCACCCTAAACTGGAAGCAACCATGATGTCCTTCAACAGGTGGACAAACAAATGGCGGTGCTTCTGGACAACGGCACAGAATCGATCAAGAAAAAGAAAAGCGCTGCTAATTCATGCAGCATCATGGATGAGGCTGAAACGCATTCTGCTAAGTGAAAGAAACCAGACCAGAAAGGCTACATATGGTAGGATTCCATTGATATGACGTTTTGGAAAAGGCAGACTATAAAGATAGGAAAAAGATGAGTGGTTGCCAGGGGCTGGGTGTGGGAGAAGCGGTGGAGAGGCACAGAGGAATTTTTAAGCGGTGGGATCACTCTGCATGGCACTGCCTGGTGGATACATGACCCTATGCATTTGTCAAAACTCATACAGCTTGTCAGCACATGGAGTGAACTTTGATATATAAAATTTAAAAAATCAACCAAAATGTGAGGGGATCCCGAGATGGAAGGCAGATGGTGACAAAAGGCTAACTGTATTAGATACGTGTAATATAACATCTCTGAAGGGAATGGGGGAAAAGAAGCTGACCTAAGTGACTACGGAAAAGGGTATTTTGATTAGAAACTGTAAGAGTAAAGATGAAAGGCATTGTGCATAAATGCTGTGCTGGTTGGTAATATTCTTTCTTGTGGGGGTCTGGGTTAACAGTTCTGAAGGTGCTGTGCAGGCACACTGGCAGGGAACAAATAAGTAAATATAAGGTGAGTAGTGGAATCTAGGTTTCTCAGTGTTGAAGGGGGAGGTTACACACAAGCAAAGGGGAAAGTTAGAAAAGACCATACGGTACTGGATTAAAGTTGGATTCATAGGAATGGACTCAGGGCTTCCCTGGTGGGGCGCGGTGGTTGAGAGTCCACCTGCCGATGCAGGGGACGCGGGTTCGTGCCCCGGTCCAGGAAGATCCCACATGCTGCGGAGCGGCTGGGCCCGTGAGCCACGGCCGCTGAGCCTGCGCGTCTGGAGCCTGTGGTCCGCAACGGGAGAGGCCACAGCAGTGAGTGGCCCGCGTACCGCAAAAAAAAACCCCAAGAAGGATGGGCTCATATTAGCTTAATGTGGATAAAGGTGGACAGATGCAGAAATAATTACAGATATGTTTGTATACACAGATTACTGTACACACATGTACTTCCCAGCTCTGTCAGCTGAGAAGAGTGAGAAGCAATGATGTCCCAGCAGCAATGAGCACACGCAGTGCCCAGATCTTGGTTTCTAACACCATCCTCCAATGAAAGGAAGCAGGGCTCTTTATAGAAACAGCTGATTCTAGGGCTGGGGTGGGAGATACACACGATGAGCCTGGAGCATCCTGTAGGCACAGAAGGTAAGGGTGGGTTCAAAAAACAAACGGGGCACAGGAGCCAACCTGAAAGAGTTACCAATGGCCAAAACTGCAATAGTTGGGGCAGCAAAACCAAAATGTAGAATTGGGAGTGTAACCCAAATTATAAAATAAATACCCACAATTCCATACTGATATCAATAAATGATTGAATAAATAATGAACAGGGAGAAGAGACAAATTTCCCACACAGAATTCCAAATAATTCACATAGACCCTCCTGTCTACCCCCGCCAGCCCTGAGAGTGGGCTACACTTAGTGACGTCCTTGCAAAGAGGATAGTGTTGAAGGGAAAAGAGAAGCTTCACGGGGCAGAAGGCTGGCAAACACGACCTCAGCCAGGGCTCAAGGTCAAGTTCAACAGTGATAAGTCAGGTGGACGTCCTGTACCTCTGGGAGGGTGGCACCTCGCCTCTGTGGTCTCCACTCCTCGAACCCAGCACCGTCATGAGAAAAACCCGAGACACATCTCAGTGGAGGAGCATTTTCCCCCCAAACACCTGCGCAGTCCTCAAAACTGCCAAGTTCACCCAAAACAAGGAAAGTCTGAGGAACTGTCACAGCTCAGAGGAAGTTAAGGAGACATGACTAAATGCAGTACGGTGTCCTGGATGGGATCCTGGAACAAAAAAAGGACATTAGGGAAAAATTGATGAGCTCAGAATGAAGTGGAGTTTTGTTATAGTTTCCAAACCAGTGTAGTTACAAATGTTCCAATGTTTCTTACTTTTGACAACTATACTGTAGTAATGTAGTAACGTAAGATGCTAACAGTGGGGGAACTTGGTGCTGGCTGTGCAGGTGTGCTCTGTACTATCTTTGCAACTTTTCTGTAAACTCAGAGCAATTCTAAAATTTAAAGTGAGTTTGCACAAAGCGGTTGGGGATGTTCGTGGCTCTCTTTCTGGGCTCTCTATCTTACTCCATTGATCCCCGTGTCTATCCTTTTTTCTATCACGTGGTCTGTGGCTCTGTAGCGTGTCTTGAAATTGGGCAACACGAGCCCTTTCGGAGGAGGGGGACAGGCGTCATTTCCAGGTGCCCTGAGCCCAGGATGCTTCTATGTGTGGGCCTCGGAGACAGAGTGCCTGGGTTTGATCCCCAGTTCAGTTCCACCATTTGCTTGCTGTGTGACCTAGGGTAATTCACTTAACCTCTCTGTGCTGGTGTTTTTGTCTGTCCAAAGGGAAGATTACTGTACCTCCTTCACGGTGCCGCCTAAGGGTTGAGTGAGCTAACACGGCATGAGCTGAGGACAGTGGCTTTGTAGGGCAGGTGCCTGACGTGAAGGTTTTGCTTGCCCGGGCACCCACTTCAAAGACATCCCTCCTCAATAAACACCTTCCCACTGCACAACTAGATGAAGAGCTCGGCCGCCCCTCTCATGACGTTCTTTTAGGAAATCCTGGGGGACCTAGGGAACTGACCTTCAAATGACCCCGCCTTTCCCTTCCTGAACCTTAATTCTCTCTCTCGGGTTTAAAATTTGCCAATAAAGAGTGACTCCACCCTGGATCCCTCAAAAAAGGCAGAACTTCCAGTCGATGGTCTCTCTACCTGTGACCTCGCTATGTGGGGTCAGACCTATGTGAGGCGTAGACCCTCCAGGACCCATGAGTGACAAGCCTTGTTTTTCCATCGTTCCCTGAAGGGTGTTGCTGAGATGCGTCTTGCAGTCAGGAGAACCACAAGGGTGGGTGCAACCCAACATTGGCTCCGGTGGAGAAATGTCTGCGGGAGCTGCCACGAGAAGCAGGGGACCACGTGAGTGTTCCCCGGCCAGTATCCCCTTCCCAGCCGATAGCATCGCTATGGATAGACTGAGACCGACACAAAACAGCCTGGTGCACAGTGGTGTCCACCATTCTTATCTGGGAGTTGGCACGTGATAAAGGTGGATCGAAGGGATGAATGAATGTAGGGTAGCCACTCGCCAAAGGCCCTGGTCGTCGACTAGAGACCTCAGGGTGGGGGGCTTGCTAGCCAGGCGCACCGGACACAGGACGTGCCTCTTGTCCCTGTCCGTAATTGTGGATGGCGTGGCGAGCTCACCCTGCTTAGCTCTCGGAACTGTGGAAGGCCCCGGGCAGGGGGCCAAACCTCAGGGCTGTGACTGGACACCTGTTGGGGGGACACATAACCGTCCCCTGGCTTTGCAACCTCATCACCAAAGAAAGAGGTGCTGCGATCACTGAAATAAAAATAATAGGAATAAAACCAGAACAAGCTGGGGAAGGAGGCCTGGAGCCCCACTGCTTCTAGATGCGAGAGGGCGTCATTCTTTAGCGCTGTTTACTCATTAATCCTGCCGTGGAAATGGGCTTTAAAATGCTGTGGAACGTAAAATCACAGCGAGGTATCATAAAGTCTAGCCAGATGGAGGAAAATGAAAATAGCTGTCAATATCACGTGTTGGCAAGAATGTAACGCTTTGGGATGCCTAACCTCTGCCAGTCGGAGTGGACGTGGGGAAATGGGTGGGTGCGATCTGGCAGAGCTGGGAGTGTGCCTGCCCTTGAGCTAGCGGTCCCACCCCTGGAAAAGCATCCTGATGGAGCCTGGGCTCGTATGTGCAAATGCCCGTCGAGAGAGAAATGGTAAAGTGTGGTGTATCCATGCAAAGAAATTGCATGCGGCACGGGGAGCCAGTGACAACAAAAACCGGGACCCACAAACCCCACACACATCCACACGCGTGTAAACTGAGCTCCACAAAACAACACGGATAAACCTAAAAACATAATTTTGAGGGGGAGAAAAAGCCCAGACATGAAAGAACGCTTACTGTATGATTCCATTTATATAACGTTAAAACACAGACAAAACTAAACTGTATTGTTAGGGCTGCATAATTAGAAAAAGAAGGAAGCAGTTACCATAAAAGTCGGGGTGGTAGTTACCTCTGGAGGGCTGAGGGGGGCCGTGCTCGGGAAGGTCAGGGCAGAGCCATCTGGCTGTCGGCAGCTGTCTGTCTTGACCTTGGTGGTGGATCCATGGCTGTTTGCTTTATAATAATGTATATATTCTTATATATCTTCAAAATTAGAATAATTTATAACATTAAACTATATGGGAGAGCTGAAGCAATTTGAGTGTCCTTGGAAAGATATCCTAGAAAACAATTAAAGGAGGCCCCTGGTGGCTCTTGTCACAAAGCCTCCTGATGTAGTAGAAAGAGTAAGATCTTGAGAACAAGACGGAAGAGAGTTTGAACCCTGGTGCTGCTACTTGTTAGATATAAGGCCCCCAGGAACCTCAGTTCACCAATCCATGAAATGGGAACAAGAGTATGTACCCAGAAGGGTAGGTGCCCAATGCCTGGCCCAGAATCAACCCTGGCAGATGACCTCCATTATGGGTGAAGCTGACATTATGACCAGGGTCCAGGTGGCCACCATCACTTTCTTCGGTACATTGTTGCCACTTCCCTGTTGAGAGGTGGAGTTCGTTTTCCCTCCCCTGAATCGGGGCTGGCCCTGTGTGCACACTGACTGATGAAACATGGCGGAGATTGTGCCCAAGAGCTTCTGCATCTGGCTGAGGGTCAGGCTCAGGGGGAGCTTCTTGGGAGGGCAGGTTATCCCTGCGGTCGCAAAGCCAGCTCCCAGGAGACGTGGCTCCCTGGTTCATGGGGCGCCAGGTGTCTTCAGGTGCCTCTGGGAGCCTGGAGAAGGTGCACATAGGACCCGATCAGGGTGCGTCTTGTTAACAGGAGCAGGGACGTTTCTGCCAAGTGTGCAGCCTGAGACTCCAGTCACAGCTGGGACAGTCCTTAATCTAATTAGTTTCCAAGTATATCCTGAGGACGGGCTCTGTGCCTGGGTGCTGCCATAGCCCTGGGGATATAGTGTGAAGGGCTGGCCTCCACTCCTTCCCTTGCAGAGGTTACACCCATAGAAGAGCTCAAATGAGCTCCACAGACCCTGGCTGGGGTGGGACCTCACCCCAGGTCTGGGGGCAAAGCTGAAGGAGGAGACACACCTCCAGCCACTGACCCCCGAGCCTGGTCAGTGAGACCAGCAGAGGGACCACATTGGTGGGGTGGGTATGGGGGGGTCGCGTCTTGCTGCGATTATGGACTCACGGCAGGACACCTCCACCTTTGCCAGCCTGTGAGTGGGATCAGAACAAAGCGAATCCCACTGCCTTGAGCCCACTGCTCACCCGTGAGGTCTGGCCCCTCGCCACGTAAACTGGTATAATCTTTCCAGGAGGAAACGTGGCACACCCTCCCGCACTGTGAGCATTCATGCTCTACGGCCCAGCGAGCCCACGTCTAGGGATGCATCCTAACCCCACCTCTCACACGGATTCCAAGACCCACGCAAGGAGACGCTCACTGCAGCAGTGTTTACAGTAGAAAACCCTCAACCCTAGCTGAGCACTCACCAGTGAAGAATTGCTTACATAACTTTTGGTGCAGCCCCAGATGAAATCCTGGGAAAACAGCTGGGAAAAAAGAATGAGGCAGTGGCCCCAGGCTCATGGGTGGGATCCTCAGCGTCCTACAGATGTCATCCGTCCTCACTTCATGTTTTCATCCGTTGGAATGCCAGTGCAATCTCAAGGAGGCCTGTGTTTGTTTTAACGACGCTTGAAACACTGATTCTACCGTAAGCATTGCTGAGCAAGGACCAGGGCAGGAATATAAGCAAAGCAAGTTTGAAGAAGGAGGTGATGTTATCTGCATTTTCAACTGTTAAGTCTTATAAAGTGATGGCAAAAAAAAGGGAGATTGGTGTAGCGGGGAGAGAAAAGGGGCCCAGTGGGTCAGAGCCGGGAGCCCAGGGAACAGGTCGGCTCCCACAGGGAAACGCACCAAGTGGCAGAGGGACAAGTGATCCTCAGGGGAGCCCAGACAACAGACGATGTGGAGATCATTGTTATCAGGGCGGAAAAGAGAGAAAATCAGGTTGTGACATCACATCACTCACAAATTATATATTCCAGATGGTTTAAGGACCTGGTGTGATGAGCATGTCAGCATTACTAAAAGAGAAAGAAGGAAGCTATCTTGAATCATCTCAAGGTGGGGAAAGATTTCTTAAAGGAGACAGCAAAGAGGATGCACAGACCCCAAAACGGTTTATAAGTTCATCTGTTTTAAGATGAAAAACCTCTTATCGTGAAACAGCACCATGGGCAGAGTGAAAAGGCAAGCCGCAGAGCAGTAGAAGATATTTTCATCATACGTGCAATAATGGATTAATATCCCGAACGCATAAATAATATCCCTATATCTATATATCAAAAGGAAAAAGACCCCTTTACTTAAAAAAGCAGGGAAATCGGCAAAATATATAAATACGAAACTCACAGCAGAGGAAATCAATGTGGACGAAGTAAATAAAGAAATAAATGATTCATTCATTCCTTAAAGGAAGCTCGATCTTACTATGAGATTGAGCCCTGTGAAATAATATTCTCAGTAGGTCAGCACGACAGAATATTGGTGCTTTCCCATGGTTCTGTCCTGGTAATCAGGGAAGTCTAAGCTCCAACTTGGTGAGTGACCACTGCACACCCACGTGGTCATCAGACGTTCACGTCTGGTGATGCCACTTCCTGGTGAGAATGTGACACTTTCATACTCTGCCCTGTCAGCGGGGCTCAACTTGGGTTGCCACAGGGACCTTGGGAACAATTTGGTGGTATCTTGTGGAGTTAAAGATGCGTATATCCAATTCTCCTGTACTTCTGAGAGGAGGTGAAATGGGGCAGCTGCTGCGGGAAACAGCCTGGCAGCTCCTCAAACAATTAAATGCAGAGCTACCATGTGACCCAGCGACTCCACTTCCTGAAATGAAGGCACACGAGTGTTCTGAATTATCTGTAACAGACAGACTGGAGGAACAACCCAAATACCCATCAATTGATGAATGTGTGAATAAAATGTGCTGTTTCCATACGATGGAATATTATGTGGCCATAAAAAGGAATGAAGAAACAGACACACGCTATGACCTGGATGATCCTGGAAGACATGCTGAGGGAAAGCAGCTGACCACAAAAGTCATATATTATATGATTCCATTTATGAGAACGTCCAGAAAGGGGAAATCCATAGAGACAGAAAGTAGGTTAGTAGTTGCTTAGGGCAGGGGGCTGTGGTACTGGGGATGATAGCTAAAGGGTACAGGGCTTCCTTTTGAGGTGATGAAAACAATATTATATGGACTGTGGTGATGGTTGCACACATCTATTACTACACTAAAAACCATTGAACTAAACATTTTAAATGAGTGATTTGTATGGTATGTGAATTATACCTCAATGAAGATTTTTATCTTTTATTATTATTATATTTTGGCCATGCAGTGAGTCATGTAGGGTCTTAGTTCCCTGAGCAGGGATAGAACCCAAGCCCCCTGCAGTGGAAGGGTGAAGTCTCAACCACTGGACCGCAAGAGAAGTCCCAGATGTTTGTTCTTTTTTTAAAGAAAACAAGCTGCAGGCACATCACCAGGAAAGTGGATAAATAAACAAATTTGGAATCCACTCAATGGGGAAGTCTTAGGTGGTGAAACTCAGTGAGTAAAAAGTTTCAAGCATTGAAGAAAAAGCTTTTGAAAAAATTTAACATGGATTCATGGTAAAAGCTTTCAACAAAGTGGTTAATGAGGGAATATATCTGAACATAATAAAAGCCACATATGGTAAGACCACACTAACATTATAGTCAATGATGAAAAGATGAAAGCATTTCTCTATGATCAGGAATAAGACTAGGATGTCCACTTTCACCAATTTTATTCAAATTAGCATTGATGTCATAGCCACAGCAATCAGACAAGAAAAGAAAATGAAAGGCCTCCAACTTGGAAAGGAAGAAGCAAAACTGTAGCTGTTTGCAGACATCATGATACTATATAGAGAGTCCTAAAGATGCCTTGGAACTACATCGTAACTAACAACTGAATTCAGTAGAGTTGCAGGATACAAAATTAAGACACCCAAACTGTTGCATTTCTATACACTAATACACTAATAATGATTTGGGGTGCAGTTCGGCTCATAACTCTCAGACCTCTGAACCCCAAGTTGTTTCTTTTTCACATGCAAAATGGATTGGCCCAAGAACCAAACTAAAACTCTTCCTTAAATTCCATTTCTCTAGAATCACTCTTTGGTAACAGTAGACTGATTAAATTAATTGATATTCATAAAGTGAAATCCAGTACAGCAATGCCAATGAACGATATACAAATTTATGCAACTTTAAATTCACAAACAACGTGAGAAATGAAAAAAATCTAATACAAAAAAGTAAACACACTACTGTTTTCTTTACTTTCACTACTTTTGTGTTTTATATCATCTAAGTTTATATCATCACAGCAGTGGTTATCCTAGGTGTAGTAACAGGGAAGGAACCAATGGGGGTGTCTCTGGGGTCTGACAATATCTCTTTGTTGACACAGGTGCCGCAAACAGAACTGTGTTCAGTTTGAGTAATTTCATCGATCCGTGCGCTTAGGACTTGTGAGTGTATTTAAAACATTTTAAAATACATATCATTAAAAAAAAAAGTTTAAGGTAATACCCAGGTTTGCACACAGAGTTTAAAAGTCATGGGCAATGGCTGTAGATCCTGGTCTGAGGGGTACCCCTCCCCATCCACATAGACCTCCTAACCTCCATGGAGCAGGTCCCATGCCCTGGGCTTTCTCAGAGCACAGCCTCAGGGTGGTCGGATGTCTCACCTGGGAGCTCAGGGCTCCAGTAGTCAGTGCCTCAGCAGAAGAGCAGAAGGTGCAGGGCCCTGTGACCCAGCCTTCTGTGTCACTTGCCTCACCCTCCATACTCTGTTGCTCAAAGCAGTGACAAGTCCATGGGGAAGGGATGTAGACCACATCTCTTGATAGACAGTAGTAAGGTTACATTGTAAAAGAGTGTGTGGGAAAGAAGGTGTTGCTGTCTCCACCTTTGGAAAAGATAATCTGTCACTTCCAGCTAGATGCACGTGGCCTCCTGGTTATTGGCCAGTGAGATGGAGATGGAGTAATAGTCTTTATTTATCTCCCCTTCCTCCTTTCCTCCCTCCCTCCCTCCCTTCCTTCCTTCCTTCCTTCCCTCTTTCCTCCCTCTCCCCATCCCCTCTATCAAAAGATTTAAAAGAATAGATTTTCAGGAACCTCCTGTTGGGTTCTACTAAAAAACAACAAAGGGAACACTAGCACAACTTATAAGATCAAGTATTTTGTAGTCATCACGAAATGAAGCTGTCTGGACTGTGGCATCTTTGTGAGTCTCAACCCATGGCAGATCTGGACTGACCTGGGTTAGGTCCCAGCTGGGGGAGTTGGTAAGTTCAGGTGCCCCTCACACTTCCTTTTTGTATCCATTAGCAGGTTTTGCACTGACTTCCCTCCTTCCACACCTGTCCTCCTTACCACCAATCGTCCCTGTGGGTCTTCTTGCCTGGAATGTGGCTTCAGAAGTGGTTTCCACCTCCTGTCCAGGCAGGGCAGCTCTGAGTGCTCCCGCCCCAGTTGGGTCAGGCCCTTAACTGATCACACTGCATCCCACACACCCTAAGCAGCCCCTTGAGTCAAACGTCTATGGTGCGGAGGAAACAGCTCTGGGCAGGGGTCAGAGCTGTGGCCCAGGCAGTGTGACCTCAACATCACCATGTAACCTCAACCAGAGCCCTCTCCTGGGCCTTGGTGTCCTGAGGCTCATGAAGGATCTGGCCAGAGGATTGAGGGGTCAGCCCTGACAGCTCCCACAGGCCACAGCTGTGGCCTTGGGAGCTACGTGGTGCCTGAGCTAGCTTTCCTGGCCCTCAGAGACACCCCTCTTCTCTGTTTACCTCCAGATATCTTGGGGGCTGGGTTACAGGACACTTGTCTTGGGATTGATATGGGGTGGGCACTAATCCACCTCTACTTCATGTCAAGGAATTGAGGGAGGATATGGGACAAGCACCAGGATCTTGGTGTCCCTTGACAGACTGTTTCCAAAATCAGTCATTTCCTTAAATTTTGTGACATTATTAGCTCCCGAGAGCACGGGGTCAGCCCAGCCAACCCTAAGTCCAAGGAGTGGGTTTAGCCTGCTTGATTGATATTTAAATAAATAAATGTGAACACACACACACACACACACACACACACACACACACACACCCTCCAAAAGTCTTGTTTGTAGCTACTGAGTCCAAATATTCAATCTATGGCTATTTTCTTTGGTGGAACCCTAACTAAAGGTCACATTTAGAAACCAAAGCTGACTCTGATCAGTTGAGTTTGATATTTTAAACAGCTGCCCTAAAGTAACAGTCAATTGTCACCACGCTAATGTGCTGTAATGCATCTGTTGATTCCGTGCCGGATTCTTACACAGACACGGAGGTTGTCGATTGCTTGAAGGCTTAACAAAGGATTGCACGCTTTTCAAGAAAGAAGTTTACTTTTGAAGTGTTAGGATGTAGGAAATTCATAAAGCGTTTTGGCAAAAGACAGAACAAAGTGAACCAGCAAAATCTGGAGGACATTATTCATTCAAAGAAAATACAGGAGGAGGAAAGGCAAAGACGATTGAGGGACAGAGGCATCACTCGGGTGACTGTCACAGTGTCACTGTCTAGGTGCACATCAAGGTGACCGAGATACCCGTGTTTTTAGAAGGAAAGGTGAGTGACAAACAGGGAAGATGCTCACCGAAAGTGAAACGAGAGTCTGTAAATAAAGACCTCCCTGAAAGTGACAAATCACATTTTCCAAAAGGCGAAAAGAAAAATAGAAGTAGACAATTAATGAAAGAGGCAAGAGGAATGAAGGAGCTCTTCAGTCAGGACGATGGCCGGTGCCGGCGGCACTCGGCATCCTGCCCAGAGCCTGTGCATGTGTGTGTTTAGGCAACAAATCGCCTTTAGCAGTGAGAAGTGATGCTCAGAATGACAGGATACCATAGCGTGGTCCTCCAAGAGCTTCTGCAGGTCGAGAAGATGGACAAGGACACCTGTCGGTGAAATCAGCCTGACCTGGATTTCCGGCAACTTAAGAGTGTCAGGAGCTGTCAGGCGCTTAGAGCCTCCCAGCCCATGTGTCCCAAATGTGGGTGACATCACAGGTCCACGGTGAGGAAACTAACCAAGGACAGCTTTTTTGCATAAAACTCTGTTCACTCCACGTTCAGCAGTGTCCTTTATTCTACTGTCATGAGATAGAGGTGACATTAAATCGTGCTTAAAAGTTGGCTACTGCTAGGTTCTGATTTTTAAAAAAATTTTACCGGTTGATAACATTCCCAAACCTGGCAGTCGCTAAGCTGAACGTGAGCACCGTGAGGCTGCAGAAGGGGCAGGGATGCTCCAGGGACAAGAGGACGCAGAGCAGAGAGCTAGGGTGCCGTGTGTGTCCCGGGGTGACCCTGGGTCCTCCCTGACGCCTCATTCTGACCTGGTGGGCGGGGCCCAGGAGCCCTGGAAGGTATTAGCGTTCAGGCTGTGGTGCCTATCCCTTTGGGGCAGTCAACACACTTAGCAGGTGAGGGCCACCCCTGGGCCATGCCTGCCTCATGGACCGGTTTCCTCCTGGCTGCTTTCTGTGCAGTGGACGAGCTCTGTGGCCTCGGCCTCCACAACACTTAGGATGGAGGCCAGCACTGAGAGGCTGGCTGGAGGGGTGGAGGCTGGTGGGTGCTGGTGGTTGGATGAGCACCACTTCCTTGAATTAATTAGATGGGCCGGTCTGGCTTTGGGAGACGTCTGGATAAATGGGCTATAGTGTAAATGCACTTTCCTGGCTTGGAGTGCATGCTGCGGGCTTTGGAAAGGTATGTGTCGGTTATTGGAAATCGTCTCCTGGAGATCCTTAAAGGACCAGGCAACAGAACAGCAAAGGACTGTTTGCTTCTGTGCAAAGAGTCAAGAGAGGCTGTGAGAGAGTGTCCAGGTTTTCTCAGACTTTCCAAAGGCTGGTTGGCGGTGGTGCTGAGGACATGAATAGCCCATGAGGAAATGGTTTGTTAAGAAAAGGCCCAAGGTTTGCAAAAGCAGAATTAGTGTCGCCCAAATTAGTGTTTGTGGTTTTGTTTTACTTAAAAGCATAGAGGCTCTGGGGCAGTAGAATGACCGTAAAGCATCAGAGTTAAAGACAATGGCTTTGGAATGAGAAATACATCCTCAGGAAGGAAGGATTGGGAGTTTGGGATCAACGGATGAAAAAGCTAGTATATATAGGATGGATAAACAACAAGGCCCTACTGCAGAGCACAGGGAACTATATTCGGTATCCTGTGATAAACCATCATGGAAAAGAATATGAAAAAGTACATATATATGTATAACTGAGTCACTTTGCGGTACAGCAGAAATTAACACAACATTGTAAATCAATTATACTCCGATAAAATTAAAAAAAAAAAAGAAATACATCCTCTAAGTAACGTTGGGGCTCACCTGTGAGACGGGGCAGCAAGGCCTGTGAGAGGGGCTGCTAGGAGCCCACATGCTGCTCGTAACTGGACCCGGTGCCCAGGGAGCGGGAGGTGTTGTTTCAGGCGCTGCTGGTGGGATTATTCTTTTCTGCACGAGCGGGTGGCAGTTCATTAGGTACTGGGGTTCTTGAGCCTCTGTTCACCTATATTCCAAGCCCTGTGATGTGGCTGGCAGGGGAATGATTTTAGACATCATGCTACTTGGGATCACGGTCAAAGAGTCCCCGAGAGTCTAGGCGAGAGCGTCGTTTCTGCTATCTGCCCCAGTGTCTAGCTGGGCTCTCTTGCATGTGGTCCTGGGAGCCCATTAAGATGCCCCTCCTACATCCGGGTGTCTAAACCCGGACGCTCTCCTGAGCATCTTCCCCGCAGCCCCTCAACTCCAGTCCCATCTCATTTTCCCCCCACGGCTGCTCTAACAGATGACAACCCGAGGAGCTTAAAATAACACACGTTGACCTGCTCATGGCCCTGGGGGCCGGAGGTAGAAAATCAATGTCACTGAGCTACGATCAAGATGCTCCAGAGGGCTGGTTCCTTCTGGAGGCTCCGGGGACAATTGTTCCCTTGCCTTTTCCGCCTTGTTTGGCTCATGGCCCCTCCTACATCTTTAAACACAGCCCTCTCACCTCTGCTTCTGGCCTGCGTCTTCTCCTCTGGCCTCCTGCCTCCCTCTCACAATGACTCTTGTGATGACACTGGGCCCAGCCGGACAATCTGAGTACTCTCCCATCTCAACATCCCTAATCAGGTCTCAGATTCCTTTGGCAGTATCAGGTGGCTATCAGGTTCTAGCCGCTAGGACGTGGGGTATTTGGGGCCATTATCAGCCGACCACATTCACCCACGCAGTTCCTGTCCTCCCGGAGGCTCCCAGGATGGGTGGTGTGGACGAAGCATCTCCCTCTGCCCTTCCACACCCCTGCGTGAGCTGCTGGCCAAAGGCAAGGCCCTGGGGGCCCTGCGTCCTTCCCTGTGTCCTGGCTCTCTCCTTCACAGGTGCGTCAACTGGGATGCTCCCAGCTAATGCTGGGGTGTGGGGGGAGAGGGGGATGGCCCAGAACACCCTGAGCCTGGCTGTGTGCCCCCCTCCCCATGCTTCAGCAGCATCTCATCCCAGTGCACCTCACCAGCAGACCCTGAGCCATTTGTGCAGACTTGGGGTTGACTTTCATCCTTGACACAGAGCAGGTGCGGATAAAAGATTTGTTCAATGGCATTGAATTGATGGGGTCCTCTGGGCTCTCCCCTTGGGGCTTGGGGGTGACGTGGTCAGGTAGCTGCAGGAAGTCAAGGAGATGAGCTCTAGAGAAGCCTCTCTGGGACGCCCCTCCAGCCGACCAGGGGGGCAGGGAAGCCGGGGGTGAGTCTCTTCTCTAAGACTGCATAGAATCCAGGGCAGGGGTGTGGTCATGACTGATCTGACAGCCCATAGCCAGCTCTGAGCCTGAACACTACAATCATGGACTTGAAGCAGAAAGAATGGGTGAGGAACAGGTTAATGAATTAAATGCAAACCTCGAAGTGCAAGAAGATATTTACAGCATGTAAAATTGATACAGGACTTGAATTCAGAATATAGAAAAGCAAATCTGTAAGAAAAAGACCCAAATCCCAACTGAAAAGTGGGCAAGAGACTTCAACAGGAACTTCAGAAAAGAGGTTCTTCAGAGAGCTGATAAACCTCTGAAAAGGTGCTTCACCTCACGAGTAATCAGGAAGATGCAGGTTAAAATCACAGTGAAAATCATTGTGGTCCATCCATCCGATGCAATATTATTCAGCCATAAAAAAGGAATGAAGTACCAATACATGCGACCACATGGGTGAATCTGAAAAACATTATGTTAATTGAAAGGAGCCAGACACCACAGGTCACACGTTGTGTGATTCTGTTTCTATGAACTCTCTAGAATAGACCATCTGTAGGGACAGAATGCAGATTGGTGGGTGCCAGTGGGGAGGGAGGATGGGAAGAAATGGCTTAAGAGTTGAGGGGTTTTACTTTGGAGTGATGGAGATGTTTGGGAACTAGACAGAGGTGGGGGTAGCATGACCTTGTAGATGTACTACGTGCCATGGAACTGTTCACTGTAAAATGGTTAATTTTATGGTGTGTGCATTTCACTCAATACATTAGTTTTTTAAAAACCACAATCACATACCTGCCTAAATGGCTCAAATTAAAGACAACCGACAAACCACGTGTCGATGAGAATGTGGAGCAACTGGAACGCGCACACGTGAAAACATGCAAACCTGGCGACTTAGCAATTCTGCTCCTTGGTCCATGCCCAGCAGAAATGCGTACACAGGCGCAAGCAAACACGTGTGCCAGGATGTCCATCCTAGCTGTTTTGTAATACCTCCAAGCTAGAAAAACCCACGTCCATCAAAGTAGGATAGGTCAGTGGATGTGGCCATATTCCATAAGAGAATACTGTGCAGCAACGTGGATGAACAACTGTTGCCACGTGGACCGATTCGGGCGAAACTCTGAAGTAGAACGCAGAGGGAAAGAACTTTAGGCAGAAATAAAAGCAAACACTTGTTGTGCGATTCCGTTTATCCGTAGTTCAAAACAAGCACATTTTATCCCACTGCATTTGAAGGTAGGGCAGTGGTCACCCTTGGTGGGGGCCGGGGAAGAGTTTTGGGGGATGGGGGGAGGACTGCTGAGACCCTCATGATGTCTTATGTAGTAGGACCAGCGGGAGCCAGGAAACCATTATGGGACAGCCTTTAGGGAGAGAAGTGAGACAGAAATTGAGTGCTCGGCACAGAACTGGTTCCCTTCCATTCGACTCATTCGTTTGTTCAGTGAATACCGTCAGAGTGACTAGGACGCACTCAGACCTTATCAGGCACTGGGGAAATACATGTGAAACTGTACAACCCTATTCTCCGAAGCCGAATGTCTGGTGGGGAGACAGCTGGGCAAACAATGACAACAGGTGTGATAACTGTTTTCAAGCAGACAGTACAAGGGAGCACAGAAGCTGTAGAAAGCACTAGAAAGCACTAGATCTCTTCTAAACACCAACTAAAGGCTCCCACTGGTTGGGAGATTCCACAGGCCTTAGCTCTTAACCCCACAATTACCCTCTGAGGTGATATCCTCAGCATCCCATGGCCGGGAGAGGACAGGGCACTGGGAGAGGGCATGCTGCTGGGACCAGAGCTCTGGAGTGGGGGGGTGGGGCCTGCCTGGCCGGTGGGTCTTAGTGGCATCCTCCCCACTTCGAGCCCGAGACCACCCTGAGTCTCCTGCCTGTGGACTCCTGTTGCCACTTGGAGCCTCTCCTGTTGCCGGGGGCGCACGGCTGGCCTTTTCCTGGGCAGCAAAGGCAGACAGGATCCACATCCAGCAGGAACCCTGCCCGGTGCTGCCCTGAGGACTCCAAAACCTGTTTCTGGACCATGGCCACGCTTGGCCCTAGAGGTGCCATCCACCTCTGACCTGTCTTCTTGACCTCTAGGAAGAAGGTGATGGGGCTGGAGCGGATAGACAGTGAGCCGAGCAGAGCCTGGGGGGCAGGGGCGTGCCACCTGGCCTGGCCCTGGGTGAACGTGATCATCCAAGCACCAGGTCACTGCTAGGGAGAAGCGGCTGTGAGGGGCCTGCCGTGGAGGGACTGACCTGGGCTAGAGCTAGATGTGGGAGCCTCACTTCACTGAGAACCCAAGAGGCCGCATGTGGTGACTTCTGAGGAGCCGTGGCCCTGCTTCCCATGTGGGCCCCCTGGAATGTGCAGCTCCTCTGGGAACTAAGGGGCCAGGAGGTCAGGACGCCAGGCCACACGCCACCTGTAGGGTCCTGGCTCCTCCCTGGGGGCCTGAAGCTGAAGAGTTGGCCAGGAGCGGCACGTGGGGTCATAGGGTGCAGGGTGGGCTTCAAGAGGGCCTGAGAGCCGCGTGGTGTGGGTACATGGATGCACATGACATTTTTCTGGAGGTTGGTGCCAAACGCTTACCATCAGGTCAGGACGCCCGGTTTTGGTGCCCCCCTCTTTTACAGGTATGCTGAGCTACAGGTCCTCCCCACCAAGCTAATGCAATCGAGAATGGGGTCCCTGGAGCCAGTGAGGCGGGCGGGAGGTGGGGTTCATTTGGATGGCGTAGCCCAGGGGATGGGGAGCCACGAAGACCCTGCCCCCCACCTCGCTGGCCTATTCTCCCCCAAACAAGACTCTAGTGTTTTCCATTCCCTGCTTAAAAGCCACCCAGGTGTCCCACCAGGCTCCGGCCTCTGTCCCTCTTTCTGCACACCCCTCACCTGTGCACGCTGGGCCTGGGGCAGAGCCCACCTCCTTCTGGCCCCTCGGCTGGGACCACCTGTCCTGCTCCCCACTCCTGGTGAAAGCCCCCTCTCCCGAGACGGCACCGGGCTGCTCCCTGGGCTGAGCTGAGAGGGCCCTGCCCTTGGCTCTTCTCTGCTGTTGCCGCCTTGAAATCATTCCCACTTGCGGAACACGGGCCCCCACCTTTGCGCTTGCGCCGAGTCCTGCGAATTCCGCAGCTGGCCTGTAGGGTGGGCACGTTTCCTCCCGACCTCGGATGCCCTTGGCATCGCAAAGCAGAGAACATCTCTTGATGGTGTCACCCCACACAGAGACCCAGGACAGTGCCCGTGCCCAGGGTGGGCGGGCTCAGGCATCGGCCCCCAGGAGGATGCTGTGTCCCTCCTGGGCTACTATTGCCACCCAGAGCCCGGCCTGATGGCCACCCGTCCCTGAGTGGTCCTGCTCTGCGCAGACATTCAGGGGCGCTGTCCCCAGGGCTCCAGGGGTGCTGTGGGACCCCTGAGCCCACCTCCTCGTCCCCGCCCTGAGGCGGTACTCTGCTTCGGTGGGAGCAAACGAGCACACATAGCGGGTGCCCGATAAACTTCCCGCTTCTTGGTCACCACCCTTCCCTGAGAAGGAAACCCCGGCAAGGGTACTGGCTGTGACCCTGCCCTGACCTCTGACCCTATACCCGGCCTGCAGGCCGCTCTGGCCACACTGGCCTTGCTGCTATTCCTGGGGCCTCGCTGGGCCCAGCAGTGAGTCAGAAAACACCACAGCAGGACGCTTAGGGCTGAGTCCCAGGCCTGGTCCCTCCACCCGTTAACCAGCTCTTCCCAAACGGCCTCTTCTTTCTGGACCTCGGTTTTCCACTCTGTAAAATGGGGGCTCAGACGATCTGCTCTCTCTGACTGCTGTGGTTCCAAGGGGAAGGGAGAGAGCTGAGCTGCCAGGGTGGGCCTTCCTGGGGGAAGAGACCCCAACCCATGACAGGCCCCGAGGGCCTTGGAGTTGCCTCTGTCTTGTCTACCAGCTGGATTTCGCCCACTTTGGGGATACCAGGCACTCCCTAAGTTTCTGGGGGTGTTAGGGGTAGGAGAGGGATTAGCAGACACAATGAACAGCACAGTGAGGAACCTGGACTTTGGCCTGGGTGACGAAGACAGAGGGTCCATTCACGGAGGTAGAGCCCACAGGAGAATACAACATGGGAGAAAAGATTTGGGGCCTGGCCAAGGTCAGTGAAAGGTGGGGCAGGTGGGTCTGCAGGTGCGGAGCTCAGGAGAAGGGCTTGAAGCAGGTGGAGATGGGGACCCAGCACCTGTGCGTGCCCCCTGGAGGTCACGGGGTGGTGGTAAAGGCAGAAGACCACCCAAGACCGGGCCCTGAGGGTGTCCAAGGAGACTCCAGGACCAGAAGGAGTCCTGGAGCTCCAGGGGAGGCCGTTCCGAGGACCGGGAGTGGCCAGCTGTGTTGGGTGCTCTGGAAAAGAGTGCAAACCCCAGAACAGAGGAGCGTCCATCTGCTTGTATCAGTCACGTTTAAAAATTTCTGGATCTTATGATGCTTTGACGTTTTGGGGGCTTTTTGGCGAGACTGTCCCTCACCAGAGGGGAGCAAATTCCTGGAGACAGCAAGCCACTCCCTGCAAACAGGCCTTTCACATGCAGACCAACAGTCCAGAGCCCACCGCGACCACCTGCCTCTCTAACTCCTACACAAGCCAGGATTCCCAGCCTTAAATCTCCAGCCAGGTAGTCGAGAGCCAGAGGTACCCAATGGCCCAGGGCCCACTGGAGTGGCTCAAACCCACCAGTGCTGAGCCTGCCTCGCCAGGCCCTAACCTCAGAAACCACAGTGGAGCTTCCGGGCCAAGCTCCCCCTCCCTCCTAGGCTACGGCCCACCCTGGTGCTTCCCCGTGTGGCCCTGCATGGCCCGGCATGGCTCCTCCTCTTGAAAACTCTAAGTGGTAAACTCTTCTTCGATGCCATTGCTCACCCGTGTCCTCCCTTGGTTACCTCTATAAATTAAATCCCGGGTACCATGGTGAAACGCCACCCACTGTACCCCTCCTGGGTGGTTAAGCTGTGCCTCTTCCCGCCTTGGTCATCACAGATGCACAGCCCAGAGCCTCTAGCCGAGCGAGCGCTTTCATAAACTGGACAGATTACATCCTCGGCGAGAACATGCTGTCTTTCCAACCTCCCTCTGCCCCCTTCCTCCACCCCTGCCGGGGGCCCAGACACTTACTGAGTCTTTCCTGGTTTTTTCCTTAGTCTTTTGGCCAAAAGATGCCCCAGGATAATGAAGAAATGTATTTACAGTAGCGATATTCAGTCTGGTGGTTTCTGGAATGAGTTAGCCGCAGGAGAATTTCTGAGCGGGTTTTTTTCCAATGTGGAGGCAAGCGGTGGGCGGGTCACTGGTGAGGTTCCTGATGCTCTAGATTCTTCATGCTGAGCCCTCAGCAGAGCCCGCTCCATGGCACGCGTGCCCACGGGATAACGCACCCTGGCCTTGCAGCCACTGCAGAGCCGCTGGGGACCCTGAGTGGCAGGGAGCTGACCCAAAGGGGGCTGCGTTCGGGTCCCTGTAATTGTGTCCCTTCACCCACTGAATGATCCAGGATCTAAAAGCGAGGTATTTATATCTGTTCCTCAATCAGGCCCCATAAGACACCGGGCTGGCGGTGTTCCCCGGCCGCTAATCTGGGGCCGACTGTTCCAACACACTTGGGTTCTTAGAACAAAACAAAACTTCCTGCGTTTCAGATGTTCACTAATTTAAACTGGCCCTTGGCCACGGGCTGTGCGTCCCCGCCTTTGTCTGTGGCCGCCTCCCTGCCCCCATCCAGGGCCCCTCCGGCGGGAGGTAGCAGAGGCGTCGGCCGTCGTGAGGCCTCGACTCCAGCCTCCGTGGACCAGTGTGCAATGAGAGCCCCGCATCTGCTCTGACTCACTGTGCAAACATCCTCTTCCCTCTGGCCTCGCCGTCCCCCTCCCGCCCGGCCACCAGGCCCCTTGGGTTCCCAGGCCCGGGCCTCAGGGTTCTCTGATGGGGGACACTGCCCACCCCCCGGTGGACAGTGCTGGGCGAGGCACCAGGCCACCTGGCCGCCTGGTTCTGGAAGCCTCTCCCGACAGTCTGAAGTCCACCTGGGGCCACCTCTGCCAGGGGCTGGCCTTCTCAGGAAAGAAATGGGTCACTTTCTGTCTGCTCTCAGGGCCGGGAAAGGCCTGGCTGTGGGTGAACGTCCACGTCGAAGTCAAGCCGCCTCGTCTTCATGCTCTGAACAGCCTCCTGGACCTGTGCCCCCTTCCCCCTTCACCTGGCGGGCCCCTTCTTACTGGGCATCACCCTCCGAGACCCTCACCCTGCAGTCCTGCTTTTCCTCTGTGCTAATCCGTGTCAGCCTTGTGATCACTGCTTGCTTTCTGCCCGTCCACTGCCAAGCTCAGGCCCCACCCTCCAGGCGTGCCTGGAGCACAGGTGGTCGCTGGTCACTGTTGGATGAATAACTCGGGCAGACCCCACTGTGATAACCTGCCGGCATCTCCCACACCCTCTTGTCCTCCATCCTCAACTCTCGGGTGAGCGGGCATCTTGGGCAGGGACTCTCCCTCCTCCCTCCCTCCTCCCTCCTCCCTCCCTCCCTCCCTGCCTCTTTCCTTCCTTCCTTCCTTCCTTCCTTCCTTCCTTCCTTCCTTCCTTCCTTCCTCTGTCCATCCATCTCTCCCTTTTTAGGCTGGTTTCCCTAGGGCTCAGCATAATTTAACACGTAAAATGTGCTCCATCAACACGTGTAGAACGACTGGATCAGTGAAGTGGCCTGGCGGGACCCCCTGTGAGGACTCAGTCTTGCCTTCAGCAAATATACAAGAAGCGTCTCCTGAGCGCCAGGCTCACGTGTGCTGTGCTCGGGGTCCAGCCAGCTGTGCCCCTCTCCAGTCCCTCAGGGCGTCCCCAGGTCTCTCCCTGGAGGGCTGGTAAGGGTGGGGGGCCCACATGGGCCCACGCAGCAGGGTCTGCCATGCGTGCTGCTTTCTGGGGCCATCCTCCAGGCCAAATGCCCATGTTGGGAAAATTCCGTGGTCGGGGCAGGCGTTAGGTATGAGGACCCTTGACCCGGGGCATCCTTTGTTGCTGGAGCCTGGGCAGGTGCCTGCACGTGGGTGGTGAGGCTGTGCTGTGCTGTGAGGCTGGACCATGCCCCACCCCTGGGCAGCGCTTAAAAAGGACACTCCCCATGCAGGGCTGGACACAGAGCAACATTTCCTCCTCCACAGGAGGCTTGAAGGTGTCACCCGTCTAGTCCAGCCAGGTGGTGGCCACAGAGACCTCATCTGCTAGATCACGGGGGTCCCCTGCAAGGTCTGGAGGGATGGCAGGGCATGGAGGAAGCCGGAGGAGCTCCAGACCTGGTTTTCATCCTCCAGTAGCCCAGCATGGCCCCAGGGAGTCACGAGGAGCGCCTGCCGTGGACGTGGGGTGGGCAGTCAGGGGGAACACGGACGAGGCCCATCTCAGCGGGTGCTCCGTGCAGGACCCCAGGAGCCATCACCCCCCTGTCTTCCTGCGAGGGCTCCACCCTGCCCCCAGCCAACGCACCCAGGAAGGACGGGTCCGATGGATTGATTCATCGATGCTCTGCCCTCGGCCACTGAATGCTGTCCAGGACTCATGTCTGAAGACCCACTGTCCCCCAGTCTAGTAACATACACTCACACATGGGAGGCCGTGCTCCTGCCGGAACACTGCAGGCTCCGTGCTGAGAGCAGTTACTGGTAGCCTGTTTCCCTGTTTCTTGTCATCCTGAACTCGGCTTAAATGTCACTTTCTGAGAAGCCTTTCCTCAGCGCCGCCAGTCGGGTCCCTGTTGTCATGCATCCCGGGGCACCTCACCTCCTGCCGGTGAATGAATGATCTGTCCAGAGCCCACCGGGTGCCCAGCACAGAGCTTCCTGAGGACTGGCATGTATCTGTCTCGGCTGCCTCTGTGTGGAGGACCTGGTGAGCGGTCTGTCCCCCTGGAGGGCACAATGTGGGGACTCCTGGGGACCTGGACCTCAGTGAGGCCTCCCGAGAGCTGCAGGGGAGGTGGCGCCCAGCCTCCCATCCCCCTGTGGCCACGGGCTGGCCACTTGACCTTGGCTGAGCTGTGCGTCCTCTCTGGGTCTCTGTGCCACCATCCGTCAACTGCAGGTAACATCAGGACCACGATTCCTGAGTCCACTTGAGGAGGTGCTGGAACCCAGTGAGTCAATCACACGGCAGCCTAGGTGTTTGGTGGGTGTGTTGACTTGGATGAGGGCGACCCTCCTCAATAATCCAGGAGAGGAGGACAGGACTCAACCAGAGCAGAGTGGAGGCTTCCCTGAGGGGCCAAGACCCTGTCCCAGAGCATCCAGCCCGCCCCCCAGCAGCCTGCCCTGTGGGTTTCCCACTTGCCCTGCCAGCACCCCAGGCCCACGAGCCAACACGTGGTCAACCCATCTGCATCTCCTGCTTGTCTGGTTTTCTGCTTGACGCTTGCCGATATGAGGCTTAATGAGCTGATGGGCATAAGGTGTCCAGCTCTGTCCCCGCCCGTGGAAGACACTAGCTGAGAGCCGGCCCCTGTGACTTACCAGGTTTGCATCGCATGAGGCAGATGGTATGGCGCTCAGGGACCTCACGGAGTGACATTGGCGCATGTGTGGTCACCCGGTGGCCCATCGCTTGACTGTGAAGTGCTTTTGCTTCCTGGGCACCTCTCAGCCGACAAAGGCTGCAGGGCCCAGGGCCGCTTTTTGGCTTTGGAGCCAGCTATGGCTGGAGTTTGGGATTCAAGGGTCTAACCCTGGTCTGGCCTCACAGCCCCAGTGCTACCCACCTGTAACTCGAGGACAGCAATGCCTACCTGATGGCCTTGAGGAGAGGACAAAATCGGATAACGGACCCAAGGCGGGGTGAAGTCGTCCCAGGCCCATGTTCCTGGGACAGGTTTGTCTTCTCCAGGGCTCCTGGGCTCCTGCACCTGGGTTGTAGCCTCTTCACTGCTTTAACATTCTAATGCATCACCTGTTTGTTAAAGGAGGCCCCACCAGCAGGGAGAGAACCCCAAACGCAGGCTAGCTCAAAGTGACAGGTGGATGCCAGGCTCAGGTTCACTGTGCACTGCACAACCCTGGGGATCTGTCCACAGACCAGGATGTGACCTGTGCCCCCTAGAGTTGTGCAGTGGCCATATCTATCCAGGTGCACCAGGTTTATGGACTGAAGGTTTGTGTCCCTCCAATTTCACAGGTTGAAGCCCTAACCCCCAAGGTGATAGTATTTGGGGGTGGGGTCTTTGGAAGGTGATGAGATTTAGCTGAGGTCATGGGAGTGGGGCCCCCAGACTGAGATTGGCTTCCTTATAGGAAGAGGAAGAGAGACCAGAGTTCACCCTCTCTGCCATTTGAGTGAGAAGTGACACAGGGAGAAGGTGGCCGTCCACAAGCCAGGAGGAGAGTCCTCACAGGAGACAAAGCTTCAGGCATCTTGATGCCAGACGTCCAGCCTCCTGACTCAGGAGAAACAAATGTCTGTTTTTGAAGCCACCCAGGCAATGGTTTTTGTTACAGCAGCCGAGCTGACTAATAAGATGGTTATGAATGACCATCGTGCTGCCCACTCCTTGCCTCAACCTCAGTGGCTGAAAGAAACTGCACACTCGTTCCATGGCCTTTTTCCTTTCCCCAGATGGCTGAGATTTAAAGGGAAAGTTGTAGACAAAGAATGAGGAAATGGGACAGAACCGGGGCCAGGTACCAGTCACTCCCCATGAGTGCCTCGGTTTCCCCATCTGTAAAGGAAGCCTAGATTCTCATCCATGGTCCCCACTGGTGCCAAACTCCATCTGTAATCTTGGAGGAGTTGGGAGACAGCCTCTAACTTGCACACAGCACAGCATGGGTCCATGCTGTTCTGCGTCTTCCAGGACGTCCCAGCCCCTCAGCCACGCACGCTGGTCTCTCTCGGGGGTAGGGGTGGGGGCAGCCCCTTCCTGCCCACGCCCTGCGAGGACCCAGGCTGTCTTCGGAGCACTGAGTCTTCTCCTTTCTCCCCCTTTCCTTATCTCGCCTGCGATTTATTTGTGCCTCTGTAAAGGTAAAAATCTGGAATGATTTTCCCTCTTTTCTCCCCTCCATCTTCAGACTTTTCTGCATTGAAAACCTATTCAAACAAAACTGAGATCAAACAGTATAGATGCTTTTCTAGCCTTTAATCCCATTTGATCTCAGCCTCCATGTGCCCACCCTTTCTTAATGAGGGGACACGCCACACACACCCAAGTGCTGGTGGCTCCTGACAGCCCCAGTGGGGCTCTGACGCATCACTGGCTAGAAAAAGTCGCATTCAGTGCCAGAAACTTGCATTCACACTGCATAAGGACACGTAGGCTTTTCTTTTCTCCTGTGCCAAAGGCGCTCCTGGTGGACAAGAATGGCCACTGCGTGCTCACGGGTCCAGGCACCACCGCTCGGAGTCATGGCCCATGCGGGGGGTGAGTGGCCCGCGTGTCCCCACCAGGCCCGCCTGGAGTGCAGTGCTCGAATATGATGACCTGGAAGGGGGAGGTGGTTCTCTCCGTCTGCGCCAGGCTGGCCTCTCTGGCCGAGTCTGCGATTGTCATTAACGTGCTGTTGCCAGCGGCCATGACCTGCTTGTTAGCAGGGCTGTTGGACAGGAAGAGACTTGTTTTCCAGGAGCAAGGAGGTCTCTGGGCTCCAGGGGGTGCAGATCCTGGGGCACCTGGCTGGTCGTGTCGGGGTCTGGGTGCTCTGTTCCAGGGGGAGGGGGAGCCCCCAGATGTGTTCCCATGAGAAAGAGGGTGTAATTCTGAAACACCTAAAACACGTGGATTCTTCAGATACAACAAGCTGGCTGCCTGGGATCCAAGTTACATCATCTGTTGTTGTCTGGCTTGAGAGAGGGATGGGGAGGCAGAGGGAGAGATGGGGGAGGGAAGGAGACACAGAGACAGAGAGATACAGAGTCAGAGACACAGAGACAGAGACACAGGGTGAGAGACAGAGACAGAGAGACACGCAGAGAGAGACAGAGAGAGGGAACAGGAGCCTGAAGGGTCGGCAGCCCCAGCCGTGTTGGCTGAGATGCACATTCCATTCTGGAGTTTTCACTGGAAACCAAACTCTCCAACCTGAGTTCTGTCACATCCTGAGCTTCAGATTAAAAAAAGCTGATTTTTAAAGATCAAGAGGAACCAGGGATTTAGAAAATTAGACGATCCTGTTTTTGCCAGGTTGGAACATTCTTCCTTTGTAAAGTTGTGCCTGCTTGTGATCCCTGAGCACAGCAGCGTCCCTGACCACGTGGGCTGAAGGGAGACATGTGGACGGAGTTCACTCTGGCAGTCAGGCAGTCACCAGAAGACCCGCTGCTGGGCTGGTCCAGCCTCGCTGTCTGTGTTCTGCCCTCCCAAGGTGTCCCTCTGGAAATGCGCCTGCTCCCTGGATGCCCTCAGGCACCACCACCCGTCATCTGGGCTTTTCCAGCTTCCCACCAGCCTCTGCCAGGGAATCTTGGCCGCCATCTGGTAACCTGGGTGCTGAGGGCCTGCTTGCACACCATGTCTGGACAGGTGTGGCGGTCATTCCCACTACTCACCAGTGTCCAACCCCCTCCATGCCTGGGCAGACAGAAGGCTGGTCATTTCTCCTGCCATGGAACAGGTGATGGGCCAGTGTCTGGTCACTGTGTGCAAGTGTCAGGAGGTACATGTAGCCTGAGGGAGAAACACTCCCTTGTTGTTTTAAACTATGAAGAAATTGGGGGATGTTTGTTACTCAGAATAACCTAGGCTGTGCTAACAGATACAGGAAGGAAATATTCCCTCCTTACTAAAAAGGAGTGAAGTGTCCTTAGAAAGGTAACATGACTTCCCAAGGTCATGGACCCAACTAGCGGCAGAACAAAGTCAAGGCTATCTGACCCAAGGCTGGCCTTTGACCCAAAGCAGGACCCTGGGAGATTGGGGTGGGGGGGAATCTGGGCTGATTTGCTCCTTGTTTCTCCTGGGAATGACTCGAGGCCCCTTCTTATGATTCCATCCTCGCAGGATGGGGAAAAATGTTTCTGTACAAAGGAGCAGAAGCCAAGTTGGTTTCAAGATTTCTCTGCAGTACAAAACGCCAACTGGACCAACATGCTAGTGAACTTGAAAGATGAAGGTCCTGACCCTAAATTCCATGCCCGTCCATGCCCGTTAACCTTGCGAGGTGGCAACAGGAAGTCATCCTCCTATAGGCAACATGTCCTTCTCCAAAGATATTCCTGAAGGGTGCGCTCCAGCTCTTCAAGAGAGCCAGATGGGGACACTCGCTGAGGGGAGGTCACGGGGTGGGGGTTGGCAGTGACACATTCGTTCCATGTGAATCCTTGTGCATTTTGGTTGTAAAGTTGAAAAATGCATACATGTGTTTGGAAGGTCTTTAGGGAGTAAATGGAAGAGTGAACATTTCTGGACTAGAGGCATGTGAGTGGTTTTTGTTGTATGATACTCGGAGGCCTGGGTGGGGGGGGGTTCCTATCCCCTGTTTGGGCCTCAGTTTTTCTGTTTATAAAAGGAAAACATGACCTTTCACCTCGCAAGGGCTACTTTATTCTTCAGCTAGATTACTGGGACACCGTTGACTATTGGGTAGGGAGACTCTCCCATCCCCCGTCCTGGTCTCTCACCAACATTCCAGAAGTTTTCAGTGACAATTCACTACAGGGTTTCTGTGTGCTTGCTTAAGGAATGGTTTTATTCATGGAATTCCAGGACGCCCCAAGAAATCATTTGAGGCTCCTCAGAGAATTGTAGAACCAGGACTCAACGGCCATGTTTGTGGTTTGAGGCAGTTAACGGGATGAATCCAGTTTTGGGAAAAGCTGATCTGTGACTAAATGCTGTCTATAGCTTGACAGCCCCCACTGCCACCCCCGGATGGAACAGATAGGGACTCAGCCCAGCCAAGCTCCAGAACCGCCCCCGCCCATCCCCATGGCCTGCCACCACGGTGGGGTGGCCCCGAACCTCCGTCGGCTTTGGTTCTGCAACTTTTTCCAAACCTGAAGCGTGATTCACGTCTCAGATCAACTTGTGGAATTTCTGAAAGCTGAGGAGTCTGTGCTTCCTAGAGGCTGCCCTACTCCCACCTTTGGTGGCAGCCCGAGAAGGAGGCTGGGAAAACACGCACCACATTCTTCCTGCATGAAGCACCGTCCGCATCGGGGAGGAAGAGATGGCTAAGGGCCTGGATGACTCCCGGCGTCTCAGACGGCTCTTTGTAAATTCGTTTAGACTGATTTTATTTGACAAGCCCAGTAGTTATCTGAACCCGCAGGACAGCTGACGGTCCATAATATTGCCATTTGCTGACAAAGACCGTGGATTATCTCTTCTTCCCATTGCTGTCGCTTTTCTTCTTAGAGAAAGAAAATACTGGCCAGAGTGGAGGTGGGTGGTCCATCCCTTGTTCTCGCCAAGGACACATTGCCATCCCCCAGCAAGGCGGTCCCCCGGGAGGACTCCACGTGCTAGCAGTGCTGGTAAAGAGATGAATAACCCCTGTCTGGTTAATTGCTGTTTGATTTCCCCATGCCAGTGAAAACCGGCCGTTTTCTACTGAGCTTTTATCTGGAGTGGGTATCACCCCTGCTCCAGAGAAGAGCCATGAGAGATAAAGGCCACAGAGAAGCGGCGGTCTCTGTGGGTCTCTGAGCCATCGGGGGAGCAACAATGCAGCCACTGTGCAGCCCACAAAGGATCACAGGAGAGGGACCCACCAGAGGAGGTGATGGGGAACAGCTTCCCCGTGGGAACTCTTGCAAAACTGGGACCTACTGTGTGGTATGTGCTAAGGGGTGTCATGGGCAGTTTCCCTGCGGCTAAATAGACCCTGATTCTTCCCCTTTATTTTAAAATTTTTTTAATTAATAAGCTATATTTTTCAAAGCAGTTTTAGGTGCACTGCAAAACTGAGTAGGAAGTACAGAGATCAGCCATATCCCTCCTCCCCCCACGCTCTACTTACAACCCTCTTCCACTCTCACCATCTCCCACCAGAGTGGTAACTGGTTACAACAGATGGACCTATGTTGACATGTCATTATCACCGAAAGCCCATAGTTTACACTGAGGTCACTCTTGGTGGTGGGCATTCATGGATTTGGGCAGATATACAATGACACCTATCCATCATTACTGTTTCATATGGAGTAATTTCACTGTCCTGAAAATTCTCCATCTATTCATCCCCCTCCACCCCCTGGCAACCACTGATTTTTTTACTGTCTCCATAGTTTTGTCTTTTCCAGAATGTCATATAGTTGGAATCACATGGTCTGGAGCCTTTCCAGATTGACTTCTTTCACTTACTAACGTGCATTTAAGGCTCCTGCATGTCTTTTTATGACTTGATAGCTAATTTCTTTTTAGTGCTGAATATTTTTCCATTGTCTGGATGGACCACCGTTGATTTATCCATTCACCTTCTGAAGGACATCTTGGTTGCTTCCAAGTTTTGGCAATTATGAATAAATGTGCTATAAACATCCACGTGCCAGTTTCTGTGTGGATATGTTTCCAGTTCATCTGGATAAATATCAAGGAGCGTGCTTGCTGGATGATACGGTCAGAGTGTGTTGAGTTCTGAAAGAAAACTCCAAATCGTCTTCCAAAGCGGCTGTACCGTTTTGCCTTGCGCCCATCAGCCGTGAGTGACCGTTTCTGCCGCTCCACAGCCTCCCCAGCATTTGGTGTTGTCAGTGTTTTTGATTTTGGCCATTCTCACAGGTACGTAGAGGTATCTCATCGCATAATTGTTTTGATTTGCATTTCCCTCATGACATATGAGGTGGGGCATCTTTTACGCTTATCTGTCATCCGTTTATCTTCTTTGGCGAGGTTTCTGTTCATGTCTTTTCCCCATTTTCAATCAGGTTGTTCATTTTCTGATTGCTGAGTTTTAAGAGTCCTTTGTATATTTGGGGTAACAGTCCTTTATCAGATGTGTCTTTGCAAATATTTTCTCCCTGTTTGTGACCCGTCTTCTCGTTCTCGTCACATTCTTTTTTGCAGAGCAGGTTTTAAATTTTAATAAAGTCCAGCTTATCAATTCTTTCTTGCATGGATTATGATTTGGTGTTTTATATAAAAGGTCATCACTGTACCCCAGGTCATCTAGATTTTCTCCTGTGTTATCTTCTAGGGGTTTTATAATTTTGCATTTTACATTTAAGTCTGTAATCCATTTTGACATAGTTTCCATGAAGGTCTGTGTTTAAATTCTTTTTTTTTTTTGCACGTGGCTGTTCAGTTGTTCCAGCACCATTTGTTGAAAGACTGTCTTTGTCCATTGTGTTGCCTTTATCCAAAGCCTTATTGATTGATTTATTTATTTATTTTGTGGTACGTGGACCTCTCACCGCTGCGGCCTCTCCCGTTGCGGAGCACAGGCTCCGGACGTGCAGGCTCAGCGGCCATGGCTCACGGGCTCAGCTGCTCCGCGGCATGTGGGATCTTCCCAGGCCGGGGCACGAACCCGTGTCCCCTACATCGGCAGGCGGACTCCCAACCACTGCGCCACCAGGGAAGCCCAAAGCCTTATTTTTAATACTTGATTCATCGTGTGTCATATCCTTTGGACATACCATAATATATTTATCCAGTTTCTATTTTGGGTATTGATTGTATGCTTTGTATCATTTTGCTAGTAACTGTCGTCCTGTCATGTATTTACCTAGGGGCTTGCTAAGTCAAAAGTGTTGGAATACTTTTGGAGCCCTTGATACGTTGTCCTCAGAAATGGCAGTGCAGTTTGCCATCAGGATAGGAAACGTTCATCCACCCAAAAGCTCACCAGTGCTGAGGATTATCAGTGAAAAAATCTTGATGAGTCTGGAAGCTATGCTCTTTCAATGTACCCTCCTTTGATTACTAGTGAACTTGAATGTTTATTTCAAAAGTTTCTTGAGCACTTTTGGTGTTAATTTTCTGTTCATGTCATTTTACACCTTTGCTTTATGAATTGGTAATAGTTCTTTAAAGGCAAGGAACATGAACATTTATCTCGTGTCATTTCCAGAGGTTTCTCCAGCTTGCCTTGGCCTTTTACTGTGATTCATCATGTTCTTTTTTTTGTTGTTGTTACTAATGGAGGTTTAAATATATCTTTAATGTTTTTTTCCTTTGCTTTTTATGCTTACAAATGTCTTTCCTACCTGGAGCTTGTGTAAATATTGTCCTCTACTTTTAATGTTGTTTTATGTCTTCACTTTTTACATTCCACTCTGATTCATCTGGACTCTGTTTTGGCATAAGATGGAGCTCTAGTTGGCCATTTTCCTAAATGACTAACTGATTATCCAACTCTTGGCTATTTGGTGAAGAATCTTTTCTAGCTCCACTTATTTGAAAACCTCCTCTTACACAGTCTGTTCCTAGACCTTTTGTGCATTCTTACTGATTCTTACTAGCTGTGACATGAGCTGGTGTCATACATTTAAAATTACCGAGGATATATGTATGTGTATATACATACATATACACACACACGACTTTATCACACACACAACTTTATTATAGTAATTGGTTCACATTATATAGAGGCTGAGAAGTTCCAGGATCTGCCTTCAAGCTGGAGAACCAGGAAAGCTGATGGTGTAATTCAGTCTGAGTTCAAAGGCCTGAGAACTGGGGTGGGGGAGGGGGAATGGTGTAAAACCCAGTCTGAGTCTCAAGGCCCAAGACCCAGGAATGCTAACGTCTGAGGACAGGAGAAGACGGATGTCCCAAGTCAAGCAGAGGGCAAATTCTTCCTTCCTCCACCTTTTTGTTCTACTCAGGCCCTTGATGGATTGGATGATGTCTCCATGCATTGGGGAGGGCCATCTTCTTTACTCAGTCTACAAATGTAAATGTTAATGTCTTCCAGAAACACCAGACACTCCCATAAATAATATTTTAATAGCTATCTGGGCATCCCTTAGACACATACAATTATCAAGTTGACACATACAATTAACTATCAAAATGTGGGACAGTGTGTATCATGACTTACTATTATTCTTCCCGAAAGGCCTTGGCTACTATTCTCACTCATTTATTCGAGGTTAATTTTAGAATCACTTTGTCAAAATGCCCTCCTGGCAAGAATGAAGGGATTCTCTGTGGCAAAATAACTCAGTACAAGTGGGCACCTATGCACCAAAATGGGCCTTCACCATGATGACCTTAGGTGAACATCAGCTTCTGGGTTCATGGCCTCCCAGGAGGCAGTGGACACTGAAAGGCCACAGCCTGTCTATTGAGGCGATTCTAACGGAGTCTATTGCTAAAACTCCAAGGGACTCACATCTGCATTATTAAACATACCCCCAAGGTCCCCCCGGCGAAGCCAGGAAAACTGTCTATAAAGAATTTGGCATTGAGTGGAGAAAAAAATTCTCCCTGAGAATTTATAACCATAAGCCAGTCCACACATGGTTTTCAGCCCAAGTTCACACTACGTGGATGATCCAAAGAGTCTCAACCTGAAAATTTAGTTTAGAGTGGTCATGGGATGAGTGGTTGTGGGTGGGCAGCACTGTGATGTACTTGAAGGAAGGGAATATAAACCCTGTCTGGGGAAACTCACTTTTAAATCAGGCCTCAAAAAAATCCCCCAAATAAACCCACTACAAGGGGCTTGAGTTCACAATCAAAATCACATTACACACAAGGAAACAGGGCCCCATGAATAAGACCCAAATGAAAAACAAAAAGCAAAATGCAGCAACTGTAAGAATCAGACACACTGGACCTCACATATTGGAAGTATTGAAAAGAATATAAGTATGTTTAACATGTTTAAAGAAATAAAGAGGAGACTGAAATATGGGTAAGGAGCAGGAGAGTATTTAAAGAAATGACCAAGCAAATTTGAAAAAGAAGCCAAATATAATCACTGTAAATGAACATAATTTCAACTGAAATTAAAAACTCAATGGATGGGTTTAACCACAGATTAGACACAGTTAAAGAGAGAATCAATAAACTGGGAGATAGAGTTGTAGAAATTACCCTGAAAGTAGCACTGAGAGAAAAGGAGCAGAAGCTATAAATGAGAGATAAGAATTATGGGAATAGAGTGAGAAGGTTTAACTCAATTCTAATCATACAGAGTAGATGCAATATTTGGTGAAATAATGGCCAAGAACTGATAAAAAGATACCAATCTTCATGTTCATCAAGCCCATCAAATCCAAACAGGACATATAAAAACCTCTCAATATTCAAAGACATGTGAGTGAAAGTGCAGAGCCCTAAAGTATAAGAGAATATATTAAAAGGACCAAAGAGGGACTTCCCTGGTGGCACCATGGTTGAGAACCCATCTGCCACTGCAGGGGACAAGGGTTCGAGCCCTGGTCCAGGAAGATCCACATGCCGCAGAGCAACTAAGCCTGTGCACCACAACCACTGAAGCCTGTGCACCTAGAAGCCCATGCACCGCAATGAAGAGTAGCCCTTGCTCGTCGCAACTAGAGAAAGCCCGCGAGCAGCAATGAAGACCCAATGCAGCCAAAAATAAATAAATTAATTAATTAAGAAAAATAAAATTATCAAAGAGAAAAGACAAATATTCCACAAAGGAATGGCAATTGGACTGACATCTACTTCATCGGTGTCAACAGTGGTCACCAGAAGAAAATGGAATCATTATTCCATGGCAAAAATGTGATTATTTACCTTGAATATGTATACCCAAAGGAATTATCTTTCAAGAATGCAGGAAAAATAAAAGTGTCTCTATTAACAAATCTTCCCTCGAAGAAATTCTAGAGGATGCATGTCAGGCAAAATGAAAGTAATCTCAGGTGGGAGATTAGATGCAAGGAGAAATGGTGACCAAAGTACATATGCAGCAAAGGTAATTAGACACTGACTGTGAAGAGCAATAAAAATACTTTATTGGGTTAAAAGAATTACCATAATAGAATAGAAAAGTCAGGAAGGAACAGTCTGAGTCAAAGAGTTTTAAACCTTTATTGTTTGGGAGTAGGGTAAATATATGGATTGACCTTGAATTTTGATAAGTTCAACATATACGTTAAAAGGTCTAAGGTAGCCATTTATAGTATAAAGAGTGTGTATAACTATAAAGGGAAAATTAGAATTAAATATTCAATCAAATAGAAGAGAGAAGAAAAAGAAACAAAAAAGGCAAGATAAAAAATACAAAATAAATGATGAAAATAAAACCATATATCACTAATTAAAATGAATGTAAATAGTCTAAAACCTCCATTAAAGATAAAAATTGCCAAAGTGTATTTTTTTAAAAAATCCAATTATAAGCTGTTTAAAAGAAACATACCTGTAACATGAGGATACAGAGAGGTTGAAAGAGTGAACGTTAGGAGACCAAGTCCCCAGTAACAGAAAAGAAAGAGTTATATTAATATCTGATAAATTGTCTTTAAGGCAAAAAAAACTTCACTAGGATAACTCCCTTCCTCCCTGCAAATGCAAGAAGTTTACATCAGTTTAACTCCACTTACACCTCCATGCCTTTTGTGCTACTGTTGCCATATATTTTGCTTTTCCCAGCATTATAATACCAAGAAGACATTACTAGTAGTCTTGTCTTAAATAAATATTTGCTGCTAATTATCCACATGTTACATTTTGGGGCTGTCTTCATTCCTTCCTGTAGTTCTGTGATTCCATCTGGAACTATACTCCATCTGGAATACTAGCTTTCTTTTTTATTGTATGAAAACATCTTTATCTCATCTCAAATTGTGAAAGATATTTTCACTGGCTATAGAATTCTTTATTGGCACTTTTTTCTTTAAGTGCTTAAAAGACGTCATTCCATTGTCTTTTGGTTTCCATAGTTTTGTGGAAAAGTCAGCCATCATGCTTGCTCTTGCTCCTTTGAAGATAAAATGCCTCCTACCTTTTCCCCACCACCACCGACAGGCTATTTTTAAGATTTTGTTTTGATTTTTTAGCATTTAGACTGTGATATGTTTCAATGACTATAATAAATCAAGAATACACATTGTAGTTTCTAAAGTATACATTTAACTGAAAAGTTGATACAGGATGAGCATGGGCTAACAAAAAGATTTCATCTTTTTTAAACATTTAAGTGAAAATGAAAAGGGCCTAGAATAAAAGACCAAAATAATTGTTGAGAAGAAGAAAATTTTGAAGAATTTACACTCTCAAATTTCAAGACTCTTTATAAAGTTAACAGTCCTCAGGACAGTGTGATTTTGGTACAAGAATATAACATAGAGACTCTTGGGCTTCCCTGGTGGTGTAGTGGTTAAGAATCTGCCTGTCAATGCAGGGAACATGGGGTTGAGCCCTGGTCTGGGAAGATCCCGCATGCCGCAGAGAAACTAGGCCTGTGCACCCCAACTACTGAGTCTGCACTCTACAGCCCGTGAGCCACAACTACTGAGCTCATGTGCCTAGAGTCCATGCTCCACAACAAGAGAAGCCACCGCAATGAGAAGCCCACGCACTGCAACAGAGAGTAGCCCCCGCTCGCCTCAACTAGAGAAAGCCCACACGCAGCAACAAAGACCCGACACAGCCAAAAATAAATAAATAAATAATGTATATTAAAAAAAAAAGAATAGAACACAGAGACTCTAGAAATAGACTCACAGAGACACCAAATGAATTGAATTGCAGCAATGAGATTTTTCTCAGTAAATGGTGTTGAGGTAAATGGCTACGGATACAATAAAAAAACAACCTTGACTCTCAGTGCACCACATGAACAAAATTATCTTGAGGCGAATCACAAAGCTAATGTGAAAGCTAGAACTATAAACTCTCTGAAAGGTAACGTCAGGGAACATCTTTATGACCTGGGTGTAAGTAAAGATCCCTTAAACAAGATACGAAAGTCATTAAGCATAAAACTAATAATTGATATATCGGATTTAATCAAAAATTTAAACCTTCCATGTTCAAAAAATACTGCTAAGAAATTAAAAAGGCAGTGGACAGATAGGGAGAAAATGTCTGTGTTATACACACCTGCAAAGAGTTTGGACCAGGATATATAAAGAACAGTACAGCACATTAATAAACAGATAAGCATCCCAAGTTTAAAAATTGACAAAATAATTAACAAAACTTCCTAATAAAAGTTACTGCATAGCTAATAACATGAAAAGATATTCACCATCATTAGTCACCAGAGAAGTGCGAGTATAAAGCCATAATGAGATGCAAACACACACACACCATTCTGATCTAAACTGAAGAGAACCCAGCCATCACTCATAGAGAACTACTTCAGACAAGACAATAATTACATGGCACAAAAATTTTATAGGAGCTGTTTCCCTAGTAGCCCCAAACTGGAAACAACTCGAATACCCACCAAAGGGGATGGATAAACACACTGGGGTATGTGGACAAGTGGAATACTTTTCAGGAGTAAAAAGAGAAAAACCAAACTACTAATACACACAGCAACAAGGATGGGTTTCAAAATTATCCCGAGACACAAAAGGGTAAATACTGCATAATCTCATTTATTTGAAATTCACGAAAAGGCAAGGCTAATCTTCAGTGACCAGACTGATAATAGTAGTTACCTCTGGGGGTGGGTGTTGACTGAAAAGTCAGGACAGAACCTTCCGCAGTGATGGAAAAGTCACGTATTTGATCTGGGTAGCGGTCATATGGGTGCAAACATGTACAATTTATTGAGATGTACACTAAAGATTTTTGCGTTTTTAACGCAAAACAGTATTTAACTATACTTTAATAAAATACTGGTAAAATGTACCATTAATAATAACACTTAAGATAGAAAATACTTGGAAATGAATCTAATAAACTGTGTGCAATACTTTTATTGTGGAGAAAATTACAAATTGTAGTAAGAGACTTGGAAGAAAATCTAAATAAATGGAGAGCTGCTATGTTTGGGAATGATAGAGTATCACGTCAATTCTTCCCCAATTCATCTATTGATAATGCAATTCTAATAAAACTCTTAACGTATGCATGTGTGTGTGTACATGAGTATGTGAGTGCAACTTAAAAAATTCATATTTGAATATTTATACAGAAGATTAAGGAAACATAGGTCGTAGAGATGTTCCTGAAAGAAAACTTTGTGGGAGAATTTAGCCTTCTAGATCTCAAGGATTATTACAAAACTAAAGTAATTAGGTCTTAAAACACTGCAGGAACAAACAAAAAGACCAATGGCACAGAACAGAGATCTCATAAACAGACTTATCTGGAACCTGGATTTGTGGAGAAGACAGCATTGAAGATCAAGAGAGGAAAAAATGGACTTTTAAATGAATTGTTAAAGGGTGGTTGGCTGTCCATACAAAAATAAATAAATAAAATAAACTGGACTCCGGCCATCTCACAGTATGTTGAAAAGTTAATTAAAGATCCTAATTAAAAGGCAAAATTGTACAACTCTTAGAAAATGATATAGGGTGATATATTTACGACTTCAGGATAGGAAAGGATTTCACAGACCCTACCAAAGCAGCAAATACCAAAAGGGTAAAGCTGGATTTCACTGCCTGTATTTAAATTTAGAACTTTTGTTCATTAAACAGAACACAAAATGAAGAACTATATTTGTAACCCATCTAACCAAAAACAGTATTAGTGTTCGAGATTTACAAAGGCTTTTTATAAATCAATAGAAGACCCCTAAAATGTAGAAACGTGGTCAAAAGACTTGAAATAAGTACTTTCAAAACAGGATGCTTGAAAGGTCAATAAACATAGAAAAAGATACTCAACATTATCAGTAATGGGGAAATGCAAATTAAACCCAAAATGTTATAAGCTTTCACATATATCATATTGGTAAAAATCAAAAATTATAAAAATAACATGTTTGGCAAGGATGTGAAACAGCAAGCATCCTTACTATTGTTCCTTGGAATATAAACTGCTCGTACAATTGCTTTGGAACAAACTCCAGCATTATCAGGTCAAGTTGAATAGATGCTACCATATGGCCCAGCCATCCGTGCCAGGTGTGCGCCAAGGGGTGGGCTGGCGGGGTTGTTTCAGGCTGTATCCTCGTGTGTATTCACGGAATGGTGTTTGCCATGGCAAATTACGAAAAATCCCCCAAATCTCCATCGACAGTGGGATGGCTGCAGAAATGGTATCACATTTATACAGTGGAGGGTACAAGAGCAAAGACGGATGAACCAAGCCTGCATTCAACAAAAGAGGTGCATCTCAGAGAAAAAATGTTGGCAAAAAAAACCCCACAGGAGAGTGAGATTCCATTCATGTAAATTTCAAAGCCTGGGTACTGAGGCATATGGGGGTTGAAGAATGAAAGGTAAATCTCTACAGAAGCCATAGGAAGAGACACAGAGCACTCAGGAGTGAGGTCCCCTTGGATGGGAGGCCTCAGGTGGGAGACAGCAGGTACCCAGGCTGGGGGTGAAGAGTGACAAGGCCACGCTGGCCTGGCTCAAGGCCCACAGAGAGCTGGCCCCTCGGTGGTGACTGGGCCAGCAGACAGGGGAGGACAAAAGGGGCTTCGGGGGATGCCTGCGCCTTGTTCCATACCGTGGCCCGATCCCCAGCCCCAGTGAGGGGACTCGTCTCTACGCTCAGCTAATCACAGTGATTCTCTGCTGTTCTTCCTTGAAACAGACGTGGGAAGGGCCAGGAGGGGAATTCTGCCAGAGCAAGGGTGGACGGGTAATCCTGGGAGAAGTTCTTAGCTCTTAAAACAGTTCTCAGAGAGACTGGTGTGTAAAGGTGCCCGGGGTTGCCTGAGGCCTAGCATGGCCGCACGGAAAGATGGAAAGGGCCCAGGCATTGGAGGTGCCCCTGAGCTGCCGACTTAACCAGCCCTCGGCTGCATCACCTTGGCGCGTCTTTCTCTCCTGAGACCTCATCTCCCCTGACTCCCGGACCTCTTAGCTCGCATTCTGGGGCTGCAGACGAAGCCTCCTACTTACTAAGGCCTGTGCTCCTTCACACCGACCTCTGGGCAGACTCAACATCCCCTCCTATCCCTTCCTTCTGCCAGCTTCACTGCCTTCTGAATTCCAGGTCCCTGTCAACGGCCTGCATGTCCAGGCTCCTTTGCCCCAGAGAGCTCGTCTCTAGTTCATGGAGCTGGATCTCGGGAGACAAAGAAGAGAACAGACCCCATTCCCTGCCCCTGCGGTCACTGGCGTCCCCAGACCGGGTGTGCTGGGAAAGGCCGTGCTGTAAGGCTGCCTGCAAAGCCCTCTCTCCAGCGCCCCCGCATCCCTCAGGCTGTTTCCTGCTCCTCTCTCCGACTCAGAACAGTGGCTTTTTTATGAGCTTCCTGCAGGTCCACACACGTGGGTTTTCTCCACCTGGAATGCCAAGCGCTGGACCCCCATCCTGATGCTCAGACCAGCTGCTCCGAAGCCTGGCGGCCGGGCCGGAACCCTCCCTGTCTCCATTCAGCACTTCTCTTGGTTCTCCTGCCAGAGAGCAGATTTGATGTCTTCCATTTCCTCCAGTTCATCAGCATTTGTTTGTCCCAAGGCTCCTTCATTTCCCCTCCTGGGACTCACAGATGTGCCCAGCCTTCCTGGCCGCCCCCGCCCCCCAACCCGGGGACCAGGGTGGACGTGGAGGCCACGTGATTCCCACGCAGGGACCAAGCCCCTCGCCCACCTTGCCCGGCATGGCAGCTTGGGCCCATCGGGCAGCTCGAGGTACCTGAGGGGCCCCGGTTCCTTTGCAGAGGGAAGAGAGGGTCCGTCATGCTGTGTGGGGGAGGGTTCTGGGTCCAGAAAGGACGGACCACCTTCCCAGAGAAGGGCCTGGGGAAGGAAAACACGCGAAAGCTGTGCTGCGGAGGAGACCCTTGGGGTGGGGAGGCCACCGGGGTCCACTCTGCCATCCTGCCACTGCCAGCGTCCCCACTGCATGTCGGCCTTTCCCTGGCCCAGGGTGCGAGCATGCTCCCCGGCCAGTCTGCTATTCTCGGGTCCGACCCTGTGGAGTCGCTGCTGTCTCTACCACGTTCTGAGGATGTAGAGATGGGACTTGGCCATCAGACTGCAGTCTGCGGCAGAGCCGGGGTTCACCCAGGTCTCTGGGGCGCCCCGCTGGCCCCTTCTGCCTTCCCCAAGGTGGACTCTAATGATCTGTCTCCGTGTCTCTCCTCAGCCAGACAGGGCTCCTTGCGGGTGGGGCTGTACTCTGTCCCCTGGGAAGCTCCGGGGGGTGAATGGCAATGCCTGGAAATCCCAGGAGCTCAGTAACTGCCTTGGAGACCAAGCTGGGTCAGGATGGCAGAGGATGGGGGCGCCAGGCTGGGGAGCGAGGGCTTTGTCCTGCAGGGCAGGTCCGGGGTGGGGGGACACCCAGGGATGAAGAGGTGACAGTGTTTGTGGTGACTTTTCTGTTCCTCGCTGAGGCAATCGGCTTGGACAGGACACGGCAGCATCCGTGTGGGGTCTGAGGACGTTCTCCTCCACGTCGCCCGGATGCGGGTCCACTCCGGTGGGACCAGCAGCCTCCTGGCTGCGCCTCTGGTGGGTGTGGCTGGAGGGAACATGCCATATGGAAAGATATGCTATCAGCTGTGGGCTGTCCCCAGATCTTGTCAAGAATCACCCTTGACACTTGTGGGGTTAGGAAAAGCACTGCTTCATGAAGACCAGACCCAGGGCTGAGCCTGCCTGGAGGAGGAGAGAGGAGCCCGGTGCCAGCTCAGCGGGTGGCTCTGGGCACTGGGGAGATCCTCATGCACAGGCTCACCAGGAGGCAGGACCTGAAGCTGCGGCAATATCGTAACTGAACCACAGACACATCTAGTCTAGTCGCCCCTTCTAGAGTTGAAAGAAAGAGGGCCCAGGGCAGCTCACCTACGTGCCCGAGGTTCCCAGCCAGCTGGCAGCTGGCACAGCACCAGGCCTGACTTCCGTTCAGGCTGAGCTGACGCCTGGTGCCCTTCTGCGCTTGGCGCCCCCCTCACGTGGGTTCCCAGGCCCCCAGGCTTCTCCAGTGAGGCAAGCATCCGGGTGAGTTGCAGGTGTCTTTACGATGCATCCAGCTCTTCATCCTTATGCAGAGCCTCGGCAAGAGGCCTGGTGATTGTCCTGTCCGTGGAGCGTCCAGGGTGGGCACTCGGACACCGTGAGCCGTAAGCGGGGCCCCGGTGGACCCTGCGGGCTGGGGTCGCTCTGGATATCTCTGTGTCCTGCTGGGGAACACAGCCTGTACCTCGCCCAGCACGGCACACACAGCGGGGCTCGGTCAGGGCATCCTGGGTCCCTGCGATGCCCCCGGGGTTTGGCCGGCAGAGCTCAGTCACGGCTGCCTGAGTGGCCTCTCTGAGGCTGGTCGCCCACACGACCTCCCGGGCTCCGCGCTCGCCCACAGCCGACGTGTCCTGCCCTCGGATGAAGCCTGGCCGCTGCCCACCAGGGGTCCTCCCTGTCCCTAGATGGGGAGGCTGGCAGTTGTGGTTCTCGGTCCTCCCTCTGCTGACCGTCAAGTACCAGTTTGGAAGGGGAGATTTGTGGATGGGCGTGAAATTACTGTCTTGAGAAGGCCCAGGAGAGCTATAAATAGGGCAGCCTGTCCCTGGTGGGCAGACTCCTTCTGGGCGAGGGTGTTTCAGACCAGAGCTGTGCTTTAGAGCGGTACAGCACAGTCGTTGAGACAGGCCCTGGTGGACGCTCTTGTCCCCGGGATGGAGCTATCGTTCCTCGAGCCAGGCCCGCAGAGCACCTCTGGGTTCTGGTAAGCCAAGTGCCCACAGGCTTTCCTGAGACTGCAGGTGACTTTTCTCACGGGTTAATTTCCTGCTAATGTCAATCCCTTTCCACCCACCACCAGACGCTCCCTTTCTTTCCAGGAAGAGAACGGTTTCTCCACCTTCAAGTGTGTCCCGGGAGAGAGGCCGACTGGGCTGAGCCCCCTCCTGGGATCGGGCATATGAGCCAAGTGCAGGCCGTGGTCATAAGATCAGGGATGCCGCTCTGGCTTCAGAACCGGACACCTGTGCTTGTACTGCCCACGGGCTAATGGCAGTTTTTCCATATTTCAATGGTTGGTATAAAAAAGAAGGAAAAAGACTGTTTTCTGTCATGTAAAAATTATATAAAATTCGAACTTCAGGGTCCATAAATAAAGCTTTATTGGGACACAGCCGCACCCGTCATTAATTATAATTATCTGTGGTTGCTTTCGCCCTACAAGCACGAGCTGCGTAGCTGCAACATACACCCTCTAGCCTGCAAAGTCAAAAATATTCATCGTCTAACCCTTTGCAGGAAAAGTTCCTGGTGTTCTGCACAACCAGGGGCTGTGGGCCTACGAGCATATGCTGACGGTAATGGCTACTCTCCCCGCAAGAACAGCTGGGTGCGTGAGATAACCTGTGCACGCAGCTTGAGGGGGGTTGTGGCTTGTCCGATAGGCCAGCCAACGACCCCCAAATCCATGGATATCAGTGGTTCTCAACCAGGGCCGTTTTGCCCCCAGGGGACATATGACAAGGCCTGGAGATGCTCTTTTTACTGCAGATGGGGGGATGCTACCGGCATTTGCGAGTCGAGGCCAGGGATGATGCTAAACCTCCTGCAGCACATAGGATGGCTACAACAGAGAATTATCTGGCCCCAAATGTTGACAGGGCTGAAGCTGTGAACTCTGCTGTAAAGAAACCTGATTCCAGCTGCTGTGTGCGTCATCGGGCCAGGTCTGCCTCGGTGGGGAGGGGTCAGTTGGGACTGGAAGAGGCAGAAACTGAGAAAACCCAGCAGAGCAGGAGTCTGACCCCGCTCGCTGAGTCAGGAGCGCTCAGGGTGGGATGTGATGGGCTGCACCCGCCGGGCCCTCTGCTTCGGTCGGGCAGCCCTGAGCCTTCCACGGTGGCTCTCCGCACCCGTGTGCCAGCCCCGTGCTCCGCCCTGAGGAATGGGGTGCAAAAGAAAGCTGGCTTGTGCTTTTGGTTCATTTCACTGAAGCTGGGGGACAGAAACCACATCACTGATGGCAGACAAGGCCCTTTGTGGTTCACAGCCCCACATCCTCTCCACCCTCGCCTCACGGGAGGAACCTTCTGGAACCTTCTGGAAGCCACCCTCCCTCCGTCCTCCTCCCCACCCAGAATCACACACACTCCGCGCTTACACACCACTTTGTAGAAGCTTCTAACAGGGAGCTCTTGGGGTGCGCCGTAGGGAGGTGCTGATGGAGCCCCTACAGGCAGGGCCTGTGCTCGGTCTGTCCCACTTTGTAGTCAGGGCTTCACGCCAAACCCGCCCCAGGCCGCCGAGCCTCAGCTCTCTGATGACGGAATGACGGCCCGGAGCCATCTGACATCACATGGAATCAGCCAGCAGTCACACGAGAGAGGCTGGCTTTGGACGAGAGGCCTCCGGGGGCTCCAGGTAACGGAGGACAGTTCCTTGGTGACGGCTGGCAGAAGGTGGAGGGGAGGAAGGGCAGGGCTGCCCCGGCTGAAGGGGCAGCAATGGACATTCAGAACCCTCCTCTGGGTCACGCTGATGAATTTCCCAGAACGCGAATGAATCCAGAGCAGATTTTACAAACTCTGAACAGACAGAAAGCAGCATCGGTTGTGGGGAGACCAAGGGCCGGGCTCAGGCCAGCACCGTATGAATCATTTTCAAGAAACTAGTTCTTGGCTTGCTGGCCTGCTCTCTCTCCTTTGGAAAGCTGTTTCCATGAAAACATTCTGGAGGGTGGAGGATACTTTTTCAGTGGATTGGGTTCACACGTGAGCTCTACGACAATTACAGGGTTTTTGAGCCACTGGTTTTAATGATGAGATGAGTAGTTCTATCGCTGTGTACCCGGAGCGCGGCAGACCGCAATCTGGAGAGGCCAAGGGAGCCGAGGGTGTGAGTCCCTTTCACCCGCAGACATGGAGGCCTCGGAGATGCAGATGGAGGATGGACTGAGGCTTTGGGGCCAACCGGACCACTCAGCTGATGAGGGACACACATGAGAGAGCCCCTGGAGCAAAAGCCCCAAGGATGGGTAGCCCTTTCGCTAGCTATGGGGTTTTGTCAAGATGCTGGGCCTCAGCGGCCCCATGGGTACGAAGGGATGCTACTAGTTTAGTAGGGTGCCTAGCAGAATCACCCGACAGCTTCTTATACGTGCAAATCCTGGGCTCCTCTGAGCAGCTTCTCCAGGTGTGGAGTAGATCAGAGTTTTTAACCCATGTCCTGGCTGATGGTGGGCCTGTTGAGGTTCTGGACCAGCGCTGTCCGAAGTCCAAAAGGATTCGGTGCCCTGACGGGAACGTTCTATATCTGCACTTTGTGACCGCGAGCTACCTGTGGCCATCGGACGCTTGCGATGTGTCTGGTGCAACTGAGGAGCTGACTCTTACATTTTATTCGATGTTAATGGATTTTAAGTTGATATTTAAATGGTCCTGTGTGGCTAGCGGCTAGGACGATGTACAGCACAGTTCTGGAACCGCCGAGCTAGTTAGGCCCACAGCCACGCAGCACCAGACAAAGGTCAGGTATGAATTTTACAGCCGAGACCTGCAGAGAGCATGCTCTGTGCTCGGTAGCAGCAGAGGAGCTTATAGTGTACATTATCCCTTTTCATCACCAGAACCCAGGAGGCAGAAGCTTAGTTCAGAGGGGCCAGTAAATCGCTCAGCGGTGTGAGACTGGCCAGGATTTCCAGGCAGGAGTTTGTCAGTCTGTCTCTCAAACCGTTCGAAGATTTTCACTGTGATGTAGGAATAAAAGAGTCAGCTCTTTTATGTTTGGGCCTTCCAATTCTCTCAGAGAGAGCCTTCAGAACTTTGGGGAAAAAAAAGAACAAAAGAAAAAAGAAAAGAAAAGGAATCTCTAAACCCTATGGGAAAGAATGAAACCGAAGCATCATCGGGACATCTGGTCTACCTCGTGCAACATCTATGCACAAAGGAACTGTGAACTTTCCAGAAGCCTCCGTGGTATTCCAGAAGCCCTACTGCAACCACTACATGGGCTCAGAAAGGCCAATGCCAGGCTTACCTTCTGGCCTTCTGCTCAACTTGACTCTGTATCCTGTATCCTACAGTACCCTGAACCAGGCTCTCCCAGCTCAGGGTCCACCTACCTTACGATCTGCATGACTCTGAGCTCGTTAGTCACCAGCTGGCCTGCCAGTGGGGCTGGGGCGTGAGACGTGTCTGTGGACGTCCCCATACTCTGCAGAGGATGGGTGCCGTCTCGGTGCCTCCAATACCACCTCCCCACCCATACATCCTCTCCCACCCCAGCACAACTGCTCATCACTGAGGGTGACTGATACCCTCCTGCCAATGGACTCACTCGGCCTGTGTGCTACGGTGGGTGCTTCAGTCTTTATGGAGCCGTGAGGCTCATCCCAGAGAAGAGGATGAAGAGCAGGCCAGCTATTTAGATCAGGCAGTGGGTCAACCCCACAGACCCTCCTGCCTTTAAAGCCAACACTTTCTCAGACAGACCCAGCAGCCTCTCACACACTGCCGTGGGCATTGGCACAGAAGCCTACATCTTCCTTCCGATCAAGCAGCATGGTTTCCCCTGGCCCCGGCTCAGGCCAACAAGTCATCTCAGCAGAGGAGGGAACTAGTGGGGTCCTAAGCGATGAGGGCATTGGGGTGTGAGGATGGAGACTCGAAGCACAGCTGTGGCGCTGGAGAGACTCGGCCCAAATTCCAGCCTGGATGTTCCTTTCCCTTCTCTAAGCCTCAGGTTTCATCTACGAAGCAAAGGTACGGCATCCGTGTTCCGGGATTTGCTGCAAGGATAAAATATGGTTTTGTGTCTCAAGTACCCCCAGAGTGCCTGGCCGGCACCAGGCACTCAGTTCTTGGGGCCTATTCTTTGGACAACGCTGTCATTTTTGTACCTTGGATGTAGCCATTCCACATGGGAACGAAGGCTGAACCGGTGACCAGGGGCCCAGAGCTCTACCTGGGCTTTGCCACACACAGTGCTATGATTTGGGGCAAGACTTGGCTTCCACAGTCTCCTTATACTTCTCGTGAGCTTCTTGTGGGGGACAAAAGAAAGGATGTGTTTGAAAGCATGGCCTAAAGTGTAAACAACAAGCAAATGGAAGGAAATACTTATCATTCATTGGATAATACCCATCCTTTTCTCGTGACACTAACTTAAGATTGCTGTGAGGAAAATGCAATCAATCCCTTCCCGGCCCCCCAAAGACCATTAGTCAACCCAATTTTAAATCTACTGTGAGGACTTCCCTGGTGGTCCCACGGTTAAGACTCCGCACTTCCACTGCGGGGGGCACAGGTTCCGTCTCTGGTCGGGGAACGAAGATCCTGCATATGCTCCGTGGCATGGCCAAAAAAAAAAAAAAGAAGGAATAAGTATAAAAAAACCATAAAAATCTATTGTGATCAATTATATTTGTTTAAAAAGGAAACAAAACAAGATAACATACTTTGTATCTGGGGTGTCCAGCTGATGGTCTGAAAGAAAGTCAACCATCCAGCTGCTGGGAGATGCAGCCTCAGGCCCCACCAGGGCGGGGGACCGGGAACCTCATTGTTCCACAGGGCGCCTGCTTCAGGGTCTATGATGGAGACATTGTCCTCCTCGGGTGTTTGCGGAGTGACAGTGTTGGCACTTAGCCCACCTCCGAGAGCCCACCCAGCTTTGACGTTCCGTGATTTGATGCAAATAAGGGGCCTCTTGGTCACCATGCAGTGAATTCTTGCTACAGGCCAGGCCTGTGCAAAGAGCTGTGTGTGTGTCACCATTTCCTGGGAAGACATCCAGGTTATACCAATGGGAGGAGTTAGGTACACCTACTAAGTGGGCATGGGAGGGATTCATTTACAATGAAAGCATCTCCTCGCTCTGAAAATGAGCTGAGTTTTGAGGGGCCCTCAGACAAGATAAACCCTGGGAAGGCTCCCTGTGGCTCTAAGATACATCTGGAGCGAAAGGAAAACCATTCTCCCGAGTATCTGCTCGGTGGCGCTTCTGCTGTCCTCAGGGCCCATATGGAATGACTCCTTTTCCACATGACAGCCCTTCAAATATCTGAGGACAGCTGTTTAGAAAAGACAGCTTCTTAGGAAAGCAGATGGCTACCCCCCAGGAAATCTGAGCTTTTCAAATGGAATAGGGGAAGATCCACCTTCCCATTCTCCCCTAAAGCCCTGAGACATCACCGAAAGGGTTCAGGGGAAGATGCTGGCCCCCACCCGGGACTCCAGGAAGTAGATCAGGGTCAGAGGGCCACTCAGGGTGAAGCCAGTGGGGTGCTGGTAAACGTTTAATGACTGACTCTTCAAGGAAAAGGCCTAGCTTCGGAGCGTTTGCCAATTTCTGCGGTGTAAATACTCCCACCATGGCTGATTTTAAGAAGTACACGACTGGCTGTTGTGAGCTGGTACAAGCCAGCTCCAGCCCACCTCTGGACCTCTGCTAACATCTGACAAGTGGACAGGCCTCAGGGGAAACAGTCAGGGTGAAGATGAGATCTTCCAGGGTCTGCAGAGGTAAAGGAGAGGGGCAGTCTGTGAGGCCTGGTCCCTGGGATGGTGGGGCAGAGGCTCCTACCATCCCGGGAATTATTCTAATGTCTACACCTTGGAGTGTCTGAAGTTTGCATGCTGGCCAGTTTAGAAACAAATGTACCACCAAGGGCTCGCCAGTTTGACTCTCCCCAATCCAGACCAAAGTCTGATTGACATTAGTAGATGTGGACCAAGCACTTCTGCCGCCTGGCCAGGAGGGCGTGTTTCCTCCCGCTGAGTCCTCATGAAAGCCTGTGAGGTTCCCACTGTACAGATGAGGAAACTGAAGCACAGAGAGGCTGAGTATCTTGACCAAGATGTGCGGTCCGCTCGCTCGGAGCACGTCTGTTCCTGGTGCCTCCCTGTCACGAGTCGGGGACAAGAGTCAGCATCTGGTCAGTGCAGTGAGCGGGCAGCAGCCTGGGGGTGGCATTGGGAGCCCGCAGCAGGGAGTGAGGGACAGAGTGGAGCTGAGGTCCCTTCTCTCCAGGATGCCGTCCTCCCCCTCCCCCTCTGCCCACAGAATTCGCAGCTGTCCTGCCTGGGGTGGGAAGCCAGGCCACTGCTGTTCAGACCTGCAGGAGTGGAAAATCTGCAGCTTCGGTGCTCCTGGATCCCATTAAAACAAATCTCCTTGTTGACAAAAATAAAAAGAACTCAGTCGACGCCAGTATTTGCCGTCGGCGTGCTGCTTTTACTCTCCCACAAGAAGCTGGATCCCGTGTTCCAAACTGGCACAGGCCCACGGGCTTCAAAGGGGAAATTCCAAAGCGGGCAGGGGCCTTGGCGGGGTGCTCTGGAGAATGGAAGTGCCCCACGGGGGGGAGCGGCCTGGAGATGTCCAAGCCCAGGGTCTCATTAGCACCCAACACATTCTGTCTCATTTTCCTTGGCACCATGTCTGCATTTTCCTAGGCTGAGAGGTGGGATGTGAGTGCGGAATAGATGCTCCTGGCAAGCTCAGCTGCAGAGCCAGCGTTTTCTGAGCTCGGGCAGCTTGGTGAGACTGAGTTGCCACCGATGGGCTGTGCACCCGGGCAGGGCGGCCCCACATCCCCCGGGTCGGGTGGGAACCAGCTGGTCTCCCACATCTTTGAGCGTTGGGTCTCTGATGAGGACATATGGGGAGCCTGGCTTGCCCAGTTTATTCGCTTCTTGCAGCTGCTGTAACAAAGCACCAGAGACGGGGGACGTGGAGGGGAGCTTCTAAATATAGAAGTTTATCATCTCCCAGTTCTGGAGGTCAGAAGTCTGAAACCAAGGTGTTGCAGGGGCAGGAGTCTCTAGAGGAGGGGGCTTCCTACCTCTTCCAGTTGCTGGTGGCTCCAGGCGGCCCCGGGCTGGTGGCCACATCGCCCTAGTCTCTGCGTCTGTGGTCACGTGGGCTCTCCTCTTCTCCTCGTGTCTACCCTCCTTGTATCTCTTATAAGGACGCTTGTCACTGGAGTTAGGCCCACCCCCGCCTCTCGGAAACCAGCCTGGAGCGGCAGCCCCCTCAGCCCATCTAGGGCTGCCCCAGGCCCGACGCCTTCTCCCAGACCCACCCCATTGGCCCAGCGAGGGGACAGGTGCCACTGGGCTATGTCAGCTAAGGGGCCTGGGCTCAAGACGGACCTGCCTCCTGATATGTCCCACCTCCCTCCGGGTCCCCCTCCAGGTGCCCCACCCTCTGGAGGTCTCAGAAGAACAGCGTATTAGCGTTCGGTGGCTCTTATAACAAATGACCACAGGCCAGGTGGCTAACACACAGAGCTTCACTCTCTCCCTGTTCTGGAGCCCGGAAGTCCAGGACCAAGGGGTCTGCAGGGCCGCGCTCCTTCTGGAGGTTCCACGGGAGGGGCCTCCCTTGTCTCTTCCAGCTCTAGTGGGTCCAGAGGTTTCTTGGCTCGTGGCTGCGTCACTCCAGACCCAGCCTCGTCTTCCTATCTCTCCTCTTCTGTGCATCTGTTTTTAACCTCCCTCTGTCTTCCTCTTCTAAGGACAATTTCGATGGGCTTTAGGGGTAAACCAAGATGATCTCCTTATCTCAAGGTCCTTAACTTAAGCACATCTGCACAGATTCTTTTCCCAAATAAGGTCACAGTTGCAGGTTCTGGGGATCAGAGTGTGGGCGTGTCTTCGGGAGCCATTGTCAGTATCCCACAGCCAGACCTGTCCAGGGTCCCCAGTGTCAGCTCTGCACACCCTCCTTCTCGGTGCCCTGGTCCCCGCATCGGGCCCTGAGAGTCAGTGTGGGTCTGCTCGGCACTGTTTCTGCTGGAGGGCAGCAGGGAAAGGGCGTGCGTCCTGGGGTGGATGGGTGGGATCCTGGCTTCTCCACTTGGAGACTTGACAGGCCTGGCCCCCATTTCTAAATACTCTTGAGTCTGAATTCTTACCTGCGAATCAGGGATGCTCTTTGCGTCACGGCAGGAGTGAGGGTTAAAGGTCGCGCAGCTGCCATGTCCCTTCCAGCCAACATTGCCACCCTCGTCCTCCTCCCCCTCTGCAGGAACTCCGAGTCACTTGCAGCTCCACAGCAGCTCAGCTCAGGGACTGAGCTCAAAGATTCGGAGGAATGAATGAACTCGGTGTCTGGGTTGAACTCCACTTTGGGACACTCATTTTAAATTCTATATTCTCTTCTATTTCCTCTTATGGAAGAAAATCTAATCTGGGAGCTATTTCCATTCAAAATATTGGTTTCATACTAAAAATGAAAACAAATAAAACTAACCCCTACTGGAAAAAACAACAACCCCAGGCGGTGTTTGGCACCCCTGGGCACCGTGCCGCCGCAGGCACGGCTCCACTGAGATGCATGTCCTCTCACCAGCTGCCTTGTCCCTGGCCTTGTCCCCTGCCGTTGGGGACCTTACCCTCGGGACGCAGGGAATGTAGTGGGTTCTCTGCTCTTGCACCACTGGCCCGGCATTCCAACCCATGCTGGCTGCAGTGTCTTCTCAGTCTCCGAGCTGGGGAGTACCTGAAACTCCAGGCGCGGAGGCCTCTTTTATCGTGTTCAGGACGGCGGAGGGTGGAATGGTGGCCCCTGTGAATGTGACCTTATTTGCAAAAAAAGGCTTTGCAGATGTAATGAAGTTAAGAATCTTGAGAGCAGGAGAGCATTCCAGATTACCCAGGTGGGACCTAAACGCCATCACGAGGATCCTTATAAGAGAGGGAGGCTGAGGGAGATTAAAGAACAGACACACAGGAGGAGCCACGTGAAGATGACGGCCAAAACTGGAGTGATGCGGCCACAAGCCAAGGAATGCTGGAAGCCCTGAGATGCTGGAAGAGGCCAGCAGGAGACACTTCCCTGGAGCCTCCAGAGGGAGGGCAGCTCTGGCACCTGGCTTTCAGAGCATACACTTCTGTTGTTTTAATCACCCGGTTTGTGGTCATTTGTTACAGCAGCCCTGGGACACTGATATGAGGACCAGGGGGAAGATGATGACCTTCCAAGGACAGGAGCTTCTTAAAAATTAAGCACGGTTGGGCTTCCCTGGTGGCGCAGTGGTTGGGAGTCCGCCTGCCGATGCAGGGGACGCGGGTTCGTGCCCCGGTCCGGGAAGATCCCACATGCCGCCGAGCGGCTGGGCCCGTGAGCCATGGCCGCTGAGCCTGCGCGCCCGGAGCCTGTGCTCCGCAACGGGAGAGGCCACAACAGTGAGAGGCCCGCGTACCGCCAAAAAATAAATAAATAAAAATTAAGCATGGCTGTTTCAAGGAATGGGCATGGTATATTTGCCCTGCTTGGATGCTGTCCCACCCAGACCCACGCCACTGCTCTGAGAGGTGAAAAACAGATCTGAAGGTTTTTGCCCTAAATTAGCGTCTGGTTTACTTTTCAGGAATACTAATAAGCATAAAAATAGGCATCCCACCACAAAGCCTGTGCGAATTTAGGGCCCACCTTCTCCTTCCACTGCTGTTAAGTTCTTCTCATTTATTTGTTTTTTAGTTTTATTTTTTAAGAGATTAATGTATCTATTCACAAGGCTAAGACACATTCCCTACAATTAGTGACAGATTTTTGTTTTCACTCCGTGAATTCTTCTGTGACTTCCTTCTTATAAATTGAAGTACAGTTGATTTATCTTCTTGTTTATTTGTTAAGCGGCAGATTTTTGTGGTCCTCAACATGCAGCTGTCCTCGGGGCCAGGCGGAGAAGGCTTTAGGACCACCCAGGTTCCAGTCCCCACGCACCGCATCCTCCTGGTGTCGCCCTCAGTTTCTGTGTGTGGCGTTGGTGAGAGGATGGGGCCAGGTGGACGTGTCCCGTGGCCAGGACTTTTGAAAGAGCAGGCAGCCCCGCTTCTCGGAGGTAGAGTGTGTTTGCATCTGATCCCTTAGCGGTGGTGGGTGCCGTGTGGGGAGGACCAGTCGGGAGAGACTCTGTAGGGAGATGCAGGGGTCTGCGCCCCCCTCTCAGGGCCTTGGTGCTCTCACCTGTGAAACGGGGGCACTGGCCTTTGACTCCTCACAGGACACAGCTGCTGAAATGCCAAGGGCCAGGCAAATGGGGACCGGGAGGTGGCTGGGTAGGAGGATGTGAGAAGGGGGTGCTTGTGTGGAGAACAGAATATAGACCCACCCTGGGTGGGTCGAGGGCCCCCCGCGGTGGGGAACCTCGCTCCCCCATCTGTGGGCGGGAGGGGAGACAGCACTTCCCCCCAGCTGCTGGGGCCCCCGACTCACATTCTGCAGTGGACAGCGTCCGTGACGAGGGTGCATAACGGGCGGGTCGGCTTCCTGGCTGGGCCCTGCGCTCCTGGCAAGTCCAGGCTGACCCCAGCCCCTGCCTCCCCATTCCCACCTCCATCCCCATTCTGGCCCCTTCGTTCCCCACACCTGCTCTTGCCTCTCTGAGCAATTCTCCACCCTGCAGTCAGAGAACTTTCCAGAACACAACTCTGACGTAGCCTTTTCCTCTTAAAACCCTCTACGTGGCCCCGTTCTCCTTGGCAAGAGTCCACACTCCCTGCCTGGGCCAGCAGAGGCCCCCAGGCTCCCGGCCTCCTCTACTCTCTGCTCCATCACGGCCCGAAGTGCAGCCCCAAGAGTCTTCCGCTGCGCCTGGGTGTGTGTGTTCCCTCTGCTGGTAGGGACCATCCAGGGAGGACATCCCTGAGAGGTGGCACCGGGCCCTGAGCGACTCCTCTGCGACTTTGGGGTCTGAGCTTCAGTGTCACCTCCTCGGGGAGCCCCCAGCCCCCCAGAGGTCAGAGCCCTCGGATGCTAGCACACAGCCGTCTCTGCTTTCCCCACCAGGGCACCTGCCCTGCCCTGAGCCCCCAAGCCCCAGGCTCCGAGCTCCTGCTGCCAGTGGGGAGAACTGCCTCGGAGATGGTGTCTGACCAGGCTCCCGGCTCTGAGCCTGGGGCCCGCACACAGGGCCTTACAGGGAGGGCGAGGGCGGCAGGCCCAGGCAGGGATCCACGCAGCTATGGCAAAGGCTCGTCTGAGCTGCTTTGAATCCACGCAAGGCAAAAGGGCCAGAAGCCCACCCACCAACCAGGCGTGGGAGTGGGCTTACCCCGCAGGGAGGGGCTCGGGGGACTCAGCTAGAGCCTCGGCAGCCGCCTCTCCCTGCAGGGCCACAGGAGTGAGGATCTCTGAGGGCAGCTCGGCCCCTGCGGCAGCTGAAAGCGGTAACCTCTCACGGTTTGCAAAGCACCTCTGCCGGCTCTCCTCTGCCTCAGCCCACAGACCTGAGAGGCACACAGAGCACTGCGGCCAGGGAGCGGCCAGAGCTCGGACGTGGGGCTGGGCCCCCCTTGCCTCCACTCACCGGTCAGCGCCTTAACCCCTCTGAGGTTCTGTTCCCTGATTGTGAGCACGTGCTCTGTGCCTGGAACAGTCCCTGCCTCATCCCCCCAGAGCAATCACACAGCCTGCAAAGGGGTCTCTCCTGGCCCATTTTACAGACCAGGAAGCTGGGGTCCGAGTCAGCTCCGTGCGCACAGAGGACCATTTGCTCCGGGCTCCGTGGACACCTGTGCCTTCCCCTCCCAAGGTGGGGTCCCGTGTGGGCCGGCGGGGAAGATGGGATGAGACCCTCATGTTCAGCAGACGCTGTCCTGGGCAGTCTAGAAACGCCCTTTACATCTGGGGAACGGAGCCCTTTACCTCTGGGCAGCTCTCACTTACACAGACTGCTCTTACCGAGAGTCCACAGGGATTTTTCCAACTGACGTTTTTCTGGGCTGCAAACTCAACGTTTGTCTAGGAAACATCTCCAGGAGGGTAACCTGCCCAGCGAGTCTGAGGCCGGGAGTGGTAGATCCACATCCTGTTGTCTGAACAATCGTAAACTCGCTCTATGTGTCCAAAGTCCGACCGGTGCCCATCACGGTCCGTTTTGTCTGGAAATTCCATTATTTTGTGAAGTTTACTTGGCCCCGGATAGAAACATCGAGGGCATGACATGGAAACAGCCGTGCCGCACGGAGCAGGGAGAGAGCCACGCAGTGAGGGGCCGACAGGCCTGATTCACCCATCACATCTCAGCCGGTCCTGGGCGTGCCTGTTGTGGGTGGCTCCGGCAGTTATGCGGTCCTGTCCCTGCCCTCGATGGGGGGCGGCTCCCTGGCCGTTGAGAACCATGCTGCCGGCCTTGGGCCGGCGCTGTGCAGCCACGAAGAATTCCAGCCTCAGGTGGACCTGAGTGTCGGGTCTGCGCGAGGCCAGCGGCTGAGCGTTGAGTGGCTTGCTTGTACAGGGCTGCTGGTCCTGGACGTGAGCTCTGGGAGGGAAATAGCTCCTTTGCTGGACTCTGGGTTGGCTGGGTGAAGGGGCCTTCACTTCTTGGAGCTGTGTGGAAATTTTGACACAGTGGAGGGGGGCTTCACGGGTAAACCATTAGAGAAAACCCATAGAATTTTAGGTGCAATCACGGGGCCCTGGAGTGCAGTGTGACAGCCAGGACCAGAGCACAGACTCCCGATTCCCTGTGCCAACTCTTTCCAGCTCAGCCCCACTCACTCTCCAGTTCACCCAGCAAATGCAGCACAGGCTGGGGGCCGGCCCGGGATGCTGACCGACATCAGGTCCCTGGAGGGAGGGACCACGTGGCATGACCACGTGGCCTTCCGAGGCCCGGCTCCACCCACGGTACTGGGCTGCATCTGCCCACACTTGTCACGGGGGCTGTGGTGCATTTCCCTGCAGCCCTGGGCCTCTCCTCGGGAAGGGCAAGGTGCTGTGGTTAGGGATGGACAGAGGAGACCCCGGCACAGAGCCTCTGCAGGAGGTGGCTCTGTCTTAGCCGCATTCCGCCTCCTCACGCCGCCCGCCCCCGCACTCCCTTGCCCGGTGTGGACAGCATCACAGACAAGACAGTTAGCTCCACGTGCAGAAGGGGCGAGATTGTCAGCAGGCCTGGACCAACAGCCAGGGTGAGCCGCCATCCAGGTCCCTCCCGCTGGGCAGGGTCCTGCCCCCACCCTCACGGGCATCAGAATGTCCCTGTTGTTCTGGAGAACAGAGAGCCCCCATCCCTGGGTGTCTCCAAAAGGCCCACAGACTAGGATTGCCAGGGTGTTGTGGGCTGAATTATGTGCCTCCCTTCCAGATTCGCCTATTGAACCCCGACCCACAGCACCTCAGGATGTGACTGTCTTTGGTGAAAGGGCCTTTAAACAAGAGACAAAGGTAATATGAAGCCATCTTCATTTTAAGGTGAACTCGTCCAATGTGACTGGTCGTCCTTATAGGAAGAGGTGAGGACAAATCTGCACAGAGGGAAGATGCGGGGAGAAGAGGGTCGTCTTCAAGCCCAGGAGCTGCCTCAGGAGAACCAGCCCTGTCCACACCCTGAGCTCGACCTCCAGCCTCCGGGATGAGACAGTACATTTCTGTTGTTCAAGCCACCCGGTCTGGGGCACTTTGTTATAGTGGCCCTAGGAAACTGATACCCTGAGAAGCCTGGCATCTTGGGAGCTGCCCTTGGCTGTTGGCCGGCCTGGCTAGGCTCTCTCCCTGGCTCCTCCACTGTGTCAAAGTGGAGGCCTTAAAGCGGTGGATTTTCCCTAGTAGCTGTGGAGAGTCCCCTGGGATTAACAGCCACCCCACCCCAGCATGGAGGGAGAGCCCTGCTGACTGGGTGGGCGGGGCAGCAGCCCCTGGTGTGCTGAAGCCCCAGCACTGCAGGGCGCAGTGGGCAGGGCCCAGGGCTGGAAGGTCAGCCGGGGGCAGCGCAGGCAGAGGAGGGGGACCCTGGAGCCAGCCTGGCGGCCCTCTGACCGACAGCCCCCCTCGTCCTGGAGAGCAGGCTCACACGGGGTTGGGGGCCCGGCAGGAGCTCTGGGATCAGGCTTGGCCACCCCTCCCCCTACTTTTGGACCTGGAGCAGGTCTCACGTCTCCCAGCTTCCGCGTCCTCCTGCGCCCAAGGGAGCGATTTTACTCTATTGAGCCAGTGGTGCAGGTGAATGGGGCGAAGCCCTGAAGGATCCAGCAGGAGGCTCAGAGGGGTCGCAGGAAGAGCACCCAGCTGCAGGATGCAGGGGGAAGGAGGGGGCACCGGGGCCTCCCAATGCCCAGCAGGGCTTTTTAGGCCTTCCTGCCTGGCTTCTCCTCCAAGCTCCACAGGGATCCCCGGAGGCCGGCTTCTCACCCCACTTCCCAGGAAGCAGCACTGGGGAGCAGAGGTGAGGACTCACTGGCCCAAGTTCCCCTGGCCGGTGGTTCCTGATGCTGGAGTTGCAGCTGAGTCGGGAACTCTGGAGTTGGTCTGGCCCCAGACACCCCCCTGCAGGATGCAGCTGTGGCCATGGGTGCGGGGTGCAGGTTTGGAGCATCCTCCTTGGGCAGCCTGAGGGAACCTCGAGGCCACTTCCACTGCTGTGAGTAACTGGGGGCAGCTCTAGCCCCTCAGTCCACCAGGCAGCAGCTCCCCAGTCCCTCCTGGGCCCAGTGGGCCATGACCTCTTGTAGGGCAAGCAGGTCACCGGGTTCCTCCACCTGCTCTGTGGGTCTGTGAGCACCCGCCTGTGAGAGGGGGAAGGAGAGAAGGAGCCCAGTTGTCCCAGAGGGCTTCCCCAGGCTTTCCCCAGCCAGGCGATGACCCTGGGAGGCTGGGTGGTCCCTTAAGGTGGGAGGGTGGGAAATGAAACAACCCACAAGAGGGTAACACTTGGGGCTTGTCATGGACGCTGAGAGCCACAACTCTGCCGCTTGAGAAAAATCAATGAGGGGGGACTTCTCTGGCGGTCCAGTGGTTAAGAATCTCCTTCCGGTGCAGGGGACTCGGGTTCGATCCCTGGTCTGGGAACTAAGATCCCAAACGCCGCAGGGCAACTAAGCCTGTGCGCCACAGCTACAGAGCCCATGTGCTCTGAAGCCCATGAGCCACAACTAGAGAGAAGCCCATGAGCCCCAACAAAGAGCCCCCATGCCGCAATGAAAAGATTCCGCGTGCCACAACTAAGACCCGACACAGCCAAGAAAAAAAAAAAAAAGAAAAAAAATCATTGAGAAGAACTTACAGCAGGGGAAGGAGAAGGTGGGCAGCAGGTCCCAGGTGCAAAGCTGGGGGCACACCCGGCCTGCCAGGCACTGTGGGAGATACACAGCCATGGGTGACCAGGGGTGTGCAGAGCCCTGGATGGCGGTGAGTCCCTCCCATGCTGGAGTACCATGAGTAGAAGTCCACGCACAGGGAGGGACCGGGTGGGAACGTGGCAGTAATTTCAGGAGGGGAGGGAGGCACACAGGCACACAGGCAAGCAGGTTCTGCTCACCGTACAGGAGTTGAGGGGAAGAGACTGGGTTGGGGGCTGGCCAGGGGGCTGGGTGCCTTTGCTCACTGCAGACATCCTAGAGCCCAGAGTGAAAGAAAGAGTTTTCAAAGGACTCTCCAATTTAATCAGTTATGGGAGGGCCAAGGGATGCTGCTTGGGGTCAACCACCACCGGGCATTGTTGCAAGGATTTGGGCAAGGCGATCTGCATCTTTCCCGCCCGAAGGTAAATCTGGTTTCAAATTCAGGCTCGGCCACGGATGGATGGGCTGGTACTTTGGGTAAGTCCTTTACCCTCTCTGATCCCCAATTTCCTTGTCTGTAGAGGGGAGAAATGACAGTATTCCCTACTGCTGTGTGTGACCTGATGCAAGAGTGGCTTTAAAGTGGGAAACACATGTGGCTGGCTGGTACTTCTGCTGCTGCCACTGGAATAACAATCGTGACCAGGCATCACGGTTACTCTCCTACAGTCCTGGGCAGACAGGCAAGGCTGCTCAGTTTGGGGATTTTTTTCGAGTTTTCCAGTGGGATAGAAACTTACCTCCTCACCCAAGTCTAGGTGTGGATGAGCCCACCTTTGTCTCAAGCTTTCTCATTACTGTGAGCTCAGCTCTCTGGGGGACCCTGGGTGTCCCTTGACTATCAGCTCTTGAGGGACCAGATGCCCGCCCTGAGCTCCAGGTGTTGGGAGGGCTGGCTGGCCAGCACAGAGGCACCTGTAACTGTGTCCTTGGGGGAAACTGGAGCCCTGAGTCTGTACTATCTTCTGATAACTAGGCCACTGACCTATGGTAGCCTCCCAAGTCTTCGGGAGAAGCTGGCCTTCCCCTGGTGGGGGGGTCGTTCCAGGGGCCAGGTGGAGCTGGGGGCTCAGGGAGTGTCTGATGGAATTTCTCTCTCATTAAGGCACACAAAGGACCAGCTCCAGCGGAACCAACACACACAACTTACACGCACAGACACGCACGCACACACACATTTCCCCGATCATATATGTGATTTATACAGGTTGTAAAACAACAACAAAGGACTATAAAAAACCAGAAAGACCGTTTAGCTTTACTTTGTGAGTCTCATCCTTTTCCCGAGCAACATTTAGTGCCGCCGCGAAGGGTACGTGGGGCAGATGTGGACCATCAGGGTAGCACCAGTGAACCACCACGTGGCTCAAGAGGCAGTATGTGGCCATCCCAGCAAACCTAACCTCTACCCACCTCCCCTCCCTTCCTGTTTCCAGAATGACGGGAATTAAAGGGCATTTGGGGAGTTTCACGCCCAGTCTGGAGATGTAACTGGAGCATCACTGGCTGAACTGTTTGTTCAAAGGGGATGCGGATGGCTTAGGGTTTGAAAAGCCCCCTGACTCACCTTCCCTCCTCTTTAAAAACCAGCTCTGTTGCTCTTCGAGGAAGGGGTGTGAGCGGGGTTTCAGCAGGTTATGTGGGGAGCCAGGTGGGAGGGGCTGCTACCGGCCACCGGAGCCTGGCAGGCGTCCTGCTCCAGGGAGACCTCACCAAGGCTTAAAGAAGCGGAGGGAGAGAGGCAGTGCCCAGTGTCAGTGCCAGGGCAGCAGCGCCCCAGCCCCTCACCCCTCTGCCTGCTGTCACCTCCCCAAGGGGTGTCTTCTTAGCTTTCCTTTTTGTGGCAGAGGGGTCTCCACGCAGTAGGAGGGAGTGAGTGGGGGGGGAGCGGGTGCTGGCCAAGATCGCCTGATTAATATCCAGGATGTGTGGCATCCGAGCTCCCTCGGAGAACTCTTGGGAGCCTCGACCCCAGCCTGGGCACGGATGCCCAATCTGCAGTGGGGGAAGGTGGAGGGCGGGTCGTCTCCCTCGGGGTGGACATGTCTGCCACAGTCTTGGGCGCCCCGATCTGGCTGGATTGGAAGTTCAGTCTCCACCCAGAAGAGGAGCTCTGAACTCCAAGTAAACGAAAAAGGCGGGGTGAGCTGCAACGTCCTTTTTAAACCCCAAATGATCGAACTCGGGGCCCCTCCACACTGGTTCTGGGGCTCGGCCAGGCGCGGGCACCTGGGGGGGGGAAAGCGGGGTGCAGCGTGGGCCGCCGGGCCCCGTCCGCCCGCGCTCGCCGGCAGAGCGGGGGGCGCCTGGCCCTCGCCGAGTCCCCGCCCGCCCCGGGCCAGCCCCTTCCTCGCTGCCGCTCGCCCGCTGGCCCCACCCCCTCGCCCGCTGCGCCCAGTGGGAGGCGGGGGCCGGCCCGGCCGAGCCGAGCGCCGGCTCTGATTTGCTGCGGGCGCGGGGGAGCCACGGCCTCCTCGGGTGCCGTCCCCGAGAGAGGGAGGGAGGGAAAGGGGGAAAAGTGCTCGGCGCCCGAGGCGAGGTCCGCACTCCTCGTTCGTCCCCGCGGCCGGCGCAGGACCTCACTCGAGCGCAGCGCCCACGGGGAGCGAGTCGCGGGGCGGCGGCGGCGGCGGCGAGGAGGAGGCCAGGAGGAGTCGGGGGAGGCGGGGGAGGTCAGGGCGAGCGAGCCGAGCGGGGTCCCGGCCGCCCCGCGGGCCAAGGTCGAGCCCTCCCGCCCGTGGGCGAGCGCGCCAGCCGACCCTCCAGAGAGCCACCGCCACAAAGAGAGCGGGTCGGCGGCTGCTCCCATGATTCCCTAAAGTTGTGCCGGCCCCGCTGAGTTGTGCCCCGCGCCCCGTGCGTCCCCGCGCGCCCAACCCGCGCCCGCGCCCCGCCGGCATGGACGTCCACACCCGCTGGAAAGCGCGCAGCCCGCTCCTCCCGGGCGCCCCGCTGCTGTCCCCGCCGTTGCTGCTGCTGCTGCTGCTGCTGTGGGCGCCGCCTCCGAGCCGCGCAGGTAAGGGCGCTGGGCGCTCGGGCGCGGGGGGCCGGGGGGCCGGGGCCGGCGCGGCTGTCATCCCCGGGCGCCCGGCCTCTTCCGCGCGTGCACGACCTTCCCCCACTGGGCTGTGGAATGCACGGGCCGGGACTCCGAATGCCATTCGTTGGGGGCCCCGGAGAGGGAAACGCGCCGGCACAATACTCCCCACGTCAAACGGGCCGGCGGGTGGGGCTGTCGGGGAGCCGAGGAAGGGCTCTGCGTTGGATCAGCCGGAGGGCTTGTCCACCAGGCAGGCAAACTTTTGTCCCGAAACTTTGCGTTCTCTGTCCCACATCACAAGCGCGCAGCTCTGGCCCACACAGCCCCGCTGCAGAACTTCCTTTCCTGAAACCCGGGAAGGGTCGCCCCCTAGAGTCGCAGCGGGCCAGTTCCGGCCGGGCCTCCTGGGATGGGGGGCCGCTGGGGAGAATCCCAGCAGCTGAGCCCCCCAGCCCAGGACTTCTCCAAGCACCCTCTTCCTCTGCCTCCAGACCCGGCTGACTCTCCCTTTCCCAGGGAACAGAGCTTCCTGTGGTCCCCACCATCTAAGTACTCAGTGAGTGGTACTGGGGAGCCCCAGGGTGGCGTGGTGGAGAAGCCCTGCTCTAATCCCACCTCTCGACCTCCTGGAAGGCAGTTTTTCTTGGGTTAGCTGCCCAGAGACGGGATTCTTGGAGCAAAGGCGGGAGATGCTCTCGGAGTCTTGGCTGTGAGGGGTTCAGATGACACACAGATGTGGGACTCCTTCTGCCAGAGGTCTGCCCTTAGAAGGAGCTGTCTCCAGTGGATGGCGTCCACCAGGCCAGCACTGACAGTGTGCCTGCCTAGATGCTTGCAGCAGCAGCTCTCTCCCACACAGCTTCCTGACGGGACAGTGGTTTTTCTAAGCATCACCTTTTGTGGTTACCTGTGGGATGGGACCTCACAAGCCTCAGTCGTCGGAGCCCAAGGCCCTGAAAGTCCTCTGGGGCCCCATTAACAGATGCAGAGACGAGGCTCAGAGCCGCTATTGCAGGGTCAAGGGAAGTGCGGGCAGAGGGATGGGACAGTGGCTCAGTGGACAGCAGGACCAGCCGGGGTCCCCTGTGAGAAGACACCGCCTTACTGTCTTCGCTCTTCTCTCCTCCGCTTTGTCATTTGAAGACGTGGGAAGAATCACTTCCGTGTTCCACTTGCCAGTTAAGACATTCTGTCCCTTTTTCCTGGTACAGTGAGTGCTCGGTGGGCCAGAGGGGGTGAGCAGGAATCAGAGTGTCCAGCCAGTCAGGGGCTGGGGGAGCGGAGGGGAGCCTGGCCTGGCTCCGGGGACCTGGGGTCTTAGCCCTGGGCTACCACCTACGTGCCCTGGATCCCAGGCTAACTGGCTTTGTGTTTCCCCCGGGGTCAATGGAGGTGGGGGACGGTAGCGGCCTCCAGAAAAGTGGCACGGAGCAGGGTGGGGATGTGGTCATGGGACCCCTGTAGGCCCAGGGCCATAGCCCTGTCCCAGCTCCTCTGCCAGGCTTTCCTCTAGGAAGTCAGGTGGGAATCCTTCAGGGGAGTTGCCACCCCCAAAAGCCGGGGCTGGGCACTGGCTGGGGAGCACACAGAGCATGCGTTCGCCTGGGTTTGGGGTCGGCTGTCTGTAGCACTCCCCACCTCTGCCCCCCGCCCGTCTCCGGTTTCCCTTCCTAACTGAGTGTGGCGTGAGGTGGATGCCTGGACCGTGGCTGTAGAGCTGGACATTTTGCTCTTGTCGAAAAGACGCTGAGAGCCTGTGAAGAAGCCACCCCTCTGGGTGGGTTTCACAGACCTCCCCTCACCGCCACGAGGGTGGGACCCTTTTGGAAGTCATCGTCAGTGCGTGGCCAGCGGGAACGGCTGTCCACTGACATGCGGGGGCGGGCGGGGGGGCAGGAGAGGCCGTCCGCAGGCAGCTCTTCTCTTCTCCATTTTGAGATCCACCAGATGTTTTTTGAGTTCCCTCTGAACATGGCTCTTTTTCCTACCTTCTTCTTGGCCAAGCGTGTGAAGGAATGAAAAGTCAGATTGCATTTGGGGCCGTTTAACATTGTAACGGGTAAAGGAGAGTAAGTGAAATGAAACATGACCCCAATATTTGGAAATTGAGGTCATCTCCTCGGCACATCATTGGTTGGCGCCAGTCACGTGATCGCTGTTGGCAATAATTTGGTGGGAAGAGTTGTCCAAATTCTGTGGGACTTGACAGACATCGAATGGTTAAATTTCCTCTGACTCAATCAAGTTGGCTGAAAAGACAGCCTTTTCCATCTTCTCCTCCCCTTCCCCCTCCTCCCCATAAAAGAGCAGTCAGTGGGAGGAGTTCAGAAGCCAAGCTGATTCCCCGAAGCCCTCTATCTCCTCTGGTCCAGATTTTAGTGGCTGCAGGGCTTGGAGCTCGGGTCGCCGCCCAGCGATGTGACCACCCGGCAGTGGCCACGGGCAGGAGTTTCTTCCTTGGGAGGAAGCACAAAGTTCCCTTGTCCCGTGATGTCGCTCCATGGCTGTTCCTGGGGTGCTGGCCAGAGCCTGCCCCGTTACCCCACCCTTCAGATATCTCTGGACTCTCACGCAGCCACGCCCTTAGCCGAGCACAGCTGATGCCCGCCTGCCCCGCCCCTGCCCTCCGGCTGTCTGGCCCAGTCTCCCACCCCTGCCTCTTCCCTGGGCCACGGACATTGTTGGGTGGAGCAGAGGGGTGTGGGGAACCGACACCCACTGCCCCCTGCCCCTCACTGAATAACGGTGACAGTGAGCGCAGACTCGCTCTGAGCCCCCGAGGGTCGAGGATGAGTCACGCGCACCCCGAGGCCCCATTGCTGTGCCCACAGTGGAGCCTGGGATTTGCAGCGCGGAGCAGGGCAGGGTCCCTGGCCCCTGGGACGCCCGCACCCGTGGTACCGATTGGAATGAATTTGCTGGCATTTGCCTGGTCTGCTCTTAGCCCTGTGCCCACATCATCTCCTTGGACCCTCATCCCGGCCTGCAAGGTGAGGGGGGGTGCTGGCACTCTGAGAGGCCCAGGGAACAGGGGGCTGGGACTGCACGCTGTGGGTCAGTCTGGTCTCTGCACCTGGGCGCTGAGTGAGCTTCTCCACGGGGGAGGCCCAGTGCCTGGAGCTGCTGTCAGCCTGGGGCTCAGCCCAGACACGGCCCTGGGACCAGGAAGGGGTTCCATTGGGCCCCAGCAGACTGCCTCGGTTCCTTCCTGCCCCCTACACCCCTGCTTTTTATCCGAATGTTATCAAGGGGCACCCGGGGCCTGCAGTCTCCACTCCGCTTTCACCAGGCCCTTCACTCACTGGCGTGACCCGATGACCCCTGGAGGCTTTGCCTGCGCCGGGCCTGCTTGTGGGAAGGCTGAGGTGACAGAGCGCCCGGCTCCAGGGCCCACAGGCTGCTGCGAGGCACGCATGTGGACACCGTTGGTTGTACTGTTCATTGTCCTGCCGAGTGTGTCTGGAGGGTTGGCCCCTTGGGGAGATCTGGGGCAGCTTCCGGGAGGAGGTGTTGCTAAACTTGACCTTTCCTTTCTTCCCCTTCCTTTTGTTCCAAAGGGCCTCCTTCGCAGGTGCCCTCCTCCACCTCTGGCTTTTGTCTCCTCCGTGCCTCTTCCCCGCAGACATCCCACCCCGCCGCTTCACTGTTCTCCCGGAGCTGCTTCCCTTGGCTGGAAAGCCCCTCATTAACTTGGTTGGCAGGGCGCCTCCAGCACCGCCTGCCCCGGCAGTGCTGTGCCAGCAGAAGTGGCCGCTGTGAGATAGAGGGGGCCTCTGAGGGGACAGGAGGGAGGCCGGGGCCTTCCTTAACCCTCTCTGGGTTAAGAGATGATCTGAGGGATGCCGCCTGCCCTGGCCTGGGCGGGTCCTGCGCACTTTGGGTCCCCTGTTTGGGGAGGCAGGGGCGTGGGGGGACAGTCCTTGGCAGTCAGATTGTTGAACCCAGGGCAGCGTGGACGGTTCCTCTGCCTCTAAGGGGTTGGCTGGGCGGGGGCCAGCCACCGTGCCTCAGCTTTCCTCTCTGGGAAACGGGGAGAAACGGCTTTCTCGCTTTGAGGGTGGTTATGGAGACTGAGGCAATCTACGGAGACCGCGTGTGGAATGTCGAGGCACAGGAAGCCCCTGATGAGCGGAGGGTCTTATTATAGCTACTGTTTTGGGTGGTGTTTCTGCAAAAGGAAAAAGCGCAGGGTTGCCACGATCCTCTCTAAATGCGAGTATTCCAGCGGGAGCCCAGCTGAGGGAGGCGTGTCTGTCCAAGGAGGCTCTGGGGGCTGGTGAGACCCCCAGGCCTCTGCCATCCACAAGTGACTCAGCCCGGGCCCCCCCTCACTCTCCTCAGCACCCCCATATGCTCCGTGGGTCCATTTCCCACGACACCTCGTGGGGTCGCAGTGAAGGTCACCCCAGGCAGCGTATTGGAGGGTTGTACGCCTGTGTGTGCGTTTGTGTGTATGTGTCCAAGCGTGTGTGTGCCTGTGATGTGAGTGTTCCTTTGGATGCATGTGTGTGACGTGTCTGTGGGTGTACACGTGTACATGAGTATGCACGCCCACGTCCACGCACAGGTCCACGTGTTTTCAGGGTCTGCTCAGGCGGGGCCTGGTGTGTTTGAGGTGCTCACGGCAAGGCCGCATCTCTCTCCTTATCGTGCCCCACCCCTGCGGGACTGGAGACGAGGAGATGACCCGTGGCCACGGAGCCCACTGGGCAGCCACGAGGCGTCGGGTCCAGCCCCGGTACAGACTCAGTCCAACTGGGTCTGATAATCTAGTCTCTTTTTGCTCACAGGAGGGCGATGTTATATCATAGCTTCTGCTTCTCCCTCTGTTTATTTCTCCCTTGTAATCGACTCATCTGGTGTCAGCCCTTGGCCAAATGTTAGTTTTAAGCTTTCTGGCCTGGCTCGTGGAGACATTGAGGTCCTGAAGGTGGAGCCTGCGTTGGCCCTTCTCCCAGGCAGAGCTGCCCCTGCCACGGGACACGGCATGGAGACCCGGTGTGGGTGACGGCTCGGGGCCGGCGTCCCGCCCCACCCCCGCCAGCGGTGCACTTTGCCTCAGTTTCCCTATCTGCAGGAAGGGGTGATGGCTGTGACTCCTGCAGGATTTTCGAGAGGGTTCAGCGCATCGCGTGTCCAAAGCACAGAGCAAGCCCCTGTCACTGTTGTCACTATTACGTCCTCCCTGCGCCCTCAGGCAGCAGCAGGTCTGGGGTCCAGGGTGAGTTCTTGGCTCTGCTCACTGGCTGGCTGTATGAGCCACCCTCTCTGTCCTGTGAACCGTCACCCTGGTGCCCCCTCGCGGGTGAGCGTGAAAAGGGGTCACACAGCCCCCGGTGAGCTTACTGGAGCCCTTGCTGCTACTTTTGCGGTCCGAGCCCCAGCATGGAGGCAGGCGCCTGCATCCCGGAGCAGTCGTGGGGCGGGTCACGTGCAGCACGCCCCTCCCCTTCTTCCTCAGGCCACCCCCACTGTACAAGGAGGAATGGGGGCCTCAGGGATGGGAATGGACCTGCCCATGTCCCGCCTCAAAGACTCTGGTCTTCTGCCCCAGAGACATGACGGTGGGTGATGGCTGGTGATCTGGAAGGACATCTGGGGCGGGTGCGTTGGGGGTTTTGCTAACTCAGACGTTGTTGCTGCACCCGCGCGGCCCCAGCGTCTGGGGCAAAGCCCATAGAATGAATGAATGAATGCTCCTTTGGATGCGTGGGGATTCGTGGTGGGGTGATGGGGGGGTCGCTCCGTGTTACATGTCATGCTGTCTGAGCCGTCATCCCATCAGCTTAGACTCACCCGCTAGTTTTTCTGGCAGGTTCCCAACCTATGTCATAACCCACAGTAGGAGTAAATGTCGCCACTCTTTGGTGACTCAGACCTAAGAAATGGTACCACAGTCTGACCCACTTTTCTCCACGTCTCATTACACAGAGCTCCAGGGGCCCGTTTCCTGCGATGTCTCTGTGCATGAAATGGGGGATTCCTTTATTTCCTGTCTCCTAGACCTGTGTTCTTTTGGGGGAAATTCACTCTTCTGTCCTGTTCTTTTCTGCCAGCACCTTGGCAATAGGGATTTTATTGGTCTCTTTATTAATTTTTTAATAAATGCTATAAAATGACATCAAAATGTGCGTGTGTGACGGAAGTGATTTAACTAAAAACTCTGACTCTTGCATTGGAAGACTAGTGACCTAACAATGAAAAAGAGTGAGCATTTTACTCTGAATGGAAGGTAGGAAGCCATTGTCTTCCACTCTGCTGGCAGGGTAACCCAGAGCTCCGTGGGTGAGGCTTTAGTGGAATCCTTTCCTGTGTGGGTGCAGAGGAAATGCAGGAGAGGCTGGTCCTTTGTGGAGAAACTCCGGAGTGACAGTGGCTGTGCTTGAAGCGTTTGCAGACCTCTAATGTGAGGCAGACCTGTGCCGGGCACCAGGCAGCAGGTGCACAGGTGAGCGGTAGGTAGGTGAGCATCCCAGCCCTGCAGGAGTTTACGGTGCAGTGAGGGAATCAGACCTGTGAACAGGCGATTGTATCCAGTGAAGTGCGAAGTGGGAGGTAGTGAAACGTTCATCAGCTAGTAGGGTGGTGCCACCAGACAATCAGGGGGAGGCACCCGCCAGCCCTTAGGCCACTGGCCAATCAGAGGGAGGTACTTGCCAGCCCCCAGTGGGGCTCTGGCCAATCAAAGGGAGGCACTTGCCGGCCCCTGGGCCACTGGCCAGTCAGAGGGAGGCACCCGCCAGCCCCTGAGCCACTGGCCAATCAGAGGGAGGCACCTGCCAGCCCCTGGGTCACTGGCCAGTCAGAGGGAGGTACCTGCCGGCCCCAGTGGGGCTCTGGCCACTCAGAGACAGGTACCTGCCAGCCTCAGTGGGCCACTGGCCAATCAGAGGGAGGTACCTGCCAGCCCCAGTGGGGCTCTGGCCAATCAGAGACCAGCCCGTTTTGCCAGGGCCTGCGGCTTTTGGGGTCCCACCCAATGAATTTGAAGGGAGGAGTCCCTTGGTGGAGGCAAGTGGCACTTTCCCATGTGTGTCTGTCCTCTGACTCCGGTTCATATTTAACCAAACCCTGCTCTGGGGTGTTACCTGTGGAGTGCCCTGCTCTGGGGTGCACCTGGACCAGGTGGGGTTGGCCCCATCCTGCAGATGTGCAAGGGGAGTCCCTGTGGGCCCAGCTGGCACAAAGGAGTGATGGTTGCCCTCTGTATCCCAGTGAAAATCACGCCCCGCCTTGGTGTAGGTCATTACCGGCATATAAACTGATACTAGGTGCCAGGTGCGGGGGGCTCCAGCAGCTTCCAGCTCTTCTTTGCCGTGGGACAGTCCCTTGGTGGCAGGGTCCTTGTGCTTCCGGAAGAGGTCCACGGCCTCCACCAACTGTGAGTAGCCTCTGCACCTCGGCCTCCATTCCTGCTTCACTTCTGACGCATAAAACTGGGTGTGCGTACAGTCCTGTCTTGCTAAATGTCAAGGTCTTCTTCTTTGGGGGGATAGTGGGCAGCTGTGCACCAGTGGGACCTGGGGCCCCGGCTCACGGGGGTCCCGTTAGGGGACCCTGTTGGGTGGCAGGTGAGGGGAGAGCTGGCCGGGGCCCAGAGCCCTGCACAGGGGAGGGTGAAGCCGAGAAGGAAAGATGGGCCATTTCTGGCCCTGGGCCCGCAGGTTCAGTTTGCAAGGGCCCTGCCTGGGGAGATAGTGTCCTCACGTCCGCTGGGGTGAAGTCTCTGGGACCCGCCTTACCGTTACTTCTCTTCTTTCGCGCTTTCTTTCTTTGGGGAGAATCTGAAATGCTGACGGGCAGCCCTGGCTTCCTCCTTCGAGGCAGTTCTGTGCTCTCCTGGGATGCGGGTGCAGTAGACAGCCTCTGGCGTCAGTGTCCTGTGTAGACCTTGCTCTTCTAGGGAGAGACGGTCCCGGTTGGTTTTGAGGAGTGGGGGAGGAAGGGGCGCGGCGCCTTCCATACCTTTTAGACCAGAAAATGTTCACATCGAGAAGGCAGGGCGAATAGCTCATCCTTGGATAGAAGCGCAGGGAACAGGGCTTCTAAATGTAATTCTTTTCCAGGGAATTATTACTAATGTTATTTAGGTTCATAGTTTAAGTTGTGGCCGTTTAGTTCAGAAAGCACTGCTTGAGCGATGGCTACATGTCACTTAACTCTGGCATCCTGGGGAGCATCCTGGGGTCCTCGGTGTGATGACTCTGGCACTCGGGAGGGCCTGGGGTGGGGGTGCAGGGCTCACACCCGGGCAGGGCGGTGGGGAGGCTCTGCCCAGCGATGCCAGGATCTCCGGGGGAGGAGTTGGAGCCGACCGAGAGGAGGGGGCATGGGTGGGCGGCCAGTGGTCTCTCAGGACCTCCTGCCTCACCTGAAACAGGTGGACTGCAGGTGTCAGCATACATGATGGGGGTGGGCACCTCCGAGGGGAGGCGTGCCAGGAAGGAAGAGAGGAAGAGGCAGATGCTCCCCAACCCCCGTGTCCTCCCCGCTTTCTTCACGGTGGCCCCACTTTCTGGAAGGAGCAGTGATGCTTTGCTTTCCTTCCCTGCCTGGGGGCAAGCTTGCCCTTCTCCTAAGGAAAGACTCTTATTCTGCAAGAGCGCAGTACGGAGCCTCAAGTGGGAAGGTTTACTCGGGCTCAGCTCTGAGAGTGTTGTTATTATTATTGCCGTCGTTGTTGTTCGGGGAGGTTTCAAACACAGCACAGCAGATCGAGATCCTCCTGGGCTCGATGATCAGCCCAAGGACACTCTCGTGGTCCAGCCGCCACCCACTCCCGTCAACCCAGTTACTTTGAAGCCAATCCCTGACGTCAGGTCTCACGCAACTATTCCTCTGTGTTCACCACACATCAAGAGTGAGTACTTCCGTCTCAGTGGGTGAGGGACGGTGGGCATCCCCACCCAAGGGACACAGAGAAGGAGCTCAGCCAGGTCCAGTGCCCTAAGCGGGAAGGTGGGCGCCGCCGACCCGCGGGCTCTCAGCTCCCTGGTGAGCTGAGAGGGCAGACCCCTTGCTTCCTGCCTGTCCCGGTGTGCCTGGGCTCAGCACAGGTGCTGAGGCACCTGGGAAAGCCTCTCTGAGCCTCAGTACCCCATCTGTGAAATGGGCATAAACTAGTACCTGTCTCAGAGGCCTGCTGGGAGGACTAAAGGCTCTTGTCATTATGTTGCCATGTGTTAAAGCCACGACGTCAGCATTCGGAACCCCCAGGAATGTTCCAGCCGGAGGCCTGGGCCCCAGACCGCAGCTTCGCTGGCGTTTTGCAGAGGGTGGAGTCCTCTGGGCGTGGGGCGCTGGCTTGGGGTTGCCTGGGAGCACAGGAGGCTGGTGAGCAGGTCCAGTTTCCTGTGAGGTGGGCTTTGACGGGCTTCAGCAAGGGATCCGGGTGAGACCAGAGCTTCAGCAGCCATGGGGCCCCGCTTCACGGCTCCGGGCTCCAAGGGTCTGGGGTGGAGCCTGGGGCCTGCCGCTCGAGTTCTGATGCCAGTGACCAGTCGAGGGCACTTTGGGAAATGTGGGGTGTACCAGATGGGAAGGTCTGAACCTCCTCCTGGCCCTCCCTCTCCCTGTGTGGGTCCAGCCTCTGTGGCCAGCTGACAGTCAGCCTCTCTTCTGACTTTCGAAAGGAAAGTTCAGGAGATGAGGCTGGGAAGCAGTGATGCATCAGTGCACGGAGAATAGGACCCCCGGCTGTGTGACCTCGAAAGCTTTACTTAACCTCTCTGATCCAAGTTAGCTCATCTCCAAACCAGAGGTACTGGTACCACCTGGAAGGAGGTGACCTGCGTGTGGACATAGGGCCCTTCCTGGGGTGTCCTGCATCCCGTTTTCAATGCAGGACAGCAAATGCTAGATCATAGTGATAACAGTAACTGCCTTTGTTAATTATTCTATATCATTGTTGTTATTTTGTATTGTTCTTATGACTGGTGGAGCTCACAGAGGCAGTAATTGTATAAAGTTTCTATAAAGTGCTTGAAAGTAGGAATAAAGCTGCCACTCGCAGGTTCGGGGCTACAGCTGGGCCTCAGAGGAGGCTGAACTGTCAGTGCAAAGGGCCCAGTTAGGGCCCCAGGTGGGGAGTGAGTCCAGGTGGGGCAGGGGGTGCAGTTTGCAGTTAATACTTGGGGTGGGGGCTCTGTGGAACCTTCCACTGCGTTTATTTATTTATATAAATTTACTTATTTATTTATTTATTTTTGGCTGCGTTGGGTCTTCGTTGCTGCGCGCGGGCTTTCTTTAGTTGCAGCGAGCAGGGGCTACTCTTGGTTGTGGTGCGCGGGCTTCTCATTGCGGTGGCTTCTCTTCTTGCAGAGCACGGGCTGTAGGCGCCCAGGCTTCAGTAGTTGTGGCACGTGCGCTCAGTAGTTGTGGCTCACGGGCTCAGTTGCTCCGTGGCGTATGGGATCTTCCTGGACCAGGGCTCGAACCCGTGTCCCCTGCATTGACAGGCGGATTCTTAACCGCTACGCCACCAGGGAAGTCCCTTCCACTGCATTTAATGTGGGAGCTATCTCTGGCTCGTTTCCTTTGCCAGGAGTGTGGGGCTCTGATGGTGCACACAGGCCCAGCCCCCGGGGAAGGAGTTGGCTATTTTACCGGGAGGGCTCAGTGATCCGGCCTCTGGCCTTGGGGTCGTTTTGCAGGTGAATAAACTCAGACCTAGAGGACTTGGGGGTCTCCAGGGTCACAGGCTGCTGAAAGCAGGGCGGCAGGGGGAGCAGGCCCCAGCATCTGGCTCCGTCAGCCACTGATGGGCTCTGCTCAGCATCCCGAGGCCGGGGGAACCCGGTGGTCTCGGAGCTCTGCCATCAGGGGACGGTGTCTGAGCCTCGAAGACTTGTTCTGAGATTCCGAGGCTGCAAGGGAACTCAGGTGTCTAGTCCCAGGGTTCCTCCTGTCTAGGGCAGGCCTGATGACGGTTGTTTGCCAGGCACCTCCGTCGGGGAGCTCACCCTGTGCAGGCAGATGGCACCCAGACGGAATGTGCCTGAGCCTGGCCTCCAGAGCCCATGGTTTCAACCTTTATGTCACCAAACCTGGGGCTTGTGAGCCTCTTCAAGCTTCCTTGCTCGCAGAACTAGAACAAAAGCTGCACCCAAGTGGAGACGCTCACTCTTTTCTTTCATTTCACGCCTTCCCCGCTGTGGTATTCCCGCCAGGAGGCAGCCTGTCCTCACACACCCTCACACACCCTGCAGCGCCTTGGGCCCCTCGGTGTGGACAGGCTCCCACCTCCCCTTCCTGGCCAGGGCCTGTCCGATTACAAACAGCTGTCTGGCCCGCAAGCAGGACTTACGAACCCGGGGGAGGGCTGTTGTCGAGGGCTGGGAGGCATGGGAGGGGGTCCGCTCCTTAGAGAGCTGCCTCCCACCCCTCTGTGAGCCAGTGGGGATCAGCTGAGGGATGGTCAGCCTCTGGGCCTGGAGGATGAGGGACAGCTGGTCCCATCTGGCCCTGGGGTCACCGCCCCTTCAGGGCCTTTCCTTAACCCAGCAACTGAAATGTGAATTATGTTCAAAGAGCATATGATACAAGAAAGAGGAGTGCCTGCTTGAGAATTTTCTCGGAAGGTGAAGAGTCAGAGAGATCTCTCCCTCCCTCCCTCCGTCCCTCCGTCCCTCCCTTCCTTTCTTATCCTAAGTGCTTTCACATGTTGTTTCCTGTCATCAGGAAAGATGTCCTGATGACATCTTTCCTAGGTAAGAGGTATCCCCATTTTACAGGCAAGAAAACTGAGGCTCACAGGAGCCCCACAGCCAGTAAGTGGCAGATTTGGAGCCTTTTTTTTTGGAACCTTTAAAATAGCATTTGAGTTGTGGAAATCGGGTTTCGTCCAGCCTCCTGGGAACAGGGCCCTCCGAGAGCAGATATCACTGTGAGGTGGGGTTTCAGCCCCATCTTTTTCTCTGGGGTCTTCATCCCGGCAGAGAGGGGGAGGTGGGTGAAACCTGGTGGCTGCCCTCCCCCTGTCTCCGGGGCCCAGGCTGGGGGTGGGCGCCTGCCTGGTGTCAGGAGGAAGCAGTGCTGTATTTAGCACCCGCTTTCCAAAGGCCCCCTTGAGTCCTGGGCTGCTCTGGGTCCTCCTCATGCTTCTTGGATCAGACCTGCAGGATTAGATCTTGAGCCCAGCGTTCAGCTGTGTTTGTATACAGGGGTGAGCTGCCCTGGATGAGTCATTTTTTCCATTTTAGTGGGGAGGAAGGAGCGATAGGAGAGGATTATAGCCAGGGAGGTCCTGCCTGTTTAATATCGGTTCACACACGATGAGAGAGACACGTGGGGCTCGGTGCCCACAAGCCAAATGTTGCACAGGATAGGGGTAGGGCACGCTTCAAGCCGCTGCCCCTCTGAAGGCGAGGTGGGGACTGAGCCGCCCATGAGATGTTCCAAGAGTGAAGCTGGTGCAGCTAAGCCGTCACCTCTGCTGGGTCAGGGCAGAATCTACATCTTTAAACCATCAGCATTTCAGAAAAGAAAAGTAAAAAACCCTGAGAGAAGCAATGCCCAGAGGTCTGATTTCTGAGCCCGCCCTTTATCTTAGGAGAGTCAACAGGCTTGCCAAGGACTGGGCTCAAGAATTCTGCTCTTGGGGCTTCCCTGGTGGCGCAGTGGTTGAGAGTCCGCCTGCCGATGCAGGGGACGCGGGTTCGTGCCCCGGTCCGGGAAGATCCCACAGGCCGCGGAGCGGCTGGGCCCGTGAGCCATGGCCGCTGAGCCTGCGCGTCCGGAGCCTGTGCTCCGCAACGGGAGAGGCCACAACAGTGAGAGGCCCGCGTACCGCAAAAAAAAAAAAAAAAAAATTCTGCTCTTGGTTTTCCCTGAGGATGGATCATGAGTCCTAGAGAACTGTCAGAGCCCTCTGAAATTTGCTACTTGGGTGGCCCACCTACCCCACTGACTGGGCCAGGCAGGTTCTACTGGGAAAAGTTAGGGAGTTGCAGCTTATTTGAAACCACGGGAATACACTCATCCTGCACATGTGGCCCCAGGCGTTTCTAGATGAAGGTCACGTCATTGGGCAGAAGTCACGGTAGACAGTGGGGAAAGCAAGTCCCCAGTTCACCGTCATGACATCCAAGCCTCACTTTTCAAGACCAGGTGTGGGCGTGGTCACCTAGAGGCCAAGGGAGGTACTGCAGCCCAGCTCTACCTGCCGTGGAAACCCGGGCGAGGGTGGGGGGCTGGGGCTGCCTCGCTCTTGAGCTGTGGCCTCAGAAACGTCATGTCTCTTGTTTCTTCACGTGCAAAATAGAGCTGGGGATGTCTTCCTCGTAGAGAGTTTAAGGAGGCGCGGTTTGGATCTCCACACACACAGGGTCTCTGGGTATGTCACATCCCACCGTGTCTGCAGGAGCTGTGGGATGGAGGTGAAGATGCTTGGTGAGCCTGGAGGGTGTCAGCCGACGTGCTTTGAGCTGGCTCTCCAAAGCAGGGTGGGCGGACATGAGGGGGCCTGGGCTATTCCGGGCGGAGGATGGGGGCCCCTCACTGTCTGGCAGAGGCGGGTATTCTGGGCCTGATGCCCCTGGAGAGGCCAGAGGAGAGAGGAAGCAGGAGATCTGCCAGGGTCCCTCTGGAGTTCAGTCAGGCGACTGTGGGAGAACAGCCCAGGGAGTGCACAGGATGGAATCTGTGGGCTCAGGGCTGTGCTGGATTGTCACACACTGACATTGCCCAGCACGCTTCACAGAGCAATCTGAGCTACCCCAGATCTTTCACGGGATCCCCAAGCAAATGACCCGTTTGCAGCAGGGTGTGTGTGTGTGAGTGTGTGTGATGTGTGTGTGTGCCTGCGCTCGTGCACGTCATGTGCACCTAAGCAGGCGTGAGCACCGTCCTCCTGGTGTCCCCTGCCCCGTGAGCACTGATGCGCTGTGTCCTGGTGCCTTACGCTCACGATTTCTTACTCCACCCAACAAACCCATGAGGTCAGTCGTGTGAGGATTTGTCCGGGCGAGTCAGCCAACAGGGAGGAGACGGGGGATTAGAACATGGCTTCTGCGGGACCCCAGGCTACCTCCTCTGCGAAGACCCACTCCTCCGTCTTCTGGCTCATTTCCCCAGCTGTCACCCTGCTTCTTGTCTTTAATCCGTCCAGGCCCTTTCACCTCAGGCCCCTTTCATTCCAGAATCAATCATCTTACCCTATAAATAATGTCCAGAAACTCTTTCGGCTGTGATTTGGAATTCTTTAAATACGGTCAGCTTCTGCCTGCCCTTCTTCACTTCCGAGCCCTGACCCTGACCTGCTTCTGTCCTCCAGGACTTCTGGGCAGGTGGCGGGATCGCTCACGTTGTCCCAGGACGCCGCCTCCTGCGCCCCACCCCCCCAGCATGGATTCCGAGCATCACGTGCTCAAAGCTGCCCTCCCCGGGACGGCTGCTCTTGCCAAGCCTGGGCTGCCTCTGGGTTTCCACGATCTGCCCTCCTGTGCTGAATTTAAGCCCCAATAAAAGCACTGGGCTCCAGGCATGTGCCTTTCCCCATAAACTTTGATGCCTGGTCAATATCTTGGCCAAAAAAAAAAAAAAAAATCCTCTGAAGAGGGGTAGTCTGGTCTCTTTCTAGTCACTTATTAAAATGTTTTCTGGTCTAATGTCTGTAGTAGTGGAAGCAGCCATGAAAAACTGCCCCCAGGAAAAGCCCTGACATCTGTGCTGTTCTGAGCACCCACCCATCTCTGGGGTTCGTCAGCTGCACGCTTGGCGCATTTTTCTCTGACGACTCACTGCTTTCTCTCCTCTCGCAGCCCAGATTCTTCCTTCCACTTTGACTTCCCAGTGCCCTGGGAAGCTCCGTGCTGGTGTTGTCACCCAGCCGGTGCCAAGGGGCCAGATCCGGCCTGATGCTGGCCAGGTGTGCAGCGCTTTCTGTCGCGGCTTTCCCAGCCTCCCTGACGGAGCGTGGGGCAGGGCGGCCTGGCTGGGGCGCTCTCTTGGCCTGGGAAACGGTGCCCTGGGTCTGGTGTTCATCGTGTCTGGGCCCAAGCCTGTAACCCGAAACTCCGGAGCTGTTGGCCATGGGAGGAATTGTTGCCTGGGGAACTTGTGTCTGCGCATCTCCGTGTGCCCTGCTGCCAGTTAGGCGCATGGTGGGAAACTCTCTAGAAACACTGCTTCTGGATTAAACCTGCCCAGTGTCTTTGTGGGCGCCCACGGCGTTGTGGGAAGCGTGCGTGGCTTTGCCAAGGGGCTGGTTGAAGAGACCGCCTTCCTAAAATGCAGTTCAGCATTTAAGGAGCACCTGCGGTCTGCACACTGCTGTACCAGGGCAGTCGGACGCGGCCCTGTGTGAAGGGCTCACGGCCCGGCCCGGGGGGTGCCGGGGGAAGCCCCTGCCCGACATGCGCTGGCCCTGAGGCCTTGGAAACTGGGGCTCCCCGTCCTGGAGTCAGGGCCCCTGGCTTTTTCCGGTCCAAGCAAGTGTCACTTTCCTTGTGCTGCCCTGTTCTTACGACAGTACCCCGAAGGAGGAAGAGCATTTCTGGACCCTGGGCGTCAGAGGTCAGTTGAAGACCCGTGCTGATGGCGTGGGTGGAGCCAGGGCAAGGCCGGCCCCTGACTGTCCAGCTGTGTCCCTCTCCTGGAGTGTTTTCCCCCTACTTCTCTTCCCTCTTTAGTTATATATGTATATATGTTTTTTTTAAGTTAAAAATGATACATGTTCATTATAGGCATTTTGGAAAATAAGAAAAAGTATAAAGAAGAAAATAAAAATCACCCATAACCCCCAGGCTCAAACTTCACTGGGTCTGAGTACAAACAATAAGGAACGGAAGGAAATACCTCATGGTGGCTGATCTGGAAACTCTTGGCGCGGGTGGGGGGCGGTCCTACTCAGGGGCCTTGTCCCCCACGGGGCACTCCCTCCCTGAAGGGGAAGGCCTCCGACCCCAGCACAATTGGCTTGGACGTTCTCATTTCACTTGGAAGGGAAGGCATTCTGTTCACATCCATGATGGCCTGTAAAAAGCCTAATTTACTTGAAGAGTCTCCTAGTGTTGGGTGTTGGGCTGTTTCCCATTTTTTTGGATATTGTCAGTATCTGTGTGTCAGTGAAGCATGCTGACTTGGATTTTCCCTGAGCCGCATCCGCTGTGGAGGCTCACACTTACCCTCTTGGGCTGCACTTGGGGGAGGAGAGCATCCTGGGGGGCGGTCTGGCTGAGGAGCAGAACCTCCCCTCCGTGTGGGGCATGAAGGGGGTGCGTAGGCATTGCTCTGTGGCTTTTAAGGCCTGGCACCCGCAGGAATTTAGGGTTTGATAAAGGCAGCCTTTCAAGTTAGCTGGGAAAGGAAGGATTGATTAGTCATTGAAATGGGCTGGGTTAGGGAAGAAGCCATCTGGGAAAAAGAACTTGGATCCTGCCTCAGTCCTGCACCAAAATGCATTCCAGATGGACCAGTGATGTGAACTTGAAAAACGAAACCATAAAACTACTAGAAGAAAATACGGGAGACTGGGTTTTATGATCTTGGGATGAGAAGGCCTTTCTCTGTATGACAGAGAAATCCTAGAAGTTATGAAAGAAAAAAAATTGACCCCATAAAAGTCAAGATTTTCTCTCTGGCCAAAACAAACCCCCCAGACAACCCATCACTATAAAAAAAGAATATGAAAATACGTGTATCACAGAAAAGGGATTGATCTTTATAATGTGTTGTTGGATTCGGTTTGCTAGTATTTTGTTGAGGATTTTTGTGTCTATGTTCATCAGTGATATTGGCCTGTAATTTTCTTCTTTTGTGATATCTTTGTCTGGTTTTGGTATCAGGGTGACGGTGGCCTCGTAGAATGAGTTTGGGAGTGTTCCTCCCTCTGCAATTTTTTGGGAAGAGTTTGAGAAGGATGGGTGTTAGCTCTTCTCTAAATGTTTGATAGAATTTGCCTGTGAAGCCATCTGGTCCTGGACTTTTGTTTGTTGGAAGATTTTTTTATTTTTTCTTCTGGACCGGGGCACGAACCCGTGTCCCCTGCATCGGCAGGCGGACTCTCAACCGCTGCACCGCCAGGGAAGCCCTGTTGGAAGATTTTAAATCACAGTTTCGATTTCACTACTTGTGATTGGTCTGTTCATATTTTCTGTTTCTTCCTGGTTCAGTCTCGGGAGGTTGTGCTTTTCTAAGAATTTGTCCATTTCTTCCAGGTTGTCCATTTTATTGCCATAGAGTTGCTTGTAGTAGTCTCTTATGATCCTTTGTGTTTCTCTGGTGTCAGTTGTAACTTCTTTTTTATTTCTAATTTTATTGAATTGAGTCCTCTTCCTTTAATAAAAACAAAAATAAACAAATGGGACCTAATTAAACTTAAAAGCATTTGCACAGCTTAGGAAACCATAAACAAGACGAAAAGACAACCCTCGGAGTGGGGGAAAATATTTGCAAATGAAGCAACTGACAAAGGATTAATCTCCAAAATTTACAAACAGCTCATGCAGCTTGATATCAAAAAAACAAACAACCCAGTCAAAAAACGGGTGGAAGACCTAAGTAGACATTTCTCCAAAGAAAGCATACAGATTCCCAACAAACACATGAAAAGATGCTCAGCATCACTAATTATTAGAGAAATGCAAATCAAAACTACAATGAGGTATCACCTCACACTGGTCAGAATGGCCATCATCAAAAATATCTACAAACAATAAATGCTGGAGGGGGTGTGGAGAAAAGGGTGGGAATGTAAATTGATACAACCACTATGGAGAACAGTATGGCCGTTCTTTAAAAAGCTAAAAACAGAACTACCATATGACCCAGCAATCCCACTACGGGGCATATACCCAGAGAAAACCATAATTCAAAAAGACACGTGCACCCCAATGTTCACTGCAGCTCTATTTACAATAGCCAGGACGTGGAAGCAACCTAAATGCCCATCAACAGAGGAATGGATAAAGAAGATGTGGTACATATATACAGTGGAATATTAGCCATAAAAAGGAACAAAATTGGGTCATTTGTAGAGACATGGATGGACCTAGAGACTGTCACACAGAGTGAAGTAAGTCAGAAAGAGAAAAACAAATATCGCATATTAACGCATATATGTGGAATCTGAAGACACTGGTCTGGACGATCTTATTTACAAAGCAGAAATAGAGACACAGACGTAGAGAACAAATGTATGGATACCAAGGGGGGAAGGGGGGTGGGATGAATTGGGAGATTGGGACTGACATATGTACACTATTGTACATAAAATAGATAACTAATAGATGTTGTGTATAAAATAGATAACTAATGAGAACCTACTGTGTAGCTCAGGGAACTCTACTCGATGCTCTGTGGTGACCCAAATGGAAAGGAAATCCAAAAAAGAGGGGATACGTGTGTACGTATTGCTGATTCATTTTGCTGTACAGTAGAAACTAACACAAGATTGTAAAGCAACTATAGTCTAATAAAAAGGGATTGATATGCTATAATATTCAAAGAACTCCTACTAATCAATAAGAAAGGGCCAAGAATCAAACCAAAAAAATGGACAAAAGACATGAATAATTCTTAGAAAAGAAAACACCGGTAGCTTTTACACGGGTGGGAAGATGTTTGACCTTACAAGGAGGGAATGCAGGTGAACCCCAGGGAGACACAGCTTCTCACCTGGCCAGGTAGACAAAGAACCCTGAGAACAGGCACTGTTGGCTCCGGCGAGGGAAGTGGGTGTGCTCACAGATTGTTCTCCTAGGAAAGGCTTTTGTGACATCTATCGAAGTATTAAAATGCACATACTCTTGGAGCCGATGACTCTGCTTCTTGGAATGTCTCCTGTGGATACGTGCGCACGTGTGTACAGACACCTGTGATGACAACAGGCAGGTAGCACCATCCGCAAGAGCGGAGGGTCGAAACAACCAGTTTAGATAAGTCACTGAGCAATTGTGGGGGAGTCAGTGGAGCAGCTGCAGGAGTGGGGTCTACATGCTTTTACATTTCCTGAAATGGATCGGTCTCCAAGGTATGTAAGTAAAGAAAAGCAAGGTAAAGAATGCTCCTCTTGGTATGAATCCATCTCTAGTAAAAAACCCCACAGAAATCTAGGCTTGCATATTCGTAGATGTCAAGGAAGGACACACAAAAATTGGGACCCATGGTTTTCTCTAGAGGGGACATCTGGGTGCATGGGGGTGCAGTTCTCTCGGCGTCTTTTTTTTTTTAACATCTTTATTGGGGTATAATTGCTTTACAATGGTGTGTTAGTTTCTGCTTTATAACAAAGTGAATCAGTTATACATATGTTCCCATATCTCTTCCCTCTTGAGTCTCCCTCCCTCCCACCCTCCCTATCCCACCCCTCCAGGCGGTCACAAAGTCTCAGCGTCTTTTGAATTGGGTGAATGTGTTGTTAAAACGGGTGGGCTGGTTGGAAGGTGGGCAGGTGTGTAGGTAACAGAGACATGAGACGGGAGTGTGGGCTGGCTGCCTTGGGAGCTGCGTGCCTTTCCTGCTGACCGGCAGATGCGCTTGGCTGGAATGACTTGGTCAGTTAAAAAAGTTTATGGTCAAAAAACAAGTAAAGAAAAGAAATAAGACCAATAGACCAATTCAGGAAGGGACGGACTGGATTGATTGAGCACGCGTCATGCAGTGATCCTTTGAAAATAGGAATGTGCACCTGTCAATTTGCAGAACTGAATTTGTCCTCGTCACCCCCCATCCACCCCTTCTACAGGTGGGAGACTGAGGCTGGTACACACATCACCTGGTGTCACATAGCAGACGGGGCAGAGGCCTGCAGACTTCGTCTGTTTTAACCCTCAGAAGTAGGTTCTGATAATGTGTTTACTTTATAAAAAGGGACATGAAGGATGTTGCCCAGAACCGCAGGGCAGGGAGTGCGTCTCAGGTTCAGCCCAGCCTGCATGATTTCCCCAGCACTGCACACTCTGAGGGTGGCACCCTGCCCGGTACCTGGCGCCCACCTGTGGACTGAACACTCACGCACTGTACCTTCTGCTCAGGTAACAGCCTCTCAGGTACCAGGCACTCCCAGGACCAGGGGCCACAGAAACGTTTGCAGCCGGGGCCCTCGGGGTGTCAGTCGGAAAGCCTGAGAGGGTCGTGGACACGACAGCTTTTCGTGGGACAGGTTCTGTGCCAGGAGGCTGGGGCTCAGCTCAGCATGTGGTAGCAGGTGGTGGGTGTGGCCCTGTGACCTCTGACCCTGTGAGCACCACCCTGGCTCTGGGGTCACTCATGACCCTGCATCATGGCCCTGCACTCCCTCACCAGCTGTCATGAGGCTTGTCCCTTTCCACGGTTGTGAGGCACAGGGTCCTTCCAGCCTCCCTTGCCAGCTGAGAGGTGCCCTGCCTCCTGCAAAGCCAGCCCAGATGACAGGCCTTGGGGGTCCCGCACGTGGAGGATCTCAGGTGTTGACCGTCAGGGGAGGGGGCTTTGTGGGGTCACGGGACGATGGAGACTGAAGTCCCCACTTGTTTCCCAGGGCCCTCCATGTCGTCTTTCCCTGAGCTCTCCCCCAGTTTCAGTCACTATTATTCCCACCAGGGTGCTGCTCTGTCCTGTTGGAACACAGAGCTGTGGGGGTGGGGGACGGGCTGAGAGCCCTTGGTTCACCCGTTCATCTGATGGGGCCATGGGTGTGCCAGGTGCGTTGGGTTGATCATGACACCAGTGCTGGTAACTAAAGGACGGACAGGCCCCCTGCCCTCGACTCTCACGTTCTGGTGGGATGGACAGCCTTAGCATGGTGATGGGTGTATTTGGTTGAATCACGTGGAGTTGCCATTTTAGGGGCTGAAATAGTCAGACGGTCATCTTACATGGTTCAGTCTCATTCCATGAGAGCGGGCACTGAGGACGACCACTGATCCAGCAGGGGGGCTCGGGGAAGTCCTTCCCGGAGGCAGTAATGCCTGAGCCGAGGCCTTCAAGGTGAAAGGATTCACCAGGCGTAGAGGGCAGGGGAACAGGATTCCAAGTGCTGGGAACGAAACGTGCAAGGGCCTTGACGCTCTGTGGTCCTGGTCTTTGAACGCGGGCTTCCGCTGGGCTAGAGCGTAGCGCGAGTAGGATGGTGGCGGAGGGTGGGGCTTTATAAGAGATGAGGCTTTGGGTCCCTAAATTCAGTTTAAACTGGGGAAGGTGTATTGCTGTCTTCGTCCATCCATCCACTCACCCATCCATCCAACCATCCATCCATCCAACCAAGCATCCATCCATCCATCCCCCCACCCATCCATCCATCCATCCATCCATCCAGCATCCACCCATCCATTCATCCATCCATCCATTCATCCACCATATACTCATCCATCCACCCATCCATCCATCCACCATCCGCCCCATCCACCCACCCATCCATCCATCCATCCACCCACCATCCACCCACCCATCCATCCATCCATCCACCACTCATCTATCCATCCGTCCATCCATCCACCCACCCATCCATCCAACCACCCATGCATGCATCCATCCATCCATCCAACCAAGCATCCATCCATCCATCCCCCCACCCATCCATCCATCCATCCAACCAACCAAGCATCCATTCACTGATCCATCCATCCATCCATCCAACCAAGCATCCATTCACTGATCCATCCATCCATTCACCCACCCACCCATGACCCAGACCTTAAACCCACCCACTGATCCAGATCAAATCTGCCCACCCACTGATCCGTCCATTCTTCCATCACACTTCTGGGTTGCCCCCTCCACCAAACCACTTTTCCTTTTTGCATCAGGGCGTATATGCCCACCCCAGACTCCCACCCTCCACCTAGGGCTCCTTGAGGGCCAGGAATGGCTGACTCCCTTCAGCTTCTGCAGTGCCGAGCGTAGTACCAGGCACCACAAGATCCTCCTCGTGTCTGCTGGCCGGAGCTCAGAGACGGGATAAGTACAGTTGCAGCAGCAGAGGGTAGTGCGGTCAGGGTAGCAGTGAGGCGCTGGCAGCTTTTCAGGAGTTCAGGAGAGAAGGGAAGCCTGTGACTCTGGAGCAGCTGGGGATGTGGGAGGTGACCTGGAGCTCTCAGCAGAGGCGGGGCGTGGACAGGTGGAGAGCAGCACGGGAAGCCTTCCATTCCAGTTGGCAGTAACGTAAGATAAACTCCGTCTTGGAAACCTGGAGGTGGAGTGTTCACGTTTCAGGATATTTGGTTGTCCATTCAGAGATTCTACTAATTCTCCAAAATACCTCTGTTAACTTTTCTTGACTGTAAAAATAAAGCACACTTATTAGCAAATTTGGGAAATAGGAAACTATAAAAATGCCTTTTTCTTTCCTTTCTGTCTTAGTCTGTTTGGGCTGCTATAATAAAATACCACAACCTGGGTGGCTTATAAACAACAGAAATTTATTTCTCATAGTTCTGGAGGGTGGGAAGTCCAAGATCAAGATGCCAGCATGGTCGGGGGGAGGACCCTCTTCCTGGTTCATAGCTGGTGCCTCCTCGCTGTGTCCTCCCATGGTGGAAGGGGCAAGGGAGTTCTCTGGAGCCGTCGTCTTTGGGGGTCAGGATTTCACTCTCTGGATTTTGGTGGGGGGGACACAGACTTTCCTCACATTTTCCCCTTTTCATGGCTGAGCTCACGTATAGAAACAGTGTTGTGTGTGCCTTCCTCGTGGACGCTTCCCGTGTCATTCATTACAGACTCTTTGTAAGTATCTTCATGGCTTCCGACATTCCATCAGAGGCTTGCCTTGGAGTTCACTTAACTGTACCTCTCATGTTGGATTTGGGTCGTTTGTTGTTTGTGTTATAAATAACACTTGGATGAACATCTTCTGGTGAATCCTCTCTGATTATTTCCTTAGGGTGGATTCCTAGACATTGACTCACTGCATCTGAGCACAAGAATGTTGTAAAGCCCTTTTATTGCAGAATTACATTCCAGCCAAGGGTGGGCAGTTAGTGCCCCAGCTACTGTGCCCTGAGGACGGTTAATCCTCAGGTGCTGAACCCAGGTGGCCCCCATGTGATAGAACTGGGGTTACCCACCCCCCTGTAAGCCAGTCAGTCCCCCGTTTCTCCTCCTGGGAAGCAGCAGGAAGCTGTCGTTTAATGCCTGGGACCTGGCGTGACCGTTGCTGGGCCTGTGGCTCATCCAGGTCGCTTGGGCCTTCCGGGCACTACGGTTTCCTCGTCTGGAGAATGGAGTGGCACTTCCTACTCTACGGGGTCGTTGGTAGAAGTTGGATGATTAATAACAGTTATAATTCATGTGCGTGCCTAGCTTTAGGCACCTCCTCTCATGTAGTCAGAAAACCTAAGGGCATCTTCTAGAACCTACTAGACAGTCAATAGATGCTAATTGTCTCCCCTCCCCTTCTCTCCCTCTCTTGGGCCATCTGTGCATTTGCTGAGTGCCTGCTGTGGCTGGTTGAGTGAACAGTGATATCGGGGTCCAGCTTGGTAGGATTTTCTCCCCACCAAGGAGGTCACATTGAATGAGTGTGCTTGGCGTCTACACTGGAGGATGAGGGAAGAGTGGGCTAGGGTGGGGCTCACATCTGGGGGTGCTACAGAGATGGGTGCAAGATTGGGCTGGCCTGGGCTGGGGTGGGGCAGGTGTGGAGGAAAGGGCAGCAGTCTCCTCACCTGGTCTGGGGCAGAGGATGTGTTCTTGTCTGTGGATCTTCCAGGAGTGGAAACGGGCTCCGTGTAGCTCTGCACTCTTGCCCTCCACCCACTTCCGGAAGGTGGATGGAGCTTTCTGAGATGGTGACCGTGACTCCTGGAGAGCCTGCAGCTGTCCACCCGGTGGAGAGGAGGGAGGGGACCCTGAAATCTGGCTTCATCACCCCACTGAGTGTGGGGCCCAGGAAATTCAGCCAGGACTGGTGGTACGGACTCGTGGGTAGTGACTGTGGAAGTCAGGGCTCGGTCCTGCTTCCTGTATGTGGTGCCTCCCAGGGGAGTTGATGGAGTCCATGCACAGTTCATTTTGTGTCCACGTGGCTGGTTTTGAGGCCTAGTCAGAGTGTTTTGAAGGCTTTCGTAGCTCTAGTGATTGAAAGATGCCTTCTGGTCCCGGGGGAAGCACTGTGACATATTTCTCTAAAGGTCAGAGTGACCCAGTGCAATGTTCTTTTCCTTGAATCACATAACTGAATAAAGTCATTTCAGTGCTGAATACATAGAACCACCTAGACACCAGGATGGTTCTGCAGCGTGTGCTCTGAAAGCAGCTCCATCTGGGGCTGTGTGAGGAACCGCACATTTGGACGAGTGTGTGAAGGCGTTGATGGTCCAGACAGTGGCTTCAATCCGGAGCAGGAAATATTGCTGTGACATTTAATAGGTGTTAAACCATCTTCTATTTCCAAAGCTGGCTTTTCCAATGAGAATTTCAAGGCAAAGCCCAGCTGATGCCAGTGAAGGAAAATGAAGGAGCCCAACAGACGCGCTTGCCTCTTGTCCACACGTTAGCGCAAAAGGGCAGGGGCGAGCTGGCCAGGCCTGACGAAGGGGGCCCTGTGAGGACTCCTGGTGTGGGGTGGCCCACTTCAAATGTCCGACTCTGGGAAGCGTAGACAGTCCAGAGAAGTGCAAATGCGGTTCTGTCTTATAAAGACCAGTTAAACATTGTCCATTATCAAGGCAAAGAAGAAGAGATCTGTGACTATCTTGCATTTTTAGGTAGACCTGGAGAGAGGACAGTTATTTAATCATATAATGCCATTTCCTGCTGGACATCGATTGGCATTTATGATGCCATTAGTTGGTTATACAAATACACGTCCTTCATAGATTTGTTAAGATAAAAATCCATCCTCATCATCCCTTACTTGTTTAAACCGTGGTGCTAATGATGCTGACTCTACGGTGGTTTCTGTTAAGTGCAGCCAGATAAATTACTGACTGAACATTTTGATGTATTTATTTTCCAGTATTTTTTCTACACCCGCTTTTACAAAACTGGGATTACATACTCCTTTGTAATAGTTTTAAATGAAAAATATGATGAGTAAGTCTGTGTAAATGGGGAGTAAAAGGGCACTTCTTCAATCTGATAAAGGATATTCACGTAAAATCCACATACTGAATGCTTTCCCCACTAAGATCAGGAAAAAAGCAAGGATGTGTGCTCTCAGCACACCTATTCAATATTATATGGCAATCCTAGCCAGTGCAATAAGGCAAGAAAAGGAAATAAAAGGCATGTAGATTGTAAAGGAAGAACTAAAACTGTCTTTATTTGAAGACCACATGATTGTCTGTGTTAAAAATTCTAAGGAATTTACTCAAAAGCCTCTACAGTTAATGAGTAAGTTTAGCATGGTCACAGGAATCAAAATCAGTATACCAAAAGCAGTCCTATGTCTAGATAGTAGAAATGAACAGTTAGAAATAGAAACTTAAACAGTGGCATCAAAAATATGAAATACTTAGAGATATATATGATAAAATACCTGAAAATTATAAAACATCACTTAGAGATACTAAACAAGATCTGAAGAATTGGGTAGATATACCATTCTTATGGACAAAAACACTTAATATTGTCAAGGTATCATTTTCCCCTGAAATTGATCCACAGAGTCAGTGTAATGCCAATTAAAATCCCAGCAAGCATTTTTTAAATGGATATTGACAAGATGATTCTGAAATTTATATGGAAATACAAAGGACCTAAAATAACCAAAACAGTTTTGAAAAAGACGAATACTGGGGGACTCATGCTATGTGATTTTAGAAACTTTCATACATTATTGGTGGGAATGCAAACTGGTACAGCCCCTTTGGGAAACAGTCTAGCAGGTTTTTTTTTTTTTTTTTTTTTGCGGTATGCGGGCCTCTCACTGTTGTGGCCTCTCCCGTTGCGGAGCACAGGCTCCGGACGTGCAGGCTCAGTGGCCGTGGCTCACGGGCCCAGCCGCTCTGCGGCATGTGGGATCTACCCGGCCCTGGGCACGAACCCGTGTCCCCTGCATCAGCAGGCAGACTCTCAACCACTGCACCACCAGGGAAGCCCTCTAGCAGGTTTTTATAAAGTTAGTTGTACACCTGCCAGAGGGACCCAGCAATTCCACTCCTAGGTATTTACCCAAGAGAAGTGAAAACATATGTCCATACAAAGACATGTATGTGAATGTTCATATGCCATTTATCACCCCAAACTGGGGATAACGCATGTGTCCGTCCACTGGTAGATGGATAAACAAATTGTGACACATCCATAAAATGGAATACTACCGGGCTGTAAGAAAAATGAATGCATGAAACAATGCGGATACAAATGAATTATGTCAAGTCAAAGAAGCAGGCACAGAAGACTGTATAGGCCATGATACTATTTATATGACACTGGAGAAAGGCAAAACTATAGAAACAGAAAAAAATTGGTGGTTGCCAGTGGCCAGCGGGTGAAAAGAAGGCCGTAAGTTTTGACAAATGTATAGTCCGGTAGCCACCACCGTAGTCAGGATACAGAACATTTCCCTTACCTCGAAAAGTCTCCCATGTTCCTCTCCCCATCCCCTGGCTAGTTGGATGGGAGACAAAGGAGTCTTGATTGATTTAGATTTATTTAACTTCTAGTGACATTGAATATTATTTATTTGTTTGCCCCCTCGTTTTATTAGTCACAGGAGTTTCATACATATATAAATTGTTTTTCTGTTACAAGTATCTCCTCTTCTTTATTGCTTGCCATTGTTGTGGTTACCTATTCCTGCATAACTACCACCCCAAAATGTAGTGTCTAAAGTCGAAAGCAATCTTTTACTTTAGCAATCTTAGTTTGCTTGTGAGTCTGCACCTGGGGCAGAACCTGGCAGAGATGGTTTGTCTGCTCCCATGACGTCAGGTAGAGGGGCTTGGCTGGGGCCGGATGGTCCATTTCTAAGATGATTTTCCCACACGGCTGGCGAGTCGGCCCTGGTTGTTGGCTGGGAGGTTGGCTGGGGCTGTTGGCTGGGGGCCTGGGTTTCTCTTCCTATGGGAGCCTCCCAGGGGCTGCTTGGGCTTCCTCACAGCATGGTGTCTGGTTCTAAAGAAGAGTATTCCAGACACAGGAAGTAGAGAGTGTCAGTTTCTTAAAGCCTAGATCCATAAGCTAGCAAGCACGCATCACTTCCACCACATCCTATGGGTCACATAGTCACGGAGCCCACCTTCGTTAAAGGGAGGCGGCACAGATACCACCTCTTCATGGGCACTTGTGCTAAAGACTTTGTGGCCATTTTTAAACTGCCACACTTAAAACATATGCTTTAGCATTTTGTTTTCGTTGTTGTTAATAAAATGGTGCACATTTTAGGTGGATGTAGACTTACAACATTTTTCGGGAGGAGAGGCACACAGAGAGGAGCAGACCCTCCCATTCGCCATTCTACCAGTTCTCAGCCCCTTCCCAGGTGTACCCCCTTCACTGTTTGGCTGGTACTGTTCTGGGCATTTTCGTGTGTGCATTTACCTGGTGTGTTTTCAGATTACACAGACGTCTCTTATTTTAACATCCGAGGGATATGGTGCTCTGGGAATGTTCGGTGACTCGCTCTTTTCCCGTAATGACATGTCTCGGCTGTCTTTCTGTGTCGGGCCGTCTAGATCAACCCCCTCCTGCAGCCTCTGCAGAGTATTTCACAGGTGAGCCTCCTGACTGATGGGCATTTACCTTGCTTCCAGTTCTATTACAGACGACACCGCCTTGGATGTCCTTGCGTGTATACAGGCCTTTGTGCAGGATTTCCCCTCAAAGGGGGGGATACCAGGTCCATCTATGTGTACAGCCTAATTGGAATGCTGTATAATTGCCACCCCGCCCAAAAGGTTTCTCTCCCATTGGCGTTTATCTTGGGTCCCCAGAAGGCACCTTTGGACGTTGGTTGGTTTCATAATGGCTGGTTGGTTGGGCGTTCCTTCATTCAGTATGCTGAGTGTCTGCCCCAGGCTAAGTTCTCTCCTCCGCTGTGATGAAGGGTACCACTGTCGCTTCTCTCAGGGAGCTCACAGGTGGGGAAGTGGCAGGGCTGCAGGAACACCAGCCGCCGTCCGGGGCAGACTGTGGTGGGGAGCTGGGGTGACACGGAGGAGGCACAGGCCCGCCCCGGTGTACGGTGGCCTCTTGTTCTCCTGGGTCTTCATGAAGCAAAGGGGTCTCCTGTGGCCACCACTTTGACTTGCCATTGTAACTCTCGAGGGAGGGAAGGAGTCTGGAGATCCAGCGTTTTCGGTGCTGTTAATTCCAGCGGCCTTTCACGGCTTCCCAAGAGAGGCAGGAGGCCCGGGGGGGTGGGGTGGGCGTGATGGAGCTGCTGTTGGTTGGGGTGTGCTAGCACTTGTTGCATCGTGGGTGTCACTGTCTCTAGTCCCGGGTCCTGAGGACTCCAGTAACATGTGCAGGAAGCCCAGTCTCCTCCTGGGACCCACCGGCAGAAAATGCACAGGTCAGCACAGCCAGGGCCCGGCCTGGCCTCTGCAGTGATGGGAGGGTGAGTCCAGAAACGGCCTGGACCTTCCCCACATGCCAAAGCACAGATGCTCATAGAGCATCGCTGAGTGAATGAAGCCCGCGTGGCAGCTCAGGCCAGCCTCAGGGACAGGTCCTGCTGGTCCCTTTCAAGATGCTGTCTGGGGTGGGGTGGTCTGGTCCACAGCTGGTGCGGTTCTGTAATTGGCCCGTACCCGTGTCCCTCCTTAGCACGGCTCCCCGGGTGCCCCGCCTGGGCGAGGCCCTGGATGCAAAGGGGCCTCTGCCAGCGTGACCCCAGCTGGCCCGATGGTAGCCGGCCCTCCCTCTGGGCCTCTTGGAAGCAGGTGGGGCCGTGCAAAGCCTGCCCGAGCAAACCCGGCCAACCCCAGCGTGTGGAATCTGGCGCTGGGTGCCATCTGCACCCCTTTCCTCCAGAACAAGGAGATAAATTACCTCTGAGGAAGCTGAGATTGATCATTTGGTTCTGTATCACGCCTGTGGGCTCCGCTCCTGGACCAGCCCCTGCTGGCAGCGCCGGCTCCGCTCCTGGACCAGCCCCTGCTGGCAGCGCCGGCCCTCTCTGCCTTGCACCATCGTTGGCAGTCAGATGCAGGATTGATGTCTGTGGCCGTGTCTGTTCTGTTCATAACCTTTGAGGGTTGACAGGGGAGAGGAACGTATATGCTCACACGTTTTTATAAAGGCAGGTGAAAAGCAGGGATGACCGATGAGAGGAAGAGGTGCGGAGTAGACGCAGGGAGAAGCTGGGCATGCCCGTACTTCTCAGGGCTCCTGCCCCTCGGCTGTGACGTTTCCTCCCAGTTCGCAGTGGGGTCTAAGTCTGGTTGCGGCACCCGCAGCCGTCAGGACGATGGGAACGAGCCTGCTCTGTGTGGCCCAGCTCCATCCTGCCTGGGTGTCCCCGTGCTGCCCTGCTGGGTGAGGGAGCATCTGAGCCTGGAACATTCCTCGCGTGGCCCCAGACTAGCCGAGAGGCCCCTGCCAGCTCCCGGCAGCCCCGTCTTCGTCTCTCCTCCTGCTGCAGGACTCCTTCCCAAGGGCTCTGCAGGTCACCTGGCGCTCTAGTGAGTCCTCATGGGCGACATGACTTACTTCTAAGTAACCGCGTGTATGCTGAGGGGTGGCCAGGCTGGACTGTAGGTGCCCTCAGGCTGGGTGGTGGCACCTGCATCCCTTTGAAACCTGCAGAGGCACCGCCAGCATCTGGGCTTAGTGTGGGATGGTGTGGAGGTGCCAGGTGTCCAGACACTCGGGTCAGCCTCAACGAGAAGTGGAAGACGGCCATCACACCCCGGGGGAAGCAAGTTTCAGATGCGTCCCATCTCTGAACGCGGGGATGGGGGAGTTGCCTCCCCAGCGTGGCCGCCCCCTGGTAACACTGTGTTTATGAGCAGGGCGATGCCCTCGCCAGCTGACACTTCACCATAAAGTCTCCCAACCACCTGTCGAAAGCTTCTCAGAGCTCTTGACTTTCTGGCCAGGAGAGGAGAGCCGTGGGGCTGGGAGAGGGCCAGGAGCTGGGTGATCAACACCGTGCTCCAATTGCCAGGTCTGAGGCCCCTGCTGGTGATGCGGGCTGGGCAGCACGTCCTCTCTCTGGTCCGTTCTGCACTGCCTCACTCCCTGGAGGACCTAGAGCCCTGAGCACATACCACACGTTACCCCCAGCAGGCCCTTCTCAAGGGTGCTTAGCCAGGGTGCAGCCTTTGCCTCTGCTCGGGGAGGAGGTTGCCACGGAATAAGACACCCGCGTCACACCGGACTTCACCTCCGGCCCAGAGCAAGAGTGAGGCCACCAGGGCAGGGAGGTGGCCAGGTGAATGGCTGGCATCTAAAATCTTTGAGAAGTGAAAGTTTATCAACTGAATCTTCAAGATGACGGCATTCCTTCCTTCATTCACTCACTCACCCGTCCATTTATCCATGCATCCATCCGTCTGCTCAGTCATCTGTGAAGTCATGCTTCATCCGTCCTTCCATCCATCCATCCGTCATCCATCCTTCCATCCATCCTTCCATCCTTCCATCCATCCTTCCATTCACTTCATCCCTGTGCCCATGTGTCCATCCTTCAGTGAGGGTTTACTGAGCATCCCATGTGGTACTTTGAAGAGACAAAGGAGAGGACTGTGTCTCTGAGATGCTTTCTCAGTTGATGTTCCGACCAGTATTTTGATGAGGTAGAAAGTAAAACAAGAGAGGCATCCTCTGACCTGTCATTCTTCTCTTAGCCCGGGGTTTTGAGCTTCTCCGCCATCCCTTGACGGGGGAGGTTGAGGATCTTCTTTCCATCCCGGGCTTTCCCAGGGTCCTGAACCTCTAGAAAGAGCAGGTTCTCGCTGCCTTGGAGCGACCTTGCTCCACCCCGTCACTGCTGCCGTGCTGTCTGCTGTTCCCTCCCTGGAAGGAGAGTGAGCTCGGCAGTGGTTTCTCTGGAGGTGTCACGGGAGCACCCTGCCCTCTCTCCTCCCCGAAGTGTCGGGGGAGACGGGAGACTTTGCCGCCAGACAGCTGTTTGCATCCCAGTAGGACCTGGGATGACTCACCTGGCGTCTCCCAGCCTGAGATTCCTTATCTGCAGAGGCAGGTGCCTACTTGGTGAGCTGTCTTGATGACTAAGGGAGCGGAGAGCTCAGGGCCCAGCTGCCCCTCCCCCAGGCTGGCTGCCACTGCCCGTCGGCCCTGCCCCAGACCCCTGCAGCCATTGTCCTGCTGCTGCCTCCTTGCCAAGTGACCCCTCCCTGTCACCAGGGCCACGTGGCCCACAAGGGGGTTGGGTCAGCATCACGTCCACTGCACCCCAACCCGGGTGTTCTGTGTCACCCCTGGGGGCGCGGGGGAGGCCAAGTCAGGCGGGTGTGCGGGGATGACACACAATGGCGCTGTCTCCTTCGGTAAAAATCCTCCCAGAAGCCCTGCTGGTGGGTCCTCAGCCCTTCTTCAGAAACGGGAAAATGGACCAGAGGCAAGGGACAAGCGCACTGTCACCGGCCCCCGTGGGCCCGAGCTGGGCTCATTGGCGGCCGTTCCTCGTCCCCAGGAAGCGACAGAGATGGACAGGAGGTCAGAGATGGTGTGAGGCAGGCGGGGTTTAAGCAGGAGATGGAGGGGCTCCCCTGCCCGGTGGGCAGGCCCCTCACGTCCATTCCCGCTGGGCACCCTGGCACAGGGCGGGCAGAGCTGGGCTCGAGCCTAGCCCTTCCGTCCTCCAGTCCACCACTCTGCTCTGCCGAGCCTCAGAGGCCTTCAGGCGGCCCCCCAGCCTGAGCAGGGCGGGTGCGCTGGGCACTGCACCCCCCAGGGATGCTGCTCATGGACATCGTGTAACGTGTGGCGTGGGTGAGGAGTGTGGGCCCCTGGGAAGGGCTGGGGTCAGAGGGCTGGGTGCCCTCGAGGCCGGGTAGAGGAGAGGGAGGTTCTAGGGGACCCACCGAGGAGAGCTAAGGGCGGTGGTCTTTGTCAGCGCAGGAGCCTGTCAACCTGTGGCCACGGCCCAAGTTCCCCTGCGCTGGGCTCAGGTCTCTGCCCCTGTGACATCCCTGGGTGAGTGGCAGCCGGGGAAGGTCCGGCAGGGGATGGCCACCCAGTGTCCTGCCTCACCTGCCCCCGGCCCTCCCCTTCGCTTTGTTCCCACAGTGGGGTCATTGAAGAAGAATTTCGTTCAGAGCCTCCAAGGCAGCCTGTTTGTTTTCCAACCTGCTGGGCTGACCTTCCCGACAGGGCCACGTGCTTTGTGCCGGGGCCCCGTGGGGAGGGCTGGTAGGGAGGGGCCCTGGCCCGGGGTGAGGGGGCCCTCAGCTCTCCCCACCCCACTCACTGGCCGTCCCTCAGTCCTGTAAGAGCCATGACTCTTTTTTGCTTCCGGGAAGCATAAGATGGGATCTAGCAGGGACAGCAGGAAGGGCAGGTGTGTTTCGCGGGTGAGCCTGCTGGGCGCCCCGAAAATGCAGAACAGATGCTCCCTTCGGTGGCAGTTACCGTGAGAGCCGGCCGGGTGACAGGGCTTCAGCAGGGACACGCCAGGCCGGGCCCCCGCCCTCCTGAGGCTCGCAGCCCAGGAAGGCAGACCCACCTCACGCAGCGAATTAGGTGTATTTATACTTAGGGAACGACAGACACACCAGGGCGGCGAGGGCAGTGAGGGCAGTGGGGCTGCGGTTTCGGGGCCCGTCACCAGCTCCGTCTTTCATCTGCTGGTGCCGCGTGGAAGGGAGTTCAGGACTGGGGTGGATCAGAAGCTGCGGGCGGCTCTGTACCCGCCTGCTGTGTGAACTCGAGATGGCCACACCCCTTCTCCACACAGCTCCTCTTGCAGAAGAAAGGTCATCAGCCTGGGTGTTATTTATGACCCCTTCTAGCTCTGAAATTAGACAATTCAGAGAATTTTGAAGACGGAATGGCGTTGACCTTGGAGTGAGCAAAAGCCTCTTCACCCCCACCCCTCTGCCGGCACCCCCGTCATGCACGTCCGGCTTGCTCTTCTCCAGCGGCCCCCAGACGCTGGCAGGACCGGGCCTCAGGCTCGGGGTCGAGGGCTCGGCATGGCAGGTGTCGGGCTGTGTGCTTGGGAGGACGGGCCACGGAGCTCCAGGGCCGGGGAGGCCGGATCAGCATCACGCCCCCTGGGGTGCCGGGGACTCAAGCTGGCTTCACTTTACCCAGCAGCGCTGCCTGGGCCCCGGGGTCTGGAGTGTCCTGTGCATGCGTCACCAGGGCCGTGGCCTTCCCAGACCAGCGAAGGCAGGTATGGGATGGGGGCTGTGCAGACGGTGAGCGGGACGCGGGGGGCTGAGGACGAGGTTGCCTCCGCATGGGACTCGGTCACAGGTTACCTGGTGGAACCTCAAGGCGCACCGCAGGCAGTTCTGATACGTCACAGACTCCTGCCTGAGCCTCTAGGGTGGAGGGGGACGGCGACCGAACACACTGTCTGGCCTGGGCTTCAAAGGCGGTCTTTACCCACGGCACGTGCTGAAGAATATTCGTAGCTTATTGGGGGAGAAGCAGAAACAGGAGTGGAGTTCGAGCCAGTGCAGACCCTGGCAAGCCTCGTTCAGGAGGCCTGACTCTCAGGACCTCGGCCCAGCTCCTTCCCGGCACATGGAACGGTAGCGTGTCCCCTGCTTGCAGCTCAGTGTCACTCCGAGAGTTAAGTCCAACGTGATACGGTGACAGCGCGCCAAGGTGAGGTAGCGGCAGTGTTCAAGTTGCCACGTCCCCCCTCTCTGCCTGTCATACGTAAGAGCTGTGGGTTTGCTCACTTAGTCTTTCAACAAACGTGGCTGAGTGCCCGGTGAGTGCAGCAGCTTCTGCGTGGCTGGTGACTAAGCTCCATCCGCACTGGCGTCCCCACTGAGACCTGGGGACGTTAAATTTGGTGAACCATTAAACCATGGAAATGGCTCCCTCTCCCTGGGCCTCTGGGCTCATGTGGGTCTTTCTGGCTGAGTCACTTTTGTTCTGAACCCCACCTCCCACATCAAGCTCTGAGGGCTGAGGAGGGCTGGGGGGGATGAGGTGCCGATGTCAGCACTTGGTGAGGAGCCCCCAACCCCGGGTGTTCTTGTGCCCTGGGGCTTGCAGAAGACTGGTGGCATTGGTCCGCAGCACCCGGCTGGAACATTCTGATACCACTCTGAGGACGCGTCCTTTGTAGCTCAGGGTGGTGACCCCAAGTCCTCTCCCTACTTTCCCTCCTCCGCCCGTTCCTGAAAGCGGGCTGTGACTTGGCATTGTTGGCAGAGAAACATTCTTCCATGAGGGGCTCTCCTCGCAAAAGAGGAGCTGCTGAGCCTGAGATGGACCCTCAAGCCTGGGCAGGCTGGCGCCCTGGCCTCAGTGGCCCCTTCCTTGCTCTGAGCACAGTGGAGGGGTGTCCAGAAGCCAGCTGACTGCCAGAAACCAATTTAAATTCCTGCTAAAAGCAGTCACCTGATTCCACCTGCTCTCCTAGGTGCTGGATGCCCTCGCCAACCCCCCGGCAGCTCTGCTAGTTCTGGGCAGGGGAGCGGAGCATTGGGCAGACGCAGTGATGCTGTCCCCGGCTGTGTCACCAGCCAGCTGGCTACTGGAGCTTGATTCTTCTCGGCGGGGGTGTGTGCCATGTCCTCCAGGCTCACCAGTGTGGTTTTAGTCCTGCCATCTCTGGTTCCACATGCCGGGCCGCAGTGACCCACTGGTGGTCCAGGTCATGAGTGTCCCGGGCATGCAGCGTGCTGCAGTCATTCTGCATGGCTGCTTTGGCATCTCGTGTCCTGCAGCTGTGAAATGAGGGCCGGCAGGACGCTGGGTGACATGGAGCTCCCTTATTCCGTTATTCTGTGTCCGGAGGAGCACAGGGCAGCTGACTTGTAGGGATGATTGTGGAAGTGCCTTTTGGGGGAGGCAGAGAGGTCATCTTTGGGTGGTTGGTGGAGACGTTGCCATTGGCAGTTGAAATGTTTGACTACTTAGCAGGCCAATTGTAAAGTTTGTCTCTGGGACATCTACCTCCTGATTTGCACCATTCACATGTGTATTGCTTGTTTATCCGTCCATCCGTCCATCCGTCCATCCACCTGTCCATATGTCCGTCTTTCCATCTGTCTGTCCATCTGTCCATCCATCTTTCCATCCATCCATCTGTCCGTCCGTCCATCTGTCCGTCCATCCATCTATCCATCCGTCTGTCCATCCATCCATCCATCTTTCCTTTCATCCATCCATCCGTCTATCCATCTGTCCATCCACCCGTCCACCCATCCACCACCCATCCATCCATCGATCCACCCCATCCGTCCATCCGTCCATCTGTCCATCCATCCATCCATCCATCCATTTTTCCATCCATCCATCCGTCCGTCCGTCTATCCATCTGTCCATCTGTCCATCCACCCGTCCATCCATCCGTACGTCCATCCTGCACTTCTATATATATATATCTTTATTGAAGTCTAGTTGTTTTACAATGTTGTGTTAGTTTCAGGTGTACAGCGTACACGTCTATATTTGAACTTCTCCTTTGTGCCACTGCTTTTCAGGGCCTTCATGCTGCCCTTCTGGCATAGGGCAACTGGAACTCAACTCTATGTTTCCAAATCCTTTCTCAGCTGCCCCCTTTCTGCCTTAAAACTGACCTCTCCGGCATCCATTCCTTTACGGGTCTGGGGGTGTAATACCTGGTTACATCTACGCGGTCTCAGGCAGGTTCAGTGCACAAGCAGAAAGGGAGCAGCAGGCTACTGTAGGGGAAGGAGACTGAGTGCAGGAATCGGGGGCTTACACAGCCACTGGCAGAGAAGGAGTGGTGGGGTCACCAGACCCCCCCCCCCCACTCATGGTCACACCACCAGAGTGGGAGGTCACCCAGACTTCAAGAAGTCTGCAAATGTCAATGGACCCCGTGACGTGGTCCCAGACCCTGCAAGAAGAGGGTTTCTTTCTCTCCCGTTCCAGCTCCGCTCTGAGTGTGGAACATAATTTTCATCCCGAGCCCTCCCCGCAGAGGAGTCTGGGAAATGTAGTTTTCAGCCGCCCAGGCTCCGCGGAACAGGAAGACACTGGAAGAGCCTGAGTGAGCCCAGGCCTGGTGCCCGCCGCTCTTGGGGGCTCCCAGCGCGGGGGCGATCCCTGTCACGACCAGGGTTACGTGGAAGCCACCAGGCTCTGTTTCCACGAAGCCCTTGGAGCTGCCTTGCTCATGTCACCTGTGGTTCTCAGGTGGGGAGGGGCCCCCGGTAGGGTGCACGGGCTGCACGGTCAGTTCCTTTTCTGTCTTCCCTGAACCAGTGGACCACGGTGTTCCCCAGGGAGCCCCGGGACGTTCTCTGCTCGGAGGGAGGGGCCAGGAGAAGGCTCTGGTGTCCCAGGAACTGTGCTGGGCTGTTTCCCAGAGGAAGTGGCCCTGAGATGTTCTCCCTGGGGGGTGATGCTGGGCTCAAGACCCCGCCCACTTGTCCCCAAAGCTGGTGCTGTCTCCCAGCGGAATTCTTGAGCTGATAGAGGAACCAAGGCTCCCAGTTCAAAGAGGGGGTCTCTGGCGTCCCCAGGGAGGAGAGACCATGGAAGCCATTACCACACTTTTTATGAAATGAAAAAAATACTTTTTTAGTTCTGGCACAAGCAGGAGGGGTGGCATTGGGCCTGGAAATGTTGGCGGCCTTTTCAGCTTGTTCCAACAGAGGTCCATAAACATGGCCTGGAAAGCTTCTGGGAAACAGCTCTCTCTGCTGGCCATGGAAGAAGCAGGTCCGCAAGCCTGCGCATCTGGGAAGAGCATCACGTCCGTTGGGTTGTGAGTCCCAGACGCCCAGCCCGGATCTTTGATGCCTCTCCTGGCCACAGCCAACCTTGGAGCCGACCATCTCAGAGATGAGCCAGAGCTTGGCTGTGCCACAGGGCAGGTGAGCCAGCGGCTGGCACGGCCATCTCTCCCCATAGGCCAAGTCGAGGCCCTGGGCTGTGCCAGGCACCTGCGTCTGGCTCTGCTTCTGATATCAAGTGGACAAGCTTCTGGTGGGGGGGGGTGGGGGCGCAGGGTGGGAGGGGTCGCTGGTGCCAAGCGCTTCGGAGGTGCCACCCACGCGCAAGGGGCTGACCCCCCTGCGTGGGGGGAGGGCTCTGGGCAGGAGCTTGAAGCCCCCCAGGAGAATCAGAGAGGCCCTGAGAAGCAGCAACTCTATTCGTGGTGGACGCCAGCCTGGACCAAGGGTGTCCTGGGTCCCTACCGTGCCCCTCCCTCTGCAGAGGTGGGAAATCCTCATCCCCCAGGTTTCTGGTCCCTTGATTAAAGTGACAGAGGTGTGCAGCAAAGCCGAGTTGTAGAAATGACACCGCTGGAACAGGGGACCTCAGAACCCTGGAATCTGGGCATTACGGTGCCTTGCAGGGAACTGTGGGCGGGGCCGGGGGTTGGTGTGTGTTTAGTGATGGAGAGCAGCTTCAATTCGCCTCCACCCTGGTCCCCCTCAGAGCCTGGCCCAACCTGCCGTCCTACCCTCATGCCCAGCTCCTCATGGTGGGGATGGCCTACAGGGCACCGTCCCCCCCTTCCTCTGGCACCGTCCACCATGCCTGCCCTAAACGCCCCGCCCGGCACCTGCTCCCCTTCCAGGCTTCCATCTGGGTGATTCTCTTGCTAAGGACTTACCTGGACACGCAGCGGGGCTGCATGGCCACCCACCCCCGACAGCTGTGCTGGGTTCCACATGCAACAGCTTGGCTGCAGGATTGCTCAGAACCCGGCCAAGGGGAAACCGGCCTTGGTGGTCCTTTCTCACCTCCAAAGCTTTCACCCTTGTTAAAAAGGTGGAACTTTCCTCTTGAGCGAGTCCCAGGCATGTAACGACCCTCTGGGGAGGAAGGTCAGTGGGCCGGGGAACTGAATAGTTAAGGAGCCCGGAGACCCCAGGGGCAAGCTTGTGTCAGCCCGCTGTTGCACCCAGCAGTGGATGTGGACTTTTAGTAGCAAGTGTCAGCATCTAACCCAAATTGGCATAAGCATGATGACAGCCTGTTGGTTTGTGTAGATGAGTTTTCTTCAGGCACGGCTTGATCCAGGAGCCCAAGCTGTGTGGCGGGAGTCTGTCTGTCCACATCCTCAGACAGGCGCTCCCCCAACCCCCAGAAGACAGCCACCTGCAGCTGCAGGTTCATCATCCATGAGTGAAGGCAGCAGAGCAGAGAGGAAAAAGCCCCGGGATGGAGCTTCCTTGGCCTGGTCCAGTCACATGCCCAGCCCTGGACCAAGCCCCAGGGACAGGGTGGTGCTGTGCTCTGATTGGCCAGAGAGGCCCACATGCCCCAGTGGAGGGGGTGTGGCAGCCCCACCCACACCCACATGGATAGGCGGGTGCTGGCCACTGGGTTCCCCAAAAGCCCAGCTGCACAGATGTCCTGTCACGCTGACTCCAAGTTCGAGTTTACTTTGTCTGCCTGGACTCCCAGGACTCTTGTTTGTAGTAGCGTGAGCTGAACTTTCCACACGAAACTGGCTTTGTTTAGGGCAGGGGGGCGTGTGGATCGCAAGCCTGTGGTCCTCATAGCCTGGAGGTCTGGGGTCTTTCTGATGTGGTTGGGGCATGTGCAGGCACATGGAGGCTATGTTTTGCATTTGTGGGGGATGGTTGAGCTCACCAGAATGCCAGCTTCTCCCCTGCCATCAGGGGCTGCTCCCTTCTCTGTGGGGCCCTGGAGGGAGGTCAGGAACTTTCCAGAAGCGATGCAGGGACCCGCCCCTCTCTTGCCCTTGGTTCTGCGCTGTCTTGCCCTGTATGCGCCAGTCTTCTGGGGGCAGATAGAATCTGGCTATCTGTGTAAACTGTTATGGGGAAATTAAGTTTTAATTGGATGGGGGCGGGGGATAAAATGTGCCAGGGGCATGCCCGCTGTTCTCGGTGGCACCCAGGAGGGGCACACGCTCCGGCAGTTACATAACAGATTTCGTGAGCTGTCAGTCACTCCCGTTTCGTGGGACCAGCCTTTATAAAGCTGCTTCCATCAGCTGTGGGATCTAACACCGCCTTTCAGCTTGTGTTTGGGGTGGCTCTTCTTTGACACGAATGAGGAGAGGTGTCCGGGAACCCGAGGCTTGTACGGCACTTGGGGAAACAAAGAGCAACGTGAGTGCAAAATCAGGGAGGCTTTGCTCCTGGTGGGTGGCTGCTTGCAGGGACCAGGTCGGGAACATTTCTGGCCGTGTGCATTTCTACAAAGTGGGGTGTCCTGCCCCCAAGAGCACCCAGTTTCTGAGCTGATCCCTTGGTATCTATCTCCTGAGTGTCAGAGATTGAGGTGTGGATGAAGGGAGGTGGTGAAGGTTGGTTTCCAGCTCATCTAAACCCTCCGGGGGCTCACCAGAGGGTGGGCCTGCCCCGTGGGCACTCGCTTCCTGCCCGTGGCTAACCTGCACCTCCTCTTTGTCCTTTCAGCTCAGCCAGCAGATCTCCTGAAGGTTCTAGATTTTCACAACCTGCCTGACGGAATAACCAAGACCACAGGCTTCTGTGCAGTGCGGCGATCTTCCAAAGGCCCGGATGTCGCTTACAGGGTCACAAAAGATGCCCAACTCAGCGCGCCCACCAAGCAGCTGTACCCTGGTGAGAGATGGCGTGTGTGCCTGGTGGGGTGCGGCTCCATCTCCCGCCCCCAGCCAGGGAGCAGAGCCGGGAGCCGGCGGGGTGGAGAAACGTGCTTGGTTTTCCGCGAATGAGCCTGGTTTGATGTCAGGGTAGTGAAGACACAACCCGGCACCCCTCACCGTCCACCACCAAAGGGACAGCGGGGCCACACCTGTTGACACTGCTTCTCCAAGCAGGTGTCTCTCCAGCTGTGGACAGGCTGTCAGGACTCCAAAGGCAAAAAGGAGATGGATGGTTCCCGGGTGACGGGGTTAAGAGAAACCCTGGGGTCACGGGAAAGGAAACGCTTCCAGACAGAAGCTTAACTGGGGGCGAGGACATTAAGAGACACGTGAATCAGATGTCACGGCTCCCAGCAAGAGAGTGCAGGCTCTTAATGAGAATCCATTGCCCAGTGTCACATCGCTGCTTTTAGTTACGTACCCACAGCGGGAAGTGACGTTTGCTGCTCGGATGCGGCATCCAGGTGGTCCCTGACTGCCCCCCTCACACCCTCGGGGCCTGGACCGGCTGACTAGGCCCAGGTTTGATTACCTCTCCCTCCACCTCAAAGGAGTTCTTCTTCCTGACTCACATCAGAAAGGGCCCAGGGGACCTTGGGCAGATGAACTCACCTCAGGAGGTGTCTTGCAATCGTTAGAAGACCATACGACATCGTTTTGGTGACTGCATTATGCACCCTGGACGTTGAGCCCTGAATCGGGCAACCTTTTGACAAGTAACGGCGTCTCTGTTTCATCACATCCCCCCTGGGGCCCGGAAGGACACACTCCTTCAGGGGCTGCATTGGGCTCCCTCTAACCCTTTCACTCATAACTCTGCTTCACCCCAGCTGTTTTCTCAGCTTTCCTTTAAATCCAGTGGGGACTTTTAAGGGTTTGTCTCTGCGAGAGGGGCAGGGTCTGCTCTTTCCAGGAATGTCATTTGGGGTCGGTGAGATCTGTCCGGGGCCCTGAGCCCCATCACTATCTTAAAGAGCCCCCCCGCTTTACCGCCTTTGGGAGCCAGACATCCCCCTTCCAGAGCGTTTGACCATCCTTGAAGACAGGGGTCACTGCCAGGGCTCCTGGGTCACTCGCCACAAAGAACCGCGGGGATTTCACTTTCCCTCACGGCCAGAGGAGTGTTTCTTATCCTTTCTTGGGGCCAGCGTATCTTTTAGAATCACCCAGAAGTTGTCTGCTCGCCCGCCCCGAGTCCCCAGTTTAGAATTCCTGTCCTAGGGGGACTGAGGGGCTGGGGGCAGGGGAGGCTTGTGAGAGCTGACGGCCCCAGACAATGGTGACTGCACTTTGGGACAGACACCCACTGCCTGACGTGTGTGTGACGTGGTCACCTTCCAAGGCCGTCCTGTGGAATTAGGTGTCCTACCTCGAGGTCATCTGTAGTTGCTTTGCTGAAAATTAGTTAAATCTGATCCCTGCCACCCAGTTCAGGGTCACAACCAATTCATCGGAGTTAGTACCCCTGCCCACCCCCCGGACCCCGGTTATCTTGGGGCGAGAAATGTCAGAGGGTCTCAGAATACAGGCCAGTTATTGGAGATCTGGTATGAATTCCTCAACAGCAGACAGGGATCTATTTTTTTTTTTTTTTTTTTTTGCGGTGCACGGGCCTCTCACCGTTGTGGCCTCTCCCGTTGCGGAGCACAGGCTCCGGACGCGCAGGCTCAGCGGCCATGGCTCACGGGCCCAGCCGCTCAGCGGCACGTGGGATCCTCCCGGACCGGGGCACGAACCCGCGTCCCCTGCATCGGCAGGCAGACTCTCAACCACTGTGCCACCAGGGAAGCCCAGGGATCTTTTTTTTTAAGCCCACATTTTTCCTAACCTGTCAAATTAGGATATTGATTAGATCCTCAAAGAGTTTAAAAGGCTGTTACAGGGCCTCCTAGCCATCATTAGCTTATGGGGCACAATGGGTCCATCTGTAATGATTGTCTCATTAATGCCAGATAGAACCGGAGGTCTTTGGGGATGATTTAAGTGGGAACTTCTGGGGGGTCTTTCCTGCAGGCCCCAGGGTTGATGAAACCATACAGCCTCTCTGGCCTTTCCTGTCTTGGAAACCTCGGAAGGGGCACCCACCTGTCTTGCTTTTTGCTTGGCCTCCTGGGAGCCGTGGCGTCTGGCTGCGTTTTGGATACTGTGTCTGCTGGGCAGCTGCAGAGGGAAGGGGTGGTGTGGTCAGGTGGCCCCAGCCGGGCCGAGGCCGTGGTGGCCTGAGTTGAGCATAGACGTTTTAAACGTCTCAGTGCAAAGGAGGTCCGGGTCCGCGTGACCTCTCCGTAACGAGAAAACCCCCATCGTTCTCCCGAGAGGCCACCTGGATTCTCTGGGGATGCAGGCGCCCCTGTGCAGGCCGGGTGGGTCTGGGTCGTGGATGCGGGCTTGGGGGCCAAAACTGAGCAGGGATCTGGGAGCCTTTGCAGGACCTGTCCCCCTTCCCCAGCCCAGACGCCGGCCTCACCCAGTCATTGATTCTCCCACTTAGTACAGATCGCCTGCGATCCAGGCCGTTTCTTTTGGGGAAATCAAGGTTCCTTGGGCTGGGGTTCTTCAGAGGACTCGCCCCCCTTCCCAGCAGGTGAAGAGAAGCAGGTTGGTTTCTCTGCACTTGCCGGCAAGACGGGGCCTACTGTTCCTGCCCGATCCTAAGGGGATTTTCTAGTCTTGCTTAGAGCCTGTAATCCGGGTTCTGAATCACCAGGGCCAGGAGTGCAACTCCAGGTTACTGACCTTGACGGTTGGCGCTGGGTGGTCCTGACACTGGGTAGACCAGGCCGTAAGGACTAAAGCGGAACCCGGGACGGTGACGCTTTGGGGGAAGTGGAGGCCACCAACAAACCGGAGAGGATTGCACAGCTTGCCTGGAGCGGGGCGTTTCCTGGGCCTCTGCCTGCGGGCGTGGCGGGCAGCACGTCAACGTAAGGCTGGCCTGAGACCCTAGAAGAAGCCGTCATGGGCCCTCCCTGAATGCAGGAGGCAGGCGTGTCCCATGAGGCTGCCCCGGCCCCTGGGGCTGTGCCCCTGTGTCCCGGCACCACGGGCCTGCAGCCATCACCGAGGTCCAGCCATCCCCTCCGAAGACATCCAGGCAAGCCAGCCTCCCCGTGGTCACGCGGCCCCCTCCTCTGCTCTCGTGCCTAGGATTGGGGTCCTCTCCCCATTTCGCACTCCCTCTGGTAACTTCGGGGCCGCTGAGACTCCCTTCCTGCTCAGGATCTGAGACGGGGCCTGGGCATAGTTATGGCCCCCACTCACTCTTCCGCCTTCACTCCAGGCCTGCCCTGCACCGTGGGGCGGGACCTCCAGAATCAGCCTCTGTCCAGCAGAACCTGTAACTGTTGGCTTAGTAGGGTTCAGTTTAGTAGCAGATGCACTTATTAAGCGCCCACTGTACACCTAAACTGCTCCGTGTCTTTGGGCTTCAGCCCGGGTGGAAAGGAAATGGTCTAAGGAAGTAACTGGGCCTCTTGCTCAGCTCACCCCTCAGTTTTGACTTCTCTCTGAGAAACAAAACATGAAGCGCTGGATAGCAGACGAGTTTCTCCCAGACAGTGTAGATTATAAAGCGTGTCAGCGTCCGGCTCACGTCCAGACGAGAATGAATGGTCTCTACAGTGACAACAAATCCTTTGTTATTTTGCCAGGAGGGAGATGAATATTACACGTAATTTCTCCTTTCAGCTTATCTGAGCTGAGAACGTGTGTTACTGTAGCGATTTAAGAATTGGGAGGCAGCGTCTGAATGAGTCGGGAGCGAGGGCGTTCGTGGTCCTGGGTGGTGCGTCACGCTGCAGGGAGGGGGAGGGGCCCTCGCACGTCCGCTCTTCTCGTTGTCTGAGGCAGGGGGGTGACTGTAAGAGGCACGGAGTCATCACGAAGTGGGGACGGGAGGCAGGCAACCCTTGAGATGAGATGAGTGAGGGGCTCACGGACTCACTTGGTGATTGTAGTCTATCCTGGACGTGAGCAGGGACCTCTGAGATGCTTGGGGTCAGACACCACCCTGGGCCCCTTAGTGCCCGCTCACCCCCAGGGACCAAAGGGCCACCACTGAGGTCCTGGCCTGGCTGGGGTCTCCCCCTGGGGCCTGCACGCAAACCCCCTCCCCTACCACGGCCGTTCACTCGGGGCGCGATCTCTGATTCCCTCTCACATCCCACGTTTAGAGGGCAGCGTGGAGGGACAGCTGTGATGGTAGTGGCCTCCACGGGCCTCTTTCCAAATGGCTTCCTGTCCGTGGAAGGGCAGCCTGAGTTGGTCCCTCAATGAAGCCAGCCTTTCCTCAGACAGATGACCACACTGACCTCCTCACCCTCCACCTGGACCTGGCAAACTTTGCTGGATATGGTGGCGCTCAGACATTTGCTGCACATCTGCCCCTTGATCAAACTGTTCCTGCAGCCTTTCCCTAACAGCACATGGCCAAACCTACCCCCTCTCCGGGAGCGGAGGCATCCAGCTGGTTCCTGCCCCGGGGGATGGGCTGGGCCACGGTGCTGAGCACAGCAAACAGACCCCAACTTCTAGCTCCTTAACATGGGGCCAGATTCTGCCCAGGCTGTGAGCCTTGGGCCTTTCCAGATCCGCACCTTAGCCAGAGCTTTGGGGGCCGTGGGATGGATTTCTCCACCTGCTCTCCATCACGGCCTTGAAAACTCACACAACTCTGTTGGCTTTTGGGGTTTGGTTTCTCTGCCTGAAGCTGCCGTGGCCCCTCTTGTCCTCACGCTAGAGAGACCGTGTGTCTACCCTGGGTCCTCCAGGGGCTGCAGGGGCAGTTCTTTTCGTGGCATCCCCCCTCCCCTCAGCAGGGCATCAGCAGCGCTCACAGGGACCAGCAGAGCCCAGCTGCCCCGCCGTGCAGCAGTTCCGCCAGCAGAGGGCGCCCAAGGATAGCATCCCCACTGAAAGCTGCATTGACACCCCCCCACGCCCCTCCCACCCCCCGCTCTGCCACGCGGGCCATCTGGTTGACCTTGTTACAGTTCTAAAGAAGGGGTGGGTCTGATGATGGGCTCTGTCCTTGCCCAGGACCGTGGGCTGGGCTTCAGCGCTCTGCAGCGAGGCAGCTTCAGCCGCAGGGCCTTGTCCTTACTCTGTCGGGTGTCCCCGTTGACACTCCTCGGGCTCGCTTCTTCGGCCTGGTTCTGAGAAGCACACTGACTTGGGTTGAGCCTTCCTGGCTGTGCATCCAGCTCCCTTGTCAGCCCCGGGCCCTCGCTCTCGGGGGAATTGCATATTGCACACAGAAAGAACCAGGATGGATGGAAGGAGGGGGCTGAGATTTCCTCTCCCGTCCGTGGAGGCAGGGCGTGAAGGGCGTGTGTGTGGAGGATTCTGGAGCAGCCTTGTGCCCTCGGCAGGGCCAGCGCGGGTCTGGCTTTTAATGGCCTCAAATTGTTTCTGGCCTGTGTTGTAAGAAACCCTCCCTCCCACCAACATACCAGGGTTTGGGTTTTCCTTTTAAATTTGAAGTCTTCTGATTTATTTCACTTTTTCTCTGATTTGCATGTCAACCAGGAAATGTCAAGAAGTGCAATTCTCGTCATGATTCCCTGCCTCTTGCCTTCCTTCCCCTCTTCTCTCTCGCCTCCCTCCCTCCAGAGGGCGCAAAATGAGACACACTCTGCCAGGCACAGCTCTAGGCACTGCGGAGGGTAAAAGACGCGTCTAAAACAGCGCCTGCCCAGAGGAAGCTCACATTCTAGAAAGTTCTAAGAAGGATTTATACCTAGATATATTGAGGTGTGGGAACTGAAAAAGATAGCAGTGAAGGCTCACAGTTGGAAGGACCAATCAGGTTTGCATTTGGACTGAGCCTCGGAGGGGGTAGGTTTGACCATGTGGTGTTAGGGGAAGGCTGCAGGAACAGTTTGATCAAGGGGCAGCTGTGCAGCAAATGCACCACCATATCCAGCAGATGTTGCCAGGTCCCTGAGCTGGTTTGTTTGCAGAGAGCTGTGGCTGGGCACGGTTGGGGGCTTCCCGACTGCCTTGTCTCTGTCCTCTGTTCCAGCATCTACATTTCCCGAGGACTTCTCCATTCTAACCACTGTGAAAGCCAAGAAGGGCAGCCAGGCCTTCCTGGTCTCCATCTACAATGAGCAGGGCATCCAGCAGATCGGCCTGGAGATGGGCCGCTCTCCGGTCTTCCTCTATGAGGACCACACAGGGAAACCGGGGCCGGAGGACTACCCCCTCTTCAGAGGCATCAACCTGTCAGATGGCAAGTAAGTGGCACCACTCAGCAACCCACTCCTTCTCCTGCTGGAGGGTCGGGGCAGGTCACCTAAAGCCCCCGGCCGAACTGGGGACCTTATAGCAGAATGTGCTTTATATAGCAGGATGGTGCTGACACGCCCGCAGGTCGGAAAGAGCACTGGGCTTGGAGTCCTGGGAGCTGGGTCTTGGTCTGGACGCATCCTCTGTGGCTCTGGGGAGGCCTTCTTCTCCCTGGGCCTCCACGTCCCCTTTGTAAAATGCACTGAGCTGTATCAAAGGCTAGCCTCTTAGTGTCCGAAGGGACACGGGAGACTGTGTAGTTATACCCAACTTCTTCCAGAAAGGATTTAAGGCATCCTCAAGGATACAGACACAGATGTGAGAGTGAATGATGTTTTAAGAAAAGAAAAAGGAGTCAGGTCTTTCCAGAATTCTCTGTTGGATGCATCCCTAAACCCCGGTAGTTTGAAATTAATTGGCTGACACGTCTGAGGCCACGTGCTGTGATCCTTGAAGACCTCAGGCCATGATTTCTGCATTTCTAATTGAGAGTTTCACGTAGATCCATCAGTCCCACCATTTCCTGTCAGACTCGGTTTCTCGGGCAGCCTGCATTTGCTGTTGGGGGTTGAGATGGTACACAGGGAAGTACTGTCAGGTCTCCCCGCCCTTGACCCACTGACCAGCCCACTCCAGGGTTCAGGGCTGTGCTCCGGGCTGCACAGCTGGTCTCATCCCAGAGATGAGAGACCTGATTTTTGAGTCCAGTGGGTCTCACGTGGCACGCGGTGTGGACCTGCGCCCGCGGCTGTCTGCCCGCAGAGGCTCAGCTCTGAACTGCTCAGCCCCGTGACACGGCAGGAAAGAGATGTCCTCCTGGGTCCCCAGGGACTTGCGGTTGAGGCAGTCGTGTTGGTACTTCGTGACCCCCGCCCCCCTTCACCTGCCTGGCGGTCTGTTTCTTTGCAGGTGGCACAGAATTGCTCTCAGTATCCACAGGAAGAATGTCACCTTGGTCCTGGACTGCAAGAAGAAGATGACTACATCCCTGGGCCGCAGCAATCACCCCGTGATAGACGTTAACGGCATCATCGTGTTTGGCACCCGAATTCTGGATGAGGAGGTGTTTGAGGTAAGCAGGGGGCCGGGGGCCTGGGGCCAGCCGAGCCGACGCCGCGTTGCCTGGATCCTGGCGCTCTGCTGGGGGCGGCTGGGGAGGGACCGCCTACTGATGGTTCTGCTTCTGTTAACGGCAGGAGTGATGTCTGCCGGTGGAGACGGGCGGGCGTTCGAACGGGCCCTCGGGCTTTGCGCCGGTGGGGAGGATGAGGTTTGGGTCTCACCTCTCTCGGGGGTCCTACTGGGGCCACGTGCGTAACTATGAGAGGTTCGGGGGCGGGGGAGCTGGCCTCGGTGCAGGCCCGCGGGGCCGGACTCTCCACTGTCTCGTTTGCTGATTCCAGGCCTTGGGCAGGTTGCTCTGACGTTTCTGAGCCTCAGTCTCTCCATCTGTAAAATGGGATCACGCACGCAGCTCCTTCCTATAACGTGGCAAGAATTACGTGGGGCTGAATGGTGTAAAGCACCACGGCCTCCTCATAGTAAGCGCTTGACGTGTGTCAGCCTTGATAGCAACCCAGCGTCGGGGCAGGTGGAAAGGTGGACAGAGCCCAGTTGGTCAGATGTGGCTGAGCAAGGAAACATCAGAACAGCCACGTCTCCGTGGAGGCGGGGGTTGGGGGGATGGATGAACCAGTGTGTGAAGGTGGGTCCGTGGATCCTGCCGAAGTTGGCAGCTGCTCTGCACAGCAGGAGTCCGGGACGGCCGCAGCCTGTGGACAGCAGGGTGGGCTGGGCGCCTGGATTCTGCAGGCACTGCCAAATTTTGCGAGTTATGGCGACGCACCCTCCGAGCATGACTCTGACCACAGTTGCCCAGAGACCCGGGATGAACTGCAGACGGCTGGGCTGTCCTCAGCCAGGCCTGAGCGGCTTTGGGGTCCTCCCGGGGAGCTACTGTCAAAGGCTTGGGGGTCGCCCCGACTGGGATTAAGTTTTTGCCGGTGTAGACCTCTTGCTGGTGGGAGGATCCAGGTAAAGCAGGTGGCTTTGGTGAGCTTCAGGACTTATTTGTAAAACGTGGGTACTGGTAGTGTTGCCTCGAGAGGTGCCGGGGGCTCACCTGGGCTCATCTGAGAAGCGCTGGGCTTGGGCACCTGCTCAGCGCCCGGGAGCCTGGGTCGCTGCCGCCACCCTTGCTCGAGGTCTGAATGCGGAGGTGGGTCCGTGTGCCGAGGCTGGGGTTTGAATTCATGTACCGCGTGGTAGCTTTTCTGCGCTGTTGCCACATCTTCCCGATTTCTAGTGCCTTTTGTGCGCCGATGGTGTGTCTTTTATTGTAACGACTCAGGAAGAAGCTTTATCTGTCTTTTAAAAAAATAAGGATCCTAAACCGAATCCTGCTTCCTTGATTTTCTGAGCCAGTTTTCCCATGAGCACAAGTCTGCTAAGACTCCAGTGCTGTAGGGAAAGCACTAGGGAAGTCAGGGCTGGGTTCAAGCCCCAGCTGCACTGTTTACATGCTGTGAGATCTTGGGTGAAAGCCTCGCCTCTCTGAAATGCTTGTGTGGGTGAGGTGTGTTTAAGGACCACCGAGGCATACGCGTGGCCCACGGCCAGCGTTCCGTAGCTGTTACCCACGTTTATGACTAGAGGAGGAAAACAATTTATAATTACCAAAAAGAAATGGAAGAGAAGAACAAATATCGTATATTAACGCATATACGGGGAATCTAGAAAAACGGTACAGATGAACCAGTTTGCAGGGCAGAAATAGAGACACAGATGTAGAGAACAAACATATGGACACCAAGGGGGGAACGTGGGGTGGAGGGTGGTGGTGGGATGGATTGGGAGATTGGGATTGACATGTATACACTAATATGTAGAAAATAGATAACTTAGAAGAACCTGCTGTATAAAAATAAATAAAATAAAATTCAAATCAAAAAAAAAAGAAGAAATGGATCTCAAATCGGATAACTCTGGTTTCCTCCTCTGTTTAGCCTCCCAGCAATCTGGGTAGGTCTTGCTGTGCGGCTGAGAGCATGCAGGCTTTTGGTGGAATCCGTAGCTCAAAAATACGTGCAGCGTTCTGGGGAGCCCTTCTTCCTGGTCGTGGCTTTCGATTTGAGGGAGAGTGTCCGCCAGGCACCAGAGATTCTTGTTGACCACAAGCTGTTTGCGTTCTGAAGGAGGTGATTCCGTAGCCTTGGACTTCCCGGAAGGCTGTTGGATGTGTCCACATCTGAAAATGTGACCTGTCTTTCCTAATGAAGAGCAGCGAGCTAGAGGTGGTGATGCCCTCGGGGGCCCCAGAGCATCATTTTTTGTTTTTTTATTCAGAGAGCAAGGATAAAGTTGGGTGGGTTGGCCTCGTATCCCCAGCCCCCCTTTGTTTCGTGGCGAGTGAAAGAGAATTTTTATAAATAAAAGTGATTTAACTCTTGACTTTCCAGAAGACTCCAGATAACGACACTTGCCATTATTCACCACTTTGGTTTCTGGAGAAGTGTCTTTAAAAGGAGGGGCCAGCACCATTGAAACCAATTCCCCGGCAGCCGCGTTCTTCCCCGGGAAGGATGACTTTCCCTCATTAAAAGCCAATTTGTCCCGAAGCTCTTGGAGGCTCTGGGGGAGCCGGAAGGATTCTGCGTACTTTGGTGGAGGGCCAAGTCGCTGCTGGTACACGCTGGGTTTTGTGATGTGTGCTGTTTCCAAACAGGGGTTTACTGAACTCTAGAGAGTCTGTTGGGACCACTGGGGTTTTTCCTGGGGTGTGCGTGGGCCAGGGAGGAAGTGGGGTACGTAGCAAGGTCCCCCAGGCCTTCATGCCCTTCATCTCCGGCTGATGGCCTGGAGCCCACACTGAACCTGTCCGAACCCAACGTCCTCATCCGTAAAATGGGCGCGACGGGGCCAGTGCTAGGGGTCGTGGCGTGGCCCGATGGAATCTCTGTAAAATTCCTGCACCTGTGAGGACCATAGCGAACCACACCGACCAGACCCCTGGCAGTCAGAGCGGGCGGCCCACCGTCAGCATCCACCTGCATTTACCTGTCAACCATGGCAGCGGCTGTGACCAAGGTCCGCTCCCTCTATGGTGGCACAGGGTCACGAGCTGTCCCTTATCTCACCGTGCGAGTTAGGTGCTGGACCTCCGCCTTAGAGATGAGGGCCCTGAGCCGTGCAGGGGGTGGAGCCGCCTGGGCTCACGGGGTCCCCCATTCCTGTGCCCAGAAACCCAAAGGGGAAGGGACTGGCTGTGGGTCGTGCTGCCCTGGCCAGGGTGCATGCTCCCGGCCAGAGCCCCCAGGCGGGGACTGTCCCTCAGGGTGCCGTGGTGTGCTGTGGAAGGGGCTCGAGCTGGCTCCCTGGTCACTGCTTTGCCGCCCACCTCGCTGACCTGGCCAAGCCCCCGTCCTTGCCCGCCTATTTCCAGGTGGAGCGTGTGCACTACGGGCTGCCTGAGGACCTGCCTGCGGGGGGCGTCCGCAGTGATGTTCCTGGGGAGCTGCGTGTCCTGTGTCTTCTCCTGGGGTGTACCCGTGCCCTGGGACCAGTGAGCAGCTGGGGGTCCCGGGGCTTCGTCCCACCCCCCAAGGGCCCGCTGTCGGGGGAAGTGGAGGGTATCCTTCGGACCCCTGTGAAGTGGGGTCCTGCGGGCCTCCCTGTGCAGGAGAAAGTGTTGTTTTCACCCCGGGCTTAGAACAAGCTTTGTGTTTTCGGAAACAGACGAGACTGCCGGGAGAGCGAGTGTGTCTGGCAGGAGGGGGAAGTGGCTATATTTCTTCAGTGGCAAACCTGGGTGGGAAGCCAGGCAGGGCCACCAACAGGGCCCTGTGACGACACGCCGCCTGTGTGCTCTGCCCTCCCCGCACCAGAGAGGTTGAGTAACCTACCGAAGGTCACCCAGCAAAACTGCAGCGCAGCGGGGTTGGTCTGTTGTTGCTGAGAGCCGATGGCCTGTCCTGATGTTGTGGCGGGTGTGACAGTCACGGCAGCCCCTGCATCTCTCTATCCACCTGACCAAGGAAACCAGGACCGTCCCCAGCCAGGGCGCATCCCTGGTGGTCCCGACGGTGCCGGTGGGTGCCTGGCCTTGCTCCAGGCAGCTCGGTTCCCATCGTCCTGCACAGGCCCCGGGGACACCGGAGTCCCCTGGCCTGTGGGGTCTGAAGCCCTGGACCCTTCCAGGAAGAGCCAGCATGAGCTGCTAGCAGGGGCAGTGGCTGCCAGAGCTATAGTCTCCCCTGCGTGACTGGTGGCCTGCACAGCACCCTTCCCCGGGCCAGGCTCTCAAACGTGGGACTGAACTGGTGGGCCCTGCACCCGCTCTGGGCTCGCCTGCGGTCCTGGAGCCGGCCGGTGTTCCAGATGGAGGGGTCCGGAGGGTGGGACTGGGGGGTAAGCCAGAGCCTGGTGCTTGGCCAGGGGAGGGCATCTGCTCTGGGTTCTGCAGGGGAAGGGCCCTCCTCTTGGGTCCTCGAATGGAGGGGATCACGGAAGAGGAGACCTGCCCTGGGGGACGGGGAGCCGGTGAGTTCTGGGCCAGGAGCCAAGTCTGCTTTTAAGCTGTTGAATGCTTCAAGGGGCAGCAAGACCAAACAAACTGCAAACTGGAGCTTTTCTCCGCGGGATCCCCGGGTGCTGGCAGGGAGAGAATGGCATTGCGTTCAAGTCACGGTCCTGCCATCTGTCTGCTCCCCTCGGCCGTTTGGAGAGACCCAGTGGTTTACTTAATCCCTGATTCCCTTTTTCCAGGGGCCTGTCTTTTCCACTGACATGGTCCTCCTCGGAATTTAGCTTTCCCGGGGCGGGAACGGGGCCACGGCGGGGGAGGTGCTTTCTCGAGCACAGACTCACCCTCCTTGATGTGAGGGGTGCCTGGCGTCAGGGTCTCGAAGGAGAGGGAGCAGTGAGTTGGTGTCAGAGGCCAAGGCTGTGACCTGTGACCCTTGACTCTGGGAACATCCCGTCACTGATCACTTGCCCAGAGCCCCCTGGGGTGCAGGACACTGGTTGGTCTAGAGGCCACAGAGCAGACAGGCGTGCACCTGGGCGACGAGGGGTGCGGTGATGGGCGAGCTGCAGGGCTGAGTAGCACGAGGACTCCTGTGTCCTGTCCCACCCGGGGACGCTGCTGGAGAAAGCACTCGTCCTGCCGGTGGCGATGAGCCTGGTGCTGGCTGTGTCTGAGCGTGACCCTCATTTGCACTTTACTCCCTTTCTGTCTGCCTTCCCACGGCTTTGTCAGTTTGACCCCAGCGTCTCTCTGGAGAGGGGCTGCAGACACTTCCAGAGTGCGCTTTCCCCTTCCTTGGAAGGTGGTGCATTTGCAGGGTCAGTGGGGCCACTCTGGGTTCACTTTCGTGTCCATTCAGACACAGGTGGGTACGATGGGGATACGGCCAGAGGGCATCTGCGGGCAGCGAGCAGCTCTGCAGGCTTGTCTCGGGGTGTCTCTGCGCTTCCATCCCCACTAGTTGACAGTGTTCACGGGCCGGGTGCCCCTCCCTGGGTCCACGGGTCTTTTTCCAGTTGGCGTTGCTGGGTAGACCGGTGCTGGGCATAGGAGGAGCTGGGCTCTGGAGCCGGACCAGGTGGGAAGCACGGCTCCATCTGGAAAACGGGCCAGTGCGTTCAAGATTGATGCTGAGGTCGGCCTGCTACGCACACAGCGCCCCATGTTCGCAGAGATCAAGACTCAGAGCGAACCATCAAAGACCCCTAACGCATGCTCTGCTCTGGCACGCAGAGCCGCCGTGGAGGGCCCAGTGTCTGCACGGCAGCTCTCACAGTCGAGGCCGTGCACTCGGACCTTAGTCGGTGGTGTGGAAGCTCCCAGGGCTAAGTCTTGGGTCCAAGTCCCCGAGGGGGCAGTTCAGACCCAGGCTTTCCTACTGCAAACCGCACGTCCTGGGCAGGGCCTGGCTGAGGACCTTGTCCACCCCGGTCCCAGCCCTCTCCTTCGCGTCCATCTGTGCATCGCCCGGGATCACTGCCCTGCTGCGTCAGGCCACGTGAGGCAGCAGCCCTGCGCCCAGCGAGGCAGACCCCAGGGAAGCAGAGGGGCGTGAGTGAGTCAAGGTCAGAGGCCCCTCTGCTTCAGCTCTGCCCACTTCACAGGGACCTTCCCCGATTCCTGGCAAGAACAGAGATGTTGCAGTCTCCGTGTGTTTCCTGGGACCCCAGAAACACACGTCTCCACTTTGGTCTCTTGAAAAGACAGGAGTTTATTACTTCCTGGTTCTGGAAGCTGGAACTCTGCAGCCTGAAATGGGTGGGGCAGAGTTCCCAGCAGGGGCTCCAGGGGAGGGTCCTTCCCCCCTCTTCCGGCTTGGAGGGCAGTGGGAGTGGCCAGGCCCAGCAGCAGGTGGAATAATCTGGAGGGGTGCTGCCTCAAGTGGCCTGGCAGGGCAGGGAGGTGCTCCTGGGGAAGCACAAGCCCAGGTGTCCCTGGCTGTGGCCGCATCACTCCCGTCCCTGCTCTGTGCTCACCTGGCCTCTCCTCTCCTCCCTGCGTCTCTGTTCTGTCTGCCTCTTGTAAGGACACAAGTCATTGGGTTCGGGGTCTGTCTTAATCCAGGCTGATTCTCTTCTTGAGACCCATCACTTACCTACACCTGTGAAGACCCTGTTTGCCAGTAAGGCCACATTCCCAGGTTCCAGGGGTGAGGATTTGGCCCTGGGGTGGGGGTCCCTATCCAGCCCACGGCCCAGGCCAGCGTGGGGAGGGGCTGCTCCCCAGTAATGCCTGCGGGGCGCGTGTGGGGAATTAAAAGCGGGTCTCTGGGCGTGCATATTTGCTTGTTTTCAAATCGAGGTTTGTCTCGGGCTGCTGAGTTGTGTCTGCCCAAGGAGGCTGGGGGGTAAGCTCTTGCCGGCTGGAGGGGCTAGGGGGCCAGCCCTGTGCACGGCTCCCGGCTTGAATGGGCGGCTGACTGACCAGTGAAGGCAGTGGGCAGGGAGTTTGAAGTGCGTTTTTGTCTCCAGTTCGGGTGCAGGAGAGGCTGGGCTGTGGGCAAGCCGGGGCCAGGACTCCTCCTGGGGCAGGTGGCCGGCAGCCTGTGGGCTGGGGAGGGTGTGACCACTTAGCAGAGGCTGGTGGGAGCAGGGTGACAGTGAAGGAGTCGCATGATCTCACGTTCAGGTCTCCGCCAAGGGCTTTCGCCTGGAATCGCTCCTCGGGTGGGCAGTGATTTTCAGGGGGTGGGGTGCTCTCCTGGGTCGTGCCGGGTGTTCGTGATCTGCGTTGAGCCCAGCAGTGGGTGGGGGACCTCTCTACCTGGGCCCGGCAAGGAGGGGTCCAGAGAGACCCCAGAGCATCAGGCAGGCCCTGCTTGGCCCATGTGCTTTGGGACCTGGCTCCTTCTGCTGCCTGGCCCGAGAGGGCTGCAGGTCTGTTCCATGGAAACTGAGCAACAGGCCCACGTCCCAACCCGACAGGCTGACGCGGTGCTGGAGGCCGGCCCTGTGGCGTCACGCAGCTTATAGTGGACTCTCTGATCTGTGGCTCCCCAGGGAGGGTGGTGCCCGGTGACCCGCGGGCCGCAGCGGCTCTAGAGGAGGACACTGGGGACGGACTGGGTCGTGTCGGAGGAGGGTCAGGCCGTTGCTGCCGAAGCTCGTGGATGCTGAGTCCCACGGTCCCGCCGGCAGTGGCAGTGGGTGGGATGGGGAGGTGAGGGTGGTGGCCGAGGGGAGCCCACCCACTCGAGCCAGGGAGCTGCCGTTGTGGACGGCTGGAGGGTGAGGGGGTCCTGCCGGTGCATGGCCTCCTTCTTTACCGCAGCCAGCCGCTGAGGGCAGCCCTGGCCTCACTTACCGTCCGCAGGGCCTTGGGCAATCCCGGGACTCAGCCTGCTCACCCTGAAGGTGGGACTGCCGTGCTTGCGGTGACGATGGACGGCCACAGTGCCTGACAAAGTCCTCAGCCCGCCAGCCGGCACTGGGCGTCCCACTGCTGTCGGTGATGCTGGTGGAGGGCCCCTGGCGGGCGGGGGGGACACAGGCGTCGCATGACTTCTCGGGGAGGGAGTTTTCTTCTTAAGATGGTTCTCGTGATAATATGGACTGTCGTTGCTGTTGTTAGTGCGCTGTGCTATAGGCGGGCGGATTCTGAGATGGGAGGGGGGCCTGACGGTCCGCAGGCTCAGCTGGCAGGGAGAGCAGCGGGGATTCGATCCTCACCTGCAAACCTTGGGCGTGGGCCATAGCTGGGCGGCTCTGGGGGTGCAGTGAGACCCTCCTGAGGGGCAGAGGGGAAGGCGCGGAGGGGCTGGCCCCCAGCGCCGTGCCTCCAGGCCTGGAACCCTCGTGACCCCTTCCACCGCCTCCAGGAAAAGAGCCTCCGAGATGGGGGTCAGCGCACGAGGTTGCTGGGTGCCCCCTTCTCGAGGGTGCTCTGGGGTTGGAGGGGGCCGGTGGCGGGGGGACCCGATAACAGTCGTGCAGAGCATTCGTCAGAGGTCTTTGATGGTCTTGATCTCCGAGGACACGGAAAATCCATCTCAGCTCGTTTCTGACTGTGCCCCCGTGGATTTTCCCGGAAGCGCTCAGCTCCGGGAAGCTCAGGTGCGCGTGCGGGCTGCGTTCTTCAGTCTCCTCCACCTGTTGAGTCTTCACAGAGCCCAGGGGATGTGCATTGTGTTGGCTCCGTAGCACCCGTGGGGAACCTGGAGCCCAGAGACGTAAAGCCACCTGCTCAAGGTCACACAGCAGGGAGTTGCAGGGCTGGATTTGGGGCCCAGGTCTGGAGCATTCCCTGGATCAGATGGGGGCTGCTGGGTCCCCAGTGTCAGACTTCTGTCCCTGTCCCTTTGGGGGTCTCACCCTCCAGCCTGATGGAGCCCCTGTTTGCTCACTCCCCTCTCGGGGGTGACCCTCCAGCCGGCCCCTGGTTCTCAGTCCTTCCTGAGCTCCAAGGACTATGCGTGTCTCCCCTCAAAGTGAGCCCCCTCCCCCCCAGGCCTGGCCCTGCTCACTTTCAACCCGGAATCGCCGTTTTCTCTAGTCTGAGCTGCATTTTCCGGGCCCCTCCAGGCGAAGTCTATCCAGCTGCGGCCGGTCCAGAGTCTGTCCGCAAGCAGGTCTTTCCAAAAGGTCCAGGGAGTGACCAGGCGGCAGCCGGGACTTGAGGGCACTGCAGTGACTCTTGACCCTCGTGGAGGCCTGGAATTCTGCAAATCGATTAATATAAATAATTCTACAAGTTAATTCCCCTGAGCACACACCACCCTCCCCAGAGCCCAGCCCCACTGCTTGCAGTTAATGCTCCCGGGAGGCTGTGTTTGAGGCTACTTCTCAGGGATTGGGTCGTGTAGATTGTCCCCATGAGTCAGCCACACGGTGTCACCCCATCCTTCCCACGTCCAGCAGTGTGTGTTTGCAGTCGAGGTTGCCGGGTCCGGGGCAGAGCCTGGGACCTTGGCCGGCGTTGTGCCGCATGGCCTCAGTCTTGAAGTGAGGCTGGATTATGGCACAGAGTCTGCTCAGAACGGGGGTGCTGGCCTGGAGCGTGTGGGGCAGCCTGGGCCTCTAAAATCAACCCCTCCCCACCACTCCCCTGCCTGGCCCCCTGCGGGGAAGCGTGTGTTCTGCATTCAGTGAGTCCTTCTCACGGCTGTGGACCTGCAGAAACACCTGCGCGGGGTCTGTCACAGACAATGCCAAGCTTCTCTCGTTGGTTGACAGAATAAGATGCCGCAGAAAGGTCTTTCAGGTTGGGACCGTGTTCTAGAGCCAAGGAAGTGAAATTCAGTGAAGGTGACTGTGAATTTCTGCACTTGGGTTCAAAACAAGCAGCTGGCAGGTGCGTGATGGGGAGATGCTGGTGTAGGACACTCCCGTGGAGGAGGTGCAGGGGTCTGTGCGTGGCAAGCCCATGGGTGTGATGCGGCGTCACAGTGATACGTCCGGAGCAGAGGGTGGGATGATCGAGGGGCTGGACGTGCGTGGCAGAGACTGAACTGAGACCTGAGGTCCGCACCTAGAGTGGGGCGGCAGGATGGAGACGGAGCTGGTGCCTGAGGTAGAGCGTCTCGTCCAGGGGTGTGGGGTGAGGCAGTGGCAAAGTGAGGACCACGGAACAGGGCGTTCACACGTATGGACCTGCAGCACCAACCTCCTCCACCAGGGCCCAGCTCTGAGGCCACTGCCTCAGGATGCCTTCCTTGACCTTGCCAGGCAGAGGAGGTCACCTGGGCGCCTCCTGAGGAATCAGTGAGAGCTTGAGATTCGCGGTCAAGGGCACTGATTTATTTGTCTTGGTGTCAATAAGCTTATCATAGGGGTGCTAAAAATGCTGGTTGAAAGGGTGAAAGAATGAATAATCAGAGCTGACTGCCTCCAGAGGGAGAGGGTAGTGAGGCTTCGTCAGGGACCCAGGGCTGATGGTCATGGTGGTCGTGGTGGTGGTGATGGGGATGGTAATGATGGTGGAGGTGGTGGTGTTGGTGGTGATGACGGCAATGGTCGTGGTGCTGACGGTAGTGATGTTAACGATGGGGATGGGTGTGGGAGTGGGAATGGTGGTGGTGGCGGTGATGGTGATGGTGGTGGTGATGGTAGAAATGGTGGTGGTGATGGCAGGGATGGCAGTTTCCGCTTTGTCTAGGCCTCACCGGGTGCCAGGCCCACCGAGCATGCTGCGTGTACCATCACGCTTAGTCCTTAGTGAGGTAGATCTTGTTATCTCCTTTGCAAATGCACACTCAGAGGCCTGGGAAGATTCGGTGATGCGCTTAAGGCCCCACAGCCTGCAAGGGGCGGAATCCTGCACCCAGGCCACCTGTGGTCACTGCCTCACCCCTTCCTGCGGTGGTGCCCAGAGTCGTGCTCCTTCCTCTGTGGAGCTTATCACGACAGATGTGTCCCTGTGCTGCGTGGTCAGTCCAGGGCCTACAGGCTTGCTGCTCCGAAAGCCTGGGCTGGGGGAAGGACGGGACAGCTTCATTCACGTGCTGCCTAGGCTGGGCTGCTCACCTAAATGTCTGGAGTGAAATATCTAGGGCCGCGTAGCCAACGGGGAAAGGATGTGAGACCCATGCCCCTTATAGAGTCCGGTGGGCCCGTGAGTCAGCCTGGTCCCTGCCGCTGGCCCTGCTGCCCTGTCCCTTGGTCTGGGGATGAAGTGTCCACTCTCTGAGTTCACTAAGGTGACCCTTTAGTCGCTGTGGCTAGTTTCAGGTCTGATGGGGCTGGGACTTGACCATCCCCCCACCATCCCTGCCCCTGGCCCCTTCGTGGAGACTCAGGTGTGGTGCACACCGCCTGCACCAGTGCAGGTGTGAGGAGACACCAGGGGTGGGTGGCGCAGGTGAGAATTGGGCTGGGACCAGTGGTGGCCACATAGTGGGGGGAAGGCCACAGATACGGACCATGGAGGCGGGACCTGGGGGGCAGCAGGAAGTGGCTTCCAACCGCGTGGAGATCTTTCCTTAGCGCTCACTCACTCACCAGAATGGTGCTTGACTCTTTCTCATGCTGTGGGTGCTGTGAAAATCATAGAAAAAGTGACTTAGACCCCCCTGGCTTGGGTCCTTCCCTTTCCATTGTGTGACCTTTTTTTTGCGGTACGCAGGCCTCTCACTGTTGTGGCCTCTCCCGTTGCGGAGCACAGGCTCCGGACGCGCAGGCTCAGCGGCCATGGCTCACGGGCCCAGCCGCTCCGCGGCATGTGGGATCTTCCCGGACCGGGGCACGAACCCGTGTCCCCTGCATCGGCAGGTGGACTCTCAACCACCGCGCCACCAGGGAAGCCCCATTGTGTGACTTTTGATGAAAAATGTCACAACAAGATGTAAAGTGTGACCTGTTTGGGCCGTGAGAGCTTGAACAGCAAGGGGGACTCGGGAGGGCTTTCATGTGCAAAGTCTCCTGGGACATCAAGAAGGTGGCTCATAGAAGCTCCCTGCCCTGTGTCCGCCAGGCTGGTCCCAGCGTCAGACCCACCAGGCTCCCCCGGGGAAGGAAAGCTTTGCAGGGTGGACAGGTGACCATGTGTGCCTGCGTGTCCCTGGTGCTCTGTGCACACGTGTGCCTGCTCTGTGTCACTTGCTGGCAAGTGGATCAGACTGGACTGTCCTCACCGGGGGCAGATTTGTCACCAGACCCCTGGCAGCCGAAGGTCGATGCTTCCTTCTTGTTTTTGCTCCGTAGACTGTGCGCTCCTCCCCCAGCCTGGGACAAGAAGTATCCGTCCGTCCGTCCTCTCAAAAGACCGCGTGTCTCCATTTACGAGGGTGAAGCGCTCTGGCTGCACAATGCACGGGAAGAGCCAAGTGCGCAGCGGGAGCCCCTCGGGGCCGGCTCGGGTTGGACAGGGAGGGGCCCGTGGTGCGGGGCAGTCCCTGCAGGGCTGGCTTCCCCGGGGGACCCATGGCTGTTTGTTGGAAGGAGGGATGCAAGATTAAATAGCACTGGAGAGAGGAAATGAAAAGCCGGGCACGTCATTGGAGAGAGCAGCGGCACAGACGCTCCAGGCCGGGAAGCAGGGGCGAGGGCCTCCCTCATCTGGGCAAAGATGTTTTCCGAGTCCACAGCCCTCAGGGTTGCAAAGCTCTCCAACGAAAACTTTGCAATTTCCTCAGCAGGAGCGCAGCTTGGATAAAATCTCATTATTGGAAAAGGCAGAACTGATTCCCTCAGCAAAATGCCCGGCTCAGCCAAGGACACCTGTGTCCTGGGTGTCTCGATGGCTGGGGCCTCGCGGGCCGCCCGGCCTGTCCTCTGCAGGAAGATGGACAGCCACTGGCCACCCCGGGCGTCAGAGCTGTGTGGGGAGTGGAATGGCCGTGGTGACCGCCGGGCTGGTGCAGAAGCTTCTAGGGGGTCTGTAGAGCTTTACTGACCTGGTAGGAGCAGAAATAAGGCACGTGAATCGAGAACGCCCTGGGCATCATCGGAGCGAGGGATGCAGTGAAAGCAGTGCACCTGCTTCTCTGGGCAGGTGACGTGGGCCACCGCAGGGCAGGCTGTGCGGGGGCGCCGAGTCTGGGGCTCGGCGTTCAGAGGTAACCTGAGCGATTACAGGGCGTGGCCTGCATTGGAGATGTGGGGTCTGGTGTCAGGAGCACCCACGAGGCGGGTGGGGCGGGTGGGGCAGAGACCTGCCCCACAGAGGGCTGCCTGGGCAAGGTGATGGTGTCGTTTATGGGAGCTGGAAGCTCAGGTTGACGTGTGTGCGGGACGTAGCACTCGGCTCCAGGGAGCCCCCATTCCGTGCCCTTGCGAGAGTGACCACCCCCTGAGCCTAGTGGGTGCATCTGTGACATGGGGATGAGAGGGAGGAAATGAGGTCCAGCTCCCTCTTGGAGGAGCCGGGGGGCGGTGGGCTGGAATGGGGAAAGGCAGAGGCTTGTGGCGGGCAGTGGGCGCCTGGAAAGACATCCCGTCGGGTGGCAGGTGGGGCGGGGTGGGCGTGTGCAGCCCTGGGCCCTGGGCTGCTGCTGAAGGAGGAGACGGAGCCCCAGCCGCCTGGTGCCCACCTCCCCCCCGGCGCCCTCCGTAGGTCTGCTGCCCGCTCTGGGCTGGGCTGTATGTGACTCGTGGGTCCTGTTGTCCGTGGGAGCCAGGAGGCCCGCCGTCAGGGGCTGGAGCGGGGCACGTGCCCCTGCGGGTCGCAGCGAGAAATGCTGCTGTCAGGGGGCTTGTAGGCTGTGGGAGGGGCAGGGTGGGTGGCAGTCGGTCAGCAGCTCCCCATGCAGGGTGCACACCCACTGCTCCAGGCTCTGCGGGGCTCAGAGGGCAAGGCTCCGGGCAGGGTGGGGCGAAAGCGGGGGGAGAAGTGCGCCTGGGCCGGCGACCGTGCAGGGGGGTCACGGCCTCACCCGTATCACGGTGGGGATTTCGGGGAGCAGAGATAGCACAGTGGGGACCCTCGGTGAGCGCTCGCTGCATCATGGATGAGGGGACCAAGGCCCTGGTCAAGTGTAAGACAGCACGGATGCTGCAGCAGGGTGAGGAGATACACAGTGGGACCTTCCTGGTTCTGGAAAGTTCTTCCACCCCACGGCCTCTGTTTCCCCATCTGTAAAGTGGCGGTTGCAGTGAGGCTCAGGAGAGATTTGTGGGGGGCACCCAGCAGTGGCCAGGCACACTTTGGACCCCCGTCACGGCGTCACAGCTCCCCGGACTCGGAGCCCTTGGGGCTGATCTGCTGTTGAGGCTGGCGGGACCCACCCCCGCTAACCTCAGATTCCATCTGTAAAATGAGACGGTTTTACTATATCAAGGATTTTGACTTTCTAAGGAAACCCATAAACCCTTTCCTAACTAACATTCCTCTGGGGCAGCCTGATGTGTAAAACCTGCTAGGACCCCAGGCCCCTCCATGGAACCCTTTTAGAGAAGCCCTGGCTAGGCCAAGCTCCAGGTCCCCACGTCCCGAGGGACCTGCGAGGGGCAGGGAGGCGGGAGGCAGGACGTCCCGGGAGGTCAGCGAGGGCTGGCTCGGCGAGTGGGGACCATCCCGCTGGTGCTCCCTGGGCTCCGAGGGGCTGCAGCTGGGCTCCGGCATCTCCCACCAGCAGCCGCTGTGAAGGCTGCACCAGGGCAGGGGCTCCGTGATGGGCCTCCGGGTCTGGAGTTTGGAGCTTGGTTTCCCATCCCACGAGGCATCGTGAAAATGCTCTCAAGACACAGTCATAAAGCTGTGATCACTCGTTGCATGTTTGAAGGGCAACATGCACCCCTTAGGGCAGCCGGGGGGCACGACGTCTCCAAGTCGTTGGGTGGTGCTGCCAGAAGCCCTGTGTTGAGAAGGATTCTGAGTTGCCTCTGGTCTCAATGAGACAAAGCACAGCGGGAGACGGGGTCTCTGGGAGGGGCACGCGAGGTGTCCCAACCTGAAGCGCAGACTCGAATAATTCCAGTTCTGGCTCCCAGCCTCTCTCGATGGCAGGCTCTATTTTGATTTTCCAAACTTCCGGCAGAGCCCTCCTCCTGGACCACCCGAGGGTGGAGGAGGGCAGGGGAGCCCCAGGTTTCCTTTGGCGAAATGGGGAGCCCAGGGGCTGCGTCCTGTGTGGGGTCGCCGGCCACCAGGACAGTCGCCCACATGCCCCCTTGCTGCAGAGAGAAATTGGTTGGCTCTGATGGGGTGCTGCAGAAGGGGCAGAGGAGTTCCTGAGGCCTCACGGGGCACGGAAGGAGGGGTACTCTCGGGGTGTGGAGTGGTGGCTGCCTTTGACCCAAACGTAAGATCAGAGCTTGTCTGAAGACTTAAGGGGCTGCTCTAGGGCCTGGCTGCCCCTCACAATGACCAGAGCCTTAAGGATCCCAAATCCCAGGCCCTGCCCCCGAGCCCTTTAGGCCAGAGTGTCTGAGGGGCCCGGGTTCCTCGGGAGCCCCCGCTGGGTGTGGGGCAGGGGGAGACAGGACTTCTCTCTGCCCTGGATGCCTCAGGGTATTTATGAGGTGTTAAGGTCATGGCTTTCAGGGCGTGCTTGAGTGTGGTGCCCCCAGGACACCTCATCCAGGGCCGCCCAGCGTCCCCGTGGCACCCCAAGGGCTGCCTGTGCCCCCAGTACCCCATCAGTGCTTTGGGGTCCAGGAACCATCCTGCCTCTGGTCAGAACCATTGACCAACCGCCCTGGGTGAGAGCAATCAGAACCCCCGAGGGAGGCCGGGGTCCTCCCTAGCTTCGTGCAGACCTGGTGTTTCCCGTGAGGCCAGGGAGGTGTCTCCTTGGCTTGTGCAAGGTGGGTTTGGCAGCTGTTCCCTGAGCCCCAGCTTTGCCTCCCAGCCCTCAGTGGGGTCTGCTGCTGGGGGCTGGGGGCAGCGTCCTGAAGACCCCCTCCCCACCCTGCACTGCCCTCAGGAGGTGGCGCCACTGGGTGGTTTAGGAGCAGGGGAGCCACCTGCTCCGTCTGGGAGCCTAGAGGCAGAGCCAGTGCCACATCTGTCACCCCAGGGTCCTGCCCCAAAGCTCCTGGCCCTGATGGGGTGCCCGGGGATGTGAGCCCCTTCCCTGTGTGCAGGAAGAGGTAGGGGGAGGGCTGGAGGGAGCTCTGGATGAGGATCCGGGTGCAGAGCTTCTGGGGGGCTTCGCAGCCATGCCTCAGTTTCCCCTTCTCCATAGTGGGTGGGGGACAGTAGACCCCTGCCCTCTGAGGGACACGCCCACAGAACAAACAGGCATGTTTTTTTGGTGTGAAAACCCACTTGAGGATTTGGCGGGAAGAATGATTTTCAACATGTACAGGCATTTGCAGGGGAGGGTGGGTGCTGGAGATGAAGGGGGCTTTCTGCCGGCAGGGCCTTCGACCGATCACGCGGTCACTGCTGCCGTCTGGGGCATGGGTGGGCAGGCGGGGAAGCAGGCCTGGTCGAGGGCCGGGTCGGCAGGCACATTCCGGAGCCTGGGCTGAGTGGTGGGAAGCACCTCTGCTCCGGCTGGGCCTGTTTGTGGGAGTGGATGCCGCGCCCTTGGCTTTGCTCATCGCCCTGTGCGGGGCCTGCGAGGCCTGGCGCTGGGCCGGACACCTTGTGATAGAGGGACACAGAGATGCACCGGCCGCGTCCGCCACCCGGGGGCCTGGGCTTTCCGGGGAGGCAGGCCCTCCGCGGGCCACTGTGATGAGTGCGCTGGCTGCTCCTTCGAGGGCCGCGCCCCCTGCCCGGGGTCACAGCTGCCCCCCAAATGCCCCGAGCCTGTTCTTTTTTCCGGTAACTGCATTTGGAGAGCGTATATTCAGATGTCAAGCTGCCAGTCCGTAGGGAGAAATAACTTTATTTGAATTGGATGAAATTTGAACTAGAAGTCATGTTGTTCAATAAAAATGTGTGGTTTTGATTCACTGTGCCTGTCGTATGGTTCCTGTGTGCTGGAGAGTTTAAAACGTGGGCCGGGAGCCTCTGACATCCAAAGGGAGGGAGAAGGGGTGGCTGAGCGAGGGGGTGGGCCCTGGGCGGGGGATGCTGAGGTGCGGGCGGGGGGCGCCCCTCTCCTGCTCTGCCCCCGTGACAGCCCCACTTGCCGTCACGGGCCCAGGGCTGTGGTAGCACAGGCTGCTCACCCTGCACGCCCACTCCTCCCACTGGCAGGAAGGCAGAGGGGCTGCAGACTGAGCCCCGGGGGCCTGCGGCCAGGCTGTGGTCGGTGACACTGACGGTGAGCGTCCGTCTGTGTTCCAGAGACAGTGCTGGATGTCGGGGTGGGGGGGGCCACGCTCCATCCCTCCGAGCCCCCTGCGTGGAGACGGGCTGCCGGGGGGTAGTTCCGAGTCTTCGCTCGTCAGGGGGCAGTTTCAAACCCGGGTTGGGAGGCCGCGTATTTGGAACTGCGCCTCAGGGATCGGGTAGGAATGGGCCTTTGCTGGACTCCAGGACTGTCACCCCGTCTCTAGGTCAGGTTACCCATAGAGCCTTTGGGAAGCCACGGAGGGCGAGGGTCCTGTCCCCAGAGCTGTGCACACGGCCGGCACCTTGCTTCACAGATCCCAGAGGCCATCCGTGGACCCACGCTTAGTGACTTTGGGTGACACATCACCCCAGCCCTGCCATGGTCCAGCGATGAGAGGCCACATCTGGCCCCTGCCTGGGGGCCCGCCTCTCTCTCTTCCTGGGGTCTGGCACAGAGAAGGGCCTCACGCACCTTCTCCAAATGACTGGCAGGGAGGGTGCGGCTTCCATGCCTGGGCCTGTGGTTCTGACATGTGCAGATGGGCACCGCGTTCTTGCTCCGCCCGTGGCCCCGCCCTCCAGGAGTGCTGCGAGCCTTTTGTTGGATCCTGGCAGAGCAGAGGCTCGGTAGCAGGGGCAGACTCAGGCTTCTGGCCAGGAGGGGGCAGTGGGACTGGTGCAGGAATCGATGCAAATCTAATGAACACACAGTCTGGGTGTGATGGGGTCTGATCCGTGGGGCACAGGGCAAGCCCAAGGTGTTAGGAAGGGTGTGGGTACCCCTAGGCAGTGGTCCTGGGCCGTGCGTGCATCCACCATGTGTGATGCAGTAGCTTGCACTTAGTAGGTGCTCAGTAATGACTATTGAATGAATGGATGGGTGGACGGAGAGAAGGATGGATGGTCCATGCATGGATGGGTGGGTGGGTGAGTGGATGGACGGTGGTCGGATGGTGGGTGATGGACAGATGGGTTGGTTAGTGGATGAGGAACAGCTGGGCTCTTTGCCTGCAGTAAACATGCTCACGTTTTCTCCCTCCCCGGGTGCTGAGACCCGTTTCCTGCTGAGTCCCTCTTCTTGGCCTTGTGGCCCCCACCACTGGCTCCTCCATGTGTGCTCTCTTTGCCCCCTTTTCAGAAATACTGTCCAGGATACACCGGTCTTCTCGTTGTCATTTTCACGTATATGCCACCAGGTTCCCATGCTTCATCCCCCTGGGACCTTCGCAGCCTCTTAACTCCTTCAAACCCCGCCCCCCCAGGACCTTTCCTGAGCACCCCTTCCATGGATCATAGGTCTTTAACACTACTTGCTGAGCACTGTCACTACACAAGGAGTTCTGCCTGGAGGACTTGTAGCCTCCACAGCTCGGTGAGCTGGATATTACTATCTTACGCCCATTTTCCGCAGAGAGAAAGAGCCGGGCTCAGAGAGGTGAGTGGGCTCACTACGGCCCACACAGCCGGAAGGTGGTCGTACAGAGCAGCTCCTCCCCCACGCGCCCCGGGTGTTGGGATTCCCTCTGCCCTTGGCAGCTGGCTCATGGGGCAGGTTGTCCCCAGTGTGTCCAGGGCTCAGGCTGTCCATCCATCCAAGCGCAGCACCAGAGGAGAGGAGCCCACAACCTGATGACCAGCGTGTGTGCACACAGAGCCCCGCCCAGCACCCCGGTACCAGGGCCCGAGGGATGCAGACTGACCTGCCAGGGTCAGGAGCGCATAGCAGGAGGCCACCCCGGAGCCTCCAGGGGCTGCAAGGCAGAACGTAAGGCTCTTCCTGGAAGAGGGGAAGCTGGCCCCAGGCCCCAGGCCCAGAGAGGGGCGTCTGCCTGATGGAGCAGAGGTGCGGGATAATCCGTGAGAATGTGCATCCCTCTGGGTGCAGCCCTGCCACCTGGACCCCACGACCCCCCAGTGATGGCTTCACAGTGGCCTCGGGGCCCGTCCTTTACTGTTACTCATGAAGTCTGGAAAAAGAACGCGCTCGGCCGGCAGCAGCGCTCCGAGCTCAAGGAGCCCAACTCCCGGCATAGCCCCAGTTACCCCGCGTGGGGCGCCATCTCCGACGACAGAGTCCAGCGTCCTGTGTTCTTCCACGTTCTTTTTCCTCCCTGAGAGCTCATCAGGTCCTGTAGTGATGGGGACCCGCCTGCCGTGTGACCATGACACTGGGCAGGTGGCCTCTCAGGTGCAGAATGGGGATTAAAAGGCATCATTTATAGGGTACCTGCGGGCACAATGTGGGCGATGCCGTGTAGCTTCTCTGTCCAGTGCCGGATCTCCAGTAAACACCGTCTACGCGTGAGTCATTAATGAGGTGATTACTGTACCAGTCAGTTTACATGCATCTGACCGGGGCCAAAGCCCTTCTGCCAGGGGGACAGCGGATGTCTGATAAAGGTTATGAGACCTGCTTCTTCCTCGTAGCAGCCCTGTCGTTTTTCCATTTTCTGCACAGCATCATGGGAGCAAAGTGGAATAAAATGTTGGTATGCTTCCCCGAGCTGACATAGTGGCACTGTCCACCGTCAGAAGGACGCCTCAAAAAGACCAGAGAGCCCAGTGGTTTTGGGTTCATCCACGTGTGGCAAGTGTCAGTACTTCAGTCCCTTTTATGGCTGAATAATATTCTCTCATATGGATGGACCACACCTCGTCTCTCCATTCACGCATCTGTATGCACTAGGGCAGTTCCCACTCTTGGCTGTTGTGAACAGGGCTGCAGTGAGCGTGGGTGTGCATGGGCTTGAGTCCCTGTTTGCAGTTCTCCCTTGGGTGAACTGATTTGGGTGAGTTGTTTCTGCACCTGTGTTAGCTCTCAGCATTGGGATTGATGGGTCATAGGGTATTTTGCCTATTTTAAAATAAGCCCCACCTCCCACCCCTGTGGTAGGGGGTGATAGGAAAGGAGACGCGGTACTTCCAAGCCCTCAGAGTTTAGGGCTGAGGCTAAATGTATCACTCACAGGAGACAAAAGCTCTGAGCACTGGGTTGGCACCTGACAGGTGCTCATCAGGTGTCTGAATGGATGGATGGATGGCTGGGTGGAAGGATGGGTGGGTGTTCGGTTGGATGGATGTGTGGGTGGGTGGATGGATGGATGGGTGGGTGGGTGGATGGGCGGGTGGATGGATGGGTGGATGGATGGTGGATGGATGGATGTGTGGGTGGAGGGACAGGTGATGGAGGGCTGTATGGATGGATAGATGGGTGGGTGGATGGATGCGTGGATGGATGGATGGATGGGTGGGTGGGTGGGTGGATGGGTGCATGGATGGGTAGATGGATGGGTGGGTGGATGGATGGATGGGTGGATGGATGGATGTGTGGGTGGAGGGACAGGTGATGGAAGGCTGGCTGGCTGGCAGGTTGGATGGGTGCATGGATGGGTGGGGGATGGGTGGATGGATATGTGGGTTGGTGCAAAGGTGCATGGATGGGTGGATGGATGGATGGATGGATGGGTGGGTGGGTGGGTGGGTGCATGGATGTGTAGATGGATAGGTGAATGGGTGGGTGGATGGCTGGCTGGATGGGTGGCTGGGTGGATGGATGGGTGGGTGGATGGATGGATTCATGGGCAGATGGATGGGTAGATAGGTGTATGGATGGCTGGCTGGATGGGTGGGTAGGTGGATGGATGGATGGGTGGATGGATGGATGGGTGGATGGATGGATGTGTGGGTGGAGGGACAGGTGATGGAGGGCTGGCTGGCTGGCAGGTTGGATGGGTGCATGGATGGGTGGGGGATGGGTGGATAGATATGTGGGTTGGTGCAAAGGTGCATGGATGGGTGGATGGATGGATGGATGGATGGGTGGGTGGGTGGGTGGGTGGATGGGTGCATGGATGTGTAGATGGATAGGTGAATGGGTGGGTGGATGGCTGGCTGGATGGGTGGATGGCTGGATGGGTGGGTAGGTGGATGGATGGGTGGATAGGTGGATGGGTGGGTGGCTGGATGGATCAGTAATGCCTGGATGGCCAGGTCGGTTGAATGGCTCTTGGAGGTAGCAGCTCCCCCAGAGGAGGCCTGGCCCCAAGGACAAGCTCTCAGGCATCAGCAGTTCTCCTGGGTCCCCACGTGGGTGCCGTCTGTGCTACCTGTTCAGGGCTTTCGTTCTCTTCCAGGGAGACATCCAGCAGCTGCTCTTCGTCTCGGACCACCGGGCAGCTTACGATCAGTGCGAGCACTACAGCCCTGACTGTGACACTGCGGTCCCTGACAAGCCCCAGTCTCAGGACCCCAATCCCGACGAATATGTGAGTCCTGGTGGGAGCCATGGGCAGACCGTCTCGGGGTGCTGGGCGTGGAGGGACACAGAAGCTGTGGGACTCCCGTTTGAAGCAAACCCACTGGGTGAGACTTATAATTGATCCCCGGGGCAAGGTGGACTCCTGAGTCACTTTACGAAGGGTTCTGTGCTCGCAAAGCAATGGAGTCAAAAAGGATGTTGGTAAAGAATCTTTCACCCAAGTTTCTGGGGGAAGAGAGCCATGCGCCCCCTGGACCAACACCTGGGTGGGGTGCTGTGAGCGGAAACGCCACAGGTGCCCCCGGCGGGCCGTCTGGAGCTGGCCAGGTAGGAGGGGCTCAGGGCTGTCGGAGTGGATGATGGTCCCCTCTGACCCCTAGGGCGGCAGCTACTCTGAGGGGCAGCCTCGGCCCGAGAGTTTCAGGAGCGTGTCTAACGCCACTGTCCTCTGGCCGTGACCCGCGTGTCAGTGGGTCAGCCTTTCCCATCCACCCGCCCTCACGCCCCAGCAGCACCTCAGTTAATTGGATTTGCAGTTCTTTGTACCATTTCCAAATGAGAATCCTCTCCCATCCCCTGCGCAGGTTGGACTCCTGTTTCTTTTAAGTAAAATTCAATCCTGCTCTCTATTTTTTCTCTGAGCTTCCCTTCTTTCACGAGCAGTCAGAAGAGAAGGAGGGGGGGACCCCATGAAGCTGTGGAGTCCTGGGCTAGGCATGTCTTTCCCACCCCGAGAACAGGGTTGGCAGTGCTCCCAGCTGGCTTGCTGCAGCCGAGGCCTCCTGGCCACGCCTCACCCTCCCCATGCCCGATACAGAAATGGGTCTGAGGGTGAGACCGTCTCTGTCGCTGTGAAGTCCCTCCCGTGAGGCCTGGGCCTTCGGTGAAGGTCGGGGAGGGCCCTCGGTTTGGGTGGGTGCCAAAGGGTCAGAACGTTTGGACCTTTTAGGGCTCATCTCTCTTTGAAGGCCACCGGGGGTCCCCGTTTCCTTCCCTGGACTCCTCGTGGGGCTGGCTCTGCTCCCCCAGGGGATGGAGGGGGAAGACTCCTTTCAGGGCCCATGGGGTTGGTGCCTGGAGCTGGGCACGACTTTTGGGGGTCCGATCTTCCCAGTTGAGCCCACGAGGGAGGGAGATGGCGGGCTGGCATCTCGGGGTGGGGGGCCCGCACCCTCCTCACGTGGCCCTGTTTGCTCCCAGTACCCGGAAGGAGAGGGTGAAGGAGACACCTATTACTATGAGTACCCCTACTATGAGGACACGGACGACGTGGGCAAGGAGCCCACCCCCACCAAGACACCAGTGGAAGCTGCTCGAGAGACCACAGAGGTGGCCGAGGTCTGGCCGGGTGGCTGCTGGTCCCTGGAGGCCGTGGTTGGCGGGGGGGCCGGGGGCGCCGTGGCGAACATGGGGGCCGTTTGGAGATGCGTGGAGAGCAGGGGCGGTGGGCTGGAGCTTGGCAGGGAAACGGGGGACCAGGGACCGTATGTGCTTTGTTCTCACGGGGAGTGTAGGGCGGAGGGCCTTCCGTGGTGCGGGGGACACCAGGGGACATGGATGTGATGGAATCCAGTCCCCTCCCCAACGGGTGGCCGGGACACTGGCCCATAAGGCTCTAAGAGTCTGGAATGTTCTCTTACTTTTTTTTTCTTTGGTCACCATGTGGCTTGCGGGATCTTAGTTCCCCAACCAGGGATTGAACCCAGGCCCTCGGCAGTGAGAACGCAGAGTCCTAACCACTGGACCACCAGGGAATTCTCTGTTCTCTTACTTCTTAAAAAAAATTTGAGATATAGTTCACCCTGTCCAAGTGCATGATCGCGGGGTTTAGCCGTGCACAGCACTTCCGCGGGCTGGGCTGTCTCCCCCGGCCTGAGGGGACCCCTGCGCCCCGATCCACAGGGGCTGGTTGGTTGATGGGTCAGCCTCCCTCTCAAGCCGCAGAGGAAAGCCCCAACCCGGTCCTCGCTGCGCCGGCCGCACCCCTAACCCTGCGTGTCTCTGCCCGGCTCCCAGGAGCTGACCCAGCCCCCCACGGAAGCCCCTCCGGTGCCCGACACCAGCGAGGGGGCTGGGAAGGAGGAGGACCCCGGCATCGGAGACTACGAGTACGTGCCCAGCGAGGACTACTACACCCCACCCCCTTACGAGGACTTCAGCTACGGCGAAGGCATCGAGAGCCCCGACGAGAGCCCCGACCGGTCCCCTGACCAGGGTGCCCGGGCCGAAGTTCCCACCAGCACGGTCCTCACCTCCAATGCCTCTAACGTAATTGCCTTCCCAGCGAGTGGGCTTGGTCCAGGGGAGGGGGCTGGACCCCGGGCTCTTCCTTCTCTACTCCTCACTTTGCTGTCCTGGGGCAGCTGCCCTCCCCCTGCCCACCACAACTGGCCGTGCAGCCCTTTGCAGCCAGGCCATTCTAAGTGATCGCCGAGGACGCCCGGTGAGTTTGCAGTCACTGCCTTGCTGGGTGGATCTCAGTGTTGTCAGTTTTTCATCAGCAAAATGGGTGGAATGAGCCCCGCCCTCCGGGTCTCTTGGGGTTCGGCGGAGACGGATGACATGCGTGTTCACAGTGTTCCTGTCTGGGGCCCGGGTGAGGGCAGGCCAGACAGGTACATGAGCTGGGGGTCTGGACAAGCAGACCAGACATGAGGTCCGGTAGGACCATGGGCTTTCGCATCAGGCACACCTGACTTGAAGTCTCTGCCAGTGGCCTTGGAAAGTGATATCCCCTCTCTCAAAATCAGTGATCTCATTTACAACCTGGCACCAGTGCTCCCCGCCTCTTGGGGCTGTTGCCACGTCTTCAGACTGGAGAGGAGTTGAGCTCAGCCCATGGTCCACGGGGAGTGCTTAAAAACAGCCACCACGTGATGCTGAATTCTTGATGGCCACAGACACACGGGGTTCTGATGGGCCCAGACCCCTCTGGCAGCGGGCATGGGATTAGGGGCTTGTTACCTCGAGACCCTGGGCCTTGGGTGGAGCCCTTGGCGGCCCCAGGTTCCCCAAGTACACGGTGCAGCCTGGGGCCACGTGCCCGTCCTTCTGCAGCCCTGATTTGCCACGGGGTCTTGGGGGCTTTGGGGTGAGTCTCCCCGTCGTGAGAGGGAGACGATGACTCCCAACAAGTGAAACCCCGGGCTACCTGTGTTCTGTGACCTCGGAATGCCACGGTGCTTGGAGTCCAGGGGCTGGGGGCCTGTGCGTGTCCGTTCCTCTGGGTGACCCTGCCGCCTTCCCTCTCAGCCGGATCCGCCTCCGGAGGAGGGGCTGGACGACTTGGAGGGAGAGTTCACAGAAGAAACCATCAAGAACCTGGATGAGAACTACTACGACCCTTACTACGACCCCACCATCTCCCCGTCGGAGATCGGGCCGGGCATGCCCGCCAACCAGGACACCATCTACGAAGGGGTGAGTGGCTAGGGAGGGTGCCTCCCCGGGCCCTTGCGGGGGACCCCCTGCTTCACCAGCCGTATGGATTTGGTGTAATCTGTACCTTCTTCCTGTTCTCCCTCTCCTCTCTCTGCATCTTACAAACCTCAGATCGGACCACGGGGCGAGAAAGGTCAAAAGGGAGAACCTGCCATCATCGAACCAGTAAGACACTTTCTTATTGTCTCCCCGAAACCGGCGGGGTGGTGGGTCGAAGCTTGGGGCACGTGGCGGGTTCGGTAGGATGTGGCTGGACCTGTGGGACCCCTGCGCCTCTATGCCTGGGGCTACCACGAGGAGCTATGTGACCTCGTGGATGCCACACGCTGCTTGGAAAAGCGCCTGGGCAGGGGTAAGGTTCTGGACCTCGAATGAGGTGGCGGCTGCCTGGGATTCGAATGGGTCAGGACCCTTTGTGCCGCATGCTTAGGAGCCGGGCACATCGCTGTGTGTCGATTTCTCCTTGTTAAAAGACTCGGCTTCTGGGAAGGAGGGAGCTCGCCTGGAGGGCAGAGGGGGTTAGCAGGCTGAGTGTGGCGGCCGGTCTGGAGCAGGGAGAGTTAGCCACGGACCCACCTCTCCACGTGGGCTGTGCAGCCATGTGGCTGCAGCTGGTGGAACAGGGAAGCCTGGCTGTCAGCCACGCCGAGGGGATTTAATAAAACAGCTCTGCCCTGAAACTCCCACTGAGTGAAACTTCACTGTGCTGGGCTGGGGGCGAGTTAAACAAAATGACTGTTGAGAACGTCTTAGCCTTGGGATCAGAGGGAAGAGGGTCCCACGTGCACCTCGTGGGGCGGTGGGTGTTGGCGGGGGCCCCACTCTGCGTTGGCATGTCCTCTGCCCTCAGGGAGCCGTGCCTGGCCGGGGAGCACCAGGGTCCACCCTGTGGCCTTTGGGCTGCCGAGGTCCAGGCGCTGAGTCGGGGCGGGCGAGGTGCCAGGTGATCAGCCGGGTGGGGGAGGGGTGCCCTGCAGCTGCACGTGGTGGGTATGGCATCATGGGCTGGGAAGCAGCTCTAAGAGTGGGGAGGGGCTGGCTGCCAAGGTCCACGCCTGCCACGTCCTCCAAGAGCCAGAGGGAGGAGGCCAGCGTCCTGCACTCGACGGCTCATGGGGCTGGGGCCAGGCTCCAGCTTTCTCTACTGCCAGGACTTGGTTGCCCCACATGGAGGCTCCAGGACGCTTCCGATCTTGGGACGGAGGACTGAGGTGACCCCCATCCTCCCGTGGGACTGGGAAGGTTCTTTTGGAACCTCATCCCCCTTAGAGGCACCTGAAGCCCGTGGCTGGGGCATCAGGACGGGGGGACTAGATGACTGTCCTGCTCTGTGCCTCCTGCCCCGCCCCCCAGGGCATGTCCCAGGGATGGGCGCATCCGCTCCCACTGGGCTGTGGCCACTGGGCACACACATCCTGTTCTCGGGCTGAGAACATTCCTTTCCCGGTGCTCCCCAAGGATCCGAGGGAGTCAGGGCTTGTCTGGGGCCGGAAGATGGGGATGCAGAGGAAGTGGGCAGAGGGGCCGAAGGGGGACACCAGCACCAGGTGGCTCCTTGCTCGGCGACATGTAAAACCCTCATACCAAGTCCAGACTCAGGGAGGAAGGCGACCCTCGGGGAAGAGCAGTGCGGCCCGTGGTGCCGCCTCAAGACACGGGGCTGCCGGGGACCCGCTCCAGCCCTTGAGGGGCTGTGCCAGATGGTGGACCACACCCAGTGTGACTTCCCTGTGGTCCAGCTGTGTGCAGACCACGGTCCAGATGGCTTTGGTCCCCGGTGGACTTGCCGCCGACTCGGGTGCCTTCCGTGGTGTCCCCATCGCTTTGGTGAAAGGGGCGTCTTGCCTGGGAAGAGGAGAACCCTCGGGCAGGCGGGGGCCAGGCTCCGTGGAGTCCTGGGTTTGGTCCTGGCTCTGGGAAGGCCTGGCCGGCACCTCGGTCAGGACGAGCTTCCTTTTCCCATGTCCCTCAGACCGGGCTGCCCCTGTGTGAGAGCCACAGCATCCCAGCTCCAGGTGGAGGCGGGTGAGAGAGGGTGAGGCGTCCAGTTGCCAGGCTCCACCAGGCTCCACCAGGCTCCACCGGCGAGGGTGGGCCGGGGGAACAGGCTGAGAAAATAGAAGCGACCCAACACAAATTGCATGCCTCCAGAAAATGCATTTCATCTTTGTTCGGGGAGAAATGAGTCATCTGGATGCAGTTAGGGAAGGATGCCCTCCCCTCTGGCCCCAGCGTTTGCTCCCGCCCAGCCCCCAGCCTGTTCGGAGTGTCCGAGGGGCCGAGGCTGGTCTCCCTGGAGACATCATGGAAACTGTTGGAATTTCTCAACCTGGAGCATCACCAGATGTCCTCAAAGTCTTAGCTCCCTATAAACAGATGGCCGAGTCCTGGACCACGGCCGACATGGTCTTGCCTCGGCCGTGCAGGCGTCACGGCCCGTGAAGGTTGGGTGGCCGTTTCCTCTCCCCAGCCTGCCCCAGCGACCTCCTTCTGGGGAGCGTGGCTGACTGTCCATGGGGCTCTGGGAACCAGCTCCTTCTCTTTGCATCCATCCATCCCAGGGACACAGGGGTAGACCTGGTACCCTGTGTCGTGGGTCAGCAACACCAGCGGCTCCTCGACAGGACAGGAGTCCCTCAGCCGAGCGGATTCAGGCCAATCAGATCTGGTGCTCCTGGCTGCCCTGGGACCTCAGGGAACCAGGCATCTCCAGATTCAATGTCCTGTATCATCTGGCGAAGGCCCGTAACAGGCATGTCTACCTTCCACTGTGGCTGAAGGAAGGTTTTCTCGGTCTGTGCCATGCAGCAGATGAACGGACCCCCGTTAAGGATGGTTTCGAGTTCTCAGTTGAGGCTGAGACCTTCCACTCTGGTGGGGTGTGGAGCGGGGCCATTGAAGGAAGGCCATGGCTTCCCATGTCTTGGGAGCACTTCTCTTTGGGGTGGTGGTCAGGGGTCCATCCCTTCACTGTACCTGGGAGAGCGCCGGCACCCCTCTACTGGGCTCATCCATCCAGTGGCCTCCGGCCCTTGCCGGGCCGACCTGCAATGATCCTCCCGTGAGAGCCCACCCACCGTGGCCCCCACTCCCTGAGAACAGCGGTTGTGTGTCCGGGAAGACAGCTGCGGTCCTGCAGGGTCCGTGGCAGCCAGGGGTTTCTCTCTTAAGCCTAGCTCAGTTCCGAGCTTCCTCAGCTGCCTTTGTCAGAGGAGGAGACAGGAAAGTGGGACTCGTGAGGCCGTTGGGATGAACTCTCTGTGTACATCTCGTGTACAAACATTTCTCTGAGTGCACATCTGTGTAAACACCGGGTGCATCCTCCCAGCGACTGGGGAGCCCTGGTTGGGAGGATGAGGGGCTTGGAGGGGACCTGCAGCCCCTGGCCTGGGGGGTGTCCTGGGCACACCCTCCTACTCCTAGGAGGCAATTCCAGGTGTCACAAGAGAACTGTTCACTTTCAAAGAAAAGCCCAGGGTACAATAGCATTGATCAGCCCCAGAGAGAAGCGACCCGAGCCTGCTGTGTTCCGGGGAAACAGGAGGCAGGTGTGCCACCGGGGGCCAGGTATGTCCAGCCCTCTCACCGCTATCTCAGCCGTCACAGGAATGCATTGGGAGGAGGGGTCCACGGCAGCCAGGCGCCCCGCGTGAGGCTGAAGCCTGCCCAGCCGGGCCGGACGGAACCCACCGGGTCCCAGGACCCCCAGAAACGATCCAGCACGGTGTCAGCATGCAGACCCTCGCGGGGCCAGAGGCCCTTCCCTCCCTGGAAGGCCATGCGTTGCCTCTGACTCCTGAAGCGGGCATGGAACACAGAGGACGCTGGGGCGGTGGGCATGGAACACAGAGGACGCTGACCTTGGTGTTGACCGGACAGGGGTAGAGAGGAGGCCCGCACTGGGAAGGTAGCTGAAGCCGAGGCCCAGGAGCAGGAGACCCCGGGCCGGGAGCTCTGTCCGCAGAGACCTGAAGCCTGCTCTCCCCTCCGCTGCCTGTGCCGACTCTAGGGCCCAGGCTGACAGGGGGGCAGGAGGCCTCGTCCCCATTTGGGGGGAAAGACAGTGAGGCCCGGGGGCCTGAGGCAGCATGAACCTCGGCTCAGCCGGGTAAGGGGCTAGAGGAGGAGGGCAGCTGAGTGCCCAGTGGACTTGGCTGTGTTTCCCAGGTGGAGGGAGGAGGGGGCTGGAGACCCCAGCGTGGCTGCTCTAGCAGTTGGGCCTAACGGTTCTCTAGGCGGGGACCTCAGCCTGTGGTGCCCTTTCCTCCTGTCCTCCCTGAAGCCACCGGCTGGTCGTCTCTCCACCCTCCCTGGGCCCTGGTCCTGGGGTCCACTGCTCCCTCAGGCCGCCGTCACCAGGGCCTCCCTGGGCACAGGAAGGCCAGAGGTGTGGCCGGGGAGTCCTGGTTCCTCCTCTCTCCTCTGGAAGCTGTTCTTGAGGGAAACCTGTTGGTTGCTGTCTGGCTTGTGGCTGCCTTGGAAACGCTCAAAGGACGGTCGCCCTGGCCCCCATTCCAGAGGCTGCTGCTTGGGACCCCTCCCAGGATGGAGGGTGCAGACCCAGAGGCCCGAGACGGTGGTCCTCTGGTCCACCCAGCATGGAGAGCTTCCTCAGGACTGGGGTCTGCTAGGGGCCGGGCCCACTCGGGGTCTGGGGATGGAGGGAAAGGGTCCTGGGGTCTCAGACGCTCTCCCTGTCTCTTCCAGGGCATGCTCCTGGAGGGGCCACCCGGCCCCGAAGGCCCCGCGGTGAGTGTCCCATTTTATTTCCCGTGACTTGTGGGAGGTGCTCAGGGGTGGAGGGAGACCCCTTAAAGCTCCCAGGTGGAAAAGAGGGGTAAACGCCCTGGGACCGGCACTTTCTCGAACCCTCTCCTGGCAAGGCGGGAACCGCCCTGTGGCTGCATCTTTAACTCTGCCTGATTTTATTTTTAATTCTAGGGTCTCCCAGGACCTCCAGGAACAATGGGTCCCACTGGCCAAGTGGGTGACCCTGGAGAAAGGGTAAGGGCGGCTCAGTCCCCTCGGATCACGGGCTCTGTGGCCTCGTCCAGGCGTCCTCCCTGCTCAGGGAGCAGCCTTGACCTCACCTGTGTGGGTGACCGCCGTACACTGACGTCCTTCCCCAAACTGCCCTGTCCCCTCGCATCTCACGCCACCCCTTAGTGCGCCCGCTCTCTTCAGATGTTTAGGGGGCCGACTGTTTCCTGGCCCTGAGCTGGAGGCAGGAGACCCCTGCAAGAGTGGGCCTCAGCCGGGCTGTGGGTCCCCCGGCGGGTTCCAGGGGCCAGCCCACAGTGGCGGCCCTGCATTAGGGTAGCAATAACAACAGCTGCAGTGGCCAAAGAGCTCTGGTGCTGCCTGGGTATCCCACAGGATCCGAATTATTCTCCCTCAATACGAGGACTTCATTGGCCTTAAGACCCCCTCGCTCCAGCTTCCTTGTTGGAAATCTAGCAACAGACACAGAAAACTTGCTCTGGGTCAGAGAGACCATCTTGGGGCCACCCTAGCCAAAGGGACCATCCTGGGGTCACCCTGACCAAAGGGACACATCCTGTGGTCTCCCTGGTCAAAGGTACCATCCCCGGGCCGCCCTGGGTGGCTGCCGGAGAGATGCAGGCTGAGCCCAGTTCGCGGCAATTTCGTTCCGCCTCCTAGTGGGCGTTTAGGGGTACTGCTGCCCTGTGGGTTCTCGACCAGCTTGACTTTTTTTTCTTTTTGTTTTCCCTGCTGGTCTAACGAATATCGATGTGAGCACAGTCAGACTGAGAGCTATAATTGGGTGTAGTTGTAGATGAGAGACACTGGGGGCGTGTGTGCATCCTAACAGACCTTTATCCCCAGCGCCTGGCACACTGCCCAGAGCAAAGACCTCACGGTTTTGGGGTGGACGGTGCCTGGGTCTGGTCCTGAGGAAAGGCGGCTGGGGTCTGCTTCCGAGGGGGCGTTTGGCTGTCAGGTGCTGGGGGCTTTGGGGTGATGCTCAGGGTGACGTGAGGTGATGCCCGCAGACAGAGCAGGTGGCTGTGTGACCTCTGAGGGCAGCCGGATCAGACTGGGCACCAAACAGGATTCTCCGCCATGTTGCTTCCCTGTGGCCAGTGACTTTGGGGGCAGAGTAGGTGGGCCTTGCTCCGTGGCTGGCCTGTGACATGCTTGGCCTTCCCATACTTCCCATGCCGCTCCTGCCTCTGCCACAGTTGAAATTCCAGACAAGCAGGTGAGGGGCCTGTCCTCTCCCCACCCCTGAACCCACGCCAGTCAGGTTCTGCCCCAGGGGCTGCAGTCTGTAACCCAGCTCACTCCAAAGGTCTGGGAGTGGATGGAGGGATGACAGCCGTGTGCCCCTACAGAGCCATCCTCAGATGGACCCAGGGGTGCGACTGAGTCCAGACGTCAGTGAGAGAGGACGGCCTGCCGTAGCAGACGTCTTCTCTCTTAGACGTAGGGAAGGTCGCCGTCCACAGGGGCCACAGATACTGACTGACATCTCCCGTCAGCCTCAGTGTTGCTCCAAGTGTCTTGTCCGTCTGTCCGTCCAGCACAGATATTCACTGAGTGTCCACAGTGCTGGGCACTGGTCTAGCACTGAGGGTCTGAATGCTCACGAACCAGAGGGACACTCCTCCCCGCTTGGTCCCTGCCTCTGGACTGGACCTGGGTCAGGGCCAGAGGCAGCGACCCTGCCGGTACTTTGTGTGCTGAGACCTGAGAGTTGGAAGAGCCACGGCACCTGACGGTAGAATCCCGGTGCTTTTAGAGCTGGTCTCTCTTAAGTTCAAGTTAGGGTCCAGGAGAAAGGGACTGGGGTTAGGGAGGCAGAGGAATCACCTGCTCTAGAGCCCGCTGTCCCTGGAATTGGAGGGGAAACCTGCGGCCCATTGACCTTTCCAGGGCTCTTCCCCGGGAGAGGGGCTGATTCCAGGAGCTGAGCACTGCTCGCCCGCTGGGCCCTGCCTAACCAGCTTGTCCAGGAACCGTCCCTGCTCACAGCTCAGCGTCCTCGCCGTGCCCAGATCTCCTGCTTGTCTGCTGATTAGCTGTGAAAGAACATTGGATGCAGAGTCAGGATCCTGCAGTGCCACTTGCTGGCAGCATGACCTCGGAATTCCTGTGTAGGAGAGGAAAGAACTTTACCCTCTTAGGTTTTGTCAGTGGGACCTGCAAATTAAGCTGACCAAAGACATTAACAGGAGAAAAGGCAAATGAGTTTATTCATATTTTTAATTTTACATGAGGCTTCATGAAAAAGAAGAAACCCAGAGAAGCGGTTAGACTTGGGAACTTATATACCATTTTAACAGAAAGCAATAAACCACGGAGAAGTGACTGCAAAATACATGGGGGAAACTAATGGAAGATAAGGCTTGTTTCAGTAAGGTCTGTTTATGCAGACTCGTCTGAGTGGCCCTTTCCTGCGGGTGGTGCCTCCCTCCCTGCAGAATCAGGATGCACTTGATACCCTCGGGGCCAGGGAGCAGCAGGGTCAATGACACTATATCATGTCCACACAGCCCGGTAGTGACGCTGCCATGGGCACAGCTTCTCCAGCCCCTTCTCCCAGTTGTTGAGACCTCAACCCCTCCCTCCCACCTCTTTAGGTTTCAAGGGTTGGGCATCCTTTCGGGATTTTGCTTGAGGGTCTTTTCTGTCCTTTAAAAGGCTTGTAAGAACCCGCGTTATTACACCCATGGAAAGCGTGATTCACAGGTGCCTGCATTACTCCCCAGGGCCAGCTGGGACGATGCCCAGCTATGTCACCACCTCCCCCCGCGGCTGGCTGGATTTACACTCAGGGCCAGGGGAATGGTCACAGGCTGGGTCCCTGCAACTTGGCTGAGACGCAGAGTCCACTGAGGCCCATAGGAAGCTTTTAGCTTCGCAAAGGCCGTGGTGAGTGACCGCTGATGCCCGCAAGGCAAGGTTGTCCGACCATCTCCTGCCTTCTGGGGGCAGGACAGGCGGCTCCGCCTTCCAGTGCCCCTGTGTGCCCAGGACATCTTTTGTGGGGCCATCCAACCTGGGACACCTGGTTACTCACCTGTTCCACACAGCCAAGTATCTCTGTGATGTCCTGGCCACAAGCCACAGTAACACGGGCCTTCCCTGGGTGTGTTGGGGCCACATCCTCTCTGTGACCTGGTCGTCCCCCCTCCGGTGCTATCAATGAGGCATCACTAGGATTGAGCCAGGGCCACCTGAGTCGTCTTGTTAACCTCTTGAACCCCCTAGAAGCCAGAAAGACCCTTTTTCATATTAGGGAGCACATTGCCGGGGGGGGGACCTTTTGAGCTGGGACAAGGCTGAAAGTATCGATAGGAACACCTCAGCACCTCCTTCAGGCCTGTTGGGCTTCCCGGGCTCAGAAGACCTCAGTGATCTCTGCTGGGACTTCCCGGCCCCCTCCTGCTGCAGGGCCAGCTGAGGCTCCTGGTGGGGTGGGAGCGTGCATGGTGCCAGCTTCCCCCAGGGCTCTGGCCCTGGCTGCAGGTGTAGCCGGGTTTCAGATCTAGAGCAGGCGCTGACCCCCAAGAACTTCTCTGGCCTCTCCCAAGCTGTAATTGCACAGGAGCTGACCTGAAAAAAGAGCAAACCACTGATACTAGCCTGCGTTCAGTGTCCTGAAGGGTGGGAAGGCGGCTGTGATGTAGCCCCATCTTTTGGCTCAGGGGACAAAGTCTTTGAGTTACAGACCTCAGTGCTTGGCAAAGCTCGGCTGACGATTTTTTCAAGCCGTGGTAAATATAGGTGCGGGCGAGGGGGCACGCGGGACTCACATCAGATTTGAAAGTGTCAGAAGGATTCACGGGGTGGTTTTCTCCCACGAACCTTCTCTTTCTCACAGGGTTTCCAGATTTTCCTTGTCCATCTATGCATACGCTCTTGGGAATCACGGGTGTAGTTGAAGCATGCCAGCTGAGGGTGAAATAGCTTTTGGGCTTCAGGTTGAATTTTCACCCTCCATGGCTTAGAAACAGCAGGAAGAGGGTCTTTGAAAGTGGAAATAGTGGATGAGGGGCCGCCCCAGTATGCTTCCTGGTTTCCAGTGTTACACACACACACACACACACACACACACACACACACAAGCACACGCTCTCCACGTGGACACCACATGGACGGCATCTGGTCCCTGGGAGGCACGGACCCTAAGCTTTGAATTGGGGGTTTGATCTGGGATCGACTCGGCAGCAGAAAACTCAGCTGTGAACAGCCATCAGCACTGGATTTCCAGGAGGAAATCTGGGTGGCAAAACACGTTCTGGATTTTTCTTTTTTAAGCAGGCTTTATTTTCTGAGAATTTTTTTGTTTTCTGAAATGGCAGGCAAGGACCATTTGGCTGTATCCATTAGCAAAAAGGGGGACGGGAATCCTTTGACCCAGCGTTCTGCTTCTGAGGACCTCCCTAAGAAAGATGCCTGGGAATTCCCCGGTGGTCCAGTGGTTAGGACTCGGTTCTCTCACTGCCACGAGCCCGGGTTCGATCCCTGGTCGGGGAACTAAATCCCGCGTGCCGTGCAGCATGGCCAGAAAAAAAAAGAAAGATGCCTGAAGACTCATCATGGCAGCCTGTGTCCTAATGAAAACTGGAAATGACCTAAACGTGCATCAGAGGGGGACGGATTAAATAAATGCTGAGTCTGATGTGTGGCCATTAAAATGAATGAGGCCAAACTCATAAATAGGCCACGATGTGCAGCAGAGGAAAAGGGCCAATTGCAGAACAACATGGACAAGATCTCGTGAAAAAGGAGGAAAGCCACCTCCCTGGCCACGGACCCCTAGACGGACGGACGTGATGCACGTCGGGTGTTCGGTGCCTGTGCTTCTGGCCTCTCTGGACATGTACAGGGTCTTAGCCCTACTTACTTCGGGAGGAACGAGAGGGAACTTTCACTTTTCCCTTTGTGTGAATCTGTGTTATACCACGTTTCACAAGAACGGGGATCGGTCCTGGAGTAAACATTTCTGGGTCATTCCGGGATGGACCCCCGAGGCGCTTGGTCTTCTGGGCCGGGGAGTCAGTCTGCGTCTGAGCTGGGAGTGTCGTGCTGTGGTGGCGTCTGCACTCGGTTCGAGGGCTGGACCCAGCATCCCTCGCGGTGGGGCCGATGGTGGTCTCTTTCATTGAGGAAGGGGAGCTAGGTATCTGTCTGCAGACAGACCTCGTCCCCCGCAAGCCGGTTGGGAGTCCGCCTGCGTTAGTGAAAAGCTGAGCGATAAAACGCTTTTTTGTCAATAAGCTGTATTATTCGTGTTACATTCACATAAGCCTGACTTGGGCCAGAATCAGTTAGAGACTCTGTCGGCGGGGGGCGGGGGGGTGGGGTGCTGTTAGGATGAGCTGGAGGGATGATGTTTGTGCAGAGGTGGGGCCTCGAAGTGCTTGAGAGCACCGTCCTCCCGGCGACTCTGGTCCTGCACGTCTGTCCAGACAAGTGGATGCTTTCTGTCTGGCCTCTGCTCCACCCGCACAGCCGAGGGTGCGTGAGGAGGGGCCCCTCGCTGACCACGGACCAGCTGGCCCTCTGAGCAGCCAGCGCAGGTGTCCTTGGGCTGCCCTCCCAGGTGGGACACCTGGCAGGGACGTTCCTGGCGTTATTCCTGTGGTCGTGGAAGCCCCAGCACCTCCCGCAGTGTGGCCTCTGCCCTCCACGCCCCACCCCCATGGCAGCCTCCAGCCTTTGTGTCTCTGATTCCTCTGGATCCTATCCTCAGTCCACAGTGAAGCCCCCTCTTCTGGGCTTGGGGTGTGCACATCCCTTTCCCGGGGTCCTGCGTTTCCTGCGGACCCTGACTCCGCCCCACCACCTTGTCCCAGCCCAGCTCCGCCCTGTGTGCTGACCCACTCTCCTGGCCCCTTTGTCCACAGGGTCCCCCTGGACGCCCAGGCCTTCCTGGGGCTGACGGGCTGCCCGGCCCTCCTGGAACCATGCTCATGCTGCCCGTGAGTGTCCGTACTTGAGGGCTGCGGGGTGGCGGCCGTGTGGGTGGGCTTGGGGCCCCAGGTGCGGCGGGGGAGTGGGGGGCCCTGGGCTGTTTCCGAGGGGGGTCGATCACCGGGCCGAAGGCTAGCTCCAACCTGGGCCGACTGTCTTGTAGATACAGGCCCCTTGGGACTGTTCTGCTGACACGGCAGGGTGGACACCGGGGTCAAGGGGTCCACTTCTGCCGGCATCCAGGGCTGGCCCCTCCGAAGGGAATGGAGTCCAGCTCTGCAGGAAGCTGTGGGGTGTCTGCTTCCATCACCACATACCTGCCCTCTCCACTCGGACCCCCATGCCAGCCGGCCCCTCCTTGAACTTGGCCTGCTCGTGACTTTGCGGGTCCTCACGGGGAGCCCAGGCCGGGAGGGCAAGCGTGTAGAGGGCTGGTCTGGGCCCATGTCAGTTTCTCCGTGAGCCCGTGTGCCTGGGAGGCTGGGTGCAGCTCGGGAGACCCTGCGTGGACCTGTCGCCTCCCTGCTGGGCCTCGGTGCGGGGTTTGCACTGGGCCCTGGGCTCTTCCTTTAAATAAGTCGGGGCCGTGGGGTCTCAGGTGAGATGCTGCAGGTGCCAGTAAGGGCTTCCCGGCTGCAGGGAGGCTCTCCGGGTGCCCCAGGGCTGAAATTGGCCGGCGGGGCTGGAGCAGCTCTTTGCTGGCAGAGTCGGGTGGTGTGACCGAGACGGGGACTGGGGCTGGAAGCTGCCCATCCAGACTCTCCAAGGCTCTGCTGTTGCCAGGGAGGCCGACGGGCACCGCCTCAGCCCTGGGGTCCAGAGTGGGCGCCACGTCGGTGTGCCCTTGGTGACCCCAGTCTTACACCTACAGTTCCGGTTCGGAGGTGGCGGCGATGCGGGCTCCAAAGGACCCATGGTCTCAGCCCAGGAGTCCCAAGCTCAAGCCATCCTCCAGCAGGCCCGGGTGAGTGGGGTCTGGGGCTGGGGGGCTGGGGGGACAGAGCCAGGCCCCATGGGGCTCAGAGCCCAGCTTGGAGGGGAAGTGCCTCTGGCCAACTTGGGTGTGCTTGCGCGAGTCAGGAGCCTGCGGGGATCGTCATCCCTGTGCATTTGGGGGACCCGGGTGAGCACCAGGAAAGGTGGGGGAGGTTTCTTAGGGGGTTCTTGCCCACACCGAGGGTCCAGATTCCTGGATGAGGACGGCTGCTGAGCCCCTCTGGCACCTACTGACCCTGTGCGCCCAGCTTCAGCCATCCGCTGCCCTCCCCTGGGCTCTGGGGATGGAGAGACCCCCGCCAGGTACTCCTGGAAGGGGCTCCCTGTGATGGGCTGGGCCGAGCCCGACGGCCCGGGGAGAGAGCCCGTGGGCCCCAGAGCCCCTCGCTCAGCCTGGGGGTCCCGAGGAGCACTTGCCCCATTACCGCTCTGCTCTTGGCAGATGAGCTGATCAGTGAATTGTGTTTTGAATTGACGAGGCTCCAGGTTGCTGACTGCCTGTGATAAGAGCAAATGCCCCCCGGCGGGGTGCGTGACAGTGGAGTGCCCGTCATGGGCCATTGCAACAAGCTGCTAAGTAGCCCCTTGTTTGGCAACATTTCTGGAGCTCTGGCGCAGCGGATAGATGCTAACGATCGGAATGTGTGGATAATGAATTACAGGGCGGCGGGTACTGAGTCATTGCTATGGAACAAATTGTCGTGTGATATAATCAGCGGGTAGCAAACCCCATCACCTGCCACCGGATGTATTGACGGGCCGGCCTGGCTGGCCTTCGAATATGTGTGTGTTTTGACTGAAGTCAAGTGGGCGATGGGCTCCCAAGATTTTATAACACAAAATCTTCCAAAATTAAAATGGCATCATGCAGGGGAAACAGTCTCAGAGTGGCATGGAGGAAGCCTTCTAAGAAAGCAGGTTGAACTGTGTGGTGGCAGCTGGGAGGCGTGGAGCCACCTGGGCAGGTATCTAGGTGGGGCCCTGGGTGGCTGAGGCTCCCTGGCTGCCTCTCCTGGGCATGACTTAGTTCACCCTAGGAGGTCTCCCCGATACCTCCCTGGTCACTGGAAGTACCTCTCGTGGAACCCTAACCCAGCCCGGAAGCGGGGCTGCTTCTCAAGCTTACTCTGCGGGGTGCAGGGCTGAGGGCAGGCCCTGCCTGTGCGAGGCCATCTGGGGAGAAGGAAGCAGTCAGCAAGAGGCTCTGAGCAGCCACGTGGGTGGAGCGCCCATCCCCAAAGCGGGGAGTGGGCACCCACCTGGCTCCCACCCCTCCTCTGCCGCTCCATTTGTGGTTGTTGCCGGGAGCCCAGAGGGGTCTGGGGGTCCATGTGACCTCCTCCCCCAGAGGCTCCTGTCCTTGGCCTCTGATATCGGCCCCCCTTCCCACCTGGCATGTCTCACCTGTCGGTACAGGTAAACCAGTCATTTCTCAGCGTGTCCTGTTTTCCCTTTCAGCTGGCGTTGAGGGGGCCGGCTGGCCCGATGGGTCTTACTGGGAGACCCGGCCCCATGGTAAGTAGTCGTGGGGGAGCCTGAGGGGTGGGGTGCCTTCCCACCCATGCTGCCCCCCAGCCCATCAGGCTCCCAGCTTATCCAGGTCAGAGCACACTTTACGTCACTGGGACCTTGGGGCAGGAGGGGCCTGGCGGGCGGGGCCTGTGGTGCCCTGGGGGCTGGGAAGCCCTCACACTTGCACTGGCTACGACTTTACCTCGTGACCCCGGGGGCTCTAAGCCTCTTTCTTTTGAGGCTGCCATCCCCCTTTATAGTCGACACCACCTCAGTGTGGGACAGACCCCAATTCTAGCCCCCTGCCCGGCCCCTGCTGCACGAGCCTCGGGCAGCCAGACACACTCGGGACAGTGAAGGAGGCCCCTGGGGGTGTGCATGGCCCTTGAAGCTTGCAAGGAGCCGGAGGATTGAAGCGCACGGTGCCCCCATCCCCATTCCCCATGTGGGGTGGGCTTGGCCCCTGGCCCCAGGCCTGCGTCGGTGCCCTCCCAGCATCTGGGGGTCTTGCCCTGCAGTGGACAAGGATGTCCACACACGGCCCTGGGCTGTGACAGACCGTGGTCAGATCCATCCTGGAGAGAAGCGAGCATGTTCTGAGCTCGTGGCCCTTGTGCACGCCACTGTCCAGGATTTCCCTCAAACCTGGGAAGAGATGCACACGAGGAAAAGTTAACTGCTTGTCCCTCGGGTTCTGTCCAAGGCAGCTGGCCGGGCTCTGTGGGAGCCCTGCCCACGGGCCAGTCCTGTGTCCCTTCTGCTTCCCGACCCTTCCCCAGTCACCCCTACAGCCTGTGCCTGCCGGGCATCCCCTAACCAGACGTGTCTCCCCAGGGCCCTCCCGGGAGCGGAGGTCTGAAGGGCGAGCCGGGAGACATGGGGCCTCAGGTACGTACCCCCCTTACCTTCCTCTGTCTGAAGGGGCGCCCCCCGGAAGGCGGTGCCCCCGATGCCGCATTTCGTCAAGGAAGTAGCGGGAGTTGCCATCACCTGATGCAAAGCTGGATGCAGGACAGCAGTGGTGTCTGTAGCAGGGGACCGAGCTGGCTGTTTTCGGTCCCCGCTCTCAGGGCAGTGGGTCCCGCACCCTGTCCTGCTGTTGCCCACGTGCTGACAGCTGCGACAGTAGCCACGGGCCAGGTGGACGAGCACGGGGACCAGGCTTTGCTTTTTCCCTCTGAAAAACAGACACGCTACTGACCTCTGTCCTCTGATTTGCCACAGGGTCCCCGGGGTTTGCAGGGCCCACCTGGCCCATCGGGAAAGCCTGGAAGAAGGGTGAGTAGCTCTCAGTGACAACGGCTGGGCCATGGATGGGGCGGGAGCCTGCGGTGCATTTGCCCCGGTCACGCTGCACCTTGCCGGCTAGGCTTGGCCCAGCTGCTCCCCTCCCTTCAGAGGGCGTGTCTGTGTCCAAGGCTGGGTGGGTCCCGTTCCACGGGGGCAGCGAGCTGCCCCGCCCCTGCCCCCAGCCTCTGTCCCGAGCATGTGAATGTAGTTTAACAAACATGTTTAATTAAAGCAATTTCCCAGCCTCTTGGGGAGCAAGTATGGAAAAGACAAAATGATCGGTGGTCCTTTCTTTGGGGGTAGCCTCATTTCTCCAGAAATGGCTTTGGTTTGGGGGGAATGGCCGGCCAGCTGCTCGGGCCCCCCGCACCTTACCTGTGCTCCTAGACTCCTGGATTCTCTGTTTGGGTTGTAATTTTAGTGGATGGAACTGCTTTGCTTCCATTAAGACCGTGGCTACTGACAGAGAGCATGCATTTATAACCTAATATAAATTAATGAACACCATCCAGCCGAGCTCGGGAAATCCTCATTAACCCACATCAGACTCTAACTAGTGGATCTTTTCATCAAGTGAATTTTTCTACCGAATGAAAAAATTACACGTTCTTGTGTTGTATTTATACCTAGATGAACCCCTGCAAGGAATGGTGGGTCGCCACTGAGCTGCCAGTTCTTGCTTTAGCTGCAAAGTATACAAGGCAAAAATGCATAATTCCTTAGTGGTTACAGGGCCTCTGTCCTGGGAGTTAATTGTAGTTACAAGGCAAGGGATGGAGCGACCAGCACTCAGGCACGGCTGTCTCATGCTGGCCCCTCAAGGCTGCAGGTTTCACGGATCGTGGAGGGGACCCAGGCTCGAGGCAGAGGGGTGCACGGATGATTCTAAAAGGACCACTGATGCCAGAATTCAGTGGTTCTCGGTAGACAGTGAGGTGGTTTATCTTGGATCTGGTTTGAAAGGCATTTTATTTCTTTGAGGGTCTTTTGTATCTCTGTAAACACTTATTGTCAAGTTTCAGTGGAAACGGTTTCTCGGTCAGGGCGAGGTGAAAACTGAAAAGGGGAGGATGCCAGCGATGGTTCGTAGGGTGACCCGTGGCAGAGACCATGGCATCAGGGCCGTGGATACGCATGTGCTGGAGGAATGAGGCTGGAGAGGAGGGGACGGCGGGAGGGGCTCAAGGCCGCATGGCGGGCTGTCCCTTTAGTTTTTTGTGCAGTGCGGAGCCCGTCAGCGTGAGAGAAGCGTCCTGCCGTTTGCCCGCAATGTCCTGCAGTGAAATCCTGTCAACTCTTCTGACAGATTTCTCTTGATTTCTGAAAACGTTTGGAAATTTGAGGAGAGGCTCCCGGTCGGCCCCTCTGTTCACGGGGTCATGTCAGTGTTCCGCCTGGAGCTGCGTTGCTCGGGTGCATGTTCCGAGATGACTTTTCATCCCTGGCGGTTCCTTGTAACCTTTCACCTGGGGTGCGCAGGCTGCCTCTTGGTGGTCCCCCCAGACCCTCGCCGCTTTCGTGCTGCCCTCCCCGTCCTGGCCGTGCCGTGAGGCCTTTCTGCCCGTCAGCGCAGCCCCGGTGCCCCTGGCGAGGCCTCTTGGGTCAGGCACGTGTGGCCTGGAGAGGACGTGATGTTGATCCAGGCCGGGAGTTTATGCTCAGCTGCCTGACGTTCCTTATCAGCGAGTGGACATCTGCCGTGGTCCCCGCCCCCATCTAGGTGGCCTCACGCCTGGCAGGCTCTCCTGGGGGACTGCGGCCTTTATCGGGGACCCTGGTAGGTCGGGGCCCTGTCCTCCAGCCCCAGGTGGGCACCGTGGGCCTGCTGCCCCGGCTGGAAGGAGTGGCCGTGGGAGTGGCCCCCGGGCACGGAGGGTCGAGCTCACCGTCCAGACCCTGCCTGGAGGCGGCTGCATGGCCTTCGAGAGCCAGCCCACCCCTCTGGGCCTCACTTTCCTCCCCCTCCATCGCACTAACCAGATGCTTTCTCTCGCCCTGTGGCTCTCTGGGCTTTCCCTTGATGTCAGCTGGTGGACAGGACATGTGCAGCTGTCAGGGGCGGGCTCTCTCCCGGGTTGTGAAGCGGGTCCCACGGCCCCTCGGTCGCCGCCCGTCACACCGTCTCGTGCATACCACGTCCTCAGCAACACAGGGGGGCAAGCGCGTTAGCCCCGCTCCAAGGTTCAGGCTGGCGAGGCTCGGAAAGGCCAGAACCCGCGTACGGCAGCCGGGACTCCGGATCGGGGTCCTCTGGGCCAGCCAGCCCCCCGGGGCTGTGGAAACCTCCGCTTGGTGTCACAGGACGCCTGCGCTCAGAGGTCTCGGTAAGCCGGCCACTCCTGCGTACTGACAGTTTGCCCCGCTCCGTTCCAGGGGCGAGCTGGCAGCGACGGAGCAAGAGGCATGCCTGGACAGACTGGCCCCAAGGTAGGTGCCGCCCGCCACCTCCTGGTGCCCGTTCCTCGGTCAGCGTCACCACGGCATCAGCACGTGGTTGTGATGACACGTGATGACTCGGACATTTGCCCTCATCCGGGGGTACGACCTTGGGGGTTGGAAGGTTCAGATTGGATCAGCTCCTCTGGCACGTTGACACAAAGACGGGGGCTGGTGGGGAGAATTTCATGGCTCTCTCACAAGTCCACGGGGCAGGAAGTCCTCTTGCCGAGATTTGGGGTGTCTGAGCTCTTCGGAGTTGCAGGGAGCGAGTAGACTGCGCGTGGGTGGCCGTGGAGCTGAGGCGTGTGCGTGTGCCCCGGGGCAGCCGCGGGAGCCCAGGGAAGCCCCACCCCTCCCGGCTGTGGAGGTTCGGTGTGCCCATCCCTCTGTCCCCGAATCTGGGATGAAACTCCCGCTGTTCCTGGTCGACCCTTCCTTCTCGGCCCTGGAGGTGTTCGTCTAAAGCCCGTACAAGGTGCTGGAGGAAGTGCTGACTTTCTCCAGCGAGGAGCCCCCAGTGGGGACAGCAGCTGTTCTCAGGGGTCCCCAAACCCACCACGGGGCACTGCACCTGCTCCCCCGGTAACTGGCGTGGATCGGCCCTCGGGTGCTCCTGTGAGTGCCGAGCGAACGAGCGGCCCTGGTTTTCAGGGACGTGCGGTGACGGAGGAGGAGAAGGTTCCTGAATCTGTCCCGGTACCTTACAGCCTTCTTTCAACAACAAAAGTATTCAAGCCTGAACTAGTCTTCTCCTGACTTCAATCCCACATGGCTTGCAACACCCATGAGGCGGGGAGCTAGACTCCAGGAGGCCACCTGGGTGGCAGAAGGAGGGCTGGCTGGGGAGCTGGGGTGCCCGAGGGTGGGCGGAGCTGGGCCACCCGCCAGAGGGGTAGGCGCACCTGCTGTGTGCGGGCGGCACTCTGAGCTCCGAAGGTGTCATGATACGAGGCACAGGCAGACAGCAGGTGCGCGCGCGCGCACACACACACACACACACACACACACACACACCGACTTCGCAGCCATCACCCGAAACACTGAGGTCTCAGGACCCTCCGGGCCGCTGTCTGTGGCTCTGGGACAGAGGTCATCTCTCTGTTTGCAGCCTTTGTTGGTATTTTGGGGAAAAGCATTGGGATTATGGACGCAAGGCTGTGGAATGTGTGATGGGGCGGCGGCCAGGGGCCCCTCCGTGGGGTCCTGGGGCCCCGGGTGCACAGGCGCTGCGTAGACTGTGGCCCGAGGCAGGTGGAGCGGCCGTGTGGCACGGGCTGAGCTGCCCTCTGTCCTCCTCGCAGGGTGACCGTGGCTTCGATGGCCTGGCTGGGCTGCCGGGAGAGAAGGGCCACCGGGTGAGTGTTTCCTCTCTGGGAGCTGCTGGGGGAGGTGCTGTCGGGAGGCTCTTCTGTGCAGCCTTAGGCTTCCTGGGGGGTTGGGCACTCGATTCCAAAGTGGTCGCTGGTGAGCCTCATAGGGCTGGGGCAGTGGACTTGGACGCGGGCGTGACATCCCTGGGGATGGAAGGTCAGCCCAAGGAGAGCCGATTTCGCACCCGCAGCTGATGGTGACAGAGCCAGTGGCCCCCTCGAGGGGATGAGGCAAGGAATGTAGAGCTCCCGTGGGAAACCCACTCTGTTAAGGGGCCCTCCACACCTTCAGGAAACCCAGTGGCTGCCCTTTTGGGACCCAAGGACCCTTCTCACCGTTAAAGGGGCGACTCTAGGAGGTGGGCTGGTCCCACGTGACCGCCCCGTGGATGGGGGTCGGGGTTCACGCTGCGGTCGGGGGCCCGCCTGTTATCTTGCCCCATCCCATGTGTCCCCATGAGATGCTCTTTGCAGCCCTTAACCTGTTTTCTTTGATGTAAACAATGCCCCTTTCATGTTTTGGCATATCCTGGGCATGCAGTCACACGCATGTGTGCACGTCAACACACACGCACACACACACACACACACACACACGCTGTTGATTCTGTCATAAGGGTCACCCGTCACGTCTCTGCCGCCCTGAGAAGTGGCTCGTGTGCCTTAGCCAAAGCTTCTTTACCCACGTTCTCCAACACTCATGGGGAAACCGGAGGGAAGGGCCAATCCGTGGGACTGACAGATGAGCACGTATTGAGCCCCGATGGTGTGCAAGGCCTGAAGCTGCAGGGGTGTCAGGTGGACCAGCGCTGACCTTCACAGTGCAGCGTGGTGGCCCTTTCAGGGGGCGGTGCGGGGCTGGGGTGTGCCCCTGCTTCACACGGAGAGGTCAGTAGGGTGCAGCTCAGACCCTGCCTCGGTGTCCTGGGGTGCCCGCCGGTCCTTGGGTGCCGGTCCAGCCAACCCTCCTCCAGGACACCGAGTCCCGGGTTGAGAGTCCTGCCAGCCAGCTTTGCAGCCCGTCACGCCAGGAGGCCCTGTCTCCAAAGGGGTCCTCTGTGACTCTGGGAAAGTCTTGGGAGGCGGTTGGGATTTTCAGTCTCAGAAGCAGAGAAAGACGAAATGGGGGGCTTGAGACAGCCGTGCGTGTCTGCCCGCGGGCCTAACGCTGACCCCGCTTGCCTTCCCAGGGCGACCCTGGTCCTTCTGGCCCTCCGGGACCTCCAGGGGAAGACGGAGAAAGGGTGCGTATCCTGCCGTGTGTGGGCCACACCTGCTGCCCGTCTGCTCGGTGAAAACTGTACAAGATGCTGGTAGCAGTGATCGGCACCTGCGTCGGGGGGAGGGGAGTTGATGGGGGTGGACAGACGGCCACACAGGACTTCCTTCCTGTAGAAGCAGATCTCAGACCTCGATGTTGGGGGAGCCGATAAGCTCCGTGTCTGAGTGAGGGGCGGCCAGAGGCAGCGAGTGGCAGAGCTTGGGATCTGGGGTGAGGAGTGAGGTGCAGAGAGTACAGAAAATGACCTTCCTTGGCCCTGGAGGTGGGGACAAGGTGAGGGAAGCGTGTGGACAGAGCGAGGGGCGGTGATGCCATCCGAGGTCAGGGCCTGGGCTAGGTCGGGCGCTCAGGTGGGCTCTGCCCCGAGTCCTGGTTCTGTCAGGTGCATCTTGGTGGGGCTGCAGACCAAGCGATGTCCTTAGACGGAAGCACAGCCCTCCTGTGGCAGAGAAGCCTGCGGCCCCCTCCCTCCGTGCGCCCCAGTCACTTAGACAGTTTCTTCGGGCGTTAGGGGTATTTTGGGGACAGGTTTAGAAGCCCCAGTATCTGGGAAAGAGGGGCATGCCTGTCCTGACAGCTCCTGGGCTGTGGCATCATCAGGGCACTGTCTCCTGTTGGGGCCTCAGCCTGCACGGTCCACTGTAAGATGAGAGAGGGGAGGGGGTCCCCAGATGTCTGTGCTTCTGGAATGAGGAGGTGCATGCAGGTGCACGCGCGTGCAGGGCTGCGTGTGTACATGTGCACTGTGAGTGGGCGTGTGTGCGTGCGTTTGCAGTGTGTCTGTGTGCATGTGGGTGTGTGTGCGTGCACGTGCCTGCACAGGGTGTGTGCATGTGTGTGCTGAAGGAAGGAGCAGGGGGCAGTGCCTTGATGGAGGGAAGCGGGGTGTGAACAAGCAGCTCCTGGTCGTGAACCAGGCAAGCTAAGGCAGCTTTCCTTGTAGAGCCAGAAGGAAAAGACTCATCCTGGTTTGCTCCCCTGTCTGTGTTTAAGACATTAGGGCCCCTTGGGGTTGGCCCAGGGCATCTGGTGATTCTCTCAGGATCCTGCCCTACCCCAGTTTCTATCATTCATGTCTCTATCTACCTATCACTTATCTATCTATATCTATTTATCTCTATCATCTATCTATCATCTATCTACATCTGTTTATCTCTATCACCTATCTATCATCTATCTATATCTGTTTATCTCTATCTATCTGTGATCTATCTACCTATTATCTATTCATCAAGCTACCTACCTACTATTTATCTATCCTCTACCTATTATCTATACATCATCTCTCTCTATCTTGCTGTCTTTCTACCTATCTCCCATCTATCTCTGTCTAGTTTCTGCCGTTCTAGTTTTTATCCGTGTCTTTACCTGTCAGGTAACCATTGATTTTTTTTCCTGCCCAGCTTTCCCCTCACTGGGGCTGTGGTTTGTGAGCCCCAAACCTCGCCTTTTACCTGCAGCCTTTGGGAGTGGGGACACTCGGGGCTTTTCCTGCTGGCGCAGGGACTAGTAACTGGCATATGCTGAAGCAGCCCCAGGCCAAAGAATCCTGCACGGATGAAGGAAAAATTGTCTCTCTCGTGTCCAGGTTTTATGGCTTATCCCTAAAGTCCTGCCTCTTTTCTCCCCCACAGGGTGACGATGGAGAAGTCGGGCCCAGAGGGCTGCCCGGGGAGCCTGTAAGTCCACTGACTGGGTGGGCTTCTGTATCTCCTCCTTGATGCTCTGGCCAGAATCAGGGATCGACTCAGAGCATAGATTCGAGAGGGGCTCAGCCTTGAGACACACAGATCTGGGGATCTCCCGGGAAAGGAACGGGTGAGGTGGGTGGACAGTGCTAAGGAGTCAGCCTGAGCCTTTGCCAGGGAGGAAGCCCCTGCCCCTGAAGGTCGTGGTTGGGACTCCAGGTACAGACGTGGTGGGTGTCCAGGGTCCATGATGGTGGGTGTCCAGTGTCTACGATGGTGGGTGCCCAGGGTCCACCATGTTGGGTGTCCAGGGTCCATGATGCTGGGTGTCCTGGGTCCATCAGGGTAGGTGTCCAGGGGCAGTCACTTGACCTGCCACACTTTCTGATGGCTACATTTTCCAAATAAAGAGTCCTCCAGTAGGCTGCCCCCACCCGGGCCTCCAAAAGCTCTTTACCTAAGCTGACTTCTGTTTAAGACCAGAGCAGATTTCCTCAGTGACAGAAGGACATTAATTCCTTTTCACTTGCTGTTACTTTTCAAACATCTCATTTTTGTTACCCACGTCAACGTGGCCATACACATCCGGGGACGTTAACTGAGGAGAAATATTGCAGGCGCTGCGTGGAGGAGAGCCCGCCCGGGGTCGGCGTTTGCACCTCCGCTTGGGACTAAATTACACCCTAGGTGTCTGGTTAGCCACAATGGGGGTTCATCAACACAGCTCCCCCCTTAACACGGGTCTAGGCGATGCCTTCTGGGTTATTAACTTCTGAAAAACATTTACGTGACTAGGTATTAAAAGAAGGAAGGGAACATTTAAGTGGCAATGAACGTGGGAAGGGTTTCTCTTCTAGTGCGTCTGAGAAGGTCCTATCAAAATTAAAGGCACTCGAAATCGCCGTGCCTTGGAAGGCTCTAGCTCTCCAGCTGACAGGGAGGGAGGGAGCCGTCCGGATGTGGGTCCTTCCCCTGGCAGGTAGTGACCGCTCTGTGGCCCCTGCCCCTGTACGTGGGGCGGTTCCCACACACATGCCCCTCCCGGCCAGGGAGCGGGTACTGAGCCCCTATCAGTTCTAGCCAGCCCTGCCTCTGGTTCCGAGAGCCCGGGCGGAGAGCTGGGGTGCGGTGAGGAGTTGAAGCAGAGGAGGAGGGGGAGTTGAGTTGGCCGCAGGCCGGGAGACCTGCCTCAGGAGCAGAGGCTCTGGGAAGAGGATTCGCTGAGGGAGGCTGGGGATGGGGCAGGGGGCTGGGATTCCTGGCCGAGTCTGAACCTTCCTTGCTCTTTCCTCTCGCAGGGGCCTCGTGGTCTGCTGGGGCCGAAGGGGCCCCCAGGCCCTCCTGGACCTCCTGTAAGTCCTTCGCGTGTCTGTCCCATCCTTGCCCTCGAGATCCCGCCCCCAGCTTGTGGTCCACTCGGGCCTGCCGGCAGCTGCCCGCACTGACGGCTGTGCACGCTGCCCAGTGTTCGCGTTGGGTGTCTGTGGGGCCCTGATGCTCACCCGTGGGAGGCAGCCCCGGCAGGTGTGGGCTTGCAGGTGGAGGTGCAGGGTTCGCTCTGTCACCAGGACGCCCATTTCCTCCCCTTGAAAACACTTCCAGTAGCATCTTGGCAGCTCCTGGAGGGAGACAGAAGACTGTGGTTCTGGCAGGGCTCTATCCAGGGGGTGGCTTCCCCAGGGCTGGCCCCTCTGCCCAGCTGTCCGAGAACTCAGGGCTGCCCCACGTGATGCTGGGGCCTGGCAGCCCCGCTAAACCCTAGCCAATCTCGGGGTTTATTCGGGATCAAGCCTTTCCCCTCCCTCAAAGGGTGTGGCGTCCTCTGACATTGCGGGCAGGGACCAAGCTGTGTTGAGTGGACTTTTCCTGTGGAGCTTTGTTAATTTTCAGTATCTTTTGTTTCAATGTCATTCATCCAGGGTGTGACGGGAATGGATGGCCAACCAGGCCCGAAAGGCAATGTGGTAAGTCTGGAGGTCCCGTGCCCCGGTCTCATGGCGGTGACCCCTGGGTTCACTCCCAGCTGCTCGGGGCAGGGGAGGGGGATCCATGCCACCAAACCAGATGGGGATGTGACAGGGAGGGCACAGACTCTGAGCCCCGGCCCCGCGAGGTGCAGGCCTCCAGCAGGAGACGTGTGAGATCCCCGAGTCGGTGCTTTGCTCCATCCAGAGCCCGACCGTGTCAGCACAGGTGTGGAGGGAAGCCTCTTTCTCGCTGTGCGTGGCAAGCTGGTGGTGGCCAGGTGCTGTGACAGCGCCCACTGAGAGAGAGAGGGGTCTCATGCGTCTCTTTTAAGGGCCCGGGAGAATTTAGCTGGCGTGAGGATTTGGGAATTTTCGGCGGGTGGGATATTTTCTGGTAGGTCCTGTCTCTTGCCCCTCCTGGCCAGCTGTCTGCCGTGCCTGCACAGACACAGGCATGTGCTTCCGGCCCGGCGGGGGCTGGATCTAGCCCCCTGCCTTCCCGTCTGGGCACGACAGCAGATTGCACCCCCTGCTCGCCCTCCAGAGCCCCCTTCAGTGCCTCACTTGTGTTTCCTGTAGGGTCCCCAGGGAGAGCCCGGCCCCCCGGGACAGCAGGGTAATCCAGGCGCCCAGGTGAGTGAGCCGGGTGGGCTTGTGGGCAGTGGGAGGTGCAGGTCTGCAGTGCCCGGGGCGTGAGCGGCCGCTGAGTGCAGCCCCGAGGGCCCCGCAGCCTGGAGGTGACCCAGGATGGGGTCGGCACCCAGATGAGGGAGCGGGTCGGGGGAAGATGGACAGATGGCAGGGAGGGGTTCTGAGTCAGTCGAAAAGTTCCCTGACCTTTCCTGCTCACTCTTTCCCCTCCCAGGGTCTTCCAGGCCCCCAGGGTGCAATCGGACCTCCAGGAGAAAAGGTAGGTGGGCTGAGCTGGGCATAGGGGTGCTTGCCTGTGGGGTGCATTAGGAGCACTGGTCACCAGCTTGTGGTGTGGACCTTTGTCCTTCCGTCCTTCCTTCCCTCCCTCCCTCTCTCCCCCCTCCCCCTTCTCTCCCCCTCCCCCCCTCCCCCTCCACACTTTCCTTCCTTCTTCCCACTTCCTTCCTTCCTTTCTTCTTTCCTTCCTTCCTTCCTTCCTTCCCTCCCTCCCTCTCTCCCCCCTCCCCCTCCCTTCTTTCCTTCCTTCCTTCCTTCCTTCCTCCCTCCCTTCCCTCCTTCCCCCCCTTCCTCCCTCCCTCCTTTCTTTCTTTAGCTATGTATAAGGTTGCCAGATTTGAGAAGAAAAACAGATATGGGACACTCAGTTAAATTTGAACTGTGTTGTCTGAAATTCCAGATTTAACTGGGCATCTCGTTTTGTTGTTTGTTTTGTTTTGTTTCTTCTTGCTAAATTTGGCTACCCTAAATATATCCTCGGCACCCCGAGTCCACATGCTGGGGACAGAACCGGAGCCGGAGTCCTTGCACATCTTGTGGCTCAGCCCCAGGTGTCCAGTGAACTCAGCACCTGGGGCGGCACCGGCAGAGTGACCTCAAAGGGGCGGTTCTCAGTGCATCATAGCCCCTGGCCGCCACTGTTGGAGAACTCCTGACTTCACTTGGCGGGTGATTTTTTTCTGGTAGCAAAACTGAAGGCTCTGGAAACAGCAAAGGGTCCACTACCTTTGGGTGCTGCCCGTGGCTGGAAGCTTTGTAGCCAGTGGGAGCGGGCGCCTCTGAGCAACCTTTTTAAACAAATGCCCTTTGAGCAGAAATGTTGAAAAGTAACTTTGGGGGCTTGTAGAGAGGGTGGGCAGCTGAGGGGATCCCTGGGGCATCTGCTCATGGAGTCTGTGGTTTGTTCTAGGGCCCCCTGGGTAAACCAGGCCTCCCAGGAATGCCCGGTGCTGATGGACCCCCGGTGAGTACCACTGCCCACCTCACCCTTTACACCCCACCTGCCCATGTCCACCCAGGGGTGGGCACTGGGAATCTGGGCAAACGGCCCCTCCCCTCGCTCTCGAGACGGCCATGCACACGTGGCCCCCATCTCCTCTTCCAGCTCCTTCGATGAAGACCTATCCGATGGCGAGCTTGATTGCTCAGGAATTACTTAGTGGGTTTTGGACACACTTTCCATAATGTGGTTCAATCAGAGGGTGGTGATTGCATGAGTAGGAACGGCCGTTATTTATTGGGGTTTGATGCTCGTGATCAGAGCCCAGCCTCATACTTTTGAATCTACGGAGGGCTGGGCTGGGCTCCGAGCAATCGTGTGTGTCACCAGTGCCGGGTGTATTCTTAGCCATCACGCACGGAGAAGAGGGGTGTGAACACGCAGCTGTGGAGCTAAGTAGATGCTACCTAGAAATAGGGAGTGAGGGACAAACCCATCTGTGGCCAAGCTGTGAGGGGGAGGGGCGGGGAAGTGACAACCGCTGGGCGTGGGCCCATCTGCCTGAGCTTATCTGCACCCACCCCCCTTGTGTGAGTTGCTGGTGGGTTTTTTGTTTTTCGGTTATTTTTAGTTGATGCCGAATAGAGAGCCTATTTCAGAAAATGAGATTAGCGAAATTATTTATTTCGGACACAGTTATTTTGTTGTGTTAATAATAATGCCATTAAAAACAAAGCAAGGAAGTTCAGTCTGTCAACCGTTAATTGGTGATTGGTGATTGGCATAGGACGACGGTGTCTTTCCATTTTCACGGCTGAGAATCCTTTGGTCCCGTGAATCACACGTCACCCATTGTCCCGTCTTTGTCTGAACCAGCAGATTACAATCCCGTTCCTGCTGGAACTGCTTTGGGGGACTCAGTCTCCTGGACTGAGTTTGGATATGAAGAGATGAATATTTTGCAATATGTCTTTTATGTGTTTTCACTTACATTGACACCTAATTGCATTTTCTAATGATAAGATATTTTCTTCTGGAAAATTAGGAAAATAAATAAAATCACAAAATGGAAACTGCCTCTGGTCCCATTCCTATGGCATCCTCTGCAGTATTGGGTGTCAATGGGGCGTTTCCCTCAGTGCATCATGTCAGGAAGGGGGCGGTGCCTACACGGCCCCTGCCTCCCTGACCTTCCTGGTCACACCCCGGAATCCCTCTCTCTGAATTGAAACTCCAGTCACTAGGGTCCCTAAAGGGTCACCAGTTTCCTTTCAGATTCTGTGGGGAAAGAGGGACCTTTAAGAGGGTTAGGGAGCCAGGAGGCTGCCTCTCCATTTCTCTTCCCCAAACAACCATCACACTTTAAAATATGAGTGTATGAAGGACCCAAGGGAGTGTGGTTGTGCTGGGTCAACACTGAAGATGCTCAAAGCAAAAGATAAAAAGGGAAAACGTCAACACTGCAGGCTGAGGGGAGCGGAATCCTTGTCTTAGGTGAATCGGGAGGCAGCAAAAGATTTAAAAATACTCTCCTTAACAGAGGCATCCCATGGTTGATCAACCTGAAAGAGAGGGTTTGTTCCTTTTCCCCTTTGTGTTGCTTTGGTGTGGCTTGGGCTGAAGAAAGAAAGGAAGAGAGATTTCAGAGCCTTTGAGAAGTGTGAGGGGTTTCGGGGCAGACTCGATGCTCTGGAATACATTGTGAGGTTGTTCTGGGCAGCACACAAAAAGGATGCGGGCGATGAATCACGGCTCATAGGAATATTACAGAGCCAGGAAAAAATTGAATTCCATTGAATATTCAGTGACATGAGGAAATGCTCATGATATAACAGTAAATTAAAAATACATCTTCTGATGCCGATTTTGCATGCAAATGTGCAGAGAAAATAGATTAGCTGTGCTATATCACCCTTGGCCACCGTTGCTATGAGTGGTGAGGTTATGGAGGGTTTTAATTTTCTTTTCCACTTGCCTAATTGTCCACAATGAACGTATATTACTTTAGTAATCAGAAATATATCAAATACAAATAATTTAAGCTTTATTATTTTTCCATTTGTCTACAATGAACATATATTGCTTTTTTAATCAGAAAAATATCAAATACACATAATTTAAGTTTTATTACTTTTCCATTACAGAGTCTTGCTGGTTATAGAATACTGGGGCAAGGCCAGCGAGTAGAAAGGAGGGTGGAAACAGCCCGGCCTTTCACGGCGGGAAAGCGGCTGCTCTGACTTCGATGTATTTCCTCTCCATCTTTTTCTGTTCAAACATTTAAAATAAATGAGCCTTGTGCTCCCCCCCAGAAAGTGACTCTCATGCCCAGAAAGTTACAACTTAGAATGCATTTAAGAAGCTTGGCCTTGATTCAAACAACAGTAATCATGGCAGGGACTCCCCTGGCGGTCCAGTGGTTAAGACTCCACGCTTCCACTGCAGGGGGCACAGGTTCAATCCCTGGTTAGGAAACTAAGATCCCGCAGGCCGCCTGGTACGGCCGAAAACAAACAAACAGTAATCGTGGTGACAATCCGTCCCTCTCTTTTATCTCTTCCAAAACACTGTGATCAGGTCTATTCTTATCGCCACCATGTAAGTGAGGTCATTGCCACTGAAGGGGTCAGCCCTCTTCCCCACGTGAGTGAGATGTGGGGTCTGCCCCCGTGTGTGTCTCTGGGGCCTGGCTTTCACCACAGCTGTCCATCACCTCAGCTCCTTCACAGAAAAATTCTGGGTTTGATGGAAACTGTAAAAAAGGCCCATGAAGAGCCCACATGGCAAAGAGAGCAGGACCCTCCTCCCTCCCAGCCCTCCCAGGGCAGGATCTTCTCCTGGGCACCATTTGGGTGCAGCCCTGCCGGCCTGGGTTGCTGGTGCCGTGAGCCTCGTCTTGGGAAGGGGGATGGCGGGCAGTGTGTCCCTTCCAGGCCCGGGCAGCTGGCGTGGTCCGACCGGTGCCTAAGTGTCCTCAAGGGCTCCCTGGGGTACCCCACCCTGCAAAGGAACTTCTGCATCCTTCCCGTCGCGTTGCCACCGTGATAGGCTATTTGCAGTGGCATCAGATCCAGTTCACGACTAATACAAATTGAAAAGCACACACACGTATCATTTGCTTGAGTTGATGAGCTCTGGGTCTCCACAGTGCTGCTGTGTTCTACAAGTAGCACCCTAGAACTTGAGAACAATCAAGCTGGATGAGCAGCCAACCCACCCTCTCATTTTACACACTCGAAAGTGGAGGCCCAGAGAGGGCAAGTGACTTACCTAAGGTCACACAGCGGGTTGGGTGTTACCAGGAGTAGAACCAGACTGCCCTACCCTGCCCTGCTAGCATTCTTACCACACCACATGGCCTCTCTTTACTGGAATCCTTGGGGGTAGAACTGTATTTCCGGATAATGAATACTTCTGTTTCTGTTTTTATCATCTGTGTTTGGCTCGTGAACTCAGAGGCATTGAACCTAGTCACCAGCTTGGGTCAGAAAGTCAGAGAAGGTCAAGTTCCTGAGAATAGAATTGATGGGGGCCAGAGTGGAGGGGGCAGTGACCAAGGAGCCGTGAGCAGTTCCGCGGGGCCTCAGCTCTGCATCTGTGGGGTAGGATGTATATTCTCCCCTGCACTCAGCTTCTGTGTCACCTGGGGGGGTGGCTTTGAAGACCTAGGGTGCATTGGGACCCGGGAGGTCTGGTCCCACTTCACTGTCCTTGTTTGGCCACCGATTCGGTTTTGCTGGGTGGCCTTGAACAAACACCCTTGGGTCACTGTCCCCTCCCACTGCACTCGGGGGCAGGCCGGGCTGTGGCTGAGTCAGGGGACACTGGTGCACAGTGGGGCCTGGAGCCCATCTGTGGGTTTTGAAGCACATTCCCCTCTGCTGTTGCCGGGGCCTGGCATTATTCCCAGTTTACAGATGAAGCAGCCGAGGTTGGGGCTAAAGGACTGGGGGTGACCAAGCCGCTGTGGGGAGGGGTGGGGAGGAAATGGGAGGGACCTGGGCTCTGACCCTCCGTTTCGAAGACAGCTGCAAGGAAGCTGGGGCATGGCCAGGCCTGCTTTCCCAGAGGCCACTGAATCACGCCAGCCTTCTCTTTCCTGACAGGGGCACCCTGGCAAAGAAGGCCCTCCGGGAGAGAAGGGAGGCCAGGTGGGTACCGGCTGTGCCCTCGGCCCCTCCAGCATCTCCTGCGGGATGGGCAGGGCTGCCCCCGCCCCCGTTCTGGGATCTCCAGTCCAGAAGGGGCCTCCAGCCCTGTCCCCACCCATCCTGACACACCCCTGCGGACGTGCCTTCCCCGTGGGGCTGGGCAGTGCCCGCATGCCTACCCCCGCGGGTCCGACCTGGGACGTCCATCCGTTCTGCCCGGAGCGAGAGGGCAGTGTGCTAGGGGCAGGCAAGCTCTCTGGCTTGTTCTGGAAGGATGCAGGGGGTGGCCCAGAGTGAGCCCTGCGCCCTCCACCTGAGATAGGCCTAACGTGCTTTCCCCTCTGGTTCCAGGGTCCGCCCGGCCCCCAAGGCCCCATCGGCTACCCAGGCCCTCGTGGAGTCAAGGTGAGGGTCTCACAGCCTCAGGCCTTCCTGGAGGTCAAGGTCGGGACTGCGGGGCACGGCTGGGCCGGTTTTAGAGATTCCTCTGTGCTTTAACCTCCCTCCTGCCCCAAAACTGGGGTGGCCCTGGTCTGGGAGGTTGGGTCCCAGAATGTGGGCCGGAGCAGGTGAGGGAGGGGCCCGCGGGGCCAGGAGGGGCTGCAGTGGAGCAGGACACGCTCCCCGGGGCATCTGGGACAGCACGAGCAACGCAGTGGTGGCCGTCTGCCGGGACGGGGCGGCACCCTTCTGCCCCATCCTCCTTTTACTATCACCACCTGCCAAGTGGCCTGCTGCTCTGGAGCCCCTCAGAGGCAGTGGATCTCAGCCCAGGTGACGAGCTGGGCGCCCTTTCCTGGGATGCTTGGAGCTGTTTCTTCCAGGCCGATCACATCTGGGCAGACCTTGTTGTTGGGAGACGCGTTCGTGGGAGACGTCCATTTATTCACAGCGTGTTGAAAGGCTCCTGGAACCGTGTCAAATGGGCGCAGAGGTCCAGAGCAATACTCCAAACACAGGGCCCTGTCTGTTTGCCCTGAGCTAACTGGGTTTGCTTTGAGCTGTGCAATTCAGTCTCAGTGATGCTGCTTCTAGACGTATACACGCAGAGGGATGTGCCCCCAGGCGTGTGTGTGGGGAGAGCCCTTCTTTCTCGGGGTGGAGATGCTGCCGTGTCTTCAGTCTCAGGCTTCCCACCCCCAGGAAAGCTAAGGGTGGGTCTTTCTTTCAAAATGACTGTAATTTGATGCGAAGTATCATATATACGAACGTGTATAAAACATCTAGTTTATCTTGGGGGATTTGCAGGAACACACCCATAAGCTCCGGAGTCCCCTCCCCGTGTCGTTCACAGTCCTTTATACTTTCAAGCATTTTTCCACATCAGGGTTCTGTGTGGAGGACACAGAACCCAAGACTTCAGTTTTTAGTTAACTTACCCCAAATTACCCGTAAATCCATGCAGAAGCCAGGACTCAACCCTGGACTTGCTTATTCCTAACCAGGTACCCCATGCTGACCCCAAGGGCCCCCAAGGGGCTCCGACTTCCATTTCCCAGAATTGGGATGTTCCAAGGTCAAGGGCAGAGAGATGCCCCAGGTCAGGACCCTTAGACAGATGGCTTCTCTCTGAAGCAGGCTTTCACCCCACACGCTGCCTAGTGAGTTTATAAGGGCGGTGATTGAGCAACTGTGCTGATTGTGTGAGCTCTGTGCGCGTTTATTTTACAAATTCCCATCGCACAAGGAGCCTGTGCCAGCCACCGTACACGGCCAATGCGTGATGCTGATTCTGTGAGCCGGGAAGGTGTCTACCCTGAGATGTTTGTGGAGAATGCTCTTATCTTGTCGGTCTGCTTAAATTCATCCGTGATATGAGCAATCCCACTAGACGGGCAAGCGGAGGGTGGAAGGAGAAGCAAGACTGAACGCTCTTCTCATTGGAGAAATAGATTGCAGAGCCCGTGGCGTGATGAGCCCCGGAGGGCGCTGATAGCGGAGGTGGGGTGGGAAGTCCGGGTGTCACCGTCAGAGACCAAGGTCCTTAGCTTTCCTCCACTGCAGCCCTGCCCTCCTCCTGGGAAAGGGGCCCCTGCAAGCTCTTTGATCTCACTGACCTTTAAGCATCCCCCGGGCCGCCCTCTGACTTGCCCCTTCCTCAGGGCTCTGTTTGGGCTTGACTGTCGGCAAATCAAATCAGCCACTCCCTGAGCCTACGGGAGCTGGGTGGGCTGGCGGAAGTCCCCCAGCACGCAGTCACTGGAGGCCTTGGGAAAGCCCTGTCCCCCTCTGTGCCCTCACAGCCGCTGGCCCAGCAACTCCTTCCACTGGGCTGTTCTGTGACCTCTGACCTCGCTCCCTGAGCGCTGGACCACCAGGGCCATGATGGGTGCTCTAGCCCCAGGGCAGAGTCTTCCCCCAGGGACGCCTGGAGACATTTCTGATCGTCTCGGCTTGGAGGGGCAGGGCAGAGGCCAGGGAGGCCGTCCAACCCTCTACACTGCCCGGGGCAGCCTCGCAACAATAAACTATCCAGACCCTGAAGGCGATGGAGCGAGGCTGGGAAACCCTGGTCTGTTCGTCTCCTTGGCCCCATTCCTCTGGCCTCGGGCGGGTCATGAGACGGTAGAACTTTAGGTCTGGGAGGGATCTGAGCAATGCCGTCTTACCCTCTTCTTTCTGGAAGTGCGTCAGGGTTTCGGGGTAACCGGCCTCCCCTCTGTCCTGAAGCCGATGTAGCCATGGGCACAGGCCAAGCCCAGCTCTCTGCGTCTGTCCGGCCCCATCCCTCTGTCCCTCCACAGCTTTTCTCAGCTCTCCTGGGCCTCAGAGAAAAGGCTCAGAATTGCAGATTCTGTGCACGGTTCTTGCTACAAGAGGGCAGCTGGCAGCCTGAGGGACCCGGCTGCAGCCTCAGCTGGACCCGAACGGGAGGCCCGGCCTCTCTGGGGCCCCGCGGGCTGGTGGCCTGAGGAAGCTTCTGGCAGTCAGTCGGGGGCAGGCTCTGCACCCTGCTGGCAGGTGGGGGGCACGGCTGCCAAGTCCATTCCGGGCGTGGAGTGGTTTTACCGGGGAGACAGGGAGGGGGCTGGTCCTGCCCTGACAGTCTTATTCGTCACTGGGATGAGAACGTCCCAGCCGATGTGATGAGGGCAGAGGGAGTGGCTGGTGTCGTTAAGTGGTAATTATTATCGCTACCATCGTAAGGTATGATTATACGTTAATAATAATGGAGAATGAAAATCACCTGACGGCACACAGCTCCCCTCACTGAGCACCTGCCGTTTGCCGGGCACTGTCCCAGGGCTTCCTGCGCCCTCCCCTCCCCCCAGCAGCGATGGGGTGAGGGTTGTCATCACCCCCTCTTCCCAAGTGAGCAGAAGTCTGGGGCCTCGTCAGAGGCCACACGTGGGGGGCCTGACCCCGTCTGCCTGATTCCAGAGCCCGAGCTCAGGCCTCACGCCCCCTCTGTTCCCCGAGCAGAGACCGAGAGAGAGACCGAGATGTTTCTGGAAGAGCGCAGGATGTCAGTGGGCGACGCCCCGCACACCCACAGAGCTCTCTCTCCCTAGACTGGGGGCAGTGGGAGGGGACTGGTCTATGCGGGACGCTCAGGCTCCCCTGGTGTTGGGGGTCAGGCCCGTTTTTTGTGGGGTCCGTAGAGGCTCGGGCTTGTGGCTGCTCACTTTTCTTCTCTGTTTGCGCAGGGGGCAGATGGCATCCGAGGTCTGAAGGGCACCAAGGGCGAGAAGGTGAGTGTCCCCTCCTTTCCTCAGGGGCTTGGCCAAGAGCCAGGAAGGTCCACCCTGGGAACTTGAGTGACCGTAGGCCACTGGCATTTTGAATCCCCCAGTTCACAAATAGCACGAATGTGTACAGCTCCCCCGTGGAATGCGGGACTAGGTAACTGAGAGACGCTGGCCACCTGCTCGTCCTTGGCCCAGCCTGCAGGCAGGACAGCGCACGCCCCCAGACCCTTCCAGGCGATGCCTGTCCCTTCCAGAGAGCTCTTCCCGCCCCCACCCATAAGGCCATCAGCAGTAGTCCCATTCCCTTTGGGGGCTCTTTCAGCTGGCTCCCGGTACTCAAACGTCTGCCCGTCCGCCGCTACTGGGCCTATAGTGATGCTTGGATGAGACAAAGATGCTCCGAGAAATGGATGCTGACAGATTGGGTGCTGGGCTGCCCAGCGCCTGGCCGTGCAGAGCTTTTGAGCTCAAACAGGGTGACCATGGCTGCAGCGCTCCCACTGAAGGCTGCAAAGCCAGCCAGAACCGCAGAATGCAAAGGGTTGACAGGAGCACATCTCGCAAGGGACAGGGGGCCGGGCACCGACAATCCTCCACCCAGCATGCCTGGCGCTGGTGTTGGGGCCCAGAGGCTCTGGGTGGGGGGGCCTGGGCGGTGTGTTTTCTCATACAGACCGAGGCGCTCTCCGGTCCCCCGTGCAGGGTGAAGACGGCTTTCCGGGCTTCAAAGGAGACATGGGCATCAAGGGAGATCGGGTGAGTGTTCGGGGGCAGGGAAAGGTGGGCTGGGCGGGAGGCCCCGCTGGGGCCACAGGGCAGCTTCTCAGGACAGAGGTGATGCCTCCGTGGAGGCTCCTGGGCCGCCGGCAGTTCCAGCTCCTCCCCAGCTTCCAGTTCGGAGCCATGGCAGCTGGCACCTGGTCCTAAACCCCTGCTTACAGGGTCACCTGGCCCCTCTGCCCTGTGTCCTTGCCCTGCATTAGTGGGTCAGGGGGAACTTGTTTTTTTCCTGGCTGATACCCTGGTTTGCAGAGCAATTCTTTTGGGTCAAGAAGGGTGACAGGCATCTGGGAGAGAAGAAGGGGTCGCAGAAACGACCCAGCTCACCAGGGAGGGTAGCAGCCTGACCAAGGCCACCGGCCGGTCACTGGCAGGGCCACACCCTGACCAGCGCTCTGAGTGTCTTGGCCCCCAAACACCTCTTCGGCTGCTCGTCGGACCCCCAGACGACCCCTGTGTTCCGGGACCTCCTGCTGGGCTGTCAGGGGTTGCAACAACCTAGTTGGCTTTTAATGAATGATTAACCTCAGCTCCAGGGAAGCTGGTGGGCGCTGGGGCGGGATGGCGCGTGCCACGCGGCCGGCGCCCTGCGGAAAGCCGCTGGCGGTGCTTTGTGCAGATGAGCAGAAGGTGACACAGGGGGCGCTTCAGGAAGTGGGGTTAGGCGGCCAGCTGCCTGCTTCCGTGGAGACACTTGGAAGTTCCCCCGACGAGTTCGGAATGAGCGGAGGCCAGGCAGAAGGGAGGGGATGCCCACACCCCCGGTGGGCCCGCTGTGGCGGCAGCGGCACACGTGCCTGGACGGACGCTGTCGTGGAAACAGTGCTGTCATACAGGCCGCCCTCCTTGGGCTCCACAAAACAGATGCCTTACCAGCACCTGCCAGGACCAGAGAGCCCGCACACTTGGCGCCTTGTCCCACGCTGAAAAGGCAGACGTGATCCGGGGCTCTGTCAGAAGGGAGGGGAATAAAAGAGAGGGGTTCATTTCACAGTCCTGTGCCAGTTATATTGCTGCTGAAGACAGCTTTTCTAGAACTTCCTCTGCGGTGACGACTCCCCACTTGTGAGGGCCTCTCTCTGGCTGGCTGGTGAAAGTCCCTTTTATCTTCCTTCCCAACGACTTGATGCACACATTTGGGTCCATACGAGGAGAGCGCATTTTCAAAAGACGTTCCGCAGTTGCACGCCGTACCCTGAGTGGACCTCTGGCTGGAATTGGATGAGGACGGACGGGGCTGGGGCGGGCGGGGACACTTCCTCAGCTGGGCAGTGAGGCTCCTCAGTCTTGATTTCTCCCAGAGAGGAATTTCTGCCCAGTGCTTGGCATTTCCTAATTTTCTGAGTGCTCAGAAAGCATGGGAAGGATTCTTTTGTTGAACGAGAAAAGCACCTCTTAGGGACAGAGAGTCCTCGGCCTGTAGACACACTGGGGCTGGGGAATAAGGGAGTCATTAGCTTTCTTTATCCGTGCAGCACACGTTTCTGTTGGGGGTTTGCACAGCTGTTTTGCAGCTGCTCCCGGAAACCAGTGATCGGAGGGGAACACATCAGTAGAGCGGGCCCGGCCTGGGTGGGCACTCCGAGGCCGGGCCACGCCCCTGCTGCTGCACTTGGCCACGCCCCAAGGCCCTCTTCCTTGTGTGGGCTCAGGCCTCCCCACCTGTTACTTGGGGAAGTTGGATGAGGTGACATTTCGTTTTTTCCATCTCTGGATACACCCTGTGGGTCTCCCTTGTGCCATGACGCCCAGGCGTGGCCCAGCCAGGCCTTGTGGTCCATTTTGATACCTCCTGGGGCTTCAGGAGAAGAAAGCAGCTCCCCCAGTGCACGGCACTTCTGCTCTCTTTGGGGAAGTAGCAGTTCAGGGCTACCGTAGTCACCGAAGTTATTTTAGCCGAGAGGTGCTTGATTTGGAGAAGGTCATTGGGAATAGGGGAGCGAGGGCTTAAATGTGGGTCCCGAGGTGTGTCGGTCGCTCAGCAGAGCCCTGGTCTCCTCGGTGTGAGGACGAGGGTCCATCTGCTTGAGGGGGCCCAGCGGCTCTTACCGCCCTGGCCTGGGATCCGGTCCCTCACTCCCAGATGGTGGGGGGGGGTGACCTTGGGGACTAGAGACTCTGGGGGTCTCCTTCACCTTCTCTTTCTGAATTGCAGGGGGAGATCGGCCCACCTGGTCCCAGAGGGGAGGACGGTCCCGAAGGTCCCAAGGGTCGTGGAGGTCCGAATGGCGACCCGGGTCCTCTGGGACCCCCTGGCGAGAAGGTACGTGACACAGGAGGTTGACCGCTTCCCAGCGACAGTCTCTTCCCGATGGCCTTGGGCGTCCAGGCGGTGGCTTGGTCGGGCTGAGCCCCAGGTGGGAGCTGGCGCGAGTCCTGACGTGGTTCCTGTCCCCTTGACTCCACCCAGCACCCTTGTCCCCAAATCCACTCCTGGAAGAGTTCCTTCCTCCCGCTGGTCACAAAGCTTGGGGTCTGAGCTTGGCACCCACATGCACCATCTTCTGTGGCGGGGTTAGGGCTCCCGACAGCTGCTCCTACACCTGCAGGAGGCTGCCCACCCTCGTCCTGCTCCCCTACCCCCTACCTTCACCCCCGAACAGGAACCGGCTCTGCGTGGCCCAATCATCCCGCCCTGTCCTGCCCCAAAGCTGGAACTCTTTTACAAAAGGATTGACCAGAATGTCACAGATAAAGAACTCTTCCCCTTTATTTGGAGCGATTGCCTCCACCCACTGTTGCTTCAGCGGTGGCGTCCATCCCTGCTTGAGGGCCCTTTGCTTTAAACCAGGCAGGGCGCGTTCCGTGATGACCGTGTCCTCGGCCTTTGGAGACTCCAGCCTGCTCCAGTCCCCTGCCAAGACACACTGGCTTTCTCTCTGCTCAGAGAAGTACAGAGCTGGCTGTGGAATTCACCTCCTTTATTTCCGCAGGGAAAACTCGGAGTCCCAGGATTGCCCGGCTACCCAGGAAGACAAGGGCCAAAGGTAACGTACTAACTCCCTTGTTAGATTTGACAATTGGCGTCTCCCTGCCCTGCACACTATCACCCATTCGCCCTCCCTGGCGTAGCTGCTGCGACAGAGCAGAAGGTCACAGTAGCTGTGTCTCGGTTCTGCCCCGTTCACCACCGTCTGTGGTAATTCGGCTAAGTCAGAAGGAAGGGGCCTGGACAGTTAGGTGAGCCTTTTCAGAGAAGGGGACCACCCAGCTGAGCGTGGGCTGCACCTCGGGATCCTCAGTGCCCCTGGCCTCGTGGGGACCGCTGTGCACTGGTTTCTCCACACCCAGAACTCGTGTTCCTCTCTCAGATTTAACTCACCCTGGAGATCCAAAAGTTATTTGCTCCTAACTGAGTATAAAAGAAAGATGAAACCTTTCTTATAGGAAATCGTGCTTTATTTTACGTGTAACAGCTCCTTGAGACTTTGCAAATCATCTAAAACATTATTTTTTTTAATCTCGCCTTTTATTATTCATGGTTCTTTCTTAAAAAATAACCAGCTGCCTTCACTAGAGACATAATTAACAGCGAAAGAGAACTCGTGGGTCTCTGGGGTTTGCGTCCGTGCATCCTGCCCTCCTTGGGCTTCAGGCCTCTGGACAGCCCGCTTGCTAGCAGAGGGAGGGCCCCGTGGGCTGGGCCGCAGCTCTAGGTATTTCCTTGTTGCTGATGGCCATGCTTACGTCAGTCCTTCCCGTGGAACGCGAAGGCCCCCACTCAGCAGCCGACAGCCACCACGCAGGGGAGATGGTTTGCTGTGAACCAGGAGTTTTGTAGTATCTGCCGTGATGTCGTTGCTGACTGCAGTGCTGTCCACTGTATTTGGAGGAAGAGAGGCTGATGGACCCATTTGCTCTCCTGAAATGCGTGTCCTTTTAGGGGAGGAGAGGAGAGAGAGGAGGAGTTTGGGAGAGACGGGAGTAGGGGGAGAATATAGATCAAGTTCAGGCAGCTTTTTGGGAAGATGAGGGCAGAACCTTGAAGCTGCTCAGGCAGTTTGGACAGTCCTCGGGCGGTGACCCAGCTCCTGAGCCGAGCACTGTGAAGCCTGCATCCCAGGTTTTCCCGCCCTGAAGCTCGGTACAGTCTCCCATTTGGAACAGGGAGGCGGGCACATGGGTGGCTTGGCAAAGCTCAGCACCCTGGGAGAAGTTCAAGGTTTGAACATCGGTCAGCTTTTCCTGGTCTAAGCACACGTTCAGGTCAGGATTTTAAGTCACGCAGAGAGTAGAGACGTGCTGAAGAAATGCTTCAGACAGTGTCACTGGGAGCTCACGTGGTAAGTGTTTGGATATTCGTCCAATCGGAGCCCTTAAGTGCATCCCTGCCTGTGTGCACCTTGTGAAGTTCTAGAATTAAAGAGCTGTGCGAGGCCACAGTCGGTGCATAAATTTGCATTCACTTCTGACTTTATAAGCTGCCATGCTTTATTTAGAGGTGTTCTGGAAAGATAACGAAACATGGCAACAAGGTGCAGAAAACAAATGTCATAAATGTGACATTCACACATTATCTCCAGTTAATCTGAGTGGCACATGTTCCATTTACTTCCAAAACACCAGTGTTTTGCAGAGATGGGTGTGTGAGAGGAGAGTGTGGAGAGAGGGAGAAAGGGGAAGCCTGGTTAGGATTCAGTTCTGGATTTTAAATTTGGAGTCTGTGAGATGCTCAGGAAATGCTGTGTAGGCGGGTGGGTGGATGAGTGGTTTGGTGGATGGATAGACGGATGGTGGATGGATGGTGGGTGGTGGGTAGGTAGATGGGTGGATGGTAGTTGGATGGATGGATGGATGGATGGATGGGTGGATGGATGGATGGGTGGATGGATAGATGGATGGTGGATGGATGGATGGATGGTGGTTGTATGGATGGGTGGATGGGTGGATGGATGGATGGGTGGATGGATAGACGGATGGTGGATGGATGCTGGGTGGTGGGTGGGTAGATGGGTGGATGGTGGGTGGATGGATGGATGGTGGTTGGATGGATGGATGGATGGATGGTGGTTGGATGGATGGATGGATGGATGGATGGTGGTTGGATGGATGGATGGTGGTTGGATGGATGGATGGGTGGGTGGATGGGTGCATGGATGCATAGATGGATGGGTGGGTGGGTGGATGGATGGATGGTGGGTGATTTGCTGGATGGGTGGGTGGGTGGGTGGGTGGGTATATAGTTGGATAGTGGGTGGGTAGACAGGTGGATGGATGGTGGGTAGATAGGTGGGTGGTGGGTGGGTAGACAGGTGGATGGATGGTGGGTGGATGGGTGGTGGGTAGTGGGTGAGTTCGGTCCGAGACCATGAACTCTAACGGACTCTTCCTGCTGCACAGGCAGCTTCGCTCGTCCTCCTGACCAGGCTCTCAAGCCTCTTCCCTGATTAACTCTCTTTCAGGGTTCTATCGGATTTCCCGGATTTCCTGGTGCCAACGGAGAGAAGGGTGGCCGGGTAAGGACGGCCTGGCCTCTGCTCAGGCGGCCTCTTCTGTTGCCTTGGCATTTCGCGGGTGTATTCCCCAACACATCCTGTTTATTTCTCACCCACTTTGCTGCCAAAGCTGCTCTCTGGAACAGCCGACCCTAAGCCTGTCCACTGAGCGCTGGTGGCTCTTGGCCCCCCGGGCGGGGCAGTGCCGCAGTAGAAAGGGCAGCAGGCCCGAGGGGAAGGCACGCTGAGAAAACGACGCTTTCTCCTGCACAGCCGCCATCCTGCCAGCTCTTTTGGGTCACTGGCGAAACCCAGATTCTCCTCTTTCAGCCCAAGTGACTTTCCCTCCAGGCTAAGTTTAAAAGGAAGGAAAGGAGTTCTGCCTTGTATCTCACGGACTCTGCTCACCCAGGGTCAAGTCGCCTCCCTCCTCTTCTTCCCACGCTGCCGCTGTCACGGGACCCCGCCGGGTGCCACGCGCTTTGCTTCCCTCTGTTGTCCCCCTGAGGGAAGGTGATCCGAGGGCTCAGGCTGCGGGAGCCGCCCTCCCAGCCCCCTGCCGGCCCAGGCCCTCCTGCAGGAGCTGCCCTGAGCACTGCTTAGGGAAATCATGGGAGGCTGCCTGAGCACTGCCACTCGGCTGAACAGGACAGAAAGGGTCCGCCTGGGCCTTTGGACTCGGAGCGGCCTTGTCCACAGGCGTGTGGGGTGTGTGCAGAGCAGGCCTGGGGAAGACGCTGGGCCCAGCCCGGTCCCCTCCACCCCGGGCTGGTCCTCCCCACGCAGACGGACGGGCTGCCTCTCCTCAGCGTGCTCGCTACAAACTAATGTTACTGCGTTTGAGCAGAGACAGTGAGATCTCTTGAAAGCAGGGAGGAAGACTTCAACCATCCAAAATCCGCGTGCACGAACGTGTCTGCCAGGCTCACAAAAGAGAAAGACGGGGACTTTTCTGAGTGCAAGTCAACGGCATAACCACAGGGAGACCTTTACCTATTTGTCTGTATCGGTGTCTAGATGTATCTATACCTATGTCTGTATCTGCAATGTTTAGATGTATGTCATGTCTACGTCATGTCTGTGTCTGTGTCTGTAACTGTCTGTGTCTGTGTCTGTAACTGTCTGTGTGTCCATCATCTACCTGCCTACCTGTCTGTCTAGTTCTTCCTGGTAGGGAGAGTCTGACTAGTGTCTTCAGGGAAAGACTGTCATTTGAGAAAAGTGGTCCAGGGTCTGGTAAAAGCGTGGGAACTGCGGGGTGACAGGGTGGGCAGCCCCTGAGCTTGTGGAGAGCACAGGGCTTTCCGCGCCATGTTGCCGTGAGAGTCCCCAAGAGGGGTCATGACGGTTAACAGGGGGTCATGTGATGTGACACAGGCCCTTCCGTGGAGGAGCTGCACTGCAGGTCCAGGCCCTGTGGGGTCACGTCGAGCAGCAGAGGCCTGGCCGTGGCTCTGGGGGCCGTGGCGCTCTGGTCCAAGCTCTGCCGCCCTCTTCTGCCCCTCGTGCTTCTCAGCCTCCCCAGTCCCGAGCCGAGAAGGTTGGGCAGATGCCTGGATGCCGCCCGGCCCTCACGGGCCATTGTTCCAGTACGTCAGCACGTGATCACCAGGGTCACCACTGAAAACGAGTTGTTGGAAAGCAGGGGGGCCTGGGACCGGGACACTTCCTCCTGTTCTGAGGTTCGGACGTGGTTCCTGGGGTCTGAAACCTGGACACCCCGAGGAAATGATCTACTTCGGGATGGACAGGGATTGTCGGGTTGCATGTGGCTGTATCGTGGCCACATGGGTGGGTGTGGCCGCCAGCATTTAGAGAGAGCTGGGATGGCAAAGATGCCAGCTTTTCCCGAAGAGAGAGGTTGGGCCGTGGTCAGGCATGACTGGAGCACACGTCTGTTCATTGTGGGAGAGATGTGCCCAGGCACATTTTCCCCGGGGAAAATGGCCACGTCTGTCCCCAGGAAGTGTCTGAGATCAGCCGGCTCGCAGCGAACAAGTTAGCGCCGCCGTTTTAGTGCACGTCCTGGCAGACGGACAAGCCCCCGGGTCTGAGACCCCGAGCGTTCATTGTTTAGCCGTGGGCTCCCCATGTCCCTGCACCCAGGAGAGGACCCTGGAGTCACGAGACTCAGCACTTACGGCACGTCTGCCCATCCTCCCCTCCGGACAGACAGACGCCTTTATTCTGGAACCTTCCGCACGGAAGGAAGGAGGAATCCACCTTGGCTCTCCTGCCCTGGACTCCAGATTTCCCCAGGTCTGCCCGCAAGCACCCTCACCGTCCTTGGCTCAGAGGATGGAGTGTGTGGGGACGCTGAGGAATCCAGGGGGAGGTGTCTCCCGGGGCAGTGGCCTTCCCGCAGTCCTTTCCCCGTGGTTTTGAACTTCCAGTGTCGGTGCCCGTTCTGCTCTCGTCCTCGTCAAGCTGAGTTACAGGCTTGTTCTTATGTCACTGTGTCTGTCTGTTCCTGCAGACTGTTGAGTGTCTGCCTTGCCCATATGTCCCGGGTGCTCTGTGAGCCCAGGCGGGGGGGACACTGTAGGAAAAACCCAAATCCCTGCCCTGGGGGTGCTCACCTTGCAGAGCCGGGACCGTGGACAGATCAGGAAGTGAAGCAGGTGGCGAGACGGATGCTGGTCTGTGCTTTGGTAGGAAATAAGGCAGGATGGGCAGAGAGGGAATTCAGGGGAAAATTACGATTTTAGGTAGGGTGTCAGGGCTGGCCTGGACGAGGAGGCCTGAGTAAGGGGCAGAGCCTGGGAGGGTCAGTGGGCAGAGGAAACCCGCCTCAGGGGTGGAGGACGGTGACCAGGGTGTGCGGTGGTGGAGGTGAGAGGGGCCGAGGCCCCAGGATTCAAAGCATCCCTACGGAGCACTTGACCGAAGGCGCCACTGCATTTGAAACGTCATCCACGGGAATTCCACGTGGAAATGATCGCACTTTGGATGGGAACCATGGGAAGAGTGGGGAAGGTGTGAGAGACACAAGTTCCGCGGCCTTGGTGCTGGTGGCCCCCGATCCTGCTCTACGGTTGAGGAGGAGGGGGGACAGCTCTGGGGGCTGTGACAGCGGCGGGACCCAGAGCGTAGAGGTCAGACTCCAGGCCTCCTGGGATGGGGGCCCCAGGTGTCCATCTTCAGGCCACTTCTGCACTCCCGAGGCTGGAGGCGAAACACAGAAGCTGAGGCCAGTCTAGACCATCCAGGCAGCCAGCCCAGCCCGGGACGGGAGCCCCTCACCCCTGCCGGCATCACGAGGGAAGCCAGACCCTCTGCTTCGTGAGCTGTCTGGTGCGGTTGGTCCCCTGAGCCGTGGTGAACGGAGGAGTCCCCAGCGGCCACTGGTGTGACTGTCCCCCCGCCCTTCCCTTGGCTTTGGAATTCAGAATGACTGGGGCCATTTGGAGAGAGCTCATACACTTCTACAGCAGGTGCTTCTAAGGTCCTGTGAAGTACCAGGCCCTGGGGGCCTTGCCGCCCAGAGAGGGCACCCAGAGGCCAGCTCATGGGTGATGAGTGTGAAGAAAGACAGGTGAATCGGGGTGTCTCCCAGGAGGAAGAGCCTAAGCCAGCAGTCAGGGGAGGCCTCCTGGAGGTGGTGACATTCCTGGGACCCAAGGAGGGACGGAAGTTGGGAGGCGGGAGGGAGGAGGGGAAGGAAGGCTGGCCGTGGCTGCCCCTGCAGGCCGAGGCCTGGGGGGTGAACAGCTGACCTGTGCTCTTTATCCCAGGCCCTGGGGACCCACCCAGGCTTTCATCGGGGGAGCAACGTGGGAGGTTTTTAGAGTAGCTCTGGTCCCCGCTCTGGTGTGGAGAGCGGATGGGAAGGGAGCCGGCGGGCTGTGCTTCAGTGGAGAGGTCGTTTTACTCTCCGTTTGGACATTCTGGTCCGATGGATGCTTCTAAGTGCTAGGACGCTCAGCGTGACGGGTGGCGTGTGTGCTGATACGCGTGTGCCTCCCGTCTGACAGCTGCTTGTGAGCCGGCAGGTGCCCTTCTGTCCGCCTCATCGTGGCCTCTGCGGAGGGGCTGGCTGGGTTGGGGGACTGCCGGCTGTGGATTCCACGTACAGCCGGCTGCCATGTGAGCAGTCGACAGTCTGTCCCTGTCACTGGCCCGCACCCCGGGCCGAGGTGGGGTCCCAGCCGGCCCTGCCTGGGAAGAGCCAACCCCTTAGGAACACCACCAGCGACCGGAGGCTTCTGCCGCCCGCGTCGGGCATCTTGGCTCGAGCAAGGCTAGTTCTGGGAAGGCCCGTGCCTCCCCCGCAAGGGCACAAGGACAGGCGCTCACGGGAGATTCTGTTAAGGAAGCCGTGGACGGGGCACCTTCTGTTCAGTGACTTAAGTCACCGGGATGCAAAGCCCTGGGTTCGTTTACAAGGAAACCTGGAGAGCATGGCACCGCCTGGGAGGCCTGACAGAATCTGTGGCTGAGACTCTGTTTTGCTCCCAGTGCCCGGGGCACAGTTAGTTTAGGTCGGAACCCAGAGCCTTTCAGGTGACGAGATCAGAGCTGCGATCTGGGTCGTGGTGTTGGGTGGAGGCTGGGCGTGAGATGACGTGCCAGCTGGACTCACCCGCAAATGCCAGGGAGGCACCCGGTGGGTCACGGCGTCTCTGCTGGTGGAAGTCCATCATTTGAAGAAAGCAGATGTTTCATTCATTTTTGTAGGCAAACGTTTATTTGAAGCCGAAAGATCTCGTCATCTAATGAAAGCAGCGAGACCCAGAGTGCATCGTTAAAAAGCGTCATAATCACCTCATTATCATAAAAGGTTTTATTGAACTCACTTCAAAACGGGAGGCTCTAGAAAGCAGTTTTGATTCTGGCAGTGAATGAAAGATGGTGAGAGGAAATGTATCAGGTGGCCTTTAGCAATACAGATCCATCTTGGGCTTTATCGTTAGAAACCAGAAAAAAAAAAAAATCAATTCCCGGAAAATGCATGGAGAAGTGGTGGAGATATAGGAGCCGTGATCAATCCATTACTTCCATGTGCTGTAGGTAAACTGCACTTACCGGCTGTTATATATTTGCTTTAGAAAAAAACAAACGCAGTGCATTTGTTTTCCTTGGTTTGGAGAATGCAAAACCACAGAGAGAGAAGGAGTCTAAATTCTATTAGATGAGAAGCAAATGACTCTCGGATACATGATTTATATATTAAATTGCAAGTTTGTTCGTTTGCAACGCCTGTTGAAAATTTAATGGCTAATATCCTTACCTGTAGCAAAAGTAAATTATGTAGGAAAGGGGTTGACTTCCTTCTCTTTTCTTGTAATAATGATTCCCCCCACCCCTGCTGAGAGAGAGAGAGAGAGTGTGGAGAGAGAGATGAAGGGGGAGGAGGGAGGGCTAGATGCTTTGAGGGAAGGAAACCAGATAAGCATGGTTAGCATCCATCAGGCAGCAGGAAGAAAACTGGATTTCAGCAGACCTTGTACAGAAATATAAAGCTGTGTGTATTGGATGTACAGTGGATCCTGTCACCCTGAAAAGTCTTCCTTTAAAACAAAGATAAGGAGGAGGGTCTTTTCTAGCTTCTGACTTCGCATGGTCTCTCCATCACCCAGGAGGGGGGCCACCGCCCAGACAGTGACAGGTGTGTCAAGTGACTGACCGACACCCTTTTTCTCTGATTCCAGGGCACACCTGGGAAGCCGGGACCACGGGGGCAGCGAGGCCCAACGGTAACCCTGGGCGTGAGGGCCATCTTCCCGATTGGGAGCGGGTTGTGGGAGCATGCCCAGTAGCGGGGGGCGGGGTGGGGAAGGAGGCGTCAGGGACGCCGAGGATTGGAGCTGACCTGTCTTGTTTCCTGTTTGTCCAGGGTCCGCGGGGTGAAAGAGGCCCCCGAGGCATCACTGGGAAGCCTGGCCCCAAGGTATGTGTTCAGTATCCTCTGTGGCCCCGGGATGGACCAAAGTTTTGTTTTGTTTTGTTGCGGTACGCGGGCCTCTCACTGTTGCGGCCTCTCCCGTTACGGAGCACAGGCTCTGGACGCGCAGGCTCAGCGGCCATGGCTCACGGGCCCAGCCGCTCCGCGGCATGTGGGATCTTCCCGGACCGGGGCACGAACCCGTGTCCCCTGCATCGGTAGGCGGACAACCACTGCACCACCAGGGCAGCCCTGGACCAAAGTTTTTGATGCACCAAAATGTCAAGCACCTGAGGGTGCCCCATGGCCTTTCTCACTTGAAAAAATAAAAGAAAGAAAGAAGTTTTCCTGGGGATATTTAAGACGGAGCTGGTCTCCTCCACCAGCCGTTGGGTGAGTTAGGTCAGGTTGAGTCACGTGGCAGAGGCTGCCCGGGGCCATCCCCCCGTGGAACTTTCCAGCCAGAAGCCCCGCAGCTCCAGGAGGTGAGGCCCAGCCAGGCTTTGGACAGATTCCCCCTCTCCCCGCCGCCCTAGTTCTGATGGGGAGGTCTCATTTCTTTTCTTGAGAAGGGGCTTGGAAGCTGCAGAGACATCTTTGCTGGGATTCTAAAGAAAGTTCCTCCTGCCCTGGTGAAAGATCCTCTGGATCCCCTCCTCCTGCCCTGGGGCCTTGAAGCCAATTTCGCCCCCCCCCCCCCCCGCCACCCGCCACCGTCAGTGTGGAAACAAACCTCGGCCAGGCGGGCTGGTCCTGTCCTGTCCAGGATGTGATTTGCAAAGTGCATTCCTGCGAAGGAGATGGGCCCGCTGCTGGCCGAGGTGCGGAGCCAGGCAGATGTGCCGGCCCAGGGGCTACACACATCCTTCCCTGACGAGCTCTGAGCCACGATCACGCTCCCCGGAGGCTGACTTAACGCTCAGCTGTTGCCCGGTGCCGGGTGGGCCCTGGGACGGGGCCTGTGTCCCGTCTTCTCATGAGTTTGGGCTGCACCCCCTGGTGGAGGCGTGGCCTTTGTCCCACAGCGGGAGAGTGTTCTCCTGGAATGTCACAGCCGCGGGGATGCCGGCTCAGTGTCAGGTGTGCCTGGAGAGGCAAGGGGACAGTGGCCTTTGGGATCCACGGCCTGGCCCTTTACTGAGAATCCGGTGGGGTGAGCCTCCAGGAGGGCACACGTGCAGTATGTGACCCTGAATTTCTAATGATGTCACGGGCCAGAGTCTTTGCTCAAAAATAGTAATAGTAGAAATAATAATAAGCTTTTCTTGATCTTTCCCTCCCTTCCCAGGGCAACTCTGGAGGCGATGGCCCGGCCGGCCCTCCGGGTGAACGGGTAAGCATCTGGACACATCCCGGAAACATCTCTAGGAACATCTGCAGGAAAGCAGCCTGCCTTAAATAGCCCCCCTGCATTTCTTCCCCAGTGGGCGGGGGAGAGGGAGGCTAGCCTTTGACTCTGCCGAAGGAGAGGGTTTTCCTAAAATGGAAAGGGGGTCAGAGGTAGCCTTCCCTGGGAGTAAAGTCTTCTGTCGGTTGGAGATGGAGAGCCCATCCATTTGGTCCTTGCCTTGGGGTTTGGGGGGACAGTGGCTGAGATGTCAGGAAACTGGGTCCTGGGCCCGTGCTGCCCCAAGCGACCTTGCTCTGTGACCTGGCCTCCTCGGCCCCTGACTGGACTTCTTTTCACATCGGTGAGTGCAAGGGCTGGAAAAAATAGAGATAAGGTCATGGGGAGCAGTGATAAATCATGCCTGGTGCCTGTGCTCAGAGAGCCGACGGTGAGGGCTGCTGGACCCCCCAGATGCTAGGGAGAAGATGTCTGTCCTCATACTGGCCATTCTTTGTCCTCAGGGACCCAACGGACCCCAAGGACCCACGGGGTTCCCTGGACCAAAGGGTCCCCCGGTGAGTACTGCGTTTTCCCTGTGGGGCTGGCCCAGGATTTCCCAGAGATGTTGGATCTTCCCCGAGGCTCCAGCGGCCTCCTGGCAGCTGGCGGGTGGGGAGGGAGACCTGCCCGGAAGCTCTGGCTGGAGAGAGCTGCTTTTGGGGAGCACGGACCCCTCTTTCATTTAGACCATCACGATTCTCTAGTTGGTACTGTCTTAGGGCGCTAGGGCTGCCATAACAAATGACCACACACCCGGTCACTTAAAACCACAGAAATGTGTTCTCTCACAGTCTGGAGGCCAAAGTCCAAAATCTAGGTGTGGGCAGGCCTGATTCCTCCTCTGAGGGCTCTCGGGGAGAATCCGTCCCAGGCCTCTCCCAGCTTCCGGCGCCTGCCGGCCGCCCTTGGGTTGCAAATGCTCACCCAGATCTCTGTCTGCATCTTCGCCTGGCCTCTCTGTCGCTCTGTGTCTTCAAATTCTCTATCTCTATCCACTGGTCACTGGATCAGGCCCCACCCTAACCCATTCAGACCTCACTTTGACCTAATCCCATCTGCAAAGACCCTATTTCCAAATGAGGCCATGGTCACAGCTTCCAGGGGTTAGGACCTCAGCCTGTTTTGGGGGAGACACAGTTCAACTCACAACAGACACAGTATGTTTCCTCTGAGAAAGAAAAACCCCTCGTGGCTGGAGTTAGTGCCTAACGGTGCTTGCTTGGGGGCAGGGGTTAGGGAAGAGTTTGGCCTCTGAACCAGACACACTTGATCCTCCTTCATCTCCCACTGGCTGGACCTCAGGGAGCTGCTGACCTCTCGCTGCCTTGGTTTCTCCCCGTGGGAGACGACGGTGACCCTCAGGGTGGTTGTGAGCGTTCAAGGGGACGGTGCCCAGACCCTGGGTCCCACGTGGTACTTGTCACCGTAACTTTGCCGTCGTTGCCTTGGAAATGAAGCAGCAGCTTTTGTTGCCTGATGTAGCACAAAACCCCGAAAGTGTGTGCGTCTCAGAACAAAATGCAACTGCCTTCCTTTGCTTTCTTCAGGGGCCCCCGGGCAAGGATGGGCTCCCGGGACACCCTGGACAGAGAGGAGAGACGGTGAGTATGGGCAGGGCTGGGGGACCTGGCCTTCGCTGCCCATCAGCTTATGGGAGGCGGTCAGCCTGGGGAAAGCCCCTGAGGTCCGGGCCATCTTCTGTGGCCTCGGGGAGAGCCCAGCGCAGGCAGCAACCCTGTGACACTCTGTGTGCAAAGGCAGGCGCTGGCTGCAAAGCCATCCTGGCCAGTTTGGTCCAAGGTCACACGTGAAACCATCAGGACACAAACAAAAACCTAGCACAGCCGCCTTTCCTTCCTCCCGCAGCAGTCTGAGTGTGGCTGGTTTGTTCTGTGCGCATCTGATCTGGAAAAGTAGTTGGGAAGATTCTCCGTTTGTCGTTTGGTTATTTTATGCCGCCCCCAGCCCTGTCTGTCCAGGCCCTTCCGGCCTCGGGGTTGACGGCAGGGGGCCTGGAGGGTTCCTTCCAAGTGCCCTTTTATAGGAAGGAGGACAGGTGGCCGGTCAGGGTGGAGTTTGGGCCCTTGGCTGTGCTCAGGGCCAGCGTCTCTGCTGTCACAGGCTCTCCTTGACCTGGCCCTGACTTGTAGCAATGCCCGTTCCAGCCTTTGTCAGCTGGACTTAAAGGACACCCACATTTCTTAGTTCTAGGAAAAGCATTTATCGGAAATGTGATGACGTTCTGATCCCGGGAGCCACTGGGGATTCGTCCCAGCGTCACGTTGTGTTCCCTCCAGGCCTGTGCCCCGGAAGGGTGTGGGCAAACCTGTGACCTTGGGGCTCCAGGCTTTGGACAGTTGGGGACTCACAGCTCCTGGTGACGTCCCTGTCACCAGATTGGTGGAGAGTGGCCGAGAGGCCCCCTTGTCTCTGCACCCAGTGTCCTTGTGGCCAGAGGTCTCTGGCGGACGCTCCCAGGAAGAGCAGTCCCCGCGTGAAAGGGCATTTTGCGGGCACGTTTAATATGTTTAATATGTTCTTGGTGACTCTGCTTTAAAAAATCCCTTTGTCCCTCTTCGGCTCGTTCCGATGAAACGTCTTCTAATTGTACCATCCCGGGTTCCGCACAGCGCTCTGTGGCTGATAAATGGAGGTTACTTTGCTCTTTTGTTGATAGAGAAAAATGAAAACGTTCCTAGCTTTGCATCTTCTTCTCTAATGCTTCTCTGAGGAGACAAGGTGGAAGGTTTCGCGTCGTGTGTGCTTTTCCCCGTCTGCCTTGTTCTGGGAAGAGGCTGGAAGCTGCTTATTTTTGCTGGGAAAGTAGGACAGGTTCTTCCCGGCTCCACCTGCCACGCCCAGCTGCCCCCGTAGACTCAGGGGCACCCCCATCCAGACCCACCTGGGGTGGCATGTCCTCCACGGGCCAGTCCAGACGCCTCCAGAAAGGTCTTCCCTGGGGTGTTGACTTGTGCTATCTGTAGAGGCTGGAAACACGAGAGGTCATGGCATCTCCTAAGTGCAACCGCAAAGCCCGTTTCTCAGGAGGGGCTAGAGACGGATCCCGGCCTCAGCAGCCGTGGACGGTCCCCACAGTGGACCATGCGGGGGGCCTTTCTTGCTTACACCCAGACTCCTGCCTCCACTTGGGCACTGCTGCCCGGCCCGCCAAGCGGGAGGTGCCCTCGACCTGTCCACCGTTCCTTGTTTCTGACCCTGTAAAGGCTGCCTACGGGGAACGCTGCATTGACCACGGCCGTATTAGTCCATTGCATGCAACTCAGCTGGGCCTAAAGAAGGGAGCCCTCCTGGAGTCTGCCGAGGGGCCGAGTCCGCTGTGGGTTTGTGTGGTCCAGCGGCTGGTCCACGACGCTGGCCGTCGTGCAGTGGATTAGAGGCGCCCGCTCGTCAGCCCCGCGGGCAGCTCACCCTGCAGCTCTCGCTGTGGCTTTCAACGAGGCACCTCCCTCTCCAGACTCTAAAGAGATTCCGCTAAAATCCTCCCGGGCGTAGCATCTGCCGTCTTCCCCAGCATCGCGTGACACCTGCAGATGGCCTCTTGTCGGCACGCGCCGTGCTCTGTAGACGTGCCGGAAATTAAAGTCGCGTTGCTTTGCCGTCAGCCCTCTCCCCTGGGGGAGAGTGTATGCAGTGCAGCCAGATGGGTGTCTCTGTGCCACTGTGAAGAGCAGAAGCGAGAGATTCCTGTGCAACCGAGCTAAGCATATCTCCCAGCCGCTGCGCTGCAAGTCCCCACCGCGTCCCAGTTTCAGCCAGTGCAGAGGGACGCGGTGGGGAAACCACCTGCCCTGCCCCGGGAGCCTTGGTGACAGCAGCAGGGCAGTCTCCACAAAGTCACTGACGAGATGCAGGCCAGAGGTGGCTCCTGACAGGGGACACCAAGTCTGCCCAGAAAATGAACGCTTAGTGACATTAGAAAGATGAACGGTTTTAAAACATATTTCTCAACACAAACCAGGGCGACGGGAAGCCGCTGGTGAAACTAATCTGTCTGGCTTCACGACCTTCCTGAAGTTCACGCAAAATGAAACAAGAGAAATGGCCCTTTGAAATGAGGGCTGGGACGTCCACTGTTTGGGGGTGGGGTGAAGGTTGGCGGGGGCGAGCCTTCTGTTGGGTCGCTCTGGACATTTCAGTGTGCCAGCTTTCTCTTCGCAGGGTTTCCAAGGCAAGACCGGCCCTCCAGGCCCACCGGGTGTGGTCGGCCCTCAGGTGAGATACAGCATCCCCTGGTGTCACTGGTCGTCCTGGGTCCCCACCCACACAGGAAAGAGTCACGCTCGGGACGGAAGTTCCCCACCATTCTCAAGGTCTGGGTGCAGCCAAGAGGCCATCACAAGGCCCGTAGTGCTTGTTTAGAGATGTGCTCCGTGCAGGGGACCAGGTGTAGAGAGCAGGGGAGTGATCTGTTGACATGGACATAAACGGAGCGGGCAGCACCATGGGGGCTGCCAGGCCCGTGGGCAGCCCACCCCTTGGTGTCCATGCAGCCTGATTCCCCGCCCTGGATCCAGTACCCAGGGCTGCCGTTCTAATGGCCCGCGGATCAATGTGAGGACGGGCTTTCAGGCCCAGAGCCACACAACAGGGTGCAGTTACCTTGCTTCTCAGAAAGTTCCCACCTAACGTGGCAGTGAATAAGGTACTGCCCCAGGAAATGCGGGTGCGCTCCCCGCTCCCTCTCTCTGCTGGTTTCCCCGTGACACCCTGGGAAACGCAGGCCCTGCCCCACTTCACTGGGGAGGAGACACAGGACCACGGGGCCAGGCAGTGGCTGTCGAAAATCACCCACCTGGTTCGCTTTGACCTTTCTGGATCTTTACCGGAGGAAGATGACTTTCAAAGGAATGTGGAGGTCTAGTGGGCTTGCAATGGCCCTTTGCCTCTGTGGCCAGGCTGTCCTTAGATGTAGGAAGAGAAGGTTACTCCCTTGCGTGTCCCTCGAACACGGTTTATGGCTGACACACTTTTCCCAACAGGGTCCCACGGGAGAAACTGGTCCCATGGGTGAGCGTGGCCACCCTGGGCCCCCGGGCCCCCCTGGTGAACAAGGGCTCCCGGGCCTGGCCGGAAAAGAAGGGACGAAGGTGAGTGTCCGGGACCTCCGTGCCAGGTAGACTTTCCCAAGGAACCATTTTGGCCTTTGGTCTGCTTTTTTCTGAAGGGTGGGTAATTCTCAAGCAGGTGCTCCTCGTGCCAATCCATCCCCCAAACCAGGAACTTAGTTCAGCTTTTGCTCGCTTTGAAGGGGAGCTGAGCACACCTGCCGCCCGGATGGATGTGACGGGGGCTGGGGACCGCCTTTTCCCCGGGCTGCCCACGCTCATTCCCAGAAATGGATACAGCCCTGACAATTCATGTGTCTAAGTGGGATTTAGCAGAAAGCGACCCTTAAAAAAACTGCCCACTGTAAGAGGTGAAAGAATAAATATTAAAAATGTCTATCCCCACCCTGGGTACCCCAAGCTGATGGTTATGACTTTCTGTGTTTTAGCATAAAAATGAACAGCCTTCCCGTTTTCAGCTTTTCAGTGAGGGACACAGGAAGGATAAGCTCTCCAGCCCCTTGTGTGAACACATACAAGAAATTAAACTTGAGAAGTAATCAAATAGTGAAAAAATTACACACACGTATGTATGCGTGCATGCATATATGCTTCAGTACATATGTATGTGCTTGAAAAACGACACGCATATGTGTGTGTATAATACAGAGCCAGGTTTCTGGCCACAAAGAGAGCTCTCTGAGTTTGGAAAGGGAGCCAAGGGCATGCTGGTTTGAAGACCGATATGCTGCCATGTTGGACCCCAGAGAAAATTCTGGAAGATGTCAAAGCTTTAGTGAACCTCAGGGAAGGTACACGCTCAGGTGGAGAATCTTTTCAGAATATGTGGTTTCAGGCTTGAGACAAGTGTCTTGAGCGGCAAGTCCTCTTCAAGGCAACGCTTCCCATGCTTCGGCCACGTACTCCTTCCCCTGAGCCCAGTTTTCGAGGATCCCCAGATACATGAGAAGGGCAGACGTGGGGCCCTCAGCCCCGGCCCAGCCGTCGTGGCCCCGAAGGACATGGTGGGGGCCTGGGCCTCCGTGGAGACGACTGGAGTCCCGGTCGGAATCCGTCCCCAAGCCACACGCAGAGCCAGCCCGCCGCACAGGCCCCCGGCTGTGAGCTTGGGCTGCACTCCAGCGCGTGGACCTGCCAACCAATGATTCAAGTCAAGACGCAGAGGTTCCTTTTAAAGCCAAGTGCCCGGGGAAGCCCCACCTCCAACCCAGGTCCCGAGCGGATCTGGAAGACCAGGCCCCGCCCAGCTCCCTGTCCACCCTGGTCTTGGGCATCGCTCGGAAACTCACCTATGGCTCTGATTTCAGGGTGACCCAGGCCCCACCGGCCTTCCTGGAAAAGATGGCCCCCCAGGGTTACGTGGCTTCCCCGGGGACCGAGGGCTTCCTGGTCCAGTGGTGAGTGAGGGGCCAGCCGGGGGGATGGAGCTGGAGGCTGCCCAGCCCGGGGGGCGTCTCCCCTTAGTGCCCTGCTCACATGTTGTTGCTTTGCAGGGGGCGCTTGGACTGAAAGGCAGTGAAGGCCCCCCAGGCCCGCCAGGCCCCGCGGTGAGTGTGCTGGCTCAGCACAGAGCCTCTTTCCCATCCTCTGCTCTGCAGGCAAGACGGGCGTCCTGAGGCCCGGGGAGCACGCACACCTGCCCTGGCCCCGCGTGGGTCCTGGGAAAGCTGTGGTGGCGGAGCTGGGCTTGGGAGGGACGTGGACGGTGTGCCCGAGCTGGCAGCCGGTGACGAAGGGCCAGGGGCGGGGGCGTGTTGTATGAGGACAGCTGGAGAGCCAGGCGGTTTGGAGGAGGGCTGCATGGGCTCCCCAGCCTGTGGAGGATGCTTCGCGTGGGTCTGGTCCCGGAGCAGCCGGGACGGGCACGGACACACAGCTCCACGGCCTCGAGAGCGGGGCTGTCCACACGCCTGGGGCTGCCCAAGGCAGAGGTGACCCAGTACAGGCGGGAGGCCTTTCCCCCAGAGCTGTGCTGTCTGTTAACCTAGGTGGTCCCCGCCAACTTTGAGTCTAGCTACAAGAGGCTTGGAGATCCAGAGCTTCCAGACCCTGGGCTGTGGTCTGGGGGAACCAGGGGCCGCGAGAGCCTGTGCCCACCCTCCAGAGACACGCCCACGGGCCCCCTGTTCTTGCCTCTTTATGGAAAGGCGACATCTGTGTTACTTCCCCCTGCCCTTCAGATGAGCCCATCTGACAGCCCCCTCACTCACCTACAGAGTGGGGCTTCAGGAGCTTCCCCTGGCCGCTGGCTGGGTTTGAGGGTGGACCATGAAATGACCGCCCCCCTTCCCCTGAGTTATGGGCCATTTGAGAGGGACAGTGACGGGGAAGTCAAATACTGCCTTTCCTTGTGATAAGGGCCAGGAACAGGATGACATCCCAGGCAACAGTGGTCTCGCGATGCTGAACCCCTAGAATTAGTCCCGGTGTCCACCTGTCAGCCCCGCTCCTGGGCCAGAGCCTCGCCTGTAAAACGTACAGTGTGGAGGAGCAGGGCAGCAGGTGGACGCTCCGTGGCAGGCAGGCCCCAAAGGGCAGAGTGGCTACCAGCGTCCCAGAGGAGGTCATTCAAAGCCAGGACTCACGGAGGGAGGATGTGTTCTGAGACACTGCAGAGCGACTTGGAATTATGGGTTGGGGAGCAAAGAGGGCGCCAGAAACACAGCCCCAAATGCTAGACCAGATAGTTCGTGTTTGCAAAAGGCCCTGGGGAGCTACTGTGGGCTCTAGAGTGAGAGGGTGAGTGGTATGACCAGGCGGTGCTTTAGGAAGTTGTATCCATGCATTTGGAGAGCCTTTGAAATAAACCACTTTCTTGCCTCGCCCCAGGGATCTCCAGGGGAGAGAGGTCCGGCCGGTGCTGCTGGGCCCATCGGAATTCCAGGGAGACCTGGGCCCCAGGGACCTCCCGGGCCGGCTGGGGAGAAAGGAGCTCCTGTAAGTACTGCCTCGAAGGAGCTCTGTCCCTGCCCCCGTGTTGTCCCCTCCCCAGGCATTTCCCTGGGGGTTCGCGGGATCGGGGACATGGGGGCAGTTTGTGGTGTGTGCCCAGCTGTCTTGATTGAGGTCCAAGGGCCGATCACAGTGGCGGCCAGGTTCTTTCCCGGAGTTGCCTGAGCTGGAGGGGTGTTCGGGGAGCGTCCGGGCCAGGCTCGGCCGGTCACACCTACGCATCTGGGCCCCAGCATGTGCAGGCACGGGGAGGGGTGGAGACAGTGTGTCCAAACGTGGCGTTGGCCCCGGTCCAGGCTCTGGGTGCCCTGTGTGCACAGCCCCCTGCCCCCTGGCCCGGGCCGACACCTGGTCAGTGTATGGGAAAGGTGGGTATTTGGGGTGGTGCTTGCGTTGTTGGTCTGGGGGTAGGCGTGGAGAAAGGAAGGGACGGGAGACATGACCGGCAGATAAGCAGCTTCCTCCCAGACCCCTGACAGCCGACCTCCCAGTGAACCCCAATTGTGATCGCCCCAACCTGGAGGCTTTGTGAAAGCTCAGGGACAGGGGGTCTGGAGTCTTGCTTTCCATGAAGGGGGTTAGAGAGACCCTTCCTGTCTAGACACCTCCTGGGAAGCCAACCACCATCCCCTTCCCCAAATGACTCCCCAGAGCGCCCCCTTCCTGCCTGGACGTACCCTCACCCCGGCCATGTTTCACGTCTGCCACATGATTTTGGAAACGCTCGCCTGCCCCTGCATTCAATCAGCCATGGAGACAAATTCCAGCTCAAACCTCCCTTTCGAATTCTGAATGTAATAGGAGCCCGAGTTCTGGGGTAACGGGCTACGAGGATGGTGTCCTCTTGAGTTAAGACACCTGCGTGGATTGATTTCTGTTAGAAGGGGTGGTTTTCCTTATGTGTTTCCCTGTCCATGGCGCATGGGTAGAAAGAGGGCCCTGGTTGCCTTCCCGGCCAAGAACTCCCCATGGGGACCACGCTGGACACGTGGGCACCATGGAGAATCCGATCAGTGTGTCACCGGCAGTTCTGATGGCATCTGCTCCTTCCTGTGAGGCTCCCAGGACACGGATCCCGCTGAATTCTGCCCCAGAACCCTGACTCTTGTCGGGCGCTGGTTGCATGTAGAGCACACACAGATGCGGTTGGAAACGGTTGAGTTCATTGTTTCAAGAGAGTAAATACCTGAGCAGAAACCTCTCAGGGTTGTATCATCCTGTGAAAAGCTTGTCATGCTTCCAGAGTAGCTGCAGGAGAAGAAAAGGTCAAACAAAGGTCAGGTGTCATGTCGGGCAGGAAGGTTCTCTGTGAGCCACAGTCAGCCTGGGCATTTTCTGGCTTCATTGGGGAAGAACTTTTATCAGGACGAACTAAATCGAGGAGCAGGAAGTGAACTGTGCAGCCGGAGAGGGGAAGAGGGGGTAGGAGAGGATGCCGGCCCAAGTCGGTGACTGTGTGACTGTGCACTTCCCCACCCGTGTCCCCTCCCCGACGTCCACGCCTCGTTCTGTGCCTCTGCTGGGAGAAGGGAATCCCGGCTTGGGTGAGAAAGTTCCAGCCACTCACAGCGTGGAACGTGGCTGGTAAAATTAAGCAAGAACTCAGTAAGGATCATTTGAGATGACCAAGGGGGCAAATAGGAAAATGAACCAAAACCATGAGGAAGGGAAGATAGGAGTGTGTATGTGTGTGTGTGTGCACGCACGTATGTGCAGGTCCGTGTGCTCTTGCAGGGAGGGCGTTTGCAGGGAATCGGGAGAGTAATAAGCAAGTTGGCCGAGGCCGGAGCTCAGGCCCTCTGGGCCACTGGCTTGGACGGACCCAGGAATCTGGTTGGTGAGGTTTGAATCCTGGCTCTACTGCTTACGAACGAGCCTCAGTTTCCCCATCTGTAAAGGAGTAGCCCTTCCTAGGATGGGCAAGGATTAAATGCAGAGATGGAGGGGAAGGGATGATACAAAGCCGGACTCGGAGCCACCCTCGGTGCATCCGAGGGAAATCCATTAGGACCGTGGTGATGGTCCCTGCCCAGGAACTGCCCACTTCCTGCCTGTGGGCCTCTCTGTGGGGGATGAGCTGGTGGCAGGATGTTCCCACGATGGAGCTGCCTTTGAACAGGGATCTCCTCTCCTCTTTAGGGCGAGAAAGGTCCACAAGGCCCAGCTGGCCGAGACGGTCTACAGGGTCCCGTGGGGCTCCCTGGTCCAGCTGGCCCTGTGGGTCCCCCTGGAGAAGATGGAGATAAGGTAAGAAGAATTCAGTGAGGTCCCCCAACCTGGACCATGCACAGCCAAGCTTGGCCAGTGCTGGCAGGTCAGAGCTGGGGTGGGGGGGGTTCCTTTCTTTTTCTTTTCTTTTCTTTTTTTTTGCCATACACGAGCCTCTCGCTGCTGTGGCCTCTCCCGCCGCGGAGCACAGGCTCCGGACGCACAGGCTCAGCGGCCATGGCTCACGGGCCCAGCCGCTCCACGGCACGTGGGATCTTCCCAGACCGGGGCACGAACCCGTGTCCCCTGCATCGGCAGGCGGACCCTCAACCACTGCGCCACCAGGGAAGCCCGGGGGGGGGTTCCTTTTAAACCAAGTGATGCAGGCGACGTAGGGGCTCTGGCGACAGAGGGACCCCATGCTGCCATCCGACATTCTTGGCATTAGTGGATGATTTCGGAATAGCTCACAAATAATGGTAATAAATGAGATCTCTGACATGCTTGAGGGGACTTAGACGCTGCCTTTCTCTTGGGTAGTTTTGGTGTTGCCAGAGACATTTGCTGAAGCAGTCAGAGCACGGGAAAATGCTCTCAATCATTTCAAATTCTAAATCTGTGGAGCCTGATTTAATGAGGTTTTACTCAATGTCTATTTTTAAATGTCTCCACTTCAGTGATCAAGGCCCCCTTCCATTAAGAACGTGCTTTATAATCCTGACGCTCTTACTGCCGGAGCTTGTATTTTATCCTCCAGCTAATGAAGACAGTGAAATTTATCTCTTCGGTTTTAACTTTCTGTTTATGAGAACTTTCCGGTGACATTTCCGACTTTGTCACCTCTGCAGCGATGATGCCTTGCCTCTCAGGGTGGGAGACAACCCTGCACAGCAGAAACACTGGAGAGATTTTAATAACTTTGGAAGCGTAGTAATTGACTTGTCTTTATTATACTGTCATGTCATCCAACTTGACAAAGTAAATATTTCCATTATGATTTTTTTATCACACTTTCAAATCTGGTACAGTCTTGCAAAGCGTAAGATCAAGGCCTCATCCCTTTTAGTTCTCTTATTCAAAAAGAAATCAAATTAATATATGGAAACGTTTCTTCTTAGGAAAGTTATAGGGCCCCCTGGAGAGGAGACTATTCTTACTCTCCAAGAAAAATTAATTAAGGGGAGCAGATGACGTGCAAATGCTCGTTGGACCGTCTGATGGGTCTTTCACGTGTTCCCACAGGGGGAGATCGGGGAACCGGGACAGAAGGGGAGCAAGGGAGACAAAGGCGAACAGGTAAGGAGCCACACGAGCCACATGCAGGGCCACCAATGGAGCCACAGCACAGGGCTATGTGCTCGGTGTGGCTCACACTCATCACTGACGTGAACAACCATTATGATGTAACAGCATTCACACCGGTAACTGATGGGACAGAGCTGGGCTTTGGGCTTTCCTCCCCTGTTGAAATCTTGTATGTGTACGTGTGCCTACACGCGTGTGTGCGTGCACAGGTATGTGTTAGGTGCACATGTATGCATGTAACATGTATCTGTAAGAGAATCCCTTGTTGACAGATGAGCAGAAAGCACTCACAGGTTTTGTGAAGTAAAGCAGATTCAGCGTTTTTGTCCTTGAGGTTTTCGGTCCCACAGACATAATCACCGCCCTCCGATGCTGAGGGCTGCAGGATGTTCCGACAGAGGCAGCACCCTGACGAAATGCCTCTTAATTTTCCCTTAAAAAAAAAATTCTGCTTTAGAAATACTGGTGCGTTCTTGCAAACGGCGTGTCACTTGGCTGGCAGCTCCGCCCGGTGGCCACGGAAGGAGGCCTGCACTGCGGGCCTTTTCTCCAGGCGTGTCTGTTCCCAGGCAGACAGTGACCACGTCCCTGTTGACCCGGGGCCAGTCAGGCTCCCCAGGACAGCGACAGCATGCTGGCCTCTCTCACGCTCTCCCTGTGCCAACAGTGAAATGTGCTTGGGGGCAGGCATCGTGCTGCCAGGTGTGGACTTTGGAATCAGTCCCTCGCTCGGCCACGGATGAGCCACGTGATCGCGGTCCTCGTTTTAAAATGGGGCCTCTGGGGCCTGTGTCATGGGTGTGTGGTGGGGGCCGAGATGATGCACGGTGGCCTCTGGCAGGACGTCGGTGTGGCTGTCCCCCCGCCCCTGACAGCACATGCTCAGGGTTGAACAGAGAGCATCACGCATTCCAGAGCCGGCAGCCTGGCCCAGGACGGCCAAGCGTGGGTGTGGCCCCGATGACCTTGGCTGCAGAGCCCCTGCGCGTGCTGGCCTTTCTCCCTCGGCCTGAGCTGTGACTCAGGAAACAACTCTCTCTGTCTCTTCCCCACAGGGTCCACCTGGGCCCACAGGACCTCAAGGCCCCATTGGACAGCCAGGCCCCTCTGTGAGTATCAGAGAGTCCCCATCCCTCGAGCTGATGTGGCCCCGTACTTGGCCCTCACCATGCTCAACGATCTCCCTGTAGGGAGCTGACGGCGAGCCAGGTCCTCGTGGCCAGCAGGGCCTTTTTGGGCAGAAAGGTGATGAAGGTCCAAGAGGTTTTCCCGGTCCCCCGGGACCCGTGGGGCTGCAGGTAACAACAGAGTTTGCACAGTGGCTGGGGGTCCACGTCAGCTGATTCCTGCATCTTTGTGACGCCTTCCCCTCCCCTCCCCTGCCCTGCCCAGCCCTCCTGTCCCCTCCCTCCTGTCTTCTGAAAGCTAAGGCAAGGCTTCAGGGGCGTCTCCATACATGACGTGCTGACACACCCATATTCACTTCTCTTAACCGGTGACATTTGTGAATTTGCTCATTGTAGAAATGTTGGAAACTACAGATAAACTGTTAGAAAAGGAAACAAAAACGGCTTCTCAGCACGTGGTGGTGCCTCTCCACACCTCCTGAACGCCTGTGCTCACACACACGCGCACATGCATAATTCTATTTGGTCTTTGCAAACTGCGACTCGCGCTGCATGTATAGAAAGTTTGGATCCAGCTTTTCCCACTTCCTTTTATATTACACATCGCGTCAAATGTCATCATTAAACATTCTTGGAACACATCACTTTTTATTTATATTTGAAAACGTGACTCTCAGTCACTGCCTTGTGTCCCAGCATATGGTGGTGACAGAATTGATTCAAACATTTCCCTGCTGGTGGCTCATTAGGGTTTATTGTTTTATGGGACGCTTTCAGTAAGCACCTTGTCAATAAATCTTTGCATACTTCTCTAATTCTTTCCTTGCGCTAATTCTGAAACTTGGGATTTGGGGGACGTGCTCATATGTAGCTGTACGTTGAAAAGCACGTTCCTGAGGCTTTTGAATGCTCGGCTTGGGGTCTTGCTGGGGAGGTAGTGCAAGTTGTGTGTTGGGGGGATAGAGCCACGCCCACGTGCCGAGTTTCTGATGAATTCCTGTTCTCAGGGTCTGCCGGGACCTCCAGGAGAGAAGGGCGAGACGGGAGATGTGGGTCAGATGGTGAGTGGCACCGGCTCGTGGAGACCTGGCCATGGTGGCTGGTTGCTGTTTTGGTAGACGTTTGTGTTTTCTCTGGGCTCAATGGCTCTTCTTCTCCCAGGGTCCCCCAGGTCCCCCCGGCCCCCGAGGACCCTCCGGAGCTCCAGGTGCTGACGGGCCGCAAGGCCCCCCAGGTGGAATAGGCAATCCTGGTGCAGTGGGAGAGAAGGTGATTCACGCCCCGTCACTGTCCCGGCGTATGACGTGCGAGCACGTGTGTGTGTGCGCGCGCGTGTGTGCATGTACGCGTGCGTGTACCCATGTGTATGTGTCTACCGCGTACACGGTGCACTGCTGGGCCATTCCTGCCAGATGCATTTTGAAACTTAGAAGATGTGTGCAATGGACCTGGGAGCCCTGCCCTAACCCAGGAGACTTTCCAGATGATAACGCCCACCAGCAAAGGCCCCGCCACCTCCTCCTCTGAGATTTGGCTCTGACAGACATAGTTATCTATTCCTTGAAGTGTGTAGTTGCTACCTTTTCAACTCCCGTTTCTGTCAAATCCTGTTTTCTCATAGCCCCGGGTCCTCTTCATCTGATCTGGTTAATGTTAGGGCTTGGGCCCTGGAGATGACGCGAGCACATTGGACATATGCACGTGCACACGTGTGTACGTGCCTTACTTGCGTGCACGTGTGCAGCGGGCGAGACGGTGCCAGAGTCTGATTCCACCTGGGCCCGGGAGTTTGCGCTACTTTTAAAGCACTTACCCCAGTTCCAGAACTTGTTTTCTGACGTCAGGCCATTCAGTTGAAAGAAGTCTCCCATCGCTGCTCATTTTTTACGATAGGAAAATCACAGAGAAACATACCGCTGAGGTCACCGGTGAATGGTGTGCGACCTCAGCCCAGAGCAGCACGCTCTCCCCGTGCCCTCCCCACCCGCCATAGGGCGCGTCCCAGCTTCGGCCGCCGCCACTCTCACCCTTCCTGCTCTGTCCCACCTGCCGGCAAACGGATCTGCCTAGCTGTCCCCCTCCTCCTTTCACCCGGTTTCTCTCAATCGTCCTCCAAAACTCACCCGCAGCATCCCTTCCTGGGGAAAGCCATCTTTAATGCCCCCACGTACCCTCCGCGCCCGCTCCACGTGCGTCACGTGCCTGTGTATGTCACTGTCGCTTTATCCCCGGGTCCCTCACCTGTCCCTCCTCCAGTCCTGGGAACCCTCAGAGGACAGTGACCGCGTCTCACCCCCGGCCCCCTAACCACCACCCCCCAGCCCAGTGTCAGGGCCGACTCGCTAAATGCCGGACGCTGGAACCACTGTCCTCATCGCTGCTGCAAATCACATCACGTTTCCTCCTTAGGGCGAGCCCGGCGAAGCTGGAGAGCCTGGCCTTCCTGGCGAAGGGGGCCCCCCGGTGAGTGGGTGGGCTTTGGGGGAGGAGGGGGATGCGGCGTGGATGGGTCCTGGGCGGGAGGCTCCTGCCCTGCCTCAGTTTCCCCATCCTGAAATGGGAGTCACGTCTCCTCTTGTGCTTACCTCACCGTCTTGCTGGAAAAGAGCGGGAGTGCCGTGGCGAGGGAGCGTGTGTGCGTGCATGTGTGTGTCCGCGTGTGTGCGTAGACGGTAGTGATGGACGCCCAGGACAGCCGTCTGTGCTCCAGGACCCTCTCACTGGCTTCCGTAAATGTGGGGCCCATCGCTGTCACCTGGTCAGCCCAGACCCGGAACATGCAAACCTTCCCAGGTCGGATGAGCCGTGTCTTGAGGCCCCCCTGAGGGCAGCTCTCCGGCCCAGGAGACGGCTGTTGGACAGAGGCCTCCTGGGCTCCCTCCACCTGAGGACCACTGAGTGCGTGGGCGGCCTGGGTCCCTGCAGTCCCTCGGGGTCCACGCTGCCTGCTGTCTCGTCAGGAGTCAACCCTGCCCACCTAGAAGTCGGGTGTCGGCCTCAGAGGCCCCGGGAAGCCAGTGGGCTACGCGGGCCCCCTCACGGCCCCAGGGGAGCCAGACTACCACAGGGAGCAGCTGAGGGTTGGCGGAGCTCGGGAAGCCGCTGGCACCCACAGGGGCCAAGGCCCGGCCACAGGCGTGTGCTCCCTTCCCAGCCGGTGCCCATGAGGAGCACACCTCCGGCAAGCTTCTTGCTCGAGGCAACCGCAAGGCTGGCTCTGGGAACACGGTGCCCGCCTTTCCTCCGCAGGGACCCAAAGGCGAAAGGGGAGAGAAGGGTGAGTCGGGCCCTTCTGGTGCTGCTGGACCCCCTGGACCCAAGGGCCCTCCCGGAGACGACGGTCCCAAAGGCAGCCCCGTGAGTACCTGGAAGATGCCAAGGGGCCCCTAGATCATCCTCAATGGGCAGTGCGCTGAGGCTGCCTGACCATCGCTGGCCTTGGGGTGATTTCCTAAGGTGTAGAGGTTTCCACACCAGCTACTGAGCCAAAACAGTGGAGGTGGGAGAGGGGAGACGTGGGGCGAGGGGGACACCTCGGAGGCCATGTCTGTGGACCAGGCAGCTTTCTGGATGGAGCAGGCTCTGTGTGGCCCCTCTCCCCTCCTGCAGCCTGCCCCGGCTTTGCATCAGGAGGGTCTGCAGAGCAGCGCCTTCTAGGGGTTAAAGGTCCAGCTTCCAGTGTCAGCCGGGGGCTCCAGGAACAAAAGTGTGGGCAAGAGCCTGCCCTTTGAGGGCCTCCAGAGGTCGAGAGGGCTGGCCCGCGCTGCTCGCTTTCAGGCTTGTGTGGCTCACATGAGAGGATGTCCTGGAAAGGCCTTGCTGTGAAGGGCACCGAAGTGTCAGAGCTAGTGGGATGCTCTGGGGCTGGACGGCTCAGGGCAGCAGTCTGGACGCAGCCACGCAGGGCAGCGCGCTCCAGGCCGGGTTGCTGAAGGCCCCAATGCCTCTCTTCCTCTGTTTCAGGGCCCGGTCGGTTTTCCCGGAGATCCTGGTCCCCCCGGAGAGCCTGGCCCCGCGGTAGGTGCTCGAGGTGGCAGAGCCCCTGGGTCCCCACAGCCCATGACCCGCCTTGCTGGCCCCGTTTTTTCCTTTCTGGTTCTGTCTGTTAGGACTCTCCTTTCCCACCTCTGAGCGCCCTAGGCGCCGGCACCTCTGGGATGGAATTTGATTTTGGGGTGAGGACTGGGGACGCATTGTGTGTTGGTGCCTGAACTCGGGTGCCATCCAGGAGGCAGAAGGAACTTGCTTTTGGCCCCACAGGGTCAAGACGGTCCCCCTGGTGACAAAGGAGATGACGGTGAATCTGGACAAACGGTGAGTCCGCCCAGGACCTCTAAGGACCCTGACGCAGCTCCTCGGGGAGGTGTCAGGGCTTGGGGTTTACAACTTGCTTTGTTCATTTCTGAGAAAAACCTACACCCAGTTACCTTAGATTAGTGATTCAACCACCACAGGGGGCCGAGAGCGCCCTCTGAGGAACCTTGAAAGCTGGGGACCCTCCTCCCAGAAGGGGAAACGCACACACAGTCCCGACAGTGGTTCTGCACACAGAGCCCGGCGTCCTCGACCGCCCCCCCGCAGAAGCCTCCGCCCCCCCACCGCCGGAACGTCAGGATTACCTGTTTCTGCCCGATTGGAGTCAGATGCTCTCCTCGGAAGGCTCTTTCCACATCAGCCCCTGGAGCTGAGCTCACATTAGACGTTGCCTCTCACCTGATGTCAAGTGTTCTGAAACGTTGCTTCAAGTTTAGAAAGCTTCGGGACACCGGCTCTGGGGCCAGTTCCCCCGGAGAGATGTCTGCTGTTCTGCCACTCCCTAGCCGCTGACCCAGGACAACACCTGCCCTCCCTGTGCCTTGGGGTCCACTTCTGCAGAAGGGGTGCTGGCAGGCGTGGTGGGAATGTTCCCCAAATGTAGCAGAACTGCAGGTGGCAGGCGGGTCCCCTATGCCGCTGCAGCCCACGGGCTGAGTGTAGAGGTCAGAGCAGAGGATTCCAGGACCATCTCCACTTAGGGCTAATTCTGCAAAAGAAGAGACAGGCAGTTTCAGGGCTGGCCGAGGACAAATCAGACTGAAAACTCTGCGTTTTTCTTAGCCTCAGACCCACCCAGCCCTGCCACGTCTTAGCTTAACTGTCCCTGATTCCTAAATGCTCTGTTCTCTCTCTGACACCAGGGATCCCCGGGCCCTACTGGTGAACCAGGTCCATCTGGGCCTCCGGGAAAAAGGGTAAGTGATGCTGCAAGGCGCCCTTGCCCGTCAACCTCCTGAATGAAGCGTGCCCTTCCCCCGCCCCGGCTTGGACCCTGGGACCCTAGGCGGCTCGAGGAGGAAAGTGCTTCCGTTTGAAGTGCATTCCCTTCTCAGCTTCCTGCCTCATCATCAAATCTCAGACCCACTAGGTCGATGCCCCGCTCCCTTTCGGATGAGCCCACTGTTGACGCCATCAGTAACGGCCTTCGTGGGAGAAAAACACCCATGGAGCTGAAAAAACCCCTTTTCCCCTGGGTCAGGCCTTTGGAAAAGTCAGAACAAGCTAATTGAATGATCCAGTCTCTCTCTGGGGCTGCAGTAAACTTGGCCCCTCGGTGTGCAGCCAGGAAAGGAGGCTGCTGGAGTGCCCTCTCCGCAGCCCGACCAGGGGCCTTTTCTGGACGTGGAGGCCCTGGGCCTCGTGCTAAGGGCCTGGGAGTGACCTCCACGGCCCCTCCTCAGCTCCTCACTGAGCTTCTGCGGACCCACTTGTCACGTGTCGCTCTCTTGCTCCTTCCAGGGTCCCCCCGGCCCCATAGGTCCCGAAGGCAGGCAGGGAGAGAAAGGAGCTAAGGTAAGTGCTTTTCAGCCCGGCCGTGGTCACAACCGCGACCACGCATAGACGTTACGGAGCGTGCCTCGACACGGTGGCCTTAGGGGTGGGGACTGGACACATACGTGAACGTGCGGAGAGGGGCAGGTCGGGCTCAGAGGGAGGCAGGCTGGCTGCGCCTCTGGGTCCGGGGTCCCCGACTCTGCTGTCACATTCTGTCTGCCCCGCCAGCCTGAGTGTGGGAGGCCAGTGCTGGGTGCCCTCGGGCCTGGCGTTGACCCGGCCAGGCCTCAGCTGCCTTGCCTGAGAAGCAGAGATGGTGACGGTGCCCACGTCAGGGCTGAGGAGAGGGTGGGGTGCCCGTGCGGTGAGGTTAGGGTGCAGCCCTGTGCCCAGAGCCCTCGAGGCCGCTTCCCCCCCGGGAGGTGCTGGGCGGGGCCTCTTCTTGGAGGTGCTCCGGCATTGCCTGAGACAGTGATGGAACTCGTCCAGCCCCACGTCTGCCCAGGACATGGCTGCCGTGCCCACCAGGAGTTCCGCGCCAGCCATAACTGCTGCTTTGGCCATGACAGCTGGGAGGCTGGAGCACAGTTGACTGTGGACATTGGTGGGTGGAGGATTGGGCAGGGCAGCCTCGATAAGGAATGTGGAGAATCGGGGGCAGCCCCTGGATATCTGGGGGCATCTGGGGTTCTCTCCAAGGCTCCTTGGGGTTTCTGAGCAGCAATTCTGGGCTGGGGTGACCAGAGCCTCAAGCATTGGGGTCCCACCGTGTCCTCCTTGGTGCCCTGCAGGGAGAAGCCGGCTTGGAAGGCCCTCCTGGGAAGACTGGCCCCATTGGCCCCCAGGGGGCCCCTGGGAAGCCCGGGCCCGATGGCCTGCGAGGGATCCCTGGCCCTGTGGTGAGTGGCCCCCGGGGAGGCCTGGGGGGGGCGCGGCTACAGAGGGAGGGGAGCAGGGGTGGGGACGGGAACGGGGATGGCCAGGGCGGGGCTCACCCGGAGGGTCAACTGTGTTTCAGGGTGAGCAAGGTCTCCCAGGAGCCCCAGGCCCCGACGGCCCCCCCGGCCCCATGGTGAGTCACGGGTATGCTCCCGAGGAGCCCCCGGTGGTGGCGGAGGGCGGGATTGGGAACGAGAATTCTGATCCCGCTGCCTCCCCCGCAGGGTCCCCCAGGACTCCCTGGCCTCAAAGGAGACTCTGGGCCCAAAGGAGAAAAGGTGAGATGGGGCTCCAGGTGACTCTGTGGTTGAAGCTCATCAAGGTGTTGCTCTTCCCCCACGTTTGTCACGTGCTCGGCGTGAGGACACAAAGAAAACAGGTGCATGTGACATGGAGACCTGGCCCCTGCCCGCAGTCGGGGGCCTGCGAGGTCCCGTGGACGGCACCTGCCCTGGGCCTGTGTCCATTCCAGGCAGCCCCCAAGGCAAAGATGTGCTGCCACGTCTAGCTGGCCCACGTGGCTGGACGGGAGGTGTCGCCACCGCAAACGCCCCTTCATTTTCCCACAGGGACATCCAGGCTTGATCGGACTCATCGGACCTCCGGGCGAACAGGGAGAAAAGGGTGACCGTGGTCTCCCCGGCCCGCAGGGCTCCTCTGGCCCTAAGGGAGAACAGGTGCGTGGGATGCTGGCTCTGTGTCCAAAGACCTGAGGTTCGTTAGAGCCGGAAGGACTTCCCCGCGTCCATCAAATCAAGATGGGAACAGCTGAGGGCACGGGCTCGCCCAGGTGACAGCAACCTGGGGCAGAACTGGAGCCCAGCCCGGGCCCACATTAGCCCTCATGGTCCTGGTGACCTCAGAAGTGAAGGTCATTTCCCCCCACTCTGTGCAAGACCCTCTGACCCAGCTAATTGTCCAGGAGGTCACTGGCGTTGCTCAGCCACATCCTTGCTCCCACCTTGACCCCGTATATGCATACCTGACCCTAGACTTCCCTGGGAACCCCTGTAGCTAATTGGAGTTTGAAGCCCCCAGGAAACCACAGCCAAGGAACCCTTAGCCTGCAAGTTTCGCCGTCCTGCGCCTGGGAGCTTCTTGCAGTGGATTCCACGGCCAGGAGAGGCGGGGAGCGAGTGGAGGCAGGGGGCGGGGGGACCAGGCAGGCCGGTCTTTCCCGTCCCCATGTCAGGGCCACAGGGCCGCACTCCAGCCTGTGAATGACCGCTTCCCAAGCCAGGTGTGACAGGCTCACACGTGTCCCTGTGCTTTGCCCACCTTGGTCTGCACCTGACCTGGAAGAGGACAGGACGACCGAGACAGAGCTGGAGGCGGCAGAGCCGTGAGGCAGGGAGGAAGCTTGTGGGATGATGTCCCCCCAACCCGGCCTCGTCCATGGTGTCTCCCTGTGGCACCGAGACCTGGAGAGAGGGTCGGCTCAGAGGCTGCAAACTCCAAGTGTGGGAAAAGCCACTGGGAGGCTGGATGGACAGACAGAACAGACAGGACCCCAGGACACTCTCCGCCGCCTGCCCCAGGGCCCCTCCTTCGGGAGCGGAAAGCAGCCAGAGGGGACCAGGCAGGGACGGTTCACATTAGAACGTTAGAAGGCAGCGTTCACACTCAGCCACGCCCCCGCCGCCCTGCGGGCAGCAGCGCCGGGGTGCCCAGCCTCACAGCAGGTGTTCAGGCCCTGTCGGGCCCAGCAGGGAGCGAGGGCTCCCCTCGCACGTGGCCAGCCCGTGTTGGGGGAAGAGGCCAACGAGAACCGAGGGGCGTGGCTGCAGGACAGGCTCCCTCCTGACCCGAACACTGATGACTGCGTTTCTGCTCCTTTCAGGGTATCACTGGTCCTTCGGGCCCGATCGGCCCCCCGGGCCCCCCTGGCTTGCCGGTGCGTATCTGGGAGGGGCGCGCGGCTCCCCTGGTTGTCCTGGGAGAGTGGGGGGATGGGCCTCAGAGTTACAGGGAAGTCATGGGACCCCCTGGGGTTGGGCCACCGCCCAGGTGGACCTGGTGCCCTGCACCACGGGTTGATCTGCTCGTTAATTCACACCCACGTTCCGAGCAGTGGAAACAAGGAAGTGGGGTCACTGGGCTCTGGTTTCAGGCTGGGGAGGAGAAGGGGGCAGCCTCTGTCTCCGGGCATTGTAGGGCATGTGGACAGTCCATGGTAGGCACCTTGGGGGCGGCAAAGACGGTGGCTGGCCCCCCGCCCTCCCCGTCGGCATGAGCAGGGCCAGCCTGGCCTGGATGTGAGGAGTTGGGGTCCTGTCTTCTAGTCACCAGCCTGGGGCCCCCCCATGCAGCTGGGAGACCCAGGACTGCAAAGACATCCTCTGGCCTTGAGTCTCTTCTCGCCCGAAACTAGTCAGCCTCTGAGCCCCACCTGGGCCCAGGTGCACGTGGCCCAAGGTGGCCCCGTTTGGTCCGATGCTGGCCCCTGCTGTGGGCTGCTGCGAGGGCTGGAGCGGCTCCGTGTCAGGGCCTCTGGCTGCCTGAGCTGTGATTTCCCTGCTGGGGCGGGTGGGAGGCTGACCCGGGGCACTCGGGACCCTCCTGGCCTCCGTGTGGGTGAGCGCCTGCCCCCGCCCACCTCCCCTGTCAAGCAAGTACAAGCGTAGACTCTTGGAGGGGGGACACGGGCGCAAGGAGGGCGTGAAGAGCAGGCTGGTGCTGGGAGGGGAAGGGACCGCCCACCAGCTGACGCTCTGCCCCTCTCTCCGCAGGGCCCTCCTGGTCCAAAAGGTGCTAAGGGATCCTCAGTAAGTGGTGTTGCCCCTGACTGGCCCATGCCATCCGGGGGAGGGATGTGCATCCCCTTGGATGAGAACCACTCTGGGATCCCCCTTCCCCCTTGACTCATGGGGCCGGTCGTTCACACCCCTCCTCTGTGGCTGGGCTGCCCTGAGCTCACCTCTACCCTAAGTCATCTCAGACTGAGGCTCCCTGCCTTGCAGAAAGGGCTCTGTCCCCCTAAGTCCCCTCCTTGGGGTGTCCAGTTCTCACATCTGGGACTGGGAAGGGGCCCCAGCATGTTAGGTTTGCCCCTCCACCTTCTCCACGTGTTTCCGGGGATCATTCTAGACCTCAAGGGGGACTCAAGTCACATCAGGCCTCAGTGACCAAGGTTGGTTCTCTTCTCTTTTTCCCCAGGGTCCAACTGGCCCGAAGGGTGAAGCAGGCCAGCCAGGACCCCCTGGCCTGCCGGTGAGTAGCCCTTGAGGACTTGGGAGCCAGATGGGGGTTCTCCTAACACCGAGGGAATCGTGGAAGCAACTGTTTGTGTGGTTCAATCCCAAAACGTTATGAAACGTGTGTGGCGGGGGGGGCCTGTCCCCTTCCCCAGGACACAGGTCAGCCCAGGGCGCTTCTGCCTCGGAAGTCTGGTTGAGGAGAGAGGAAGGGGGAGGTGTGTGTGTGTGTGTGTGTGTGTGTGTGCGCGCGTGTGCGTGTGTATGCCTAGCTGCCTCTATGCGCGCACGTGTGCATGCATATGTGTGTGTGAGCGTGTGTGCATGCATGCATGTGTGTGGCAGGAGCAGGCAGCCCTAGACAGGGCCCCGAGGGATGGGTGTGGAATATTCTAGAGACAGAGAAGAGGGAAGGAGACTGTACTACCAGGAGGGGCCGGCATCTGCGACCCAGGACCCTGCAGGTGCGGCCCTGGCGGTCCCGGCCCGGCCGCCACCCGGGGGCCACCTCGTCCTCTCCCACCCGTCACTGTCCCTCTTCCACACCCAGGGCCCCCCAGGCGAGGTCATCCAGCCCCTGCCGATCCAGGCGTCCAGGAGCCGGCGGAACATCGACGCCAGCCAGCTGATGGGCGAAGGGGAGGGTGAGGACTACATGGACTACGCGGACGGCATGGAGGAGATCTTCGGCTCCCTCAGCTCGCTGAAGCTGGAGCTCGAGCAGATGAAACGACCCCTGGGCACGCAGCAGAACCCCGCGCGCACCTGCAAAGACCTTCAGCTCTGCCACCCTGACTTCCCCGACGGTAGGGCGACCGTGGGCCCGGGAACAAGCGGAGGGGTCGGGGCTGAGCAGCCGGTGTGGAGGGAGGGACCCAGGCCTGGGCGGGCACGCACCTCGCTTGGCCTCAGGTCCCTGTCCGTGCAGTGGGGATGCAGGTCCCCCCTTGTCACCTGACGAGGCATCATAGTAGGACGGGAAGCCGTCCTGGGAGGCCGGGGAAAGAGGTCAGGGCTGTGAGGTCACGCAGAGCCGGGGTCTAGTCTAATCTTAGCCACTGTCTGGCAGGTAACCTGCTCTACCCGGAGTCCCATGATCCCTATCTACAAAATGGGAATTAAAACACGTGCCTATCAGAGGACGTGTATACAATGTATGAAATGCTTTGGGCCTGACATGGTGTTGGCCACAGTTGCTGTCATTGTTGGCAGGAGTCCTCGTGCTGGTATTTGACGCTGTACTTGGGAAGGCACTATTTAGACTCCAGAACTTCAGTCCCATTCTCACCATTAATAGCCAAGCGCTACCTACCTGCTAGAAAATAAGATCACACTGGCTTGCTCTGGGAAGGATGAACTCTTCTGCAAGATTTAAGGGGTGCCTGTGGTTCCAGTTGACTCTGATCCTAAGTACGTGAACTTCTAGGAGTTTTCCTGGAGCACCTCTGGGTTCCCATCCACCCGCCAGCAGGCAGAGCCACCCTCCTGGGTCCCCAGAGCTTGGACCCCGTGGGCCTCACGCTCCAGCTGTGCTCTTGGTGATGAGTCTGCCCCTGTCAGTCCGTGGGCCCAGCAGGAACAGCAGGATGCCATTGGGCAAAGCCCAGAAAGGGCTGTGTGCTGGCACTGCTGGACTGAGATGTGGCAGCTGCTTCTGGAACTGTCCAAGGAGCAGCTCTCCCGACCCGCCTCCCTCCCTAACCCCAACCCTAACCCTGCGATCCAGGTGAATACTGGGTGGATCCGAACCAAGGCTGCTCCAGGGACTCCTTCAAAGTCTACTGCAACTTCACAGCGGGGGGCTCGACGTGCGTCTTCCCCGACAAGAAGTCTGAGGGGGTGAGTACCCGCCTCCGTTACCTCCTCTCCCGGTGGGGCCGGGCCAGGGCTCCAGGTATCTCACGTGCGTGCAGCTTTAAGAATGAAAACCAGAAACGGGCCAGATCTAAACTCAAGGCTGTTCCTCTGGAAGTAGACTTGAATCTGCCTTAGGAAGAAATTTCTAGCAATGGGACGGGCTTAGTGCAGCCTCATTTGTGGAAGTTGAAGGGGTGGTTGGCTCGTGGCTATCTTCCCCCTACCACGCCTGGGGCTGGGATTTCCGCCACTGCTTGGTCAAATCCTTCCTAAAATGACCCTACAGTTCTGACCTCAGAGCAACCTGAAACCCACGAAAGGACTTTGGGGAGCGAAAGTGACCCAAATACGTCTTTTAGAAATTCTTAGTGTCAGCTTCCTGGGTAGTCGCTCCTGAGTGCCATGCATTCCCTTACAGTCTATTTAGCGAGGTTCTGATCCGTGGAGATTTTGTGGGGTGTCGATCTGAGTCTCCTCTGTGGTCTTTCAGCGTCCTCGCCTCTGTGGTGGGGTCTCTGTGTGTGCAGAAGGGTGTGAACCAGTGTGTGTGGATGGCGTGCAGATGGTGTTTGGGTGGCGTGTGGGTGGCACGTGGATGGCGTGTGGATGGCGTGTGGGTGGCGTGGGGATGGTGTGCAGATGGTGTGTGGGTGGCACGTGGATGGCGTGTGGATGGCGTGTGGACGGCGTGTGGGTGGCTTGTGGATGGTGTGTGGGTGGCGTGTGGATGGCGTGTGGATGACATGTGGATGGCATGCGGGTGGCACACGGGTGGCGTGTGGATGGCGGGTGGATGGCGTGTGGGTGGCACGTGGATGGCTGGTGGATGGCACGTGGATGGCGTGTGGGTGGCGTGTGGATGGTGTGCAGGGACAGGCACGTGTGGCAGGCGTGTGCTGCTTTCTCTCAAGCACGCGTTGGAGGCCAGGCCCACTGTGGCCCAGGACAGGTGAGGAAGGGGGGCGAGGTCTCTACCTGGGAAGATGGTGGAGACTTTGGCCGCAGTGCCCTTTGCATCTGCCTGGACAGACCCTCCTCCGTAATGTCCCACCCAGAAGGCTCCCCATCCCGTGCCGCACACCGAGGGCAGTGGGTTCCTGGAGCCGCAGCCATGGTACCTGTGCAGGTTCAGGGTCGGGCACAGCAGGAGTCGGGCAACCTGTGGTCCTCGGCTTCCCGGCTGCCTCAGCGCCCAGAGCCACTTCCTCTGGAGGGAGAGGTGCCCTGTCCCTAAATCTCACTGTCACCGAGGGGAGCTCCGGCACTCCTGTGGGCCGGCAGGAACAGGATCTGCACTGACGTGGATGCCTTGGGGACCCCTGTTTCATGTTCACGCTCCCCCTACCTGGGATTTTAAATCCTTGGGAACCCACACTCCTGGCAACAAGACCCCTGTGGTTCACAAGGAAATTCAAACCTCAGGACCCTTGCATCTGGCAGAGGCCCAGAAGGAAATTCAAGTGGAAAAATGCTGGCTCACATTCTTTTGTTGCTGTCTGTCCTCTGCAAACGGCCTCGCTGCTGGAGAACCAGTAGGACGCCCCCAGGAGCCCTCGCTGGTGGTGGAGCCAGGTGGACGGTGGGCTTGGGGCGCTGAGTGACCCCCGCTGCTCCTTGCCTGTCCTCTGCACCTGTGCTGACCGCCAGGGCCCCACGGGCTGGGAGCCTCGGGCGGGTTGAGGCGTTCTGCCCGGTCTCCCGGGTTGCAGGGCCCCCTTGGTGGTGGAAGGGGTGGAGTTGGAGGGCAGAAGTCTGGGCGAGGCGCCAACCTGCCCACGCCTCTGGTCCTGCTCTGGGAGGAGGCGGCCTTCGTGCTTTTTGGGCGCAGTGCTGACAGCAGCAGGTTTGGAACCAGAGGGGAGAGTCCCAAGGGGCGGGGGGCAGGCTGGGCTTGCTCTTCCTCCAGTGGGGCCGCTTCTCAGGCTCCCCTGCACGAGGCCAGCTCAGAGGAGAAGCCAGGGAATGGGGAACGGGACCTGGCGCCCAGGCAGAGCACCGGAGGGACAGCTGGGAACAGGCTGGACCTGTGGGCACTCTCCCCAGAGAGAAAACCCCACCACACACCCGGCACACACACTACACACGCACCATTGTACACCACGCTCACACACACCACGTACGCACACATCCTATGCAGAAACACACACGCACGCCTCACACCCAGCCGGACCTCAGTAGGGTCTCCTGCCCACTCTGTCCGCAGGTAGAGGCCTTGGAGATGGAGCCACGCCCCCAGATCAGGGGATCGAATCAGGGAATGCCCACCTGTCTGCTCTCAGCCTATCAGTAGTAGATGGTCTTATTATCATTACTGTCATCACCTGGGCGAGATGAGTGAGGACCCGCCCGTTCACCCCTTCATTAGTTCACTCCACGAGCAGTTTTCTGCAGTCACGAGGTGCCAGGCTCTGTCCTAGGTGCTGGATACACAGAACGGGTCAGATGCAGGCGCTTGTGACCCTGCACGTGAAGCAGGTGCTCGCGCCTGGAAGGCACCAGGGCTCCCCAGTCCCCATCGCGGTCAGGGGTCCATGCTGGAGCGAGTGCCCAGCTCTGGGGGAGTTAGGTGCACCTAAGGGATCTTCTCCCAGGAGGCCATCTTGCATCTCCGTGAGGGCAGGACGCAGGCCCGCTTGGGCGGGGAGAAGGCGTGTTTGCAGGACGTGGGAGTATTTCTCATGAAGGCAGAAGTAACACTGTCGTTCTCTCTGTTTCTCTCCCTCCCCACCTCCCGCCTCGATGTTTAGGCCAGAATCACTTCTTGGCCCAAAGAAAACCCGGGTTCCTGGTTCAGTGAATTCAAGCGTGGCAAACTGGTAAGACGGCCTCTGACTTGTGTGCAGTGTCGGTTAAACCCACCCGTTTCGTATCTTGCAGAGTAAAATGGCCCGCTGGCCCAAAGAGCAGCCCTCCACCTGGTACAGTCAGTACAAGCGAGGGTCCCTGGTAAGTGGCCACGGGGCTGTCTGCTTGCGGCACGGCCTGGCTCGGCTCTGCATGGGACTAATCGCCCCCAGCGCCGCACCTGCTCTCGCCCTTTGGCCAAACTGCTCCACGGCCGCGACCGCCAGACGCAGGCCGGCCCCTCCTGCCACGCTGACGAGGGTTCACTGTAGCCGGGAGCAGCTGGATGGTTGTCTCTTCAGGTGGAGGACACGAAGCTGGCATTCAGAGCCCCCGCTGGGTGCCGCCAGGAATTGAGACCAGAGACACCAGGAGTGGAGGGTTTATTTTGCTAAGTCCTAGCGGGCAGCTTGGAGGAAGTGGGTCCTGGACCATTAAACCATCCAGTTCTTTCCAGGATCCGTCCTACTTGTGCCCTGCCCCTGCTGTGGCTGGGGGGCTGAGGGGCCATTCGGTTGCCGACGGGACCCTGGGCTTCTCCGCTGCATCGCCCACGACCATGCTGGTCCCTGTGTTAACTTCTGGGGAGCCAGTCTTAAGTAGGCCGTCCCGGAGGTGAAAGGCAACTGGCATCCCTCTAAAGATCTGGATGTGATGCTTTTCTAGCCGGTATAGAGGCCGAGGCCATTGGGACCCGATCATATGGGGCCAGCAACTGCTGCCACGCGGCAGGGTGTTTTCCCCGAGCATCTCGGGAGTTTTGATTTGGGCCCGTTTCTGGAATCAAGTGCAGAGTTCTGTGCTCCCTTCCCGGCAAGTTCAAGGACTAGGTTCCAGATGTGGCCGCGTTGCAGGTGCCACGAGAGCCCCCTTTGCTTCCTGCGTTCACTCTTCGGCTAGTGTCCCACCTGGGCCATCCTTGAAGGACGTCCTTCTCACTCAGAAGCCAGCTCTCGGGTCCACGACTTGCGGGCCCGACCCTCTGCCCTCAGTTGGCTCCCCGGGGGGTCCCAGGGCCACGTTCCCCCAGGACTCAGAGTAGGGCCTTCCAGCGGCCTCTGCCCACTGCACTTGGGGACCCCCTGTTCCTAGGCCCGGAGGTACTCCGTGCTCAATTAATATCTCACGGCCCGTATCCTTGATTCCCAGTCACTGCGGCTCTTTCCAGACACTGAAGGTTTGCGCTCACCTTGCCATGTCTGGGGACTTCCTCTCGTCTCTGTGTGGGGACCTCCAGCACCCTCCCCCCCTTTTTCGCCTGCTGTTTCTCCTGTCCTTCACCTCCTCGGTGCTGTCCTCGGGAAGGAGCCACTGGCAGGCAGAAGGACCTGAAGTGGACGCCCACTCGGGGAGGCAGTGCCCGGGGCCCTTGAGCTGGGTGGATAGAGGTGGTGGGGGGGTGGGCGCGGGAGTCAGGAGGAGCCGGGGCCGTGGTCCTTTCTGCAGCCGTGCTGGTGGCCTTCTCCAGACAGGGCCCCGCACACCCACCCCGTTGCTCTGTGGAAGCAGGTAGAGAACACCCACTTCAGCCGCCAGCCCAGAGCCTGTCTGCTGCTTGGGTCCTGTTTCGCAGACAGTTGACCAAGGATGGAGGTGAAGGGACAGTCTAGGGGAAACATCACCTCGTCTTTGGCATTTTCCTGCGGCATCATTTCTAGCAGCCTGTGACCATCAGAGTGGACAGGGCGTAAATACAGGTCCCTCCCTGAAGAAAGAGGTGCTTTTCTGGGCCGGCTGCCCTGGGCGCCCCACGTGAAGGCGATACTGCAGAGCTGCTTCCCCCCGGGAGGGCGGGGCCTCATGACGGGGCTCTGGGACTCCATCGTGGGGCGGGGCTTGGCCGTGCCTGTCGTCCTCCACCTGCCCGGCACTGGGGGCTTCAGGTCCTTCTGCGTCCAGCACTGCCCACCTCTCTCTGCGCATGCGTCCTTCCTACAGTCAGTCGCCTTCCGTCCAGGAGGAACAGCCAATGGCCCAGACTGCGGTTGGTATTCACTCTCCCTCCTCAAGGTCCGGCTGGAAGTCGGTGTCTGGTGGCTGTGTGGGGAGCTGGCCAGCAGCTCTGCGCTCCCCCCGCTCCGGCGGCAAGGGCAGGATCCCAGGCCTGGCTCACTGCCTTCAGCTCTAACTATATAGACATCTCTATACATACGTGCACAATGTCGGCTTAAATTCTCCCTCGTGTGTTCAGGACGGCTCTCAGGGTAGGCTGGGGGCTGGGGTCCGAGACAGAGCAGGGAGGAGAAACGCGGGTCTCAGACCCTGACGTCCGTCTGTGCATCGTCTGATGGGGAGACGTGATGGGTCAAGCCTGCTCTGCTGGGTGTGTGAGGAGAGCCTGGCCTCTCACGCTGAGGGCCTTCAGGGAGAGGAGAGACCCGCCTCGTCCCAGGGGCTAAGGACTGTCCCCGCCCCTGCTGTGTCCAGCAGCTCAGAAAGCTGCAGTTTAGAAGACGCAGAAACTGATCTGTCTCTCGGGACGCCTGGCACTGGCCCGCGCCCGGCTGAGCTCTCAGCCCCGCGTGCATCCGACCTGCGATGCTGAGAAGCCACTGGAGAACCAACACTGTCTCCCGGTGCTGCCCTGGGTTTGCTGGCAGAGAGCGGGGCTTTCAGCGAGGCTCCTGCCGCCAGAGCGCCCCGGGCTGCCCGCTCAGTGTGCGCTGACCACCCCAGGCCACGGCACGGCCCACTCTGCTTTCCACTGGATTCCATGCCCGGGCAGGGGCAAGAAGGGCCTCTCCCCTGTGCCTCCACAATGGTGCCTGGTCCCTCCAGGCTTCTGGCTCTTGGCCGTATGTCCTGTGACCCTCTCACAGGCCAGCCTTCCTGTCTGCTGGCCAAGACTCCATGCCTCAGGCCCCTTCCTCCCCGAAGCCACCTGCCCTTCCTGTCTCCAATTCTCATGGCCCCAGCCAGGTCCTTGTACGTCACAGAGGTCAGCCAGTGGTTTCCATGTATTCGCATGATCTGACGAGCACTGTTTTTTCTCCGGCGTCGGGGCACAGTGACAGGGATGTACATGCCAAGCTCATGCCCTCAGGGTACTCACGGTCCAGGGAGGGCTGCAGACCGGGCCCCAGGTGCCTCTGACACAGGGGTCCAGTGCTGGTGTGGAGGGCCTGACAGCCAGTAGGAAAGGTGGACACTGAACCAGGCCAAGGTGGGTGAGGGCACGTAACCCTGGCAGGCTTCCTGGAGGCAGAGACACATGAGCTGAACCCTGGAGGCTGAGTAGGGACCAACCAGGTAAAGTAGAGTGCGCGGGTTATCTAGGTCCCTGAAAGGAATGAGGCATGGTTCACAGTGTTCCAGGGAACCCCCCAGAGAGCCCAGTGCATGCTGGCCTGGGGCCCGGGGCCCGGGCTTGCAGCAGGTTTCCAGGTGGGGCTCTTGGCGTGGCCCACGCTCCAGAGGAAACAGCGAGTGGCTGAAGCTCTGGAAGCCCCGGCCGTGTGGACGAGGGGCTCTGCGCAGCCTGTGTCCCCTCCCTGCTGAGCGCCCCTTCTTGTGCCCCTGCAGCTCTCCTATGTGGACACTGAAGGCAACCCCGTGGGCGTGGTCCAGATGACCTTCCTGCGGCTGCTCAGCGCCTCCGCCCACCAAAACATCACCTATAACTGCTACCAGTCGGTCGCCTGGCAGGACGCCGCCACGGGCAGCTACGACAAGGCCATGCGCTTCCTGGGCTCCAACGATGAGGAGATGTCCTACGATAACAGCCCCTACATTCGCGCCCTGGTGGACGGCTGCGCTGTGAGTGTCGCCCTCAGCCCTGCCTGGGGGGGTGGGGATGGGGGACGGCGTCCGTCAGTGCCTCACGCAGTTCATTCGGTCACCACGAACTTCCCGGGCACCTACCATGTGCCGGGCCCTGTGCGCAGCGAGGGCCCAGGCACAGTGCCGCTGACCGTGGCTGGCAGACGTGGAATCCCCAGGCCAGCGGTGGGGACCTTCCCGCGGAGCTGGGGTCGGGAAGGCCGTGCTGAGACCTGAGGGCAAAGGCCGACCGGGGTCCCTGATCCCGTGCCTGCTGTGACATGGAGCGTTCTTGGTCCAATTCGGAAGTTGAGACGCCTCCACTTTTTGGGGAATGTCCGGAGCTGAGTCTGAGTTTGCTCCTGGGAGTGTGGCCGTGCTGGGAGGTGTCCTGCAGACTCAGAGGGCGGTGACAGTGTCAGCCCTTGTGACACCCCCAGCCCTCGCTGGGTCACCTCCCTGGACCCTGTGCCACCCTCTGGGAAGGACGTTCTGCTCAGGCCCGAGAAGCCAGTCAGGCCTGGGGTTGCTTCACTCTTTGGCCCCCAGCCCCTGCGCTTGCCAGGGTCAGCCCCTCGACTGTGCCTCCCAGGGCTGCGTCTGCCCTGGGCAGCCCGGCTCTGAGCTGCGTCCTTCTGTCCTGGGCCGTGCACGGGGCCCAGTCCTGGTGAAACCCTCGGACATGTCCGTCCTGTGGCCTTTCCAGGGCTAGAGATGGGGGCGTCAGCAGGAAGCACCGCCTCTGCAGGTCTTAGTGTCACATCTGACATCAGACCCCCGGCCTCTCACCACCTGCTCCCCAGAGACCCTGCCCGAGGCCCCTCCACCCAGCCTGGCTCCCTTGGGGGACAGGGCTAGTGGGGGATCCACCCCACTTAGTGTCCAGGGCCAGTTTCGCGGTGCCGGCGCCTGTGGACACCCTCCTCTGGAAGGCACTGAGCCTCTTGTCTCCAGGTCGGGAAAGCTCTTTGCTAATTCCCAGGCCCCAGTTCCGGTCAGGGCCCTTCCCGTGGATTTCCACATTGAGAGAACCATGTGCAGTCCCTTCTGGTTCTTCCTGGTTCCAGAAGGTTTCACCACTTGGCTCCAACACCCTTGTTGTACAGAGTGGCCAGGACATGTATCAGAGCTGGTCACAGGTGTCCTGGGCACTGAGCTGTCTCTGCCTGCTCATGAGCAGCCAGCGCTCCTGTCTGTGCGTCCATCTTCCCCGCTGGGCATTCCTGTCCTGCGCTTTCGGGGCGTGTGTGTGGGATCTGAGGGTTCTCCCTAAGGCCTGCTGAGGTGGTCTGGCTACTTGGCCAAGCCAGAGTGTCTGGATGGCCCTGCAAGGCAGGAAAGTGGGAGGGCAGCGCTGACCCACTGGGTCGCTAGTAGCCGCTGAGGGCAGGACTCAGGTGGATCCAAGTTCACGTCCTGCCTGCTCCCCGGCTGCCCCGCTGCGACTGGGATGGACCCTTCAGCTGTGGGAAGCTCCAGTCCTTCTCCCTACAAAAGGATCCAGTTATAACCCCCAAGGGATTCCTTGGGGCTAGAGGTGAGTGCAGGGCAGGCATGGGGCCAGGGTGCCCGGAAGGGCGGCCTCCCCGGGATGCTGGGCTTCCCCTCCACGCTGCCCTGGCCCCTGGGACTGGTGACGGTCAGTCCTTCAGACCTGCCCATGGAACGCGCAGAACTAGTCCCTATTTAAGGTCAGATAGGGATGCAGTTCCCTGTGGAAAGGGATCCAGAAGCATCCGGAAGCCTCAGCCATCCAGCATTTGTTCACGTTCCCGACGCAAAGCCCAAGCTGCTCCCAGAAGGTCGTGAGGCACCAAATAAAATCATCCCTCATGTCTGTCTTCTACAAACGGAAGTAATAATAGCACCACGTCACAGGGCTGTTCCAGGGGGAACGTGCCTAAAACGATCTCAGAGCCGTGCTCAGCTGCCATGAGCCCCAGAAGAATCCCTGTTCCTGTGATTGTTTTAGGCAACACGGGCTCACAGGCACAAGGCAGTCAAGGTGGAGATGTGAGGAGAAACAGGGACTCTCGTAGAGCAGAGGCAGAGCCTGGGATGGGGCTTGGAGCTCCTTGGCTTCCACGGCAGAAAGGGAACCACTCTGGGTGACCCCATACGTGTCGTCTGGTAAAGGGTGCAGACTGGTTTTCTGGAAGAGAGACCGTTCCCTGGAAGGGATGCTGGGAAAATGTATCTTGTGAAGAACCGACTGGGGTGAAAAGGCAGATGCCCCTGGCCCCCTAATGCAGCTCAGAAGCCTCCTGCACTCTTGAGAGCTTCCTGGGAAGATTCAAGTGCCCCCATGCCTCTTCCTCTTGAAGCTCCCTGCCCAGAAGTTTCCAGTACTGCTGTCGAACTCAGAACCTGACCTCCCGGCTCTGCAGGCTCCCAGTACAGGGCAGGCTCGGACCTTCCTTAACCCTACAATCCAAAGTCCTCTCCCTCTGGCCCAACGTCTCCTGATGACGTGGGTATGCTGTCAGCATCTGGGGCAGCTGCCCATTGCTTGGGCCTTTCAGGACATCATCAGCATCCATGCACCCAGGGCACGAGGAGCACTCCCCACTCCTGGGTGAGAACTGCTCATCAGGGTTTTCGCTTTATTTTGTGAGTGACCTGCCAAGACCCTCAGGGTATGGCAGAGCTGAGTCTCCTAATTCCCACTCCAGCATCCTTCCCACCGCAGTCCCTTCCTGGCATAGCTGCACCTTGAATGCCTCCATCAACGGGGAGCTCACTACCTCCTGAGTCAGCCCAGGCCACGGTTCTGAAGTCTCAGTGTTAGGAAGCTCTTCTGAGAAATGAGCTGGAACCTGTTTGCCCATTATTTCCACCTGTCATTCCTGTTCTGCTCCCTTAAGGCATGCAGAGAAAAGCTGGTTCTAGACCAGAGTTTCTCAGCCTTTGGGGCCGGATGATTCTTTGCTGTGTGTGGGTGTGGCAGGGGAGTAGAAGGGTCCTGTGCACTGTAGGATGTTGAGCAGAATTCCTGGACTTGACCAGCTGGATCCTCTACCCACTCAGCTGTGACAACCAGAAGTTCCTCCAGACATGGCCACATGCGCCCCAGGGAACAAAATTGCCATTCTGAAGGAAGGACAGTCAAAGATTTGGGGATCGCTCAGAAAGCTGGAAGGACCGGGCTCCTTCGCCTCCACCCAAAGAAGTCAGCCCTGCTGCCCAGGAGCTCCGCAGCTGAGATCCACGGGACTCCCGACCGTGAGCTTCTCCTTGAGAAAATCAACAACACCGATCCAATTTTCTGCCCTGACGCCAGGAATCCTGGCAGTCATTTCTGAGCTCTGTAGTGGTCCTCTGGGCATCGCCAATGCAGAGGCAAGACTTAGCATCATGGGAATATCTGGATTTGGCCCTTGACATTTTTACTTCTGGAAAAGATGCTGCCTTTGAGGAGGTGGAGAGATCATGACTCTAAACAGAATAATCCTGATGATGAAGGACATGGGCCCATGTTCCTTCAGGCAGGGGAGGGCATTCCAGGGAGGGTTGGGCCCAGCAGAGCATGGAGGTGGGGCATAGTGGCGCTTCTGAAGGACGGCCTGGAATGGTCAGCGCTCTGCTCACCCCACCCAACTCCGCTGCCCACCAGAAGTTCAGCCACAGTTTGAAAAGTCACATCCCTCCCAGGTAATCCTGCAGGAGGCCTGAAGGAATGCGTGCTAGCTGCCTCCCCCAGGGCGGGGGTGGGGGGGGCCTGCTTGATTCACATGGTGATAAGGGCCAGGGCTTCCCTGGTGGCGCAGTCGTTAAGAATCCGCCTGCCAATACAGAGGACACGGGTTTGAGCCCTGGTCCGGGAAGATCCCACATGCCGCAGAGCAACTAAGCCTGTGTGCCACAACTACTGAGCCTACGCTCTAGAGCCCGCATGCCACAACTACTGAGCCCGCATGCCACAACTACTGAAGCCCGCGCGCCTACAGCCCGTGCTCCGCAACAAGAGAAGCCACCGCAATGAGAAGCCCGTGCACCGCAGTGAAGAGTAGCCCCCGCTCGCTGCAACTAGAGAAAGCCCGCACGCAGCAACGAAGACCCAACGCAGCCAAAAATAAATTAATAAAATAAATCTATTTAAAAAAATAAAAAATAAGGGCCAAAGACACTGGGATTCGGACGCTGGCACGGTGCGGCCCTGTAGCCTGATGGGTGGGCCACTGAGCAGGGCCAGCCCTGTGGAGGAGCACAGATGACTGGGCAGGAGGCCCAAGGAGCCACGCCACATAAATCCCCTTGTTTGTGCAGCTCTGCGCACCCCCGGGGGCCATTGCCAGCCCATAATGGTTATTTATGCCTCAGGAACAACGGGGTAATGGAGCGGTGTGCACACGGCGGCTTACAGCTTACAGATGCCCCCTCTAAGCGCTCTGATCATCGGAGCTCTGGGGCCCCATCAATCCGAGAGAAATCACCCTGCCAGCTGAGCACGTGCCGCTGTCCCTCGTGGGCGGAAGAGACGGGCGCTGGCCCTGCCAAGGGCTGTTTGCCCCACTCCCTGTGGGGAAGGAGAAGGCTGGGCTGCCCAGCTCACTGGTGCACGAGGCTCAGGCCGCCTGTGGCCGAGGCCGCACAGCTCCCCGTGACAGCAGCGGCCCAGGGGAGGCCAGCCCAGACGTCTCACTTGAGTTCCTGCTGGGTGGTTGTCGGACCAGTGAGGGGGGAGAGCTGGGGCAGGCAGGGTGGACTCTGGCCCCTCCTTGCTGGACTGGCCGAGGGAGGGCGAGGGCTCAGCTTCCTCCCAGGGCTCCATCCTGCAGGGGCGTGGCTGGGCATCCTCTCTGGGGACCCTGTGTTGGAAGCTCGTAGCATCTGTGCCCTTGAGCTCCTGGCCGCCGGAGCAGGTCCTTCAGACAGTGTCGCTCAGGGGATGGCCGTAACCCACGTGTGTCAGAATTGCCCGCGATGCGTCTAAACCAGTCAGACGCTGCATCCACCCTAGGCCTCCTGAATCCCGTCTCTGGGAGGGACCAGAGCCGGCAGTGCTAACGAGCTCCCGAGGGGACGCACGTTGGCTCGTAAGTGCGAGTCCTGGCTTTAAAGTATTTCCAGCCTGGCCTGCTGTGGGTAGGAGTGAGCGCTCTCCTTAAGGCAGGGCGGTGGGGAGGACAAGTTCGCGGGGTCAGGGAGGCCCTTCAGGAGGCGACGTCTAGAAGCTCACAGAGCAGGTCTCTCCCAGGCTCGGTGCCTTCGTGGAGGCCTGGCCAGGAGCCCTGCCCCCATGAGGCTTCCTTCCATCCTCTCCACCTCCTGGAGCTCCAGTGGAGAAAAATGAGCCGCAGAGAGCATATTAGTTATCCGTGGCTTGTAACAAATTACCTCCCAAAGGTAGCACCTAAAGCAACAAATATTTGTCGTTTGACTCAGTTTCCGAGGGCCAGGACTCTGGGGGCAGCTTAGCTGGATGGCTGTGGCCCAGCATCTCTCCCGGTCTGCTTGAGCTGCTGTCACAAATCACAGCAGACCAGGGACTTATCGAGAACAAGCAGTTGTTTCTCACGGTTCTGGAGGCAGCATGTCTGAGCTGGGCGCCGGCTGAAGGGCTCTGGTGAGGGCCCTCCCCTGGGTTACAGACAGCTGCCTTCACGTGGGGTTAAGAGCTAGCTTTCCGGCTGTTTCTTAAAGGGGCACGAATCCCATTCATGAGGCTCCACTCTGACCTAATTGGGTCCCAATGGCTCTGCCTCCCAACTCGGTCACAGTAAGCTAAGGCTCCCCCACCTGGATCTGGGGGCCACACACAGTCTGTCCCTAATGGTGCCGCAAGGTTGCTGAGCTGCTGTCACATGAAGGTGCCCTCGTGAGGGGCTGTTCCTCACCGAGTGGGCTCCCCCTGGGGAGGGATCTGTGGGGGGTATGGGGGCTGGGGCCGTCATGGAAGCTGCCGCCCAGAGAGTGAAGGCCGCCTCATAGCAGCTGGACTTACTGAGCGCCTCTCCAGGGTCATGCAGGGCTCCAGGGGCTTTATGTGGTCACACAGGTGATGGTCACGGCCTCCCCCAGAGGGATGGACCCACGCTGTCCCACGGGAGGGGAACAAGGCCCCGGGAGGCACTGCCTTCTCCCTCAGCTGGACATGCCTCGCTGGGGAAAAGACGGGAGGGAGGGCCTCCCCGGGGCCAGATCCAGCTGAGGATGTGCCTGGTCCAGTGCGAGGTGGAGAAGGCTGCTGGTCCCAGACAGGTGGGCAGACCGTGTCTACGAGGATCCGGGACCCTCGTCTTGGGGGAATTGATGGGGGACGGGGTCAGTGCATCCCTGACAAGTGTCCTGATGCTCAGGGTTGGGCGTAGGTGCTGTCTGACCAGGGTGGACCTGCACCTTCACCCCCTGTATTCTGGGAGATGTGGAGGGCGGGAGAGGGGTGACACCACTCCTGGAGCAGTTCTGTCCCTTTCCTGGGGCTCACTCTCCTAATCGGAAACGTGGGGCTCACGTCCCCCAGGGTGGTGCTGAGCGTGAACTCAGATGCTCACAGGGATGGAACAGGTGGTCGGAGCAAGGGAGGGCCTGATTCATCCCAGCAGATGCCCCTCCCCCAAGCTCGCCCGGTCCCTCCATACCTCAGTTTACCCAGTACTCTGAGGGCGGGTAAGGTTCCCTGTCCTCGAACTTGTGAACGCAGATCCCTCTCACTTCCGAGCGTGGTCCAGCCCGCTGATGGCCCCAGGGAGGGCCTGCGATCAGCTGTCGCGGTCTTGGGATTCTCAGACTTCTTCATCTTCGAACAAGGAGTCCCTGGTGTGGATGTGCCACCTGGTGGGGAGGGGACATGGGTCCAAATGGGCTGCGGACCCTTGCACGGCCTCCTTACGCGCGCTGCTGTGCCCCTCCCGGACGGGGGGTGAGGCGGACGTCTTGGGGTGCGCTGCCTGCTCCCCACGGCTCGCCCTGCTGTTGGGTGGGTTTTCGGAGCCGTGGCGGGCGTGGATGGCTGGTTCATCTCGGAGCCCCCGCTGACCCGCATCCCCCTCCCTCCCCTTCCCCAGACAAAGAAAGGGTATCAGAAGACCGTTCTGGAAATCGACACCCCCAAGGTGGAGCAAGTGCCCATTGTGGACATCATGTTCAACGACTTTGGTGAAGCGTCACAGAAATTCGGATTTGAAGTGGGGCCGGCTTGCTTCCTGGGCTAGGAGCCGCGCGAGCCTGGCCCCAAGAGCAACCTCGTGACCTCAGCGCACCGCCCGTGGGTGTCCTGGACGGTGAAGGCCCCTCGTCCCTCCCCACCACGCCGGGCCCACTCCACACCCAGAGAGAGCAAAGGGAAAGAGCCGGAGTCCCGGCCCCGGAGACGAATCACATGACCTAGATGCCCCACAGCTGCTGCTTCCTCCAGCTCTGTTCCATCTACACCACACTCCCCAGGGAAGGGGACGGGGCCCACGCGTCTCGCCCCCGAGCCCGTGGATCTCGTTCACTGAGGGTCCACAGGGGCCCGGCTGTGGCTGCAGTATTTGGAGATCATGTTTTGTTCTTTGGAAAAAATTCAACTTGAAGATGTGTACTTCCCCCGACCTTCAAAAATTGTTCCGAGGCAAGCCTTGTAAAGGTCACCTCACCCTCCAGAGCCTCTGTTTTTAACAAGATCCATTCACAGGCCAAATGTCATCCTGCATGTGCCTTTCTGATGGATTAAAGGTGCTTTTGTTTTTGTGAGTTTTAAGTAAATATTTGTATTGTATTGTCATAAATGTACAGTGTCCCTGACTTTCAATCATGCCTGTAAACCCCGCTTGGGTCCCACTGGGAGAATTGAAAAAACAGGTGGGGTGTCCATTGTGGGATGCGGTCCACACCCCTGCCCGCTCAAGGACGTGTGAGAAATTAGAAGTTTGCCAAGGGCAGCAAGAATTCACCCCACCATTTAAAAAGCAGGTGCCGGTGCCCCTTTCAGACAAGCCTTTGATTAGCTCTGGGTTTTATTTTTTAACAGGGAGAAAAAGAAAAAAGGATTTTATACTTTGCCTTCTCCACATGCACTTAGATGGAAACGCAGGCTTAAGTTAATTTTAATTGCTTCCTTTTTCCATGTTTCTTCCTGCAGAGCCTGATGGGAGGATGTCCAGGGCAGGGAAACCACATTTTCTGTAGATGATAATTAAATGAAACTTGGTGCTTATTTTTACACTTCTCTTTCGTGGTGCTATCTGTTAAGATCTCCTTGAAGGTGACACTGGGGGTAGCCGCCATGCCTCGTTCTCCCATCTTTCTCCATCCTGGCTATTGCCTCCACCATCCGGGTTTTTGCCTCCACCATCCGGGTTTTTGCCAAGCACATTAAGGTAAATGCGGGTCACCTTCCCTCCCGTGGCCCCGTTCTCCTCCCAGACAGCAGTGAAGCCGCCCCGGGCTGGGTACCAAACTTAGGCTGTGCATCTGTGATCTGAAAACACACACACACACAACACATGGTCGCTTTCTGCATGGTCCACGGTGTAACGATGGAGGATTGTATTCTGTTGCCGAATGTTTGTGGTGCTAATTTCTGCGTTTGTTGCAAGAACTGAATTGAAGCAGCAGCGTGTGGTCTCTTAGCTGGGCCGCCTTTGCTGCAGCCTCAGCAGACAGACAAATGTGCAATGAACTCTGGGAGTCTCTCCGGGGTTGCCAGCGGTGCCTTTTCCCCACGAAAGCGATGTGGATTTTTCCATCTGCAAACGCGCTGGGTGCGGGGCCGGCCAGGCTTCATCTGATACTGGTCCTCCCTGAGCGAGGGTGAGGGCTGGCAGGGCCAGCGAGGAAGGGGCGATCCCTTTACTGTGAAAAGCTGCCCGTGTGCAATGCCCTTTCCTTCCACAATGGGAGAAGCAAGACAGGCCCCAGGGCCCTGTGCAGCCTCCTCGGGAGGAGCTGTGACAGCCCACCCCACCTCATTGGACCGTGGTTCCGGCTTAGGAAACAACTGCGGAGCAACCCAAGAATAGCAACACACCACCCACGAGGATTTCCTGGATTCCTCTGGAAACTGAGTCTTGCTGTTGCCAAAGAAAAGCCTGGCTTCGAGATTCTTCCAAACCCAGGATGCCAGCATGTGCCAGGGACCCTCTCCTTCATCTCATCAAAAGAAAAGCCATGTCGGAGCATCGCCGTAGGGCGCCCTGTGGGTTTGTCTAGGTCATGTGATTCCACTTTGATTTCTCATCCTGCCCGAGTTCTCCTTTGATTCTGTCGATCTTTTCCTCCATGGGACCCTTCAAAGCTGTTGTAATTTGTACTGAAGTCAAAATGTGTCCCGTTTTCCCCAGACCACTTAGCTATGGTATATTGCAATAAAATTACTTCTTGTATTTGCAGAAATTCTTTTGGCGTAATTTTATTTTTTCCCCCTCATCTACATAATTGGACACATGTTGGCGAAAAGAAAAAGAAAACGGTTCAAAGGGTACCTGTGGTAAAGGTTCTAGGACGTTAGGCCCTTCAAAACTAGAATGTTGAGTGACACATTGTACGTTTCCTAAAAATCCAGTAGACGTGTTCATACGTTTTAACTGTAATGCCCAGGAAAGGGTGTTTTAAAATATTTTAAACCTGTGTAACAGAGGAATAATTGTAATCCTTTTTCAATAAATCAAGATTAATGTTTCCACCGTAAAGAGATGTGATCGGCTGTCTTCTTAAGTGTGACCAGGGCCTTCCCCTGCATTAAACCAGTGTTTGACCCCAGTCTCAGGACAGGAGAAACTCTCAAAATCCTGGCCAAGGTCACAGAAAGTGGAAGGAAGCCACTGCCCAAGCCACGCGCCAAGGGAGCTCTTCCTCGGAGGAAGTGGCAGTGGGCGTCCGGAGACAGAGCTGTGCCTCGGGGTGCCCTTGGGTTGTGGTCAGGCACCAGCCCTCCAGGCTTCCTGGGGGAGTTTCCACAATCCTGGGGCATCCCGACCTCGACAGTGTGCAGGCCTCACTCTCGCCCTGCGGAGGTGGCAAGTCCCCTGGCTCGTCCTGGCCAATGACCCTGAGCAGAAGTAGCAAGTGGCTCTTCCGGTCTGACATACTGGTTCCCTCTTGCGTGTCACCAGCCACGTTCCCAGAGTGGCTGCTTCCCCAGTGAGTGGGTTCCCGGAGGGAGTCCCTGGCCAACCCTCCGTGAGCTTACAGCATGAGCGAGAAACATGTTGCTTTCAGCCAACACTGATGTCAGGGATTGTTGTTACTGCAGCAAAACCTAGACCCAGTGGCTCTCAGAGTGTGGTCCACGGACCATCGGCACGGGCATCAGCACCTTGTTGGGAATGCAGATTCCTGGGCCCTGCGGCAGACCTGCTGACTCAGACACGTTGGGGGCGGCCCCGTCATCTGTGTTTTGACAAGACCCGCATGTGATTCTAGGGTTTGCTCGGGTTTGAGATCCACCGGCCTGGACAAAACGGAGCCGATGGGAAAGTGAGACCAGAAGTGGGCAATTGCTTTTACAAACACCAATGCGAATTGGCGGGTCCCCCTGCCAGACAGTGGAGGCGGAGCTATTGTCAGAAGATGGAAGGCTCCCTGTCTCCAGGGGCAGAACGTGAGGTCAGATCGCTCTTTGCTACCTGGGCGAGCTCACAGGCCGATCACGAGCAGTAGCGCGTGACCTGGGAAGAGGTCGGAACGAGGACGGTGACGCGGGCCACTTGCTCTCGACTGCACTTGGCACGGAAGGAAACAGAGTCCGCAGATTCGAGGGTTTTCAGGGCTGGAAGAGGCAACCGTTTCTCAGCATCGACGGTTAAAGATGAAATCGAGAAACACTCTGTGGGACAAACGCCAACGAAAGCTCGTTCATCATAGGTCTGAGCAACACACTTGTTTGAAACCTCGGCCTGGATTGCAGCGGCGCCTAACAAGTGACTCAGGAAACAGGGTGGCACTCCCATCCGAGCCGGACAGGTCGGAAGCTGCTGCACCGACGTCAAGACAGGGAGTGGGGCAGGCGGGGGTTGTAGGAGCTATGGGCCTGGGCACCGGTCCTTGGAGCCCAGTGAAATCCAACGGGCCGGAAGCTGATGACCTGGTTGAGAGGTGTCCTGCAGGGAGAGCCGCCAGCCTGGCCTGAGGAGTCCATGACCGAGACTTAGAATGACCCGCAGGCCTCCAGGGGTTGCACTGGCCCACAGGTGCCCCGTGGGGCTGGGTGACGGGGCCTGGGAAGACCAGGGGCGGCCTCCCCTCACTGGAGGCAGGTGCTCAAAGGTGAGCAGGCTGAGCCTCGGAGAGGTGGGGGAGGAGGCTTAGCGTTTAAGATCGTAGTGTCCTGAGTGAGACCCGTCTGGGGCAAGGCCTTGCAGAGCCCCCATTTCTCTGCACCTCCTTCCTCATCCTGGAGACTTTGCAGATGAAGGCACCTGCCGTAGGCTGGGCCAGAGGAGGAGAGCCTGCAGGTGCTGGGATGGCTGGAGCCTAGAAACCAGCAAGCAATCCCACCTTGTGCATCCCCGGGGATGGGAGCAGTGAAGCTAGACTCACTTGGGTACCGCTCTCCCAGCCCCAGGGCCCGCCCCCCGCCCCTGCACCGCCCATCACGCCCCAGCAACTGGTCTGCAGGAGCTCATCAAGCCCCTGCAGCCACCCACACCTGGGCTGGGTCTTCTGGAGAAGTGAATGGAGACCTCACACCGGGACTTTGCTCCCCGTCTTGGGAGAGGTGAGATCCGTGGAAATGAGGGTGCCAACCCGGGTCTTGGCTGCAGAGCGGCTGAGTATCTGCAGCTCACAGCATCTGGCTCAGGCACCCTGGAGAGACAGTGCCTGGAACCCCCAGGAGCTAGGTAACGGCTGGCCATTGGTCTTTAGCATTCCCACGGGGCTGTGTTAGTTCTTGCTGGATGAGGGGAAACACCTGTCCCCACGAAGGAGAAAGCAGGCCATTTGTTCACCGTTGGAGCTGGAATTAATCCAAGCTTCCCATGTTGGAAAAGATGCCCTCAGTGCCCCTTATCTTAGCACTGCTGCCCCGTGTCCTAGGGTGCCCTTGGAGTGGCAGGAAGGGAGGGAGGGAGGGAGGAAAGTGTGTGCACCCCCATTTGGCACGGGGGCGGGGCTTTGCTAAGAGGCTTCTGCTGCTGCAGGGCTGGGGCTCCTGGGCCCCAGATCTTGGGGCACAAGTCCTTTCGTATCTGCCAAGGCTCTTGGCCTCCAAGAGCTGAGCCTGCCTCGGGCAGCGCCTCCATTTGGATGGTAGATGGGTGTGGAGATATCTGTCTGTCTCAGCCAACCTGCCTGGCTGGGGCCTAGGAGGGCTGGGATCCTACTGATTTCTGGGTCCTGGATAGGCTGGCAGCTGATCAGTGGCCGAGTCTGGGAGAGCCGGCTCCTTACCCCTTGCCTAGAGTGCCCTACATCGTCTTAGAGGAAAGGAGGGAGGGAGGAGGGGCAGCCTCAGCTCTCGGTGCTTTCCCTTGGGGAAGGACTCCTGCAGAAAGCGTGCTCCCCACCTGCCTTCCTTGCCCCGACCTACCCCTCCCACCCCCAAAAGTTCTGCTACCAGACATTCATTCATTCATTCATTCAATGCCGCTTTATTGAGTGCCTGCTCTGTGCCAGGTACTGGTACCCAAACGAGGGGTGACAAGGACCTCAAATGGATACAGTGTAGACATACTGACTTGAAAACACAGTAACCTGGACACACAGAACAAGGGGAAACAGAGCCTGATGACGATGTGTCAGGACTCAGGGTGCGAGTCCCACCCAGCGCCTGGGGAGGATGCAGGAGGGAGGCATGCCCATGTGGAAGTGGTGCACATCCGCCTGGATTTCCTCTGAGAAGTGGTCCAGGGAGAAGGGAAGGCAGGACTCAGCTTGTGCCTCAGCCAGGAAGATAATCACTTTCCAGTAATCCCCCAGGAGTCAAGACGTCAACAAAAGCTACATGCACAAAACATCCTGCTTGCTTTTTTTATTTTTATTTTTCCAAATTGACAAATGGAGATCGCGTAGATTTGGGAGAAGTCCAATTCCCAGGCCTCTGTTGGGAGCTGACGTGTTTGATGGTGCAAGAATTTTGCTTCACTTGGGACTTTCTCCAATTCATTTTAAAACTAGAAACCTCAATGGTTAGGATGATCTAAAAGACTCTAATTGTGGGAGACGGACTAGGGACGCCACTTTCAGCATTTGTATCGTTTATTGCCACATAACAAATTACCCCCAAACGGAGCTGAAAATAAAACACAGGCATCGTCTGACATTTCTATGGGTCAGGGACCTGGACATAGCTGTCTGGTCCTCACGTCAGGGTTTCTAACAAATCTACAAGCAAGGTACCATATGACTAAGGTCTCATCTGGAGACCCGACCGGGGAAAGATCCCATGAGATGTGTGTGCACGTCCTGGGCGTGCTCCTCATCGGCTTTGAGGCCTCAGGCACGTTTCAAACCGTGATGCATGGGGACAGGTCAGAAGTGAGGTGTCCAGCTGCCTGGTTCCCTCACCTGTAAAATGCTGCACGAGGCTGTGGAGTCAAATGTGATCATGCACGAGAAGCGCTTTGTCCTGGGGCCTCAGCATCCATGCCGTGGGATAGCTCTGCATCCCCAGCACCCACCCCACCTGTACGCTCACTGTGTGTAAGCCCAGTGATCTCAGGATACAGGGCATCACGCCTCTGACGTTTATCACTGACCAATCTCTAAGTGCCCAGCGCCTGCGGGGCCCGCAGCCCTTGGCTGGCAAGTGAGCAGATAGAGGGAAGAGAAGGACATCCTGCCTCCCATGAGCTTAAGTGCATCTGAAGACACCAGACTCCCGGCCGCCACTCCAGAGAAACATCCAGCGGTGATCAGATCCACAGGCTGAGGGGTGGGTCTGCTGAGAGCGGGGCTGGCGTGAGCAGGAGGTGTGACCGAGCCTCGGACAGTGGGTAGAATTTGGAGATGTGCAGAAGATTCCTTTGGGATTCCTTGTGTGTACCTCTGGGATGTCTGTCTGTCCGCCAAAAGACTGTTGGAATGCTCGTCGATAGAGAGGGCCCTTTGCACTTGAAGGCTGGATGCTGGAGCTGATCCTCTGCAACTGACATTCTGGAAGATGAGGGGGAAAAGTGAGGGGAGGCAGGGTCCATGGCTTGGCAGAAGGAACCCCATTTCCACCACTGGAGCCAAAGCAGCCTGTGTGGGGGGCTTGGGGCGCATACCACCAGTCCACCTTGATCCAGCCGCCACCTTGGCCCACAGCAAAGGCCACAGGGCTGTGACTGTGGAGGAGATGCAGGCCCTGACCTCAGGTGCCCCCATGCAGGCAGAGGTCCACGTGCACATGGAAACGGGGCTCTCAGGTGCTCACTGCTCGTCTCCTGAGCTGCGCTGCCTGAAAGGCACCAGCAAGCTGAGGAAAGAGGGCCAGGCCTGGAGAAGGGTGGGGTCCCCACGAACACCCATCCTCAGGACACTTCACGGTGAAGAGGATTTGGGCCAGGTCGGGACGATGAGTTGGATCTGAGTCCCGTGATCCTGCCTGTCCCAGCTCAGCTCAGGGGAAGCCCCCGCCTGGGCTGGGACCCTCCCTCTGAGGGGCTTCCTGGGCCTGGAGGAGTGTACACGGGGCCAGCTGGGGCGGCTGGCAAACATCCCAGCTCACCCCCACCACATCCACTCCACCCCTGGAGCCCTGGGGCTCAGGCTTCTCTGAATCCTGCTGCTTCATCTCTGCAGGGGCAACACGCGAATCCCACCACGTGCTCCCCCAGGCGGGTCTCCCCCGACCCAGCCTGGGGCTCTGGGTCAGGTCCTGCAGTCTCACTCACCTGCCCTCACGATGGGCTTGGAATTGCTCAGTGTGGAGCCTGACACGTCACAAAGGCTGTAGGGTGAATGAGCTGTGATCGCCCTGGGCTGCACGCTCTTCAGAGACAGAGGCTGGTAATATTGTCAGCGAGAGTTCAGCTTGGCCCAGGCTTTGCTTCTGGTGACGGTTGGCTGGGAGTGGAGTGGACTGTCCGTCAGGGCTCCATAGCCAGGCTCCTGGTGGCACAGACGGTGTCAATCCAGGGCTCCATGCCTGGGGCTTCTGGGACCAGGCAATACGAGAGCTTCAGAATGAAGGGAGAGTGGTTTGTCATGGGAGGGAGGTGGTGCTTCCTCGTCATGTGCACAGAAAGCCTGTGTACTCCGAGCTCAGGGCCTGGAAGGCGCTGGAAAGTGCTGGCAGAAGCCTGCATCTAGGTCACCTGGAAGGTTTGTTAAAACATAGGTTCCTGGGCCCTCCCTCCCCTGGTGAGTCAGCAGCTCTGGACGGTGCTTAGAACTTGTAGTTCCCAAAATTTCCCAGGCATCCTGCTGCTGCTTGGAAACACACAAGCATTAGTATCATCGGTAGCTCTTCCGGTCTTGACCCCAACCCAGTCTGGCCACAGAAAAGGCAGGTGCCTCCTGCATACTGCATTTTACAAAGGCTCGAGCATATACCCAGATCCCCTCCAGCCCTGGCTCCCCTGATTCTAAAATTCTACTGTAGGGCTTCCCTGGTGGCGCAGTGGTTGAGAGTCCGCCTGCCGATGCAGGGGACGCGGGTTCGTGCCCCGGTCCGGGAAGATCCCACATGCCGCGGAGCCATGGCCGCTGAGCCTGCGCGTCCGGAGCCTGTGCTCCGCAACGGGAGAAGCCATGGCGGTGAGAGGCCCGCGTACCGCAAAAAAAAAAAAAAAACCACTGTAAAGAAATTTGTTCGTTTTGTATAAAGTGCATCTCTAAAATGCAAGTCTTTCAAAGACTTGAGCGGTGTTTCTTCTTATCAGTGATCCTTCGATAGAAATCAGTTTGACAGCCTGATTTAGAGTGGAATTTGGTGCAGACAGACAGAGTTTAAGGAGGAAAGGAAAGGATGCAGGACGCTTCTGACGGGTGGAAGTGATAAGTGTGGAGTCGATTTCACCTCTTTAACCGCTTGTCAGAGGACGAGGCTGTATTTCTCTCCTGCCTGAGACCCCAGTGGACATGACCACGGATGGGGAGTATCAGGGCCGCACATGGTGTTTGTTCCACCCTGGTTGACCTCACGTTCCCTCTGGGATGACATGAATGGGGCTCAGGCGGAAGAGAATGAAACGACCCAGTGAGAAGAGGTTTACAGGTGAGGGAGGGAGGAAGGGGCACTGCAACTGAGCAGTCACCGTGAGAAGAGTCATGGGACAGGGACACATGTGCCATGTGTCGTGAAGACAGCATCCCCAGGCTGGCCAGGGGACAAAAGGATAACGAAGATGACAAGGATACGGGCCTGGCCCAGATGTGATGGAGGCTCTGAACACTTTCTGGGGCGGACAGTCTCTCCTGGAGTCAAGGACGGACGTCCAGGGAAAGGTTTGGGGAGCAGGAAATGGATGTGATCAGGGCTGAGTGGAAGAGATGTGGACCTGATATTTCAGTGTGGAGGGAGGCCTGGAAGGCACAGAGGCCTGGTTGAAGGTCCTTCAGCAGTGCAGTGGGGAGGAAAGAACGTGACTGAAGGAGGGGATGCCCGTGCCCTGCACAAATGTCCTGCTTGCGGCAGGGGTGATGTCGGTCTTACTGCGCCATCTCCTACCAGTCATCTCGTCTTTACTGTCTCGGACACCCCAGCCTCCTTGCTTTTTCTCAAATCCACCAAGATCTCTTCCTCTTGCTGTAAGACTCTCACCTGAAACATCGCATATCCGACCCATGCGTCTCAGTTCCCTGCTCAAATGCCACCTCTTCCGAGAGGCTTTGTGGAACTCAGAGCTTAAAACAACTTACCCTCCAGACTTCTAGGGTCTAATCACTGGAAGGTGGCATACATTGAATTAACCCTCCTGCCAATTAAACAATAAAGTCTAGAGTATCTATGAAAATACAACTATTAGAGGGCAATGGAGAGGGACTAAAAGCAGATAGAAACTGGATGTGGGGTAAGATTGACAGTTACTCTGACCTTCTCCTGAGGGCCCTCCCGGTCCATGGGATGCAGGGGTAGCATCATTCAAGCAGAGGAGGCTGTCTCATTGGGCGGGGGACTTGGGTAAGAGATCCAGGCTACCGGGTGAGGAGTGGGGTGGAAATCCTAAAAAAGAGGAAGCCACATCAGGAAAGCCCCTAAATCTGCTACAGACCCTCTCCTGTCCTTGGCTGATGGCTGATCTGAACATGTGTGAGGTGAGATGCCCATGATGCACTGGGGGAACTGGCTGGGAGGCCAACACAGCTGAGTGGAGATTTCAGCACTGCCCAGGGTCAGGGTATAGTTTGAGTTCAAGTCCCATCATTTTGGATGGATTTGATAAACACCTCAGGCTTTCCCCCAGGGAGCCCAACCCTTAAGTAGAAGGACAGTATCCCAGGGCTGAAGTTTCTGCCCTGGGATTAAGGACAAAATAGAGCCACTATAACAAACCTAGAGCCAAGACCCCCAGGCTCAAAGTGATCCCACCCACCTGCCTGCCAGCACCAAGTTCATCTCTCTTCTGAGGAGGAGCTCAGAATTCAGAGTCTCTGTAACACAGTATCCACAATGTCTGGCACAGAATCAAGATTCACTAGACACACAAAAGAAGGAAAACATGACCCATAATCAAGAGGGGAAAAGTCAAAAGAAACAAATGAATGGGTGCCTCAGATGTTGGAATTTACAGAAAAGGACTTCAAAATAAGTAGGATAAATATATTCAATAATATATGAAACACCATACACAAAAATAAGCTCAAAATGGATTAAAGACCTAAATGTAAGGCCAGACACTATAAAACTCTTAGAGGAAAACATAGGCAGGACACTCTATGACATAAATCACAGCAAGGTCCTTTCTGACCCACCTCCTAGAATAATGGAAATAAAAACAAAAATAAAGCAATGGGACCTAATGAAACTTCAAAGCTTTTGCACAGCAAAGGAAACCATAATCAAGACCAAAAGACAACCCTCAGAATGGGAGAAAATATTTGCAAATGAAGCAACTGACAAAGGATTAATCTCCAAAATCTACAAGCAGCTCATGCAGCTCAATAACAAAAAAACAAACAACCCAATCCAAAAATGGGCAGAAGACCTAAATAGACATTTCTCCAAAGAAGATACACAGACTGCCAACAAACACATGAAAGGATGCTCAACATCATTAATCATTAGAGAAATGCAAATCAAAACTACAGTGAGGTGTCACCTCACACCAGTCAGAATGGGCATCACCAAAAAATCTAGAAACAATAAATGCTGGAGAGGGTGTGGAGAAAAGGGAACACTCTTGCACTGCTGGTGGGAATGTGAATTGGTTCAGCCACTGTGGAGAACAGTATGGAGGTTCCTTAAAAAACTACAAATAGAACTACCATATGACCCAGCAATCCCACTACTGGGCATATACCCTGAGAAAACCATCATTCAAAAAGAGTCATGCACCAAAATGTTCATTGCAGCTCTATTTACAATAGCCCAGAGATGGAAACAACCTAAGTGCCCATCATCAGATGAATGGATAAAGAAGATGTGGCACATATATACAATGGAATATTACTCAGCCATAAAAAGAAACGAAATTGAGCTATTTGTAATGAGATGGATAGACCTAGAGTCTGTTATACAGAGTGAAGTAAGTCAGAAAGAGAAAGACAAATACCGTATGCTAACACATATATATGGAATTTAAGGGAAAAAAAATGTCATGAAGAACCTAGGGGTAAGACAGGAATAAAGACGCAGACCTACTGGAGAACGGACTTGAGGATATGGGGAGGGGGAAGGGTGAGCTTTGACAGGGCTAGAGAGAGTCATGGACATATACACACTAACAAACGTAGTAAGGTAGATAGCTAGGGGGAAGCAGCCGCAAGGCACAGGGATATTAGCTCGGTGCTTTGTGACAGCCTGGAGGGGTGGGATAGGGAGAGTGGGAGGGAGGGAGACGCAAGAGGGAAGACATATGGGGACATATGTATATGTATAACTGATTCACTTTGTTATAAAGCAGAAACTAACACACCATTGTAAAGCAATTATACCCCAATAAAGATGTTTAAAAAAATAATAATAATATATGAGAAAAGATGGATATAATGAGTAAAGAAATGGGGGTTTCAAGAGAGAGAAGAAAGCTAAAAAATGAACCAACTGTAAATATTAGAACTAAAAATTGCAATATGTGCAATAAAAAATTCATTGGATCAAGAAGACATACAGATGGCCAAGAAGCACATGAAAGGATGCTCAACATCACTAATCATTAGAGAAATGCAAATCAAAATTACAATGAGGTATCATCTCACACCGGTCAGAATGGCCATCATTAAAAAGTCTACAAACAATAAATGCTGGAGAGGGTGTGGAGAAAAGGGAACCCTCCTCCACTGTTGGTGGGGATGTAAATTAGTGCAGCCACTATGGAGAACACTATGGAGGTTCCTCAAAAAACTAAAAACAGAGCTGCCATATGATCCAGCGATCCCACTCTTGGGCATATATCTATAGAAAACTCTAATTTGAAAAGATACATGCACCCCAATGTTCATAGCAGCACTATTTACAATAGCCAAGACATGGAAGCAACCTAACCGTCCATCGACAGATGAATGGATAAAGAAGATGTGGCACATATATACAACGGAATACTAGTCAGCCATAAAAAAGAATGAAATAATGCCGTTTGCAGCAACATGGACTGACCTAGAGATTATCATACTAACTGAAGTAAGTCAGACAGAGAAAAACAAACACCATGACATCACTTCTATGTGGAAGCTAAAAAAATGATACAAATGAACTTATTTACAAAAGAGAAACAGACTCACAGACACAGAAAACAAACTTATGGTTACCAAAGGGGAAGCGGGGAGAGGGATAAATTAGGAGTTTGGGATTAGCAGATACAAACTATTATATATAAAATAGATGAACAACAGGGTCCCACTGTAGAGCACAGGGAACTATATTCAATATCTTATAATAACCTATAATGGAAAAGAATAAGAAAAAAAATATTTACACATAACTGAATCACTTTGCTGTACACCAGAAACTAACACAACATTGTAAATCAACTATACTTCAAAAGAATATTTTTAAAAAAATAAAGATTATTTGTTGCAAGCAGATCCACGTAACCAGGAACGAGAAAGTTCTTCAGGCTGATGGGAGATGATCCCAGTTGAAAAAGCAAATTCTTAGGAAGAGGCAAAGGGTGACAGAAAGTCAATACGAGGATAGGTGTAAAGTACTCTCTTTTTCAGTTAAAAATGTTGTTAAAAGACTATTGAATTTTTAAGACCAAAATAATGAAAACGCACTGTGTGGTTAAACTATAGGTAGAAGCAAATTCTACAACAACAGTAGTAAAGAGGATTGTGGAAGGGTTGGTACGTGACGGGTGAAGTCCCTTGAGGGGGACAGTATTCATTTATAATGTATTCCCTGGGCAACCATTCAGTGTAACACAGAGGAAGAACCCCAAATTCAAGGCAGATATAGAATGAAATACTAAAAATGCTCGACCAACACAAAGGAAGCAAAGCACAAGGGAAAAACGACGGGATGTAAATGGAAGAGGACATGGGTAGACCCAACACGGGGACGTCAGCGATCACACTGTCAATCACGTGAGCACAGGTAAGAACAGCAGCAAATCCGCGATGCACTGCTGGCGGGAAACGCACCGCAAAGGGACGGCAGGGCGGAAGCTGATGAATGAAAAACACACACTAAGCAAACAGTGACCTTGAAAAATGCACCCTCCAGAGTCTCAGTCCATTGTCCCGTGTTCTTGGCAGCACCTGCCGGAAGAGACTCCCTGGTCACACAACCAGGCTGCTTCCCCAGGACCCTGGTGGCCAGATAGGGCCGTGGTCCAGAGCCAGCGGAAGGAAGGAAGGTGGGAGGGATGTGCCTCCCCCCAGGCCCGATGTTGCCCCCGTGGGGCCCTCCATGTTCTTTCCCACCCTGCTGGCTGGGACGAAGATGGCCCTCAGGACAGCAGCCGTCTTTGGAAGGTGGCAGATGTGCCGGAGGAACGTGGGTCTTGAAGTCACCTCTAGGAGGGGGGTGCCGGGCAGGAGCCCCCAACTCGTTGGGCTGTTAGGACCACTGTATGCGAGGTCACAGAGATTTCAGGTTTTATCTGCTTCAGTCTGATTAACCGCTAACGAGACGCTCTGCATGTATTTCCTTGGAGCGCACGTTGCTTTCAAATTACATCATAGTTCATACAGTATTCGTATGATGTAATTGTTTGTCTCTTTGATTCTTTTCGGTCTCCCCTCAGTAGCACACAGTCCCCTCCAAGCGTGCAGGGGCCGTCTGCTCTGTTTCCCCCTGTGTCACGGGGCCCAGAGGAGCACGGGGCACATAGCAGGTGTTCACTAAACATCCCTTTCTCTCTTGCTGGTGAGGCCAGTTGAACGGGAAGCCAAATCCCTGTGCGCTGGCCCAGGGGATGCTCATGGGGCACCAGCGGCGTCCGAGTTTGGAAATTCTGGAGCAGGAATAGCCCAAGTGCAAGGCAGCCAATGACCAGACTTTCATTTCGGATTGTCCTGGATTAATCCTTCACTTGCTGTGTGAGCAGCCTTTCAGCTCCAGCAGGGAGCCTTGCAGGGATGCTGGGAATGTCTAATTCCTGTGCAGGGGCCATTAAAGATGAGGGTTGAGCAGGAAAAGGTGCCCTGGACCAGTAACCTGAGCACAGGTTCCTAAACCCCTCACCGTGGGGGGCGGAGATGTGCACACGGGCAGCCAGGTGCTGGGGAGTCAGGATGGGGAAGGAGGATGGGAGGGGGTGGGGGCAGGACATAGCATCCCAGGACCTCTGGAGAACAGAGTTCTAATCCTGCCTCACCACTGGCAGGCTGTGTTGTCCCCAGACAGCATCCTTCCTTCTCTGCGTCTCAGTGTCCCATCTCTAACAAGAGACGCCCTCAAAGGCACCGCAGCTGAGCTTGCCGTGTGGGGCTTTCTCTCTTCGATGGGGCTTCATTGCTAACTTTTATTTCCTTTCTGGCACAGAGAAGATTACTCGGTGTGCTTCTGTCTTTTTAAATTAAATCAAATGCAATTTGTTCAATTTATTAACATTATCAATTCAAAAGTCCAGTGATACCTGAAGCTTTTAAGTTGGACTTATAAACTTTATTCTATACATAACAGGCCCATTTGAATCACTTCCTTTAAGGGGCCTATGATTAATTCACTAAGTTAACAGCTTTCAACGTTTTAATTGCATTTTCAAAATGAATGTATTCACATTTGTGCTTTCAGGTTTCAGTTGTCTGCCTTTAACAAAACCTTCTGAGTAGAAGCTAATTTTTAGAAATCTGCTAATGTAAACAAATGAACGTGATGAATTTAGGGGTCTCAACTATCAACTATAAACACAGCAAGATTTCCGCATAAAATCACTAACTCGTTCCATTATTCAAGGTCACACTTTCACCTGGATTATCAGGCTGTTACTGTAACAGGCCAAATTCTCTTAAATGAAGCCAACACTCCAAATGCCAAATGGACATCAGTTTATTGACGCTACGGTATGAACACCGTGAATGTCAGCCTCTTGCCCCGTCTACACTCAGTGAGAAGCACAGCCCCGGCTAGGAGGGCAACCCTCACCCACATAGCACAGGTGCTAAGGGGCTTTGTTCCAGCCCCAGCTCGGGGGGGGGGTCTCTGTCTCGCATTCTGTCTGCACATCCCCAGGCAGCCCACATCCCCAGGGAGCCCACCTCTGCCGGCCGAGTCTGCCCCCACGATGGATGGGGTCTGGCATCCCCTGCTCTTGCGAAGTTCACATCCCAGCAGCAGAACACTCCCCCGTCAATCCGCCGCATGACACGACACTTCGCTGTATTGATTATTTTGAGCTGTGGGTGCTTGAAAACCAGCAAATACAGGGGGAGCTTTCTGTGCACTCCCTCTTTCTGCCTAAAGACAGAGCCTCCGCAAGAAACTCAGCTGTCAGCCCCTCCCGGGGGCGTCATCAACCAGGAAGATTGACCCTTGATTCGTTACAGGAGAGGACACCAGAGGTGGACACCACACTCAAACTGTCACAAACTAGCCTACCTCCGCCTTCCCTGCAAGGCCCAGGCCCCTTCCCTAAAACCATTTCCTCTTGTCTAAGATGCCTGCCCCCCTCCCCTTCCCCTACTGAGACGGTACTGTGTCCTGAATTCTAAGCCACCTCGGGGAATTACTCGTTCCCCGGGGTGTCTCCCATATGGACAGAGTACCTGTGCTAAGAAACTTCTCTGTGCTTTTCTCTTGTTACTCTGCCTTGCATTACAGGGCTCTCGGCTGAGAACACAGAGGGTGGGGAGAATGTTACTTTTTCTCCCCTGCAGAGTGGAGGTCTTTGAGCAGCGGTCATAGACTCAGGCCACACACCCCATGGACATTGAAATTGTCTCCGATGGACCCTTGATACTCACATGAGTCTGTCTGACTTGGGGTCGTGATCCCAACACCCCACCTGGACAGGGGCTGTTGGGATGGGGTTGGGGGAACAGACTTGCCACCTCCGTCTCTAACGGGAGTCCCGGTGACAGCTAGCCTCAGTGTGTGGCTCTTCCCTGGGAGGTGTGGGAAAAGCATGCAGCCTGGTGCCTCCTGGAGTGGGTGCCGAATGTCCCCTCTCAGCAATTTCATGCCCTCCGCCCCCCCACCCCCCACCTGGCCCTGCTTCCACGCCCCCCAGGCTGCAGTCGGGTTCACGTCCAGCCTCTGTCAAGGTCCCAGGGCCACGCTTTGCGATGCTCCTGGCCTGGCCGTCCCTGCTTCTCTCCTGCTGCATGTCCACTGCAGTCGGAAGCCCACGGCACACCGGCCTGGGGAAATCTCCACCGCACACATCCTGCTCTCCTCGACCCTCCCCTCTAATCAACCTAGACCCCAGGAGAACTTTCTAAATTTCTGTAGACTTGAAGCCCATAAAATGCAAATGAATTCCTCAAACCCTGCCCCCTGAGAAGGCCTCAGGTGTGGCCTGGGCAGAGCTGGGTGATGGGGGGGGGCGGGGCTGGCCCTTCCCTATGCAGGGCCTAGGGGGCCTGGTGGCTGGAGGGAAATGGCCCTGCCGAGGGGAAGTGGGGCTGGTCCGCAGGAAGCACGGAAGTCAGTTGCTCAGTAAGGAGGAGCTGGGCCCTGGAAGAGAACCAGCTGGGGCTGCTTCCACCTCCAGCTGGCGCCACAAGCCGGGGGAGGAACTGGCTGTCCCCACCGGGAGGAGAAACAGGGCCAGAGGTGACAGTGCGTGGCCACAGCCCTATAAGAGCACGGGGCTCCTCGGGCGGCCAACAGCAGAGCGATGGAGCAGCGTGGAGTGGCCATGGCCATAGGGCCCACAGTGCTGGCCACCGCCTTCCTGTGCGCCGTGGCCTCCGCCCCCGACACCTGTCCAGGTGAGTCGGACACCAGGTGAGTAGGGCCTGACAGCGGTCGGGTCTGAAAGCCGCAGGCCCCGTGCGCTAACAGCCAACTGTGCTGGGCCCCGAGCTAAGCCCTTCTGAACAATATTCTTATTCCTCGTGACAGTGAGTTGCAATCATCACTTCTCAAAAGCGGAGACTAAACATTTCTGAACACCTCCCTGCCTGGCTGACCCTCCAGCACTGAGGCTGGGGGGAGGGTGGCTCAGGCAGGGTGGACCACAAGGCCAGGGCTCTGCCCTGCATCACCTCCACACCTGACTAGTGCCCACCAGAGGCGGGAAACTCACTGCCAGGCTGACCCTTCATCTGAGACGGGTGACTCTGGCCACAGCCAAGGGCCCAGGTCGAGGTCGCCGCATGGCAGAGCCCCGTGGCTCGGGTGGCCTGTCGCGGGCTCTGCAGGGCACTCAGGCCCAGGACGAGCGCCCTGACTGGCACTCTGTGTCTCTCTGCAGAGGTGAAGCTGGTGGGTCTGGAGGGCTCCGACAAGCTCTCCATCCTCCGAGGCTGCCCGGGGCTGCCCGGACCCACAGGGCCCAAAGGAGAGGCAGGCGCCAGTGGACAGAAGGGTACGTGCTTGCGCTCGGGGGTGGGGATCACTGAGCACCGGCTCTTCTCAAATTAGACTCCGGGTGGGCACTGCCCCCTGCAGGTCTCAGGTCGGGAGCTTGGGTCACGAACCTGCTCAGAGCTGGCGTCAGGAGCGACACCTGAGGCCCACCGGGATCTGTCATTCCCTGAGGAGGGGGCTGGTCGCAGCTAGTCTATGAGCTCACATCGGGGTCCACTTCCATAGAACACCCGCTTCCCGGTCCGCGATCCAGCCCTGGCTTTACGTGGCTGTGGGCCAGATTCCAAGCCACGCGTACCTCGGTATTCTCACCTGAAAACTGCAGCCCAAGCGTTTTCTGTCTGTACCGCAAATGAGAAAACTGGGGCTCAGAGCACTCAGCCATCAGCAGGGAGGGTGGGGCTGGACCTCAATGCAGTAGGAAGGCCCCCGAGCGCTCCACAGCTCTCCCGTCGACGTGGTGGCCCCCTTGTGGGGTTTCGGGCCCCGAGCCTGGTATGAAGGGCAGGTGTGCACGCAGCTCAAGGGGTGAGTGCCCTGGGCCTGCATGTGAGTGGACGCTCCAAGGGCTCCGGACACAGGGCCAGCTCGGAGGTCCCCAGCCTCTCACGTCCTGGGAGGTATCCAGCTCAGGGGCCGTGGGCACCCAGGGCAGCTCCTGGGGATGGGAGGGCTGCGTGTGCTCACCACGATGGGCTCCAGGCTGGGAGTCCTGCTGGGGGGACACTGGGAGGAGGGGCCGGGCTGGGGCGGCTGCCCACCAGTGGGTGTGGTTGGTCCGCCCCAAGCCGAGCCGGCGCCCCCTCGGCCCCACACCCACACACCCACACTCCCCGGGTAGGGCAGCCTGCCGGCAGGCGCTCCTGCTACCTTGGCTGAGCCTGGGGCCGCCTCTCCTGACTCTCCCATCAGTGCTCAGGAGGAGGGGCAGGGCCCTGGGTGGTCCTAGCCCCCTGCTCACATCAATAACGCAGACCTGGGAGGCCTCGTCGCTTCCGACCCCTCCTCTCTGGAGGTGGAGACAGAACCACCCCAGAGGGATGCATAATTGCTCCCGACCACCCCTGCGTCCAGGGCTGAGCACATGGCAGGTCCCCACCTCCCTCCCAGAGCCAAGGGGCCGGAGGGTCCTGTGTGACAGGGTCTCTGAGGATGTGCTCTTGGTCCCAGGCCCCCAAGTAGCCAGGGGGGCTCCTTGACGGTGGCCTGGACCTGGGCTGATGCACTGAGGTGGTCGGGAGCCAGATCGCCGGTGGTTCCCTGGGGCCCGAGCTTGGCGCTCCGGCCGGTCGGCACCGGGTGGCTGTGAGTGCTTTGTCCCCGCCGTCTGCTGTCACCCTCGGGCTGAGTCCCAGGGCACTGATCCTGAGGATACCGCAGCTGGGATGGGAGGGTCAGGACTGTGTTCCTTAGGGCGGAGATGCTCAAGTAGAATTCTTCAGGTTGCCTTTTCCTCAATGATGTATCTTTGGAATTTACAGGAGAGCGAGGTTCTCCCGGAGTCCCTGGGAAGGCAGGGCCGGCCGGGCCCAAAGGTACCAAAGGTGATGAAGAGCTAGGACCCCTGAGCAGGACCCCGGGGCCTGTCTACAGAGACATGAGAGATGGAGACAGACAGAGAGATAGAGGGAGGAGGTGGAGAGAGAGATGGGAGAGAGACAGAGAGAGGGAGGGGGCCAAGTGACAGAGAGGTACCTGTCCTATTTCCTGTTTCCAAAGAGCTTCAAGACAGCATGTGAACTGGGTCCCGGGCTCGGGGCCCCAGGTCCAGAGCAGCCTCTCATAACCCAGGGCAGAATGCAGGCCTCTGAGTCCCCCCGCAACTCCCCCGGCTGAGACCCAGGCATTGGAGAGGTGTGGGCCGCGGAGCATGCGTGTGTGGTGCCCAGAGCCTCAACCCCATCCCCCACGCCCCAGCTCCCGAAGAACTGAGCACTTGGGTGGTTTCCAGAGCGGAGGGTCGATGTCCACTGACCAGACGTCCTGTGCATCTCCTGTCTCTCCCCAGGAGACCGAGGGGAAAAGGGCGCGGGCGGAGAGAAAGGTGAGCCCCTCCGCCTCCCTGGGGTCACTGGGCAGGCTTTGCATGGGGCTGGGGGGTCCCAGAGGCCTCGGTCACGGCCAGCACCACCTGGGGGAGGATCTCAGACCACACCCCTGGCCCTGGCCCTGCAGCGGATGGGTGCGGGAGGAGGGGCCTCTGAGCCCGGCGTGCTTTGTCAGCGGCCGGTGAGCGCTCAAAGCCCAGAGGCTCCAGAGTTGGACCCAGGTGACTAGCAATACCGCTTTACTACATGATTTTGGACATTTTGCTCATAATGCTCTGATTTATGCTCATTTATTTAAAATTTTGTAAAAGCAAGAATAGGCAAAATGTCAAGACACAGTCACATGCTCTGGCTACAAATACAAAGTGCAAGGTTGGGGCCCAGACGCACATCCCAAATGCTCCCCAGTACTTTCCACAAACAGAGCTGTGCTGAGACACGGGCTGTGGAAAGCGATAGGCCTGGGGGCGCTGAATCTCCACCGCCGTGAGCCGTGAAGCCCAGGCGAGGTGGCTGGCACGGCGGTCCAGCCAGTGCCCTGCGGGACGGTGCTGGCCGCCAGTCCCCAGGCAGGCCGGATGCAGTGGGGGCCAGGCAAGCCCAGTGACGCTGAGTCTAGGAGCTGATCCGCAGGGCTGGAGGCTGAGAGTTCTGCAAAGAGCTGGATAATGGTTTCCTTTCTCCACGCCGTGTTCACGGAGCAACAGGGCTGAGGGGCGGGGGCGCTGTTTCCAGACGTGTGACATGCATGTCCTCTCTCCCCACAACAGGAGAGCCGGGGCAGCTTCATTCCTGTGCCACAGGTGACTGCGAACACGCCGACCCCCGGACCTCCGCCTGGACCTGCTCCTGCTGGGGGCGGGGGAGGGGGGGTCGAATAGAAGGCCAGCTGCACAGACTCAGGTTCCATCTTCCAAAGACAAAACCCTCTCTGAGCATATCTTACTCCCCACTTACCCAAGTGATAGGCAGCCATTGCCTGGATAACTCGAGTATATTTCTGGAGGAGGCCAGGTGCCCAGGAGACTAGGCGGGGGCAGCCCTGGGAGGTGGGGATGGCCAGGTCGACGGGGCCTGCCGTCACAGCCGGGTGGCCTTGGGGGCTGCGTCTCTGTCCCAGGACTCAGGGCCCACCTCCCCCAGGCAGGTGTCCCTGCCTCTCCCTCCTCCCCCCTCCCCCTCCCCCCTGCCCCGCCCAGAGCTCCTGTCCTGGCGTCCATTCCCCGGCTTCCCTTCCCAGGACCTAGGACCTGTAAGGAGCTGCTCACCAGGGGGCACTTTCTGAGCGGCTGGCACACCATCTACCTGCCCGACTGCCGGCCCCTGACCGTGCTGTGTGACATGGACGTGGACGGCGGGGGGTGGACCGTGAGTGGGGGGGACACAGCGATGGCCGTGGGGTTCACCCAGTGATGGCCGTGGGGTTCCTGGGCAGGGGTGGGCGTGCCTGGGAGCCTCACCTGCTGCAGATCACTGTTTAGTGGCCTTTGTGAGACCGTCCACTCCTTCCAGGCTGAGGCTGACCCCGTCCTTTCACTGAGGTCGGGAGAATCAGAAATGTCGGGGGAGGGGGGTGTGGACCCCCATGGGAAGGAGTCCCGTGACTCAGGGCTGTGGGCTCAGGCCCGGAGGTGCCCACTCCTCTCCAGCCGTGTGGCGTTGGGCTTGTCGCCTGCCCTCTCTGAGCCTCCGTTTCCTCCTTGGTCCCATGTGGGTGTCCCTGACTGCCCCTGGGCTCTTGGATGAGACCCACGTTCTGGTCCTCAGCCTGTGATACCTGTGAACTACCAGCGCTGCTCCCGCGTGTGGCAGGGGTGCTCTGTGGGGGGACTGCAGTGGGGCCCCGTCTCCCCAGCCCTCCCCATCGTGTGCAGGTTTTCCAGCGAAGGAGCGACGGCTCTGTGGACTTCTACCGGGACTGGGCCGCGTACAAGCAGGGCTTCGGCAGTCAGCTGGGAGAGTTCTGGCTGGGGAATGACAACATCCACGCCCTGACCGCCCAGGGTAGGGCCACGGCCGGGGGCTCTGTGGTGGGGTGCCTGAAATGCACATGCCCCTGACCTTAGCCCTGGGCCATGTGGACCAGAGGACCCCGCTCCTCCTGGCCCCCAGGGTGGTCACGTGTGATAGCAGGAGGGGTTATTACTCTGAGAACCTAGGACATGTATTCTCTTACACTCTCTGAGTGTTCAAATTGGAGGAGGTGGATTATTGGAGTGAAGACGACTTCCGGTCTCAGGACCGATCGTATCTAGAACCCGAGAGTCGGAAGTGAGGGGGAGACCATCTGGATCGGGGTGGCCCTTCTCCCACTTCCAACGGTTGGTCCTTCCTTGAAACTGGGATCTTAGGCCCACAGAGCCCCTCCCTTGCCTCTCCCGCTCAGTGCATGTGGCGGTCCCCACGCAGGCCCCCTCACCCCACTTCTCCGTTCCACAGAATCAGCTTCACAGCTGGTCCTGAGTTCAACGGCAAACCGGTAAATCCTTTCTTAATTCTTCCACTCCCTCATGGCAACCTTGACGGTGTCCACTCATGTGCCCTGAAATCCTTGCAGAAGGAACTACACATACAAAGGTTTCCTGCCGTGGCATTCACAGCTATTTGCAGGAGAATTTAGGGTTTCACAGTAGAGCGAGGCTTCATTCCATCCGAGGTACACTGACTGGAAATTCAGGCATGGCTGATGGAACAGCAGGGGAGCTATTTGAAAACAGGGAGGCATCCCTGAGGTCCTCCCACCAGCCCAGCCTCTCACACCTTCCCGGTGAATTGTCCCCGATTCCAAGTTCAGACGTCCCCTAAAGCCCACATTCCCACCCCCCGTGCCTGGAGGCAGAGGGTTCCTTCTGCTGGGACCTGAGCACCCACCTCCGACAGGAAGCAGCGAGCTGCGGGTAGACCTCATGGACTTTGAGGGCAACCACCAATTTGCCAAGTACCAGTCATTCAAGATGGCGGCTGAGGCAGAGAAGTACAAGCTGGTCCTGGGAGCCTTTGTCGGGGGCAGTGCAGGTGAGAGTCCGCGCAGGGCACAGCCGTGGCCTGGGCTTCAGCGCGGGGTTTGGGGAAGCAGAGAGGACCTGCTTAGCGTCCTGGCTCTGCCTCTTCTGTGTGTGATGTTCTTGGGGACTTAACCTCACCAGTTTCTTATCCACACGGCAAGGTAATGCTACGCACACCTAAGTGTACCCACAAGGCTGATGTGACCCATGAGAAAGTCCAACAAGCTGTGGCATTATTATTAACTACCATTTCTGATGAAAAACGGGGAAGGATGATAATTGAGCCCATTTCTCTGAAGGCTCCATTCCCACTCTTGTGACTGGAATTCTCCCCTGAGGAGTGAAAGAGTTCGCCCCCTAAGTGAGAGGATGCCTGTTAGCTGGCAGGAGCAGAGCAGATGAGGGGACACCAAGGCCACTACATCAGCAGAGGGATGCTCCCTGGGGTCATGTGAGGGGCACACCGGGACACAGCAGCTTTGACCTGGACCAGCGTCGGGGACCTCTTAGCCCTGTGTGCCAATTAGGTGACCTTTCCTTCTGAGCAGGTGATTCCCTGACGTCCCACAACAACAACGCCTTCTCCACCAAAGATCAAGACAGCGACAAAAATACTGCCAATTGTGCCGTGCGGTACCAGGGGGCCTGGTGGTACAAGGATTGCCATGTGTCAAACCTGAACGGTCGCTACCTTGGGGGGCCCCACGAGAGCTTTGCAAACGGCATCAACTGGAGGTCAGGGAAGGGGTACAACTACAGCTACAAGGTGTCGGAGATGAAGGTGCGGGCCACCTAGGGCGGGGCTGGCCGGCCAGAGCCTCTGGGAGCAGCTCCCTCTGCACACAGCCCGGCGGGGCAACCGGTCCGGAGCCCTCCCCAGGAAGGTGTTGCGGACCTCCACGTCACTATCGTCACGGGAGCAGCAGAGCCGCATCCTGTCCCCTGGGCAGGAGGCTCTCTCTCTGTGCCTCCACTGACTTCCAACCCTTCTGTCCCACTCACGAGGATAAGAGAAAATGCTAATCCAGATCTTGCCAGACATACATGTTCTCAATAAAGACACTTGCTTACCCGACAGCAGGCGTGGGACTCCTTCGTCACTTCCATGCTCTGACCTGTGCCCCTGTCTGTCCATCTGTCCCCGTGACCTGGCTCTGCAGGTGCCCTTTGGGCTGAAGGTGTTTCCGATGGTCTGAGGCCAGAGTCACAGAGCAGGGCCCGCACGTGGGGCTGCGTACCAGTCAAGTGTCGCTCTCCCTGCCGGGCCGGGCTGCTGTCTGCCTCCAGGCAGTTTCAAACTCAGGCTCAGTAGAGGGCCAGAGGCCGAGCCACGTGACCACACATCCTAAAGTCTTTACTCTCAGCCCTTCAAGAAAGTGTCCTCTGACCCCAGGCTCAGAGGTGAAGTGGCCTGCGCAGTCCCAGCCTCCTGGCCCCAGCTAATCCACACCGCCCAGGCTCCTGGGTCCCCACTACCCATAAAGGGTGATGGTGGCCTGGGAATCCCTCACCACCGATAAAGAAGGAGGTGGAAGAGGAGCGGCTGTGGCTGATCGGAGCGCTGCAGGAGAGGGGGGAGTGATCTCAGTGCACAGCGCCCTGCAGCTGAGCCAGCACAGACTGCAGGCGGGGAGACTCCAACTCTCCAGGCAGCCGTCTCTGAGAGATACGCCAGTGCCCTCAGCACCTGTACTTGTGTCTGCTGAAGAGGGTCCCACTCTCTCCTCCCGCTGCCTCCACCGCCAGACGCCAAGAAGCCCCCCATCCTCAGGTGGCCAGCCTGTCCTGGCGCTGGCCAGTCCCTAGCCCTTGCCTGACTATTTGGGGCCTCATAAGCCCGCTCGTGTCTGCTGTGGCAGCATCACCTACTCGGAGAGAATCTAGAAAGGTGCAAGGCGGTTACTACCATCCTTGCTCCCCAAGGGTCTAAGAACCGTGCAAAGCCACATAGAACGTGGCATGTCTGGGATTCTTCTGGGAGAGGGCCCATGGTTGTCTCGCCTTGCCTGGAGGTGCCGTGTCCTGAGGGTCAGGAGCCACTGCTCCTGGAATACACCCCCACTCTTGCTTCTCACGCTGGCCCAGAGGCCTGAGACGAGCCAGTGCAGGACAGCCTGGGGAGTGGGCTCAGGAGAGGGGGGGTGGCCCTTCCTTCCCCCGAGCCCGAGGATGGGGCCACAGCCTCTCAGCCAGGGGCCCCGATCGGTCCCCAGGACAGAAGCTGTCAAACTGTAGAACACAATGGTTAGTATTAGATGCAGGATTCTGCTGCTATAAAATTATACCCAATCATCTCTTTCTTTTCTTGAAGACCTGGTTCCTTGACGTCTTGGCGGGATGACAGTTCCTGGAGGGGTGCGGTCTCTTTGCCAGGGAGCACATAATGCAACTCTTCATACGTCAGCCCCAGACTTTGCTGCCCAATCATCGAAAGCAGCAAAGACCTCACCTGCACGCCCCAGGAACCACGGTCAGGATTGTGATCTGGTGCTGGGGACTCTCCTAGGCACCCTCCACCTTGACCTGCCCCTACTAACTACGTTTCACAGGGACTAAGCCTTCAACAGCGGAGAAGTGCCCACTGCCTCCGCTGGAAAAGGCAGGACAGGAATTTGATCTTGTATCTCAGCCTTTTGGTCCTAGAACCAAGATTTTCCTGGAAAGGACCCTCCCTTCCAGAAGTCCTAACTTTGAAGTTATAATTCATGCTGTGAGATTAAATCTTGAGAACTTCCTCTTGAGAAAAAACTTAATTTCTTAAGTGCCCTGTCATTATTGCGGAAGGTAAAAAATAAAACTATTAAATACAGAAACAGGCTTTGCTTGGCAAACCAGCAATTTTTTAAAAGTGTTATGTTTAAAATCTGCTTAATTGAGAGATGGGCTAAGAGTTAAAAAAGACAATTTTTAGAAACATTTAATGTGACTGTTGCTGTAATTTATTTGCAAACACTCTTGCTTTTGGGACTTGATAAGACTTTTTTTTAAGTACTATGAAAATGAGGTCCCGGGGATTTGGGGAGCAAGGGGGCTTAGGGGACTGACCTCATGTAATAATTCACTTGCATTTTATGTGCATCCACCTTGTATACAGTGCGTGCTTGTACATGTGGGGCCATGGGAAGGTGTAACCGGCTGGTGGGCACCTGAGGAGCTAGGCTGTGTAGGTCACTGTAGGACAGCTGGCTCTAGGTGGCCCTGGGGAGAGAAGCTTCTGGTCCTGCTTCCTCTGGCCCCCTGTGAGAGCTGGCTCCTGCAGGCCACCAGAGCTGTCTCAGGGCCACAGGCTGCCCCCCGGAAGCAGGGGTTTGGGGCAAGATTGGAGCCTGGGCCCGGACCAGGCGTGTCCCCTGGTCTGGGCTCTCCCCATCCATCTACTGGCCCTGCCCTGCCCTCCTGCTTCTCCAAGGGCTTGGTGTCTGTGCTGGCAGAAAGGGAGGCGTAGGACTGGGGGGTCCTGAGCAAAGGCCTCCGATTCTTCACTGTGGCCATGACCTCTGTGGTCTGGGAGGGCACAGGCCCAGCCTGGGGGGGCCTTGCTCTGGTGGCAGGGACCCCTGATGATTAGTAGAGAAATGCACTCCACTGAGACATCATTTATCTGGAAGGTCCTGACAGCCCACCCAGAAATCCCGGCTGCAGCGGGGAGGGCGGCCGTCCAGATGCAGGTGAGCGAGGCTGGCCTCCATCTCCAAGAGACGCCCCCTTCCCTTGAAGTGATAACGCCTCCGGGACACGACACACCCCCTCCCCTGGATTTCCATTCCCCACAGCATCACACACCCCTGTCCCCTCCCCTTTCTACTTTGTCCCTTGACAATTCCTCCCAGACTCCAGTCTGATTTCTGGTTCTGTCTACCTTACACTCTCCCCACGGGAAGAAGGCCCCTTCTCCCATCCAGCGGGGGTGGCCCTATGGATGGAACCCTTAGGAACCCCCATCCCCGCACCCAGTGGCTCTGGGGCTCTTGACACAATCGTTGCTCTTGCCTGGCCCCCACCCAGTTTCCCCTCCAGTCCAGGCCAGGCTGGGGGGCCGAGCCCGGGGCTCTGCAGGCTCCCTGGTCTTGGCACTGGTGCCCACCCAGCACCTTGGGCTCCCTGCCCTGGCCAGCTGTCAACACAGGTTTATAGGGCCCATGTTGGCCACCCAGTACTGTCTGTGGGCTCTGGGGTTCAGGACTACCAAGGTGAGGGGTCCCAGAATGGACCTGGCCAATCTCAAGAACTGGTAGGTTTCTGTTTCAGCTGGTGAAGGGCAAGGCCTTTGTGTCCACACAGACCTGGACTCCCTGGGCTCCACCAGGTCCAGGCAGTGTGACCTTGGGCCAGTCACTTGACCTCTCTGAGTCTTCTTTGTCACATGACTCGGGATAACAGAGTGGGTTTGAGGACCTCGTGGAGCGAGGATAATAAGTGAGCAGGCGTGGGGTCTGGGACGGACCGAGGGGTCAGTGACCGGGGGCGTGGGCATCACCTGCATTTCCCCACGCAGCTGGCCGTGACTCCCTCCCAGCCGCGTCTCTGCCTGCTCCAGGGCTGCCCTCCAGGGCCTGCCCACACCCCTGCCTGTGCCAGGCCTCAGTTTGCGGTGGGTGTTTCACAACCTGGGAGGTGGAGCCCGCTGGCTGGTGGCTGGTGGAACCTCCACCCCCCCACCCACAGTTTCCCTCCCTGCCCCTCCGGCAGCTGGGCTGGGCCACGGATGCTCTGTCGAGGGTGTCGGGAGCTGTGTCCCCGGGGCCCCGCTCTGCTGTGCGCACAGACCCAGGACAGGAGGGCGGCACCCGTCGGTGGGCGGGGCTCTGGCAAAGGCTCTGTCCTTCTATAGCCTCTGCTCACACCCGCCCGGGGTGTGCTCTGCAGGGTCAGAACTGAAGCCTTGCTGTCTGCCTTCTTTGCCATCAGAATCTTCCTCCCCCTCTCTTCTGGCATCAGGAACATCACCCCTCCCTCCAGCAGAGCTGAACTTTGGGAGCTGGGACTGGCCCCAAACCCCGAAACCAGCCTGACACTCTTGCCCTGGCCACCGGAATCCACTGGTCTCGGGCCCCTTCGCCTTTCCTTCACCCTGAGGTTACAAGCTTTTCCAACAATCCCACACCTTAAGAGCTATTTACCAGAAAAGGACCTGGAAGGGGCCATCTGGTCAATTTCAGGCTCGGCTGGGTCCAGATGGAGCATGATACTGCTCACCACAAATGGGATGCCGTTTGGGGCTGCATTAATGAAGGCATAGAGCCTAGAACCAGGGAGGAGAGAGCCGTGCTCCTCTCTGCACAGGTTGGTCCACACCTGTGCCCTGGGGTCTGAGTTTTGCACTTTAAAGCAACCAAGGAGGGGGTATCACCTAGGATGGGATCAAAGAGCTGGGAACGACATTCTTAGAAACGGCTGAAAGTGGGGCAGAAGAGGACGGCCTGCCACCAAGCAAGAGCTGTGCATTGTGGGAGCGTGACCCCATCCCCAGAGGAATATCACTGCCCTGGACCCCTGGGGCTCACAGGCCCCTCTCCCATCCCTTCCTCCCCCTGCACCCAAAGTGCCCTTTGCCCTATGGCTTCTGTCCTCTCCCTGTAGCCTCCGATCAGGAAGAGTGAGGTGACCGCCTTGTCCTGGTCACCCTGGGTTTTCCCGGTGACCGAACTTCCCACATCCTGGGAAACCCCTCAGAGCTGGACGAACCAGGAGGGTTGGTCACCCTGAGAGGAGGCTCAATGACCATTAAAACTGCAGCCCAGCCACTAGCAACAGAGCAAAAACCCCAAACCTGGACCCCCTTCCCTCAAGGCCAGGGAAGGCCTTCTCTTTGCTCCACTAGAGCAGTTCTAATTGCTTAATGAAGAAAGACAAAATCAAGCCACCACCTCACCATCCCTCAGGAGGCGTCTGCGACCGCAAAGCCCTCTTTGGCGGGCAGGTGAGGCCATCTGCCCTCTGAAGGAGCTCCTGGTCTAGAGGGGGCATCCTACAAACGTCATAAATTAAAGACTCAGGCAGTGGGTGACACGCAAAGGATGTCTGTGTTTCTTTCTTCCAGGCCCAGCCTGAAGCTCTGAGTCCTTACAGGAGTCAGACTTCCGTCACCTCCTCACCACCTGCCCAGCCCGGCTGGACTTCCAGATTTATAACAGCTACAGATGGAATGCTGACAGACGTCATGCAGCCTCTTGCTGGACCAGCCCTAGAGACCCCCGGGCCGCCTCGCAGTCGAGAAGCCCAAGGCCCTCAGCCCACATGCGTGTGCCCTGCACTGCAGTGTGAGGGTTGCTTGTTACAGCAGCTGTCATCCCGGAAGCCTTGAACAGAAGCTGCATCCGAAGAGCAGTGCGGCTGCAACCAAGTCTCAGTGGGTGGCATTAGCCTGGCAGCCAGCGCATGGGGTCGAGGGCGAAAAATTTTGTTTGATTCAAGTGCTGCTTCTGAAAACTTGGAAAGCAGTTCCATGGAGTGTCCTCTGGGGCTCCGAGGAAAGATCCTGCAAATCCAGGATTTCAGTGGCGTGTGTTTCTGTGTTGGCTGTCTGAGGAGGCGTTACAAGAAAAAGAAGAGCTTAGGGAAGACCCGAGCCATTTGCAAGCAGCAAAAAATAAAGTGTCCAGGAATTTGGGGTATTACCGAGTTGGAAAATCCCCAAACAGCTCTAGACCCCAAACAATAAGAGATGGACTTTTTGAAAGTCCTTGAGTTCCAATGAGCAGTGAAGTATTTTTTTTTTGGAATACAGCTACTCAGCCTCGGGAGTAAGATCCTTTCTGCCGAAGCCTCTGGAAGCTCTGAGCAAACCTCCCTAAGATGAGAGATACAGCGAGGCGTGGAGGTGAAGTAGCAAGAAATGCAACCTGAGACGTGCCTCAGGGAGGAGCAGCTGGAGTCCGGGGCAGGGGGTGTCTGGATCGCTGCAGGGCTGACCCGCCCCCCCCCACGCCCTGTGCGACCAAGACAGGTTTGTATTGCATTAATTACAGCCCTGAGATATGAAGTTGTCTATTAAATGGTCAGCTGCCATTTACCTTTACAGAGAGGTGGCCTAGGTGAGGGATGGGGTGCAGGGAGGGGAGAGGGGGAACCCGCAATCTCATCCTCGTCCTGAATCCCACTCTGGGCTTTGAGCCGACTTTGCCTCCCGTCAATTTCCTATCCATTTCTTCCGCCGCCCTTGAGCTACTCAACTTGGTTGTCATTGTCACGGTGGCTCATCAACCATATGGGTGCGGGGCGGCCAATTATCTGGTTCCTGGAGCTTCCCGGGAGGCTGCAAGTTCCACCCGCCCACCCCACTATGTGGCACAAGTCCTAGTCAGGAAGCTGGGAGAACCAGGCACCATCTGGAAACGTCCATCTGTCCCAAGGGAGCGAACACGGCCCTCCCAGAGTCCTGCGTCTGCAAGAGGGGTGTCCTAAATTCGAATTGGGGTGGAAATAGAAATCACCAAATCTTGGCACTGGAAGTGGGGCGCAGCTGCTCCGGTCCACGCTTTCACATGGAGCGAGAACCAGCTCCTCTGCAGCCCCTGATGGGTGCCCGTTCCATCTTGCCCTAAAGACCTGCGGGTGTGGGAAGCTTGCTGTCGCCTTGGACGACTCGTGCAGCGAGGCCAGGGGTAGCTGTCGCGACCTCGGGAGCACCTCCTCCTGTGGATTTGGCCCTGCTTTTCCGTAGAGCCCTTCCTTGGAGGGGGCTGGGTGCCCTGGACAGCAGGACGTCCAAGTTGTTTCCCCACCACCTCAGAAAGGCCTTATCAGCTGGTGGCCGAGGCGTGGGAACCAAGGGCAGAGCGCATCTTCAGAAAACAAAACAAAAACCACGACTGTCCGGCAGGCTGGGAGGCTCTCGGTGCAGTGGCCGAGTAACTAAGCAGGACTTTCTGGGTCTGACAAGCTTGAGTGCTGTGAGCGGCCTGGGCATCTCCCGGTCGCTCAGCTGATAGCCTGTCTGGCTCCACCACTCCTGCGTCCCTGGGATTCTAACCCAAATGTCTTCCTGTTAACTAGCTCAGCTCTGATGCCCTGTAGCACCACTGTCTCCTTTCACACAAGCTCTGCTCTGATGGGCCAGACGGCCCAGGGCTTTCATTTGCTTGCCCTGAAATCATCCAACGGCACACTTAGCCCTGAAACTAGCATATCAGTGGGTCCTAAGCCCAGCTGTCCCTCAGAGCTACCTGGGGAGGCACTTAAAATACAGATTCACACATGGAAACAAACTAAATGCCCATCAACAGGTGAATAGATAAAGAACGTGTGGTATATTTATACAATGGAATATTACTCAGCCATCAAAAAATGAAATAGTGCCATTTACAGCAACATGGATGGACCTAGAGATTGTCATACTAAGTGAAGTTAAGTCAGACAAAGGCAAATATATCGCTTATATGTGGAATCTAAAATATGACACAGGGCTTCCCTGGTGGCGCAGTGGCTGAGAGCCCGCCTGCCGATGCAGGGGACACGGGTTCGTGCCCCGGTCCGGGAAGATCCCACATGCCGCGGAGCGGCTGGGCCCGTGAGCCATGGCCGCTGAGCCTGCGCATCCGGAGCCTGTGCTGCACAACGGGAGAGGCCGCAACAGTGAGAGGCCCGCGTGCTGCAAAAAAAAAAAAAAAATTTAAAAAAAATAAAATAAAATATGACACAAATGAACTGATCTACGAAACAGAAACAGACTCAGAACATAGAGAACAGACTTGTGGTTGCCAAGGGTTGGGGGAGGGATGGAGTGGGAGTTTGGGGTCAGCAGATGTAAACTATTATATATAGAATGGATAAACAACAAGGTCCCACTGTGCAGCTCAAGGAACTATATTCAATATCTTGTGATAAACCATATTGGAAAAGACCATAAAAAGAATGTATGTGTGTGTGTGTGTGTGTGAATCACTGTGCTGGACAGCAGAAATTAATACAACATTGTAAATCAACTATACTTCAATAAAATAAATTTTAAAAAATACAGATTCAGGAGGCCCATCTCTGACCTGCAAAACCAAAATCTCAGTGGTGATGCCTGGAGCCTGTATTTTTTGAAGTTTCCTGTTGATTCTGAAGATCAGCCATGGTAGGAATTGTGTGGCAGCATGTCAAGTGGACAGAGGTGACAACCAAGCGTGTCCCCAAACCATGTCCAGGATCCTTGGAGCCACACGTCCCCAGTTTCTCAGTCAATCCTCAGAGCACAGGCAGGAGTGACCCAGATGAAAAGGGAAGTCAAGTGTCCAAGAAAAATGCTGAATTAAGATCTAGTTACTACAGTGACTTTTTACATGGCTTAACTAGATAATTTTATGGTGAAGTGGTTTATGATCTTAGTCTTTCACAGTGTCACGTCCTAAAGAAAAGTGCACACACTTTGAATCAGTACGCTCACCAGGAACTTACTTCTAGAAAACCCCACAGATGAGAGAAAGCTGTGTACATATATGTGTTCATTCAAAATTGTGGCCACGAAACACCAGCTGGGATAGAAATATTCAACCATAGGACTGAAGACCATTTCCTCAAATGAATGTTCAGTGACAATTTAAAAAATGCTAAACAAGCAAACTCTAGGGCCATGAGAAAATAACTCACGTCAGAAGATAAAACTGTACATTCAGGCTCTCATTTCCAGGAATGATGGATTAGATAATGAGCACCACACTTCCTCTGAAAATAAATTAAAAGCTGGACGAAGTTCAGAGGTACTCTTCCTAAGCGTTAAAGATGGCTAATTGCGAGGAATTCCCAGAATAAAGTCTAGCGGAAATAGAAATCGGGTGGCTGTATTTGCGGGTATCTTCGCCTGGGGTCATTTGCCAATCCTGGGAGACTGGGCAGGTGTTCTGGCAGCTTAGCAGAGGAAAGGGTTTTATTATTGAACTGGAATAGAGGTCAACAGAAAATATCCGGACTGAATGTGGAGGGGAAAAAAAGAATAAAAATACAGAAAATAGCATGAGAGACATGGAACACGGGGGGGAAAAAGGCTCATGTGTGTAACTGAAGTCTTTGAAAGAGTGGAGAGAATGGACAAATTCAAAGAAAATCCCACGCAGGCACATCGTGGCAAAACCATCGAGGCAAAGGAAAAACCTTGTAAAGGGCCAGAGGAAAAAAGTCACATTCCCTTCAGAGGAGCAACAGACTTTCAGCAGAAAGAATGGAATCTGGAAATACATGTTTAAAGTGCTGGAAGAAAATACCTGCCAACTTAGGGTTTTACACCCAGTGAAAATACTTTTTGAATGTGAGGCAAAATAAAGATGTTTTCAGAAAACAAAAAAGGACAGAATTCATCACCAGCAGACCTATGTCAAAAAAATATATATATATATATGAAATGAAAGGGGGTTTGTTGGACAGCAAGAAAGACTGAAAAAGAGTTGGAAGATGGGGTAAGAGCTACATAATGGGTGACTATGGAGAAGAGCATGGAGGTTCCTTAAAAAACTAAAAATAGAGCTACCATATGATCCAGCAATCCCACTCCTGGGCATATATGCAGACAAAACTCTAATTCGAAAAGATCCATGCACCCCAATGTTTATAGCAGCACTATTCACAATAGCCTAGACATGGAAACCACCCAAATGTACATCAACAGGTGAATGGATAAAGAAGATGTGGTATATATATCAATGGAATATTACTCGGCCATAAAAAAGAATGAAATAATGCCATTTGCAGCAACATGGACGGACCTAGAGATGATCCTACTAAGTGAAGTAAGTCAGACAGAGAAAAACAAATTATCATATGAAATCGCTTATGTGAGGAATCTAAAAAAATGATACAAACGAACTTATTTACAAAACAGAAACAGACTCACAGACATAGAAAACAAACTTATGGCTACCAAAGGGGAAAGGGGGTGGGGGAGGGATAATTTAGGAGTTTGGGGTTAACAGATACACACTACTATATATAGACTAGATAACCAACAGGGCCCACTGTATAGCATAGGGAACTCTAAACATCTTGTAATAACCTATAAGGGAAAAGAATCTGAAAAAGAATATATATATATGAATCACGTTGCTGTACACCTGAAACTAACACAACATTGTAAATCAACTATACTTCAATAAAAAATAAATATTAAAAATTTATATATAATCAAAAAAAAAAAAGCAAGAACGCAGATACCTCAAGAGGAATATGGGCTGTGCAACCCTGTAAGAGCAACGTCTGGCGGGGTGTTAAATAAAGAGATAAAGTGTGTGCCAGACACAGTGACACAGAAGGCAGGAGGGGCAATGAGCTGACAGGGGCTGAAAGACCCTCCAGGTCAGTGGTAGAGGGACTCGTTTGTCTTGGGCCGTAAGAGGGCAGGGGTGGACAGGGCGTCGCAAACACGGACTCCACAAGAGTAAGGAAAGAGCCTCCACAGCACAAGCTGGTAGAGGGGAAGTTTGGGTAATAAAAATATTCACTAATAAGAGAAAAGGTGATGAGAACAAGGCTGGGGGAATGACCCCACATGCGCTGAAACCTTGCTGGTGGGGCCCCACTTCCCCTCCTGCTCAGGAGAGGGTGCTGGGAACCAGACTTGGGGGATTTCGCTTATTTGATCCTCCCCCAGGTACCAGCATGGAGCTGTTCGAAACATCACTGAGTTTTGATGATTTGAGTTTGAGAGGCATTTGTGTTTAGGAAAGACTCTGCTTTTTAAAATTAAGGTTTGGTTTCTGAAAGCTACAGATTCAAAAACTTAGCCTAATAGTTTACGTTTGGCATACAGATCTTGTTTTTCTATTCATAAGACCTGCAAATATATATATATATTTTTTTTGTGGTACACGGGCCTCTCACTGTTGTGGCCCCTCACATTGCGGAGCGCAGGCTCTGGACACGCAGGCTCAGTGGCCATGGCTCACAGGCCCAGCCGCTCCGCGGCATGTGGGATCTTTCCGGACCGGGGCACGAGCCTGTGTCCCCTGCATCGGCAGGCGGACTCTCAACCACTGCGCCAGCAGGGAAGCCCAAGACCTGCAAATCTTAACAGTTGCTTTTAAGGGTCTTTGAATACGACAAATCTAATTCATTAAACTTTCAAAACTTTGAATGGTGATAATAAGTGTAATATATTCAATTCCTTCTTGGGCATTTCAAAAGCCTAGTGGACAAAACCTTCTTAGTACTAATTAATTTTTAGAAATCTAATGATTTCACTTAGAAATGCAATGAGCCCAGAGTTTCTTACATATTCCAATACTGTGTATAAATGCACCAAGCTTTCCAGATAACGTTACAAGACTAAGTCAATTAGTTAATGACATATTTAACTTCGGATTTATGAGGCTTTCTTTACAATAGGCCAACTTCTTTAAACATTATGAGATACCAAACCTATCCAGATTTCTTAGTATAAAAGTCATAATTCTATGGCTTTTAGTATATGAATCATTTCTAGACTTATAATCTTCCTGGGTTTATAAGATGCTTACCTACTGAGGAAGAAAAGTGCAGTTTCAACTAGCAGACTTTACTTCTGTTGAGAGACTGTGGCCAGGACCTGGTGGGGTCTGGTCAATCCCAGGTGGGCTTCAGGGACCTCTCCTCAGTTACTGAGTCAATGACCGTGGACGTCAGGAAAAGATGTGCATGTTGCTCACATCCCTGGATCATGGGTGTGCCCTCTCTTTAAAAATGGTTATAAAATTGTGAACGTAACATGTACACAAAAGTCTATAAAATGAAAAGTGTAGTCTAGGTATTTTTATTACCGTGTGGCCCACATGCTTGTCATCACCACCCAGAACCCCAAAGGCCATCTGTGTCCCTTCCCAGGGACCACCCCATTCCACTCCAAGTGCAACCACTTTCCTGTTTTCCTGGTATATGTTTACCACCTAAGTAGGCATCCGAAACACGGCAGGTCATTTTTGCTTAGAAAACAGTTTTGTACAAGGTGAAGCCAGCAATACGTACTCTCTTGAATCCAGCTTTCTCCGCCAGCTGCTGCGCTGTGCTCTGTCCGTCCTGCGTGTGGCCGTAGCTGTCCAGTTAGCACTGCTGCGTGGCTTTCTAGTGCGTGACTACCTTTGCATTGCTATCTGCCTTCTTCCTGACCGGCCTTTGGGTGGATGACAGGGTTTGGCTGCTGTGAAGAGCTTGGCTATGGATATTCTTGAAATGGCCCCTGGGGCACACAACAGTTATTTCCACGTCAGGCAGTGGAATTGCCAGGTTATGGGAATGCGTGTCTTCTACTCTAAGAGTTGATGTCAAACACTTTTCCAAGTTAGTGGCATCAATTCGCATTGCTACCAGCAGTATATGAAACCCCCCTTACCCCGCAGCGTCTCTGACATTTAGTGCTGTCAGGGTTTCACATTGTAGCGGTCCCGATGAGTGTGTAATAGCATCTCGTTTCGGTTATAATTTGCATTTTGCTGAGAACCAACAAAATAGAGAAGCTTTTTATAAATGTATTGGTCCTATGGATATCAGTTTTTGTGGAGTGTCTGTTCGAACCTCTTAACCACTTCTTACTGAGCGATTGGTAGGAGTTCTTTAAATATTCTTGGTATGAGACCATGATATTTTTTAATAGGCTGTGGTAGGCAGAATAATGTTTCCCCTGCTAAAGATTTCCTGCCCTAATCCCCAGAACTGGTGAGTATGTCACCTTACGTGGCAAAAGGGACTTGGCAGATGTGGTTAATCTAAAGATCTTGTGATGGGGAGATGGTCCTGGGATACCCAGGTGGGCCCAGTCGAATCACGTGAGTCCTTCAGAGAACCCGTTCTGGCTATACCCAGAGGGAGATGGGACCAAGAAAGCAGGGTCGGAGTGATGCGCTGTCGCTACTTTGAAGATGGAGAAGGGGCCATGAACCAAGGAATGCCAGGGACCTCCAGAAGCTGGAAAAGGTCAGAAAACAGACCCTCCCCTGGAGCCTCCAGAAGGAACCAGCGCTGCTGACAACTTGCTTCTAGCCCAGTCATACCCACGTCGGACTTCTAACCAGCAGAACTTCCTTTGTTCTTAAGCCACTAAATTGTTGTTAATGAGTAGAGACAGCAGTAGAAAACTAATAACCTACGTGTGACCAAGGGATTCTATCCCTCTGTGACTCCCCTTTTATTTCCTACAGTGTCCTTTGATAAACAGAAGCTTTTGATTTGATGGGGTTGAATCCATCAATCTTTTCCTTTATGCCTGGTGTTTCTGAGGTCCCAGTTAAGAAACCTCTCCCCGGCCCGAGAGACTGAGAAAACTCTCCTTTACCATCTCCCGTCAGGCTGTTCGGCTTTGCACACCGAGGTCTACAATCGCCCTGAAGCCAAGGACTGTGCGGCGTGAGGCCGGGCCCCTCGGGGTTTTGTATGGCATGTGGACAGCCAGCTGCCCTTGCTCCGCTGGGTGGACGCAGCCCTCCCTGTGGATCTGTGTTTGGTGTTTCAGCTGCTTTCCAGGGAAGCTGGCCCAGAGCATTGATTGAAAGCGGAAAGGTCCCTATTTAACTCCTTCCCCCCCTTTTTAATGAGAGTTTTCTAGTCTCAGAGTGACCTGTTTAAAGATGAATGAAGATGCCGTGACCAATATCAGGAAGAAGCAGGTGACTTTGGGTGAGGGAGGGGACATCCCCCCCAACCCGTCGATGAAGTTAAGTGGGAGCTTAAGGCTGGGGGCTGATGCTCTGTGGAACAGCCACTTGCCCTCTAGGAACATCAGTGGTTGCATCTGCTAAATGGGCTCCCTAACTCTCCCTGACTCGACCACAGCCCCTGCTGTGGATGGGCTCTGGGAAAAATACTCAAAACAGCTGATGTTCGAAGACGCAAATGAAAACTGGGAGGATATCTGCCAGAAAGCAAACAGTTTTAAAACGTGATCCTTCTTCTGGTGAGGCTGTGGGGCACGAGGGTTCGGACCCTTTGATGAGAGAGAAGGGGCTGGGCAAGCAGGTCTTGTTCAGCAAAGGGGCGGCGGGGGAGCATGTGTGCTGGCCTTCGCTGGGGACTGAGTGGGGTTTTGGGAGGCCGCAGGCAGGGGGCCCAGGGAGGCGTGGGGTCGGGCTGCGGGCCCGCGCACCTAGGTGAGCCGCACCTTCATCGTGGTTGCCTTGTAGCTGTAGTTGTACCCTCTCCACGACCTCCAGTTGACACCATTGGCATAGCTCGTGTGCGGCCCCCCGAGGTAGCGGCCGTTCAGGTTGGATGAGTGACAACTGTTGTACCACCAGGCCCCCTGGTACTGCACTGCACAGTTAGAGGAACTCTGGTCATTGTCTTGGTCTTTGGTGGAGAAGAACTGGTCCTTGTGGGGCGTCAGGGAATCACCTGCTCAGGAGGGAGTGTGGGTATTGCTCGGGCTAGAGGGAGCCTGCCCTGCCGCCTGCCCATCGCCACCTCCCTCTAGAGACGTGTGAGCTGACCCCCAGGGCGTCAAGATCCTGCCTCACCCTGGGGCAGATGGAGCCACCTGGTCCAGGAGCTCTGCCCCAGGGCGCATGCCTCACTCCTCCAGCCTCACCTGTTTCCTCCCGGCTCCCCCAAGACCACCAGGACCCGCGCCGTCCTCTCCCCTGAGGTGCCCTCCCTTCCCGAGCCTGCATCGCTTTTCTGGGCTTCATACCCACTCCCTGGGTTGCACGGACATCCCAGAGGGACAGCACAGCCTCATCCCGGGGCCCCCTGCTCCATTTTCAGCCCTGGGTGTGCAACTCACCCCAGTTCCTGTAGCACCCCACTGCCCTTCTCACCCCTGCCAGACCCTCAGCTGTACCACCTGCAGCATGGAGAGGAGGATCCCTGCCCTTCTCCTTCCCTGGAGGCTCAGAGGAGGCACGTGTGTCAAAGGGGTGCTTGAAGGCTCCCATTAGCAATACTCCCCCCCCCACGCCCCAGGAGGACCTTGCTCTCTGCAGCTCTGGTTCAACACAAGCAGACAGGCTCCTAGCACCTTTCCTGAAAGAGTGCACACTGGTAATTCTCAAGAGGATGTGCCATAAGAGATACCTCCCCACATCCTGTGACCGGGGTGTCTTTTTGGCAAAGAACATCCCACAGGGTTTGTGTTCCGTGGAGCCCAGTTTGGGAATATGGCTCTAAGGGCTGATGTGAAATGACCGTACTCTTCCAGGTGTTAGCAGGGAAAGGGGTCAGTGACCTCAAGCCCCACTCAGAACAGCTCACTGCTCTGCAGACACAGCCTTGGGAGCCGTAACTGATGGCGTCACTTGTCCCCATGCTACAAAGAGACTCAGGTACCTTCGTGTCTGCATTCAAAGACAGAGAACCTGGACCCAGGGAGCGGAGCCCCAGCCCAGGATCACTCACGGGAGACAGAGCCAGGACGCTAAGCAGGTCCTCTCTACTTCCCCAAACCCCGCGCTGAAGCCCAGGCCACGGCTGTGCCCCGCGCGGACTCTCACCTGCACTGCCCCCGACAAAGGCTCCCAGGACCAGCTTGTACTTCTCTGCCTCAGCCGCCATCTTGAATGACTGGTACTTGGCAAATCGGTGGTTGCCCTCAAAGTCCATGAGGTCTACCCGCAGCTCGCTGCTTCCTGTCGGAGGTGGGTGCTCAGGTCCCAGCAGAAGGAACCCTCTGCCTCCAGGCACGGGGGGTGGGAATGTGGGCTTTAGGGGACGTCTGAACTTGGCATCGGGGACAATTCACCGGGAAGGTGTGAGAGGCTGGGCTGGTGGGAGGACCTCAGGGATGCCTCCCTGTTTTCAAATAGCTCCCCTGCTGTTCCATCAGCCATGCCTGAATTTCCACAGTCAGTGTACCTCGGATGGAATGAAGCCTCGCTCTAGTTTGAAACCCTAAATTCTCCTGCAAATAGCTGTGAATGCCACGGCAGGAAACCTTTGTATGTGTAGTTCCTTCTGCAAGGATTTCAGGGCACATGAGTGGACACCGTCAAGGTTGCCATGAGGGAGTGGAAGAATTAAGAAAGGATTTACCAGTTTGCCGTTGAACTCAGGACCAGCTGTGAAGCTGATTCTGTGGAACGGAGAAGTGGGGTGAGGGGGCCTGCGTGGGGACCGCCACATGCACTGAGCGGGAGAGGCAAGGGAGGGGCTCTGTGGGCCTAAGATCCCAGTTTCAAGGAAGGACCAACCGTTGGAAGTGGGAGAAGGGCCACCCTGATCCAGATGGCCTCCCCCTCACTTCCGACTCTCGGGTTCTAGATACGATCGGTCCCGAGACCGGAAGTCGTCTTCACTCCAATAATCCACCTCCTCCAATTTGAACACTCAGAGAGTGTAAGAGAATACATGTCCTAGGTTCTCAGAGTAATAACCCCTCCTGCTATCACACGTGACCACCCTGGGGGCCAGGAGGAGCGGGGTCCTCTGGTCCACATGGCCCAGGGCTAAGGTCAGGGGCATGTGCATTTCAGGCACCCCACCACAGAGCCCCCGGCCGTGGCCCTACCCTGGGCGGTCAGGGCGTGGATGTTGTCATTCCCCAGCCAGAACTCTCCCAGCTGACTGCCAAAGCCCTGCTTGTATGCGGCCCAGTCCCGGTAGAAGTCCACAGAGCCGTCGCTCCTTCGCTGGAAAACCTGCACACGATGGGGAGGGCTGGGGAGACGGGGCCCCACTGCAGTCCCCCCACAGAGCACCCCTGCCACACGCGGGAGCAGCGCTGGTAGTTCACAGGTATCACAGGCTGAGGACCAGAACGTGGGTCTCATCCAAGAGCCCAGGGGCAGTCAGGGACACCCACATGGAACCAAGGAGGAAACGGAGGCTCAGAGAGGGCAGGCGACAAGCCCAATGCCACACGGCTGGAGAGGAGTGGGCACCTCCGGGCCTGAGCCCACAGCCCTGAGTCACGGGACTCCTTCCCATGGGGGTCCACACCCCCCTCCCCCGACATTTCTGATTCTCCCGACCTCAGTGAAAGGACGGGGTCAGCCTCAGCCTGGAAGGAGTGGACGGTCTCACAAAGGCCACTAAACAGTGATCTGCAGCAGGTGAGGCTCCCAGGCATGCCCACCCCTGCCCAGGAACCCCACGGCCATCACTGGGTGAACCCCACGGCCATCGCTGTGTCCCCCCCACTCACGGTCCACCCCCCGCCGTCCACGTCCATGTCACACAGCACGGTCAGGGGCCGGCAGTCGGGCAGGTAGATGGTGTGCCAGCCGCTCAGAAAGTGCCCCCTGGTGAGCAGCTCCTTACAGGTCCTAGGTCCTGGGAAGGGAAGCCGGGGAATGGACGCCAGGACAGGAGCTCTGGGCGGGGCAGGGGGGAGGGGGAGGGGGGAGGAGGGAGAGGCAGGGACACCTGCCTGGGGGAGGTGGGCCCTGAGTCCTGGGACAGAGATGCAGCCCCCAAGGCCACCCGGCTGTGACGGCCAGGCCCCGTCGACCTGGCCATCCCCACCTCCCAGGGCTGCCCCCGCCTAGTCTCCTGGGAACCTGGCCTCCTCCAGGAATATACTCGAGTTATCCAGGCAATGGCTGCCTATCACTTGGGTAAGTGGGGAGTAAGATGTGCTCAGAGAGCGTTTTATCCTTGGAAGGTGGAACCGGAGTCTGTGCAGCTGGCCTTCTGGTCGATCCTCCCTCCCCCGCCCCCAGCAGGAGCAGGTCCAGGCGGAGGTCCGGGGGTCGGCGTGTTCGCAGTCACCTGTGGCACAGGAATGAAGCTGCCCCGGCTCTCCTGTTGTGGGGAGAGAGGACATGCATGTCACACGTGTGGAAACAGCGCCCCCGCCCCTCAGCCCTGTTGCTCCGTGAACACGGCGTGGAGAAAGGAAACCATTATCCAGCTCTTTGCAGAACTCTCAGCCTCCAGCCCTGCGGATCAGCTCCTAGACTCAGCGTCACTGGGCTTGCCTGGCCCCCACTGCATCCGGCCTGCCTGGGGGCTGGCGGCCAGCACCGTCCCGCAGGGCACTGGCTGGACCGCCGTGCCAGCCACCTCGCCTGGGCTTCACGGCTCACGGCGGTGGAGATTCAGCGCCCCCAGGCCTATCGCTTTCCACAGCCCGTGTCTCAGCACAGCTCTGTTTGTGGAAAGTACTGGGGAGCATTTGGGATGTGCGTCTGGGCCCCAACCTTGCACTTTGTATTTGTAGCCAGAGCATGTGACTGTGTCTTGACATTTTGCCTATTCTTGCTTTTACAAAATTTTAAATAAATGAGCATAAATCAGAGCATTATGAGCAAAATGTCCAAAATCATGTAGTAAAGCGGTATTGCTAGTCACCTGGGTCCAACTCTGGAGCCTCTGGGCTTTGAGCGCTCACCGGCCGCTGACAAAGCACGCCGGGCTCAGAGGCCCCTCCTCCCGCACCCATCCGCTGCAGGGCCAGGGCCAGGGGTGTGGTCTGAGATCCTCCCCCAGGTGGTGCTGGCCGTGACCGAGGCCTCTGGGAACCCCCAGCCCCATGCAAAGCCTGCACAGTGACCCCAGGGAGGCGGAGGGGCTCACCTTTCTCTCCGCCCGCGCCCTTTTCCCCTCGGTCTCCTGGGGAGAGACAGGAGATGCACAGGACGTCTGGTCAGTGGACATCGACCCTCCGCTCTGGAAACCACCCAAGTGCTCAGTTCTTCGGGAGCTGGGGCGTGGGGGATGGGGTTGAGGCTCTGGGCACCACACACTCATGCTCCGCGGCCCACACCTCTCCAATGCCTGGGTCTCAGCCGGGGGAGTTGCGGGGGGACTCAGAGGCCTGCATTCTGCCCTGGGTTATGAGAGGCTGCCCTGGACCTGGGGCCCCGGACCCGGGACCCAGTTCACATGCTGTCTTGAAGCTCTTTGGAAACAGGAAATAGGACAGGTGCCTCTCTGTCACTTGGCCCCCCTCCCTCTCTCTGTCTCTCCCATCTCTCTCTCCACCTCCTCCCTCTCGCTCTCTGTCTGTCTCCATCACTCATGTCTCTGTAGACAGGCCCCGGGGTCCTGCTCAGGGGTCCTAGCTCTTCATCACCTTTGGTACCTTTGGGCCCGGCCGGCCCTGCCTTCCCAGGGACTCCGGGAGAACCTCGCTCTCCTGTAAATTCCAAAGATACATCATTGAGGAAAAGGCAACCTGAAGAATTCTACTTGAGCATCTCCGCCCTAAGGAACACAGTCCTGACCCTCCCATCCCAGCTGCGGTATCCTCAGGATCAGTGCCCTGGGACTCAGCCCGAGGGTGACAGCAGACGGCGGGGACAAAGCACTCACAGCCACCCGGTGCCGACCGGCCGGAGCGCCAAGCTCGGGCCCCAGGGAACCACCGGCGATCTGGCTCCCGACCACCTCAGTGCATCAGCCCAGGTCCAGGCCACCGTCAAGGAGCCCCCCTGGCTACTTGGGGGCCTGGGACCAAGAGCACGTCCTCAGAGACCCTGTCACACAGGACCCTCCGGCCCCTTGGCTCTGGGAGGGAGGTGGGGACCTGCCATGTGCTCAGCCCTGGACGCAGGGGCGGTCGGGAGCAATTATGCATCCCTCTGGGGTGGTTCTGTCTCCACCTCCAGAGAGGAGGGGTCGGAAGCGACGAGGCCTCCCAGGTCTGCGTTATTGATGTGAGCAGGGGGCTAGGACCACCCAGGGCCCTGCCCCTCCTCCTGAGCACTGATGGGAGAGTCAGGAGAGGCGGCCCCAGGCTCAGCCAAGGTAGCAGGAGCGCCTGCCGGCAGGCTGCCCTACCCGGGGAGTGTGGGTGTGTGGGTGTGGGGCCGAGGGGGCGCCGGCTCGGCTTGGGGCGGACCAACCACACCCACTGGTGGGCAGCCGCCCCAGCCCGGCCCCTCCTCCCAGTGTCCCCCCGGCAGGACTCCCAGCCTGGAGCCCATCGTGGTGAGCACACGCGGCCCTCCCATCCCCAGGAGCTGCCCTGGGTGCTCACGGCCCCTGAGCTGGATATCTCCCAGGACGTGAGAGGCTGGGGACCTCCGAGCTGGCCCTGTGTCCGGAGCCCTTGGAGCGTCCACTCACACGCAGGCCCAGGGCACTCACCCCTTGAGCTGCGTGCACACCTGCCCTTCATACCAGGCTCGGGGCCCGAAACCCCACAAGGGGGCCACCACGTCGACGGGAGAGCTGTGGAGCGCTCGGGGGCCTTCCTACTGCATTGAGGTCCAGCCCCACCCTCCCTGCTGATGGCTGAGTGCTCTGAGCCCCAGTTTTCTCATTTGCGGTACAGACAGAAAACGCTGGGGCCGCAGTTTTCAGGTGAGAATACCGAGGTACGCGTGGCTTGGAATCTGGCCCACGGCCACATAAAGCCAGGCCTGGATCGAGGACCGGGGAGCGGGTGTTCTATGGAAGTGGACCCCGATGTGAGCTCATAGACTAGCTGCGACCAGCCCCCTCCTCAGGGAATGACAGATCCCGGTGGGCCTCAGGTGTCGCTCCTGACGCCAGCTCTGAGCAGGGTCGTGACCCAAGCTCCCGACCTGAGACCCGCAGGGGGCAGTGCCCACCCGGAGTCTAATTTGAGAAGAGCCGGTGCTCAGTGACCCCCCACGCCCGAGCCAGAGCACGTACCCTTCTGTCCACTGGCGCCTGCCTCTCCTTTGGGCCCTGTGGGTCCTGGCAGCCCCGGGCAGCCTCGGAGGATGGAGAGCTTGTCGGAGCCCTCCAGACCCACCAGCTTCACCTCTGCAGAGAGACACAGAGCGCCAGTCAGGGTGCTCGTCCTGGGCCTGAGAGCCCTGCAGAGCCCGCGACAGGCCACCCGAGCCACGGGGATCTGCCACGCGGCGACCTCGACCTGGGCCCTTGGCTGTGGCCAGAGTCACCCGTCTCAGATGAAGGGTCAGCCTGGCAGTGAGTTTCCCGCCTCTGGTGGGCACTGGTCAGGTGTGGAGGTGATGCAGGGCAGAGCCCTGGCCTTGTGGTCCACCCTGCCTGAGCCAGCCTCCCCCCAGCCTCAGTGCTGTGTTTCCTCGGGCAAGTCACTCAATCCCTCTGAGCTCTGTCCCTTCGGCGCCCAAGTGGAGACAGGAATAGGGCTGCGGGGAGGATTAGATTAGATAATGCAGAATTTAAACTTCTTAGTATAATTCATGGCATTTTAAAAGAACCTCATAAATAGTGGGTACTTTCACTAAATAACAACAATAAATATTTAAAAGCCTTGGGGAATCTGGGTCAAAGTAACATTTTCACCCCCAGACCTTGGACTTTTGATCATAGAATTCCTGAACTGGAAGGGGTCTGTGTAGGTCCCCTGGATAGGGGACACATTTGATCCAAGGACACAGAGCAAACTCCAGTAGAACTGGAACCAGAGATTCATTTCCTTCTCAGAAAAAAAAAATTAATTTTGTTGATTTCAAAACTGAAATATCATCACGAGAGACAACTTAGAGGATGTGGGAATCAGTTGTGCTCTCACTGGAGACACAGGCAACTGTCGTTTCGTGGTCTGTCTCCAGCTGGGACTCTCTCATAAGGCTGCCCCCATAAATACGTCCTCCACTCAGGGGGAGGCTGGTGTGTCCTCAGGGGCAGCCTCTTGCCAGCTGTGGGCCCCCTCCACCTGCGTGGGATCGGGAGGGAGACCACAACCCCCTCTTAGACCCAAATCTGCTGAATCGCACTCTCTGGGGTAAAAGCCAGAAATCTGCACTAACAAACCCCAAGTAAACGTGGGAGCCCTTGGATTAGAACATCTTCCAACATCTTTCTGAAAAGTCCAGGAGAAGACGGAGAAAGTGATGGGCATGGTCCTTCTCCTCGGTGGCAGCGTCGAGACCTGGCTGGGAAGTTCGTGGGGCGAATCACGGGCTTGAGAGTTGGACAGATCTGGGATTAAACTCCTGCTCGCTCCCCCCGCCGACCTGTGTGACCTCGGGCCTGTGCTGTCCTAGTCGCAGATGAAGTGGGGCTGTTGAGCCTTCAGAAGAAGATGCATACGGAGGGTTTAACCCTAGATACTATTTGTGGTCAATGAGTGGGTAGTTACCAGCTCTCAGGGACTGGAAATTCAGGTCCATCTCACCTGGACAGGTGTCTGCAGTCTGGGCGGCCAGGGTCCTGAAGCACAGGAGTAAAAGGAGCTGGCCGGTGGGCCCCAGGGCCACGGCCACTCCACTCAGCTCCATGTCCTCTGGTCTCTGACCTTGTGAGCAGGGGAAGCCAGCCCTTGCCTGGGCCTGTGGTTTCTCAGCTCCCACGGGGACACCCACTTCCTGCAGCCTCTTTGGTTACACCAACAGGAGGTACCAGTGATGGCAAAGGGTGTTTCCTTCCTGCTGGGCCCCACCATGCTGCCCGCTGAATCAGGCTCACTTCCCCTGGCAGGATACTCCATTCCCAGTCGAGAGAGCTCCCAGGACCCCTCTGTTGGAAAGGGTCTGCCTTCTTTGTGGCTTAAGGAAAGCCCAGTCCCCCAGACCCCCTCCTCATTACCCAGCTACACCCAAACAACGCTCTGAGACCTTGACTGGGGTATAAGGAGGAGTTGGCTAGAGATGCTCCTTCCCTCGCCTGACTTCCGGAATATTCTAATGACTGAGGCAGTCCTTGAGCACTTAACACAGCAGAAGAGAAAAAAAATTCCGAGCACTTCTTATGTGCCAGATACTACTTATGCCAGCCCCATTCGGAAGACACTATAATCTAAATTTCACAGGTGGAGAAACTGAAGTCACACAGCAAGAGCCTGACGTTACCTCGAGTCTGTCTAATGCTCCAAGGACCACTGGGTCTGGTCATTACACCAGAAGGCGAGGCTATGTCTTATCTCCCTCCAAATCCCAGAGGCCATCCTCCACATCTTGTACTATGATCGCCCTTAACCGGGACATGTGGTGGGCATTCTGTAAAGGGCTTCTGCTGGTGTGTAGAATGTCACTAAGGAGAGTAGGAAGAGGACAAGAGGGGAGGAGCTGAGGGTGAAACTCTTCTGTGGTTTGATATTTTTCTGGGCCAGTGCTCGTGGGCTGGTGTCCCAACCACACCCACTGTCCAACTAGGAAAGAAGCCGGGGATGGCCTGACCAGAGGTTTAGCAACCACCTCTATGGGCACTGGAATGACACTAGACTTTGAAAATTTTTGTGCGGTGGCTCCAGCCCATGGAGATGGAGGGAACAAAGAGGTTGCGTTGCTTCAGGCGTCGCATTGCCTCAGGCACCGCTCAGCCTCCCTGAGCTCCTGGACGGGGCAGCCTGTCCCCAGTATGGGCCTGGATTTCATCTGTTGGAGAGGGGCCCGTTCAGGGCTGTTCACCTGGCCTTAGTCAGGACAGGGAGAGAGGCAGCCAGTCTTCGTCCTTCAAACCCCATCTGCCAGTGACAACCCCCCACCCCAATCCCAGGGTGCTTCCTCTTTTTCACATTGCCAATAGAACGAATGCAGGTGAGATGTTGACAGCACAATCAGGTGTCACTTTAATGTTCCTAAGAGTATGTGGGCCTAAGAATACAAAAGAATGCAGGACTCTGTCAAGTTCAGATATCTTAAAGCGGGACCAGTCAAGGTCATTTGACTTCTGACAGTGGCAGGTTAGGTATCTGGGGCCATCTATCCTCATAAAGACAAACAGACAAAACATTAAAAAAGAGATTTACCTGAAGGCATAGTCAAGTGAACCACGTAGGAATGGATTACTTTGCTATGTTCTTGAGAGCAACAGAGATCTGGAGAGGGGAAACCAGCAGGTGGGGTCTCTTTTTGCCAGTCCCCCAAAGATAGCTGAGAAGCTGGTCAGTTACCTCGACAATTTTGCAGCATTGAAGGTCAAAGTTTGGGGTCTATGTTCTGTCAAAGGAGTGGATTTGGGGTGGGATCCAGAGGCATTTCTTCCTAGAAATAAGGATGAATCATCAATAGGCAGACCTAATGTGGACTGCAAACTGGTTTTGAGACATCTAGGTGTCCCAGGAAAAAAAATCTCAACTCCTGAAATTCTAATAAGGTCTTCCTTAGATCACTAGTATCCACTTGCTCCGAGCTGGAACCAACACAGATCTTGTCAGAAGGAGAACAGTATGACCCCAGGATATAAATGATTTCTGCCAATATATGTATTTTCCAAATTAAACGTTAGAACACAATAAAAGATAACCAGGTTCATGAGGATAAAAGACAACATGTACAAGAACAAATAGAAACAACAGAGTATAGAAACAGATCCCCAGAAGCTACAGATACTGAAACGACAACATAGTTAATGGTGAAAATTGAATCCTCAGAGATTAAATCACCACTTCTGGTCAACATTGTGTCACTGGCAGTGCAATAAGGCAGAAAAAACAAATACGATGTAAAAGAATTGGAAAGGCAGGTACAAGGCCGTTATTATTTTCAGAAGGTACGATTTATGTAGAAAATTCAGGAGAATCTAAAATTAAAATTTTTAGAATGAATAAGCTTAGTAAAAACCAATTATGCTCCTAAAAGCTAGCCAGAAAGAATTACAAAATGAAATTTTAAACATTTGCAATAGTGACACCAAAATCAAGTAACTGTGAATAATTCCAGCAAAATACACGCTAGTCCTCCATCTGGCAGTAGAAAACCATCAGATGGGAATGAGTGATGTTTAAAAAGATTAGAACAATTGGAAGAATATTCTCCGTTCGTGGATTCAAATGCTCAGTATTGTAAAAATCTTAGTTTCTGTCTCTTTGATATGCAGATTCACTGCATTAGCAATTAAATGCCCATTTTATTGGGAAACTTGAGAAGGTGAATTTGAAATTTGTTTAAAAGTTTAAAGGCCAATAATTAGGATGTTTTGAACTAGAACAAGGAAGGATGACTCGCTCTGCTTGAGGTCAATAATTGTCGCGAAGATATAGTCACTGAGATGGTGTGGTACCGGCTCCAGGATCCAGGCTAAACCAGCAGAACTGAATAAAGGGTCTAGAAACAAATTCAGGCGTAAACGGACCCTTGGTGCATGACAGTGGTGGCTCTGCAGAGCAATGGGGAAACAATAAACTTTTTAAAATTGAAATATAGTTGATTTACAATGTTGTGTTAATTTCTGCTGTACAGCAAAGTGATATGGTTTTATATATATATATATACTTTTAAAAATTCTTTTCCATTAGGGTTATCATAGGATATTGAATATGGTTCTCTGTGCCATACGGTAGAACCTTGTTGTTTATCCATTCTATATATAATAGCTTACATCTGCTAACACCAACCTCCCACTCTATCCCTCCTCCAACCCTCTCCTTCTTGAATAAACTTTCAATAAACACTGTGAGCTGCTGGGTATTCATGTGGGAAAACCAGAAATGAAACCTGACCCTAATCATGAAAAAAATCAATGTTGGCAGAATTATAGACCCAAATGGGAATAGTTTTAGACCACATTGTAAGATATCAAATAACCTTGGTGAATGTAGGAATGAAAAGCACTAAACATAATGGAAAAGTCTGAAAATTGACGTTGAAATTAAGAACTTTGGGCTCTCAAATGATACCCCCAAGAGAGTGAAAAGACACGCCGGGGGCGGGGGGAGGAGGTATTTGCAACACACAGAAGTGACAAAGTGTTGTATCCAGGATAAATAAAGAATTGCTGTAAATCAATACACCTGCAGAAAGTGGCAAAGTGCCTTATACAGACACTTCCAAAAGAGAATATTTCAACGGCTGATAGAAAAATGAAATGGTGCTCAACTTTATTAGTAATCAGAGAAATGCCTGCGTGTACCTGCTCGACGACCCACAGACTGGAGCTCAGTCCTCCACGGCAGTGCATGTCCAGGCACAGGAGACACATAGAACAACGTCCCACTCCAAACTACAACAACCGAAATGTCCATCCAGAGCAGGATGGACCCCTGGCCTGAGGGGTGTTCAAGCCGGAGAAACCTGCACAGGGTAACAGGACAAATTTCTGCTTCCTTCGAACCATCACAGAAACTCACGAACACAAACACAACACTGAGCAGAGGAAGCCACACAAGGGAAGAAACATTGTTTGATTGCATTTGTAAGTAAATTTCAAAAGCGGGCAACTCTGCACAGCTGTAGTGGGGGTGCCTGCTGAGTGGAATGTGGAGAGAAGGGCAAGCATGCCCCCAGTCAGGATGGCAGCCCCCTCGGGAGGGGGGCCTTGGCATTGGGAAGGGGCTCGGAGGCTGGCGCTGGGCTCCGGCTTCATCTGGGTCGTTTCATGCACTCTGGTGAGGAGGTGTTATCTTCCACTTCAGGAAGGAAGTTTAAATAAAATGAAATGGAGCGTGCAGAGGCCTCAATCATTCTGTATTGCTTCCTGCAGCAGTGCAGCCATCCCCAGGAAGCACAGAGACTTGCAAGGGCCCCTTGTCCTGCCTATCTCCTGGGATGCCAGCTGTCACCGCACAGGTGCGACTTGCTACACTGCATTTAAGGGGAGGTGGTCCCAGGGGGCCGGGGACTCCCGCACACCTGCCCTCCATCCCGGTACCAGGGGCTGCACAGTGGAGCTCTCCTGAGGGCTTTGCACGTGACTCCACGGATGCAGGAAGGATGTCAGAGCCCACCCGGTGATACTCTCTCTCCACCCAGGTCCTGGCTCGGGGGTAAAGGACCACACCAGCCGCCAGAGCTTCAGGAGCTCCAGAGCGGGAAGGGTGGGTCTGATTTAGGGTGGGTCTTCCAGTGGGGCCTGGGACAGGGGGTGCCACCTCATTGTTTAGGACTGGAGGATGCAGCAGAGAAAGGACTTTGAGCCAACGGGGTTCCAATCAAACTGCTGATTTCTGTTGATGAGTTGATGGGTCTTTGGGGGAAATGCAATGAGTAACAACAGCATTTGCAGGTTCCATCTTTCTATGCAAGAGTCTCCAGGAATAGCAGGGCACCTGGGAGAACAGGTGTAAACCGCCCTCCCGCCCCTGCAGAGAACTGGCTACTCCAGGCCACCAGAGCCAGCCTCGGGGTGTGCTCCTCCCTCCCAGGAGTAGGGCGTGTTCCCTGGGCTGGGCTGTCCCCTGTCTCTCAGCTGGTCCTCCTTCCTTTCTGCTCCTGGAAGGACTCGCATCTGGAGGGCTGCAGGAAAGGGGGCCACATGCCGGCCGGACCTGGTGGGGTCCTGCACACAGTACACCTGAGATCCCCCTGAGGCACCTTTGTTTGGCTGTGAGGGCCATCTACACCTGGACCCTTCAGCTGGGGGAGAGGCTGCTTGCCGACCTCAGTCCAGCCCAGAGCCCAGGAAAGGGACCCTCCCGATCTGCCTGGGGATTTTCTATTTGGAGGGAAGAGAACGCAGGGCTTAGCTTGAACTGTGCCCCACGCAGTACCACACAGGCCTGGGTTCTCCTGACCGAAGTGGTGTGACCTGGGGCCAGTCACTTGACCTCTCTGAGTCTTCTTTGTCATGTGACTCAGGATACCAGGGTGGGTTTGAGGACCTCGTGGAGTGAGGATAATAAGTGAGCAGCGTTGGGTCTGGGACGGACCGAGGGGTCAGTGACCGGGGGCGTGGGCATCGCCTGCATTTCCCCACGCAGCTGGCCGTGACTCCCTCCCAGCCGCGTCTCTGCCTGCTCCAGGGCTGCCCTCCAGGGCCTGCCCACCCCCCACCCCCCGCCTGGGCCAGGCCTCAGTTTGCGGTGGGTGTTTCACAACCTGGGAGGTGGAGCCCGCTGGCTGGTGGCTGGTGGAACCTCCACCCCCCAACCCACAGTTTCCCTCCCTGCCCCTCCGGCAGCTGGGCTGGGCCACGGATGCTCTGTCGAGGGTGTAGGGAGCTGTGTCCCTGGGGCCCCCGCCCTGCTGTGCGCACAGACCCAGGACAGGAGGGCGGCGCCCCTCAGGTGGGCAGGGCTATGTGGACACGCGGCCCCCACTGGTCCGTGAGGGCGTTTGGGCACAGTGCCTACAGCCCATTGACAGTTTTAGGTGCCCACGAAAATGATTCTGAATTCTTTTAAAATCAGAAGAAAAAAATGAATAAAATTCGGCCCAGATTATCTTCATCTTTGAACCCCCATCGTTGCAAAATATAATTTTTAATATTTTCTATGGAGGAAGGGGCCTGGTAAGGCAGAAGTGCCCAGGGTGCCCAGAGGGGGGATCCTCCCAAGACCACTCCTGGAGCATCCTTGAAAAGCTGGGGCTGGGGGAGGAGTTGGCACTGCAGGCAGGCTGTCAGCTGTTAGAGGGAAGTCTTTCTCTTTCCCACCCCTCATGGGCCTGAAACAGCCCCTCCCCCACCACGAACAATGCCCCCCTACAGCATGAACAATGCCCCCCTACAGCATGAACAATGCCCCCCCATGAACAATGCCCCTCCCCCATGAACAATGCCCCTACAGCAGGCTGACTCAACCTCAGCGTTAGTGACTTTTTGGCTCAGACCGGCTTTGCCGTGGGGACCATCCTTGCATGGCATCCTGGCCTCTTACCTGCTAGATGCCAATAGCATCCCCTCCCTGAGTCATCACAACTAGAGATGTCAGCAGACATTTCTGCCGAACATCCCTTCAGGGGCAGGAGGGAGAATCACCCCAGGCCCCATAATTTTGGAATCACCACCTCTTCAGTGTCACCAGTCCTAAAGATGACCTGATTTCTTGGCCAACCCCCGAGGAGCGTACCTTCCCACACCCCTTCCCCCTTCTCCTCCTCAGATACCAGCAGGGGTATCTTTTGATTGTTAACGATGCTCTTGGAAAGTGTATCTGTGTGTGTGTATTTTTTAACATAGGTAAATGGCATTTACTGGGGCTCATTCCGAATTCTACTTTCTCCCCTCAGCTGCGTGGGCATCGCGTGTGCGTGCGCGTGTGTGTGTGTTTGTGCGAGTTTCAGGAACATGCATCTTGATATATGTGTCTGCATTTAGTCCACTGCTTTCAACTGCCAAGTGTTCATCATCAGGACCTGCCTGATCGTTCCCAAGGCGATCACCCAGGTGACCTCTAAGCCCGCCCTCCACCACTGCCACCAAGGCCACTGTGCAATCTCCCAGGGTCCTGTGCTCACAGCAAGAGTGGGATTTTCAGGTCCTGTGGTCTGTGGAGCCTTAATTCGACTGCATAGCACGGGACCGTTCTTCAGAAGGGACGTGCCCCCACTCCACTCCCCACACCTGTGCACTCCCCAGCGCTCTGACGGTTGCCTGGGGTCCTGACGCTTTACCTTCAAGGCTTTCCTCTTACATAACCTGCTCGTCCATAGCCTTGAGGTTACTGCCTTCTCATTGTACTTTCCAGACATGAATCACGTGTTGGTTTAAGATGCTGCAAATATCTACTCCCTTTCCGTCCGCTCCCCTTAGCGAAGCTCATCAAAGTAGCTTTGCCCTTGATAAGTTTTCCGAGCTTATCGTTTTTGCTTTTAAAGTTTGGTTTACGAAGTCTTTCCCGCCCCAAAAGTCCCAAAGATAATCTCCAGCATTTCATTTTCTAATTTTATTCTCCTGTTTCTCCCATCTGGCTCTTAATTCCCTGTGGTTCTCCTAATCTCTAGGTAGCCTCCCCCCACCCCCCCCACCCCCACAGGGATTCATTATTATCCTCCATCTCATGGGCCAGTTTCTGGAACCTTCTACCAAACCACCGTCCTTTCCTCTTGGATTTGCGGGGCCACCTTTGTGGTGAAGTAAGATCCCACATACGGCTGGTGGGCTGTGTCCCTGAGCTCTGGGTTCCAGTCCACAGCTCTGTGCCAAGACCACGTGGCCTTTATTCCTGCATCTTTGCAGGATGCCTTACTATCTCACAGGACAGTCCATACTCTACCTTTCTTTTATGAAGTTGGAGTAGCTATCTGTGGGCCTTAATACCTCCACATAAATCTTAGATCACATTTGAGTTCTGCAAAAAAAAATTTTTGATTGGGGTTGCATTGGATTTATAGGTGAATTCGGAGAGAGCTGGCATCTTTATAACATTAGGTCTCCCCATCAGAGGGTGCGGTGTCTTTCTATTTATTAGGGTCCTATCAGAGTTTCACGTTTGGGTTAGGTTAATTCCTAGATTCTTTATGGTTTCTGTTCCTATTGTGTGAATGGCACCTTTGGAAAAATTATATTTTCTAATTGATCATTACTGGTGAAAATAGACGTTATTGACTTTTGTCAGTTCAGTATGTCCAGCAGACATACCCAATACGACTGCTGGTTCTATTGGCTTTTTTCTAGAGAGATGATTTAACGAGGAAGAGCTGTAATGACTCACTAAAAATGGAGCTGAGAAGAACCAGTTCCCTTTGTTTCTAGAATGAGAACTCATTCTCTCTCACACACACACATACTTCCATGCACACAAGCATGCAGGCACACACACTTGCTCATATACACTCATGCACACACACCATGCACATGTATGCCCATGCACACACGTGCACATAGATGCAGGCACGCATGCAAAAATAGCCAATCCCTCTTCTCTCCTGCAGAGTCCTCTGGGTCCTGCCTGGCACCAGGGCACGTGCTCTGTCGGTGGCACGTGCTGGCACACAGGTGGTGGCTCCTGCCCTGCAGCTCAGCTCTGGCTGGGGAAATGCAGCACATGTTCAAAGAGTCAGGGCAGCAAAGGAATAAACTCTGCCTTACCTTTTTCCAGCCTCAGCGGCCACCACCGCATTTCTCCTCCTGGGGAGGCGAGGGTGGGGACCTACCAAGTATGAAAGGCAAGACCCTGACGGAAAACGCCTCTGGAGGACAGGTCTCCCTCTGCCAGATGAACGCTCCCACTCCAGGTCCTGCTGGCCGTGGCGTCCGAGGCAGCCTGGTCCTGGAAAGGACGAGGAGGCTTCAGGCTGGGCTGTAGCCTCAGGGACACCCCCGCCTTCTCAGAGCCTCAGTTTCCCTGTTTGCCAGGGGGTGTTTGGACTGGGCGTGCTTTCTGACACTTCTGTGCTGAAGCTGGAACCCGCCCCCCACCCCGGCCCACCCCGGCTGCTGCAGGCTGACACCAGCATCCCTGGACTGCCTCCAGCTGGGTCCAGCCCTTCTCCCAGTTATACTTTCACTGCTTGAGCCTCACGGAACAGGCAGGAGTCTCCCAGCTCCCGTATGTGGACTCTGCTTGGGGTAAAAATCCTAAATTCTGCAGGAATTGGGGCCAGCCCACGGGTGGCTCGTCCCCATGAGTGTGGGAGACAAAGTGGGACAGGAAAACTCTGGAGGCCGGGATGGGAAGCGGGACAGCCGCCGGGGACACCGCCCGCAGCTCCCAGAGCTCAGGGCCACCACACGACCCGGCGATTCCACTCCCAGGTGTGTCCCAGGGGAAATGACAACGGACGTCCACATGAAAACGTGACCCTGCTGTCCACAGCAGCCCTCCTCACAATGGCCAAAGGGTGGAGAGAGCCCAAACGTCCATCAGTTGGTAAGTGAGTAAACAAATTGTGGTCTAGCCATGCAACGGGACGTTATTTGAGCAGAGAGACAGATGAGGTGCTGACTGATACAGCACGGATGAGCCTTCGAAACACACTGAGTGGAGAAGCAAGTCACAAAACCGCATATACTACCCGACTCCACTGATACAAAGTGCCCAGAAGAGGTGAGTCCGTGGAAACTGGCCAGGGGTTGCCAGGGGTGGGGGCGGGGGGCACAGAGGGGAGACAGCGAAGGGGTACAGGCTTTCTTTGCAGGTGATGAAAATATTCTAGAACATTCTAGACTATAGAATATTCACCACATTCTAAAACTGGAACGTGGTGAAGGTTGCACAACTCTGCAAATACGCAGAAAGCGTTGAATGGGGACTTCCTGGTGGCGCAGTGGTTAAGAACCCACCTGCCAGTGCAGGGGACACGGGTTCGAGCCCTGGTCTGGGAAGATCCCACATGCCGCAGAGCAACTAAGCCCGGGCGCCACAACTACTGAGCCTGCGCTCTAGAGCCCACGAGCCACAACTACTGAGCCCACATGCCACAATTCCTGAAGCCCGCGTGCCTAGAGCCCATGCTTCGCAACAAGAGAAGCCACCGTGATGAGAAGCCCACGCATCGCAACAAAGAGTAGCCCCCGCTCGCCACAATTAGAAAAAGCCCGCACACAGCGGCAAAGACCCAAGGCAGCCAAAAATAAATAAATAAATTTATTTTTTTAAAAAAAAGGGTGAATGTTTTGGGATGTGAATTAGATCTCAATAAAGCTGTTAAAAAAGGCTTAGTTCTGGGAGGAAGGTGAGGGATGGACCGGGGACACTGGCACATAGGTCCTGAGCATGGGGGATGGGCCCTGAAGACCTAGACGGGGGTGGGGGGACCCTTCCGCCCAGTGGGGCTGGCTGGGGAGAGACCCTGGCCTTCTGCTCTGCACAGGGGCCTCTTCACCCATCCCCCGCTGCCCTTCTCTCTACTTGTCACCCTTCTCTCTACTTGTCTCCCTTCCAGCTCTGTCAGCCTCTTCTCTGCCTGCCCCCCAGCCTGACAGCCACACTGGGCTTTCCACAGGCCCCGTCTCCAGTGACCCAGGATCCCGAGGAGCTCAGCTGCCCACTCCCAGCGCCTGGAGGTTGGACGGGGGAGACAGGATGCCCAGGCTCTGGCAGGAAGTAATCCTCACCCTCGGGCGTTTTAATTTCCCAGAGATAATAACACCAGCCAGACTGTCCGCCGAAACCTGAAGATGGATGACCAGAGTTTGCAGGGTGATCATTTATGTCAGGGTAAATTGGAATTTGTATCTCAGAAGGCAGACCATCCCCTGAGAGCCCTCGGCATCCCGGGATTGGAGGAGCGTAGCACAGCGCTGCTGGCTGAGGATGCCAGCAGAGGCAGCTCCACAGGAAACCCCCGCTTGCCCGTGTCCGGTTTAATATCTTAACTGAGTCTACAAGCCCGAGAACACTGTGGGGAAGGCAAACCTCGCAGTGTCCTCCTCCTGATTTGCAAGGGATAGCTCAGAGAAAACAAATCCGGAAGCAGGAGTTGTTTTGTTTTGTTTGTTTGTGGCTGTTATTTACTTCTTGCGGGTATTTTTAAAGCTTGTGAAAAGACAAGAAAAATCTAGGAACCGGTTCTCACCTAAGTGAAACTCATTCTTAAAATCCCAAATCCTTTCATGGCTCCCTGTTTCCGGGAACCAGAACACAATCTGCTTTGCTCTTGATTTGAAGGCTGGTGAGATGGATGGGGATGGTCATCTATAATGCATGAGAAGAGCAGCCTGAAGCCGTGTTGAGCGCGTGCATTACCTGCTCTGGAGCTCTGTTCCCGGAGCCGTTGTGCAAACATATTTACTCTGCATAAAAGAATGTGATGAGGCTGCCCAAGACATTTGTCCATCGCAGTGGATTTAATGTTTAAACTTGCATTAGGACAGGATTAACCTTGCTGAAGGGTATTGAGATGTGGGTGAAATGGATGAAATTAATCCTGGATGCACGTTGCCATGGAAGAAGCACTGGGTGCAATTCAACATTTATTGCACATAAACACCATCTCCTCAGCTTCCCTCTTCCCATGCAGTCACCTCGGGTAGCAAGTTCTCTGCCCAGTGGAGTGGAACACAGGGCCCCAGGCTTAGGCCTGGACACGCCACTCTGCCTTACATCCTCCCAGCATCCCTGATCCTAGTCATGTCAGTGATGGCTGTGCGCAGGTGGGTGGGTTTGCAGACTCAAACGAGCACACCTACCCCCACGTAGTCTCTGCCTGGGCTCTTTCTCTCCTCCTCCAGAGGCAGAGAGAACATGGCCACAGTCACAAATAAGTCACCACCATCCTAGCCTGTGACCAGGGAGGCATGACCCAAGAGAAAGCATGACCCAGCAACTCCAAGCAAAGAATCCCAGGGAAGCCTCTGATTGGCTGGCCACTGGCCAATCATCACGATGGAGCTTCTGGGCACAGACAGCTGTGGTCACCATAGGGAACCTTGACTAACCAGTCCCATCTGCCTAGGACTATCCCAGTTTCAGCAGTGAAAGTTCCAGGTCCCAGAAACACTTTGGTCCTGGGCAAGCCAGATGACAGGTCACTCTAAGCTCAAGAATCCACCTAGAAATTTCCAAACCCAATTAGCAAGTTCTGTGAGCATGTTGTAACCTGTTTTGTGAGCATTCTATTTGAGCAATTTCCCCACAGATTGTTTCAAAAGGGACAACAAATGAGAACTGAAACCAGGTCAGTGTGGGTCTCATGATTTTTAGTTTGGCAGAATGTCAGTCCCTGTGCCATCTCGTGGTTAAACAAAAACCACAGTTTGGGATCCTCTGCTGATCCCCAGCCTCTCAGGGAGGCAGATTCCTCTCTCAAAAGTTGCCAACCTGGAGCTGCTCAGGTAACATTCGGGGTCAGTCACACCTGGGTATCGGACACAACAGTTTCCTCAATCCCTACCTAGAAACATCACTGACGTGGTCATAACAACTCCCATTCCTGATGGAGAGGGTCCTGGATCCCAGGACAGTCTAGACATCTAGATATTTTAAGTTTCCTTCAAGCAAGAGGACCAAGGCCTGAGTGGCCCACTGATTACTGCATGACCTGCACAGACAGCAAGGAGAGGACATTTGGGCCACCCTGGTCCCCGTGAGCTCGCTGATGGCAGGAGTGGTCCTGGGACCTCGGGTCACCTGGGCACGCTGAGGACACAGAGGGGGCCCTGCAGGGTGGATGGCACACAGCTGGTAGCACTATCCATGGGCACATTTCAACCATCTTTGATGTGAAGAAAAGCCACGATGACATCACCATGGTAGGTGACATTCGTTGTGTGCTGGCTGGGAGGGCTCCAATGACCCTATGGTGGTTCTTTATCTTTGTAGCCTGGCAGGGGGTGGGGAGTTCATTCTGCATTTAACATGTGAGGAGCCAGAGGCAACCTGGGGGAGGTCACAGAGGTAGCCGAGGTGGAGAGGGTGGGCGCTGCACGGCGTTGAGCTGTGGCTTTGCGCGGAGGAAGAGTCCTACCCTTTCCAGGACGCAGCTGCTGTTCCTTGCTGCCCTGCCATCACTCGCATCCTTTGAGGCTCAGACTTCAGGTTAGTTCTGCTTCCAATCAAATCTCTCTGGTTTAGCTTAGTTGGAAGGACCCCAAAGATTACCCGATTAAAATAATCTCCACGCTCTCAATGATGAGCGGAACATTCCAGGGAGGTGTTGCCCACCCCCCTTTGAGCATACATCTACCACTAACTAGACAGTCAAATTGGGGAGGTAACTGATTAAATCAGGGCAGCTCCCCGACCCTAGGCCAATACCCGCTCCCCTTCTACCTTCCCCGACCCCACAGGTTGGAGGAGAGCAGTATGCAGGGTACATTTGGGGTTCTGGAATGTTGTCGGGCCCCCTCCGCTAAAGAGAGCCGGTTTGGGGTGCGTGTGGTCCCTCCGAGGTCTCACGCTCTCGCTAGGGCGGGCGGCTGTCAGTGGCAGTGTGGGCTGCACCGTGCTACCCTGGAGTTGACAGTGACAGATGTGGTCGGATCGGGAACCAGACAGGGACGAGCTGAGGTTCCTATGCCGGTCAGTTCAGCATCTCCCTGCACTGCTCCCTGGCTGCAAATCCAGCCCTTGGGCTTCTCCAGCTGTCAGACGTCTGTCTGCACGGGTCCATTGAGGCCCCAGCGGCTTCTCAGGGCTTTGGGACCTTGTCCTGCTCACAGAGGGCGGGACTGGGCCCTGGGCTTTGTCACAGGCACGTGAGGAGGAAGAAGGGGCACTTTGGGAGCTCCCTGCAGAGGGCATCGCTCACCTGTCAGGAGGACCCTGTGATTATTCCCACTTTCCAGGTGGCAAAAGTGAGGCTCTGTTGGGGGAGGTTGCTTGCCCATCACCATCAGAAATGGAGACTCCGCCAGGCTCCTGGACCCCGAGCTGGAGCCCGGTTATGTAACCTGCCCTTGACGGGGCCCTCTTGCTTCCCTTGGTCTCAAGTCCTCAAGTCCCATCTGATCTTAAGACGAGTTCAAATGCCTCTTTTCAATAAACTAGAGGACAGGACACTTTGGAGAGGGAAAGAGGTCCCTGGAAGTGTTAGCAGGTGTTAAGGATATCCACTAAGGATGGACCCTTCTAGCTGGAGGGATTTAACTAGGACTCGACGCAGGGAACCAATCTGGAGGCGTCCACGCTGACACCCCCGCCGTCCGATTTGGGACAGGCTCTCTGAGGGGCCAAGGATACTTTTCAGCCGGCTCGGGAGGACACAGGTTCAATCCTGTTTTCATCACCTACGAAGAGCCATTCCTGCCTCTTCCCCATCTGCCCTCTCGGAGCCTTCGAGGCCCATTTCCCTCTGAGGCTGCATCATATAAAAAGGCTCCTGGAGCTTTTCTGCGGCTGCAGAGAGAGCTTTGATTCTCTGCCGAGAGCCTGTACCGCAGGCTCCACAGTGGGAGCCTTCCCTCCGGGGAGGGGAACACAAGGAAAATCATTTCGTCAACTGCGGGTAATTAAGTCGCCACACAGTTGTGGAACACGTGTTATATGAAGATTAACCCCCAGGAAGGCGAAGGTATTTTTCACCTTCAAAGCACCCTCTGCTGTTCATTAATCATCTCAGCCCCGGGGAGAGAAAGGCTGGTTCTCTTCCTGAGAGCAGGGGAACTGAGTCAGCCGTGCCCACCCCGCCCCCGGGGTACCCGGTGAAAATAGCCCCAAGGGGCCACACTCTGGGGGCAGGGCAGGACTGTGGGAATCAATTCAGACATGACTTTACATAAAAAGAAAGCCACCCAGCTCCCAGCTCTGCTTGCGTGGCTGTCATCGAGGGTTCTTCGCAGGTGCCTCTGTTCTTATTTTTCTCTGGTACCTGCATTTCCAGCTCGCAGCCTCCCTTGGAACACTGACAGCCTTACCATTTTCGTAGCAAGCAGTTTAAAGGAAAGCACTGTTTTGCTCTCGAATGCCTTCCTTTCCAATTGGGACAAACTGCTGTAAATATAGCACATCCTGCTTTGCATTCAAATTGTTGTGAAAGTCTGAGGCTGTAAATAATATTCTCTCAGTGCTCAAGGCAGAATTATTATTTTTTTTTCCCCCAGTTCTTGGAAGGAGGGAGAAATTAAACATTTCTTACACTCCCCACCCCTGCCCACAGCTGGCATAGAGCATGAAGCAGTGGTTCTGCACCTGCCGTGGATGAAAGGGGCCCGTGCGGAGGCCGGGACAGGAACCAGACCAGAGCCAGTGCTGGGCTGAGCGCGGAGCACTCTGAGTGTGCAGGTGGGGGGAAATCCTCTGAATCAGGGCTTCTCATTGATGTTTTCTCTGGACAACCTTCCAAGAGGAAAGAGCTCATCCTCAGAGCTCAGAAGTTGTTGGCCCAAGCTGGTCCTTTTACACAGGGGGAAACTGAAGTGGAGAACAGATTTCTGGAGTTTCTTTTCCAAATACATTGTTTCCGACCACAATCTGCTCAGGATCCAACCCGACAACCCCACAGGCGGCCTCGCGCAGATCCTGGGAAGCAGTGTTTCTCCCGGGGGTGCTGGGCACGGCTCAGGGAGGTGGGAGCACCGCGGTCCTGGGTCCTTCCTGGAGGAAATGGAGGCCATGGGCATCCTGGGTAGACAGACCCCGCTGGCCCGGCTCACATCCCTGCGTGGGAACTTGAGCAGCTTCCCTGGCCTGGAAATGAGGATGAAAGCAGCCGGATCTCACCAGGCCCGCGGCACAGGGGTAGGTAAGCGAGGCACTCGGCATGTGCCGCGTCAGAGGCGGAGAAGCTCTGCCTGACGGCCACCCGTGCTCCCGCGGCAGCTGACCCGGTGGACAGCTACCTGTTGAAGGCAGCTAAGACACGGACGGCGTCGAGGGCCCAGCCCCACCTCAGGCCTGGGGGGACATTTCTTGTGTCATGGTCCCAAATCATCCCCATGGGGCCATCGAGAAGCTGGGGCCCAGGGAGGAGTGACCTTGGCCTTCGAGTGGGCAGTGCTGACAGGGGACTCACGCCCAGGTCTGTCCTGCCTCTGTCTTCTGCCCTGGCCTTGCCCAGGGGGACGATGGCCAGATGGGTGGAGGACCTGTCCTGTCCTCACTTCCTCCTGCCACCCAGAAGGAATGAGACCCCTGCTGGGATCTTACCTGGGCCTGGGCTCCCAGATGACCCTTCCCAATGAGAAAAGAGCTGGGACTGGTGAGGCTCTGTGGTTCGCTGAGGCCGGGGCGGGAGCCAGGGAAGCGGAGCTCTCATCACCTGAGGCTCTGGGGCTCCAGGGGCCGGGCCTGGGGCTGTGACTCTCCCCACTCCCCTCCCAGCCCACAGCCCCTCCCGAGGGAGGTGGGAATAAGGTGTCCCATGGAGACCCTGTTTCTGTGGCAGCACTGGGGAGGGATGCGGAGAGACGGGACTCTGACAAAAGGAATAAACCGAGGGTGTGGCAGGGCTTCTGCCTTTGGAGCCGTCCTGTCTCTGCGAGCTCAGCCTGGCTTCCCGCCGACACGGCCCCCGCCGCTGCCTCTCCCAGCCCCAGCCTGACCCCAGCATTGCTTCCCCTGCTAGTGGGACTGAACGGGATAAGAGGGGAGGAGAGCTGCAAGCAGCCTGGCGTGGGACAGGGCCGCCCGCCGCCCCCAGGCACACACGCTGCCTTTGCCAAGAGGCCCACGAGCTGTCTGGCTGTTTGATTTCGGAAGTGAGTCCCCAGGACTGCTGGCTCAGCCTCTCTCTGGACAGATTCATTTCAGAGTTTCCCCACACCCTCTGCCCGGCTCTCTGGAGGAATGTGCTGGATGCCGGGTCCCCAGCCCCAGGCACCGTGCACAGGTAGGGATGGGACAGAGACACGAACACATATGTGGGCCTGTTCACCTCACCCAACACAACAGCCCTGTGGGCCGAGATGAGGAAATTGAGGCCCAGAGTCTTGAGAGATGTTCGGTGGACAGAGGCAGCTCCGCCTGGCCCGAGGCCGAGCTCACCCGCTTCTGTTCGCTGCCCTGCCCTGCCCGCCGTCTGTGGACACACAGCACGCCCCTGTGGGGCCCAGGCCCCAGCCCTGATCCAGCACTGCCCTTCCAGCCCCCTCGTAGGAGGCAGACCCCACCTGAGCGTGAGTGTCGCGGGGCCCCTGCCCGGCAGGTGGCGCTGGGGTGCCTGGGAGCCTGCTGTGCAGGAGGTGGGTGGGCACGGGCAGCGGTGGGAGGTGGGGCTTGCGACGGGGGAGGGGAACCTGAAAGCCGGGCAGGTCAAGGAGGCCACACCTGGCCCAGATTTTGGTACTGGTGGCCTGGCCCTGCCCTCGTACTTGTAAGATCTGATCCTGGACCTCAGGGAGCACGGAAACCCTCATTCCACAAAGCGGGGAACCGAGGCACAGGGGAGAAAGGGATTGACCCAGGCCGGCTGGCTGGACGCAGGGGCTCCTGATTTCTGCCAGGAGTCCCTCCATTCACCCCGCCTGGGGGCGGGGCTGAGCCTGCTCCTGGGAAAGCTGTCGAGGGCCAAGGGAGCACGATGCAGGTCAGGGGAGCTCCTGTCCTCCCCTCTGTCCCAGCGCCCACCTCCATGGGCTGCCAGAGGCCCAGCTGGCCTGGGGCCCGGGTCACAGATGCCTCAGAAGCAGCCGGGTTCAGGAGATGTGGCCTCGTGGCTGGAAGGTGGGCGCCTGGTGGGATGGGGAGGGGGCGTGTCTCTGTTGAGGGTTCCGGCGCGTGTGCAGGCTCCCCTCTGCTTGCCTCTCTCCACTCAGAGTCCCCTGCTCCCCAAATAGGCCACTGCAGGAGGCATGACCTCCAGGCCTGCCTCAGGCCCCAGCGCAAAACTTCACGCCCACCCCGGCCTGGACCACTGTCTGGGGAGAGGCAGCACCGCTGGCGCGTGCTGGGGGCCTGGGGGGAGATACTGGGGGGCACTTCTGGGGTCCCACTGCTTAGTCATCCCAAACATCATGGTCTGGGGTCCATGAAGCGTGGCTGGACCACTTCTGGGGACAGGAGCCACTGTTTGGTGGCCATGGCTGGGCAGGTGGGAGGTGGCTTGTGATGTCTGACTTCTGCGTGGCTTGAGAACCAGCACCGGGTCAGGCTGGGGGGCACCATCGCGTCCCACCCCAGGGTCTCCCGGGGGTCCCCGAATGGCAGCCGGTCCTCGGGACCCTCCTCCAGGTCTGCAGCAGGATGGGCCCTTCCTGACCTGATCTAAGACAGCGCTTTGTTCTAACGCCACGTTTTTGGCATTAAGATGTCCTTGGTGAATGAAAGGACCGTCTGGAACTCCTTCCTCTAGCTCTTGGGCTTGGTTTTGCCAGTTCAACAGCAGTGCAAGTGCTGGGTGCTGTTGGGTCAGAAAGGGAAATAAACTTGGCTCTGGCCCTGAACTGAGAGGCCCTTCGGAGAGCTCACCCTGGTAAGGTTGGCTCGGCTGCACCAGCACCCTGATGGCTGGAGCAGGGATGTGAGGGGGCCCTCACAGCTGGCTGTGCACGTCTGCCAACCCTGCCACCCTCCTTGGAGGGACATCTTGCACGCACACACATGCACACACTCACAGGCACAGACACACGTGCTCACACACACCCACACGCCCGGGCCCAATGCACTAGCAGCAGCCTCCTGTCCAGGCCGGGCAGACCCAGGCTCCTTCCCGCAGCACTGCCAAGTGCCCAGGAGCAGCCTGTGCCTGGTGGGGACACAGGCTCAGTGGCCCCCGGAGGCCGGGCTCCAGGCGGGATGGAGAGCCTCCCGCCTCACTCAGCACAGGCTCCGCCATCTGTCTCCCAGGACGCTGGGGGCGGGTGGACTGCACGGCCCGTGGTGATAACCACCCACCTGCCTGCAGCTTTCAGAAAGATCTACCACGTGCGGCACCCCCGCCCCCGCCAACAGCCCTGTGGGGAAGCAGGCTGGGGGTCGCAGACCGAGAGCCAGCGCTTGGAGTGCCGGTCAGCTGCCTGCCTGGGTCAGAATCCCCGGCAGATTTCTTCAATTCAGATGCCAGAGACCCGCCCGGAACCTGGAGTCTCTGGGCACGCTCAGCAGGGCAGGGGTCTTTGACTTCTTGGAATGTGCTGGAAGACTCTTCCTGCCACACTGACACCTGCAGCTGACCTGCATTCTCGGGCAGCTGTTGGAAAACTAGCATGGCACTCACAAAGGCCATGGACAGGGGCCACGGAGTCACAGCATGGCCTCTGGTCAGTCGGCTGCCCTCTCTGCCGCGTCTGGCCTGAGCCCTCTCCAGGAAGGTGGCCGTGAGGGTCACATGTTAGCCCCGAGTGCCCCCTGAGGGCTTCCTCACCTCCATCACCTGCTTTGGTGTCCCCAGTGTGGGCCCTGGGACCTCAAGGGGCCCATCACCAACAGCAGACAGGGCCCCTGGAAGGTATCTCCCAGGGCAGCAGCCGCCTGCCGGGTCCCGCTCACCCTCTGAATCTACTCGGGCCCACGCACAGGGTCGGTCCTGGCCGAGGGGTCCTGTAAGCAGCCAGGTGCAGTTCACCGAGGTCACATTAAAAGTTAATGGTGGGCTTCCCTGGTGGCGCAGTGGTTAAGAATCTGCCTGCCAATGCAGGGGACACGGGTTCGAGCCCTGGTCCAGGAAGATCCCACGTGCCACGAAGCAACTAAGCCCGTGCGCCACAACTACTGAGCCTGTGCTCTGGAGCCCGTGAGCCACAACTACTGAAGCCTGCGCGCCTAGAGCCCATGCTCCACAACAAGAGAAGCCACCGCAGTGAGAAGACCGCTCACCGCAACGAAGAGCAGCCCCTGCTCGCTGCAACTAGAGAAACCCGCGTGCAGCAACGAAGACCCAACGTGGCCAAAAACAAATAAATTTATAAAAAAAAAAAAAGTTAATAGTGACCAGCTGCGTGACGGAACAGCATTCCTGACCAGAGCCCCGCCTCCCCTGTACGATGGAGCACAGGGATAGACACTGTCCCACGTGCAGAACCCAGAGCAGCCCGGCACCAGGCAGATCTCGATGGGGTCCTCTCTGAAGCCCGTGGCTTGATCACGGAGATTTGCTTAAAGTTTTCTGTTTCGATAAGCCATGCATGGTCCTTATAGGAAGTTTGGATAAATGTAGGAAAATCGAAGAAAACAATTAGAACTACCCAGAAACTAGCACTGTTAGTGTTCCCACACTCCTTCCCAGCCTCATTCCCCTGGTGGCTGCCAGCATGCTGTCTCGGTTCTAGAACATTCGAGCAGAGCCTTCGCCCGACCAGCCTCTCCTCCTTGGCCAGGCTCTGGCACAGACCATGTCTCCTGCTGCTTCCCTGTGCAGCTGGTGGCGCCCGGGGCCCCGCACCTGCCACCCCTCCCCTGTGTTGTTGAGGGTACCCTTGCAAGGGCCGACCATTAGAACTTTTGTACGGGCAGAGACCCGAGCTCACCCTTGACACCTTGTCCAAGGTCATGTCCCACCTGTCGAGCTGTGACTGAACATTCTGCTGATTTTGGAGGCTGGGCTCTAACACCTCGGACTGTGGGGCCTTCCCCACCTGGGGCCCGGGGGATGGCAAACGCTGGGTGAGCTGCGGGCATCGCTTGGGGAGGAAGCTTCTTCCTCGAGTCCAGGAGTGGCTGCTCAGGTGGGGCGAGTGAGACCAGGGTCTGACTTTGGCTGTGGGTGCCCAGGGGCGTCCCTGCACCACTCAACACGGCCACGTGAAGCTGCCACTGGCCTTGCCCTTGAGTGAGGACGACGTGTTCAGAGCATCCGTAAATAAGGGAAGCAAATGATATCACCAGAGGAGATGGCACCTCTCGGCCGCCCTACCTCCCCCCTCCACTACCACTGTGGCTGATACCGTGTTCTGCGGTGACACGATTCCCTAGAAATCCACCCAGTGCGTGGCGTGCCTTTTGGAGGCCCTGCACCAAACTGAATGGGAAGATGGCTGAAGCAACAACAAAAATCTCATTTCTGCAGACAGCCCTGGAGTCAAAGGCCCTGCTGAGGAGGGGCGCAGCCTCACGGGAGACTCGGTGGTAGAGAGGCTGCAGCTGGGGGAGTGTGGCTGGTGAGGCTCCCGCGGGCGGCCGGGCGCGAGGGCTGGGGTCTGGGCCTCCCGCGCCGACCCCATCCGTGGTCCCTGGGTGGGAGGAGATGCTCAGACATCTGGGTGAGCAGGTGCACGGCTTTCTGAGGCTGCTTTCCTGTATGCCCAGAGTTGATGGGGGCTGTCCTCTTTCTCCCTCCTCACCTTCCAGGACTGAGGGCTGAAACGATGGCCGAGGACAAAGGAGAGACAGGAAACGGTCACCTGAGGGGCTTTGGGAGCCCTGGGCCAGCAGCCAGTTCCCCACTTGAAGGGGTTTTTCTTCTTCTGCCACCGATAGCTCTCCGGGTAGGGCGGCTGTTCCTTTTTCTCACCGATCGACGTCTGGGCTGGACACAAGGCTCCCTTTCTTTCTCTCACGCTCTGTGACATCCCCAAAGTCCCATTGGGTGGGCCTGATGATGGAAGCTGGGGTCACAGGGCTGCAACCCATAGATGCACAGACCGCCCTCCAGGGACCGGGGTGCAGCCTCCAATACCGTTTCCTCAGCCCCGAGTCAGCACAGGGGGCAGTTCACCAAGCAGGGACACGGTGGTGCCAACCCTGGGGTCCTGGACCAGGTGTGGGGACAGGTGGGCCCGCCTCCCTGGGACTTACCGTGGGACAATCCCCACTCTACCCGCAGCTTCCCTTTGCCCCAATCCCTGTGCATTTTCCCCACAGACTCATGTTTATTGCGTGTTTGTTTCTTCCTTGTTCATTGCCTTCCCAACCCCCTGAGACTGAGTGCAGGGTCTGGTCCACCCAGTTCCTGGTCCTTGGAAAGCATCACGCAGAAGTTCATGGGATGAAGAAATGCACAAGCAGGCTCTGGAGATACAGATCCAGAGAGGGCCCACCCTTGAGGCGCTCACTGTGTGTGGGGGGCACTCGGACGTCCACCCAGGAGGTGAGAACGAGGGCGGTGGGAAGACACGGGCAGGAATAGTCACAGCGACTCTGTTCGTGATCACCCCAAATGGGAGAAACCCGAGTGTCCATCCACAAAGAGCAGATAAGCAAATTGGGATACGGTCCTACTGTGGGATATTCCTCAACAAACAAAAGGAACACCCAGCACCAGAGATGAACTCCCAAACTGAATGAGGAGTAAAATGTGCCCGATGTGAATTCCCGTGTGATGCCCCTGCTGTGATTTCTAAGAACAGGATCAATGGATGATAATGACAGCCGTCGATGAATGAGGGCATCCCTGGGGTGGGGGGCAGGAGGGGAGACTGGAAAGACGCTCCAGGTAACTTTCTGGGGTGATGGGAATATTCCATAATTTGGGGTGGTGTTCACATGGGTGCCTATAATTGTCAAAATTTATTCAATCAAAATCTGTGCTTCTTTCGGTATGTAAACTTTTCCTCAATTTTTAAAAAATGTATATCTCAGAAATAACTAAATTTCCTTGTCAATTGCATTATCATGAACTTTCATCAGATCTTTAACCGTGGACATTTTTAAGTCTCTTGTCATTTACAGACAGTTCTGGGTGTACACTGATGCTTTTGCAAAAATGTTCCTATAAAAGCATTTCATCTTCAAGGAATTCATGGAAAAGACTCTGACAAGTACAGGTTTCTGGTAACTGACTCTACTGCTGAACTGAATGAAGAAGCCTTTTCAGAACGCTTATGGAAACCTGATGAACTCATAAAAATGCTCACAAAAGATCAAGATGAAAAAAAAAATTAATTACACGGGACTGAGTGAACTGATAAAGATGATTATAATTTTTGTGACTTTCTGTTTGAATAAAAAAAAAAAGAAAGAAAGAAAGAAATCAGGGACAGTGGCTACCTTTGAGGGAGTGGTGCCTGGAAAAGAAACATGAGAGGAACTTCTGTGTTCCTGGCCATGTTTTGTTTCTTGATCTAGATGTGAAACACACTGTTCATTTTATGAATTTGCAGTGAGTGGTACCCCTATGCTAACTTCTCTGTTCTATATTGTTTGTCATTAAAAAGCTAAAGAAATGGCCAAAAAAAGTCTGTTTATGCCTAAAACAAAAGGGGGGGGCAAGAGAGCACACTTAATGTAAATATCACCCTTGTTCACCCACCAGCAGGATCTTGCTTATGGAGAGAGCTTGCTTTCACCGGCACGTTCACTTTTATATTCCACTGGTCATTTGAGATTCTGACCCTGGGTAAGTGTCGAGTCTTTTTTGGTCATTGTCATTTAAAAACTGCTTTATTAAGATATAATTCACATACCATAAAATTCACCCATTGAAAGGGTACAATTCCATGGTTTTTCTATATTCACAGAGCGGTGCGGCCATCAGCAGAATCTAGTTTTAGAACATTTTCATCACCCCTGAAAGAAACCCTGTACCCTTGGCCATCATTCCCGAGCCCCAGGCAATGGCCCATCTGCTTAGTGTCTCCACAGATTTGCCTGTTCTGGACACACCACATACACAGAATCACACAACATGCGAGTTTGTGATTGGCTTCTTCTACTCAGCATAAAGGTTTCAAGGTCCATCATGGCAGTGTGTGTCGGTACTCTGTTCCTTTTTCTTGCAGGATAATATTCCATTGTACGCATTTACCACATTTTGTTTATCCGTCTGTGGATGGAATTTGAGTTGTTTCCACTTTTTGGCAATTGTGGATACTGCTGCTGTGAATATTTATGCACTGAGGACCTCAGCTCCTGCTTTAAAGCCTCTTGTGTGATTCTTGGAGCCCAAGCGTGGCTGACTACAGAGGCTCTGCCTGGGGGTCTCACAGGGGAGCCACCCCCCGTCCCACGGTTGGTGACGGCCATGCACCGCAGTCTCTGGGGAGCTGCCATCAGGGGCTCAGGCCCCCAGTCACCCTGCTCACTCGTACCTGCGCCCCTAGCCTGACACCCTAGTCCTTAGTCCTGTCATCTGAGGCCTTGGGCAGGCGTCCTCTTCAGGCCTCTCTGCCCAGACTTCCCCATCCGGGAAGGGGAGCCTGAATGCATTCCCCCGCCCCACTCTGACCCTGAACCAAAACCCCTCCCTCCACTCCTAGCCCCCCAACCGTGACCCCAGAGTCCATGACCTAGGACCTTTGGTTGGGGGCCCTCACATCTGTGCTGACCCAGCAGACACGTGTTTTTGCATCTCTCGGGTGTATCTCCAGGAGTGGTGTTGTGGGATCATGTGGTACCACTCTGTGGTGTTGACTACATTTTCCTGACGGCTGACGATCCTGAGTATGTTTTCATGTGCTTATTGGCCATTTGTATATATTCCTTAGAGAAATGTCCTTTGCCCTTTAAAAAAAAATGGATTTTTTATTTCTTTTTTGTTTACTATTATTGGGTAGTAAGAGTGATTTATATATTCTAGATACAAGCCTCTTGTCAGATATATGATTTGCAAATATTTTCTCCCATTCTGTCAGTTGTCTTTTCACTTTGTTGGGTCCTTTGACGTATAACAGTTATTAATTTGAAGTCCAAATTATGTATTTTTCCTTTTGTTCCTTGCGTTTTTGGTGTCCTGTCAAAGGAACTATTGCCTGGTCTGAGCTGACAAAGATGTATGCCTATGTTTTCCTCCAAGAGTTTCATAGACATTTAGGTCTCAGTACATTTTGAGATAATTTTTAACGTGTGGATAATTTTTGTGCACAGATGTGGATACCCAGGGCCGTTTGTTGAAAAAACTATTCTTTCCCACTGAATTTCCTTGGTACCCTTGATAGAAAATCAACTGACCACAAACGTGAGGGTTTGTCTCCAGACTCTCCATTCTATTCCATTGACCTATATGTCTCTCCTTCTGCCTGAACCACACTCTCTTTATTGTAGCTTTATGGTAGGTTTTCAAACCGGGATGTGTGAGTCCTGATTTAAAGATTGTTTTGGCTATTCCGGATCTCTTGCATTTCCACGTGAATTTTAGGATCAGGTTGTCTGTTTCCACACACACACACACAAAGCCAGCTAAGATTTCGATAGGGATTACCTTGCCTCTGCGAGTAAACTTGAGGAGTACTGTCATCTGAACAACATAAGTCTTTCATGTCAAGAACATGGAATGTCTGTCCATTTATTTAATTTTAACTTCCGTCAACAAGGTTTTCAAGGTACAAGTCTTGCACTTCTTTTCCTAAATTTATCCCTAGGTATTTTATCCCTTTTACTGCTATTATAAATGGAGTTATTTTCACTTGTGGATTGTTCATTACAAGTGTATGGAAATATCATTGATATATATTGATCTGGTATCCTGCCACATTGCTGAGCTCTTTATTAGTTCTACCAGTTTTTGTAGTAGTGGGTTCCTTGGGATTTTCTATGTACAAGATCATGTCATCTGCAAATAGAGATCGTTTACTTTTCCCTTTCCTTTCTGGATGCATTTTATTTCTTTTTCTTACCTAATCGCTTTGGCTAGAACCTTCAGTGCAACACTAGATAGAAGTGGTGAGAGTGGACATCCTTGTCTTGTTCTTTATTTTAGGCAAAAAGCATCCAGTCTTTCTGCTTTAAGTATAATATTCTCGGTGGGCACTGTGGTTATTTTTAAATGGTGCCAAAACAAAGTCTTCCTTCACTCTGTCAACAAATCTTTCAGCAACCACGAGTCTCCAGAGCCCCTTGTTCTTCCTGTGCTTCCCCATGCTCCCCCACTACCCTCCTCTGTCCTTGCCTCCTCAAGATTTCAAACGAAACCCACCAGTTACTTCCTACATTGCTCTCAATCCTTCAGCTAAAGTTACGACCTCAGGACCAACCTGAGTGCTTAGTGCCTAAGTCCTCAAGGCAGAAGAACCTCCAGTCCACTAATTGGGGTTCTCCTTGGGGGATCGAAAGAGCAGCACACAAAAACCGACAACAGGCATTCAGATGCCCCCTCCTTTTGGACTTGTGGCTGTATAAATCCTTTAGGAGTGCGTTGCTAGACGGACAGATGAAAAAAAGGTGGAGCATGTGTTCTGACTGAACCACCATCAAGTGTCAGGAGGAGAAACGGAATCTGGGAGCAACACTGACTCTGGCAGAGTTTTTATTAAAATTCATGCAAGTTCATTTGTTCAGTGAATATCTATTACACACCACTCACATGCCAGGCACTGGGGAAACAGGAGTGAAGGAGACGGATAGAAGACCTGCCTCTGGCACATAAGCCTCATGGGTTGGGAGATTTGCATCCATCGGCCCCGTCAGGGCCTGTTATCTGAGGACGCAGCACCTTCTCTACTAGTCATCTGGGCTGGGCAGGGCTGGCTTCCCCCGGCTGAGTCAGGTTTGCCAGAGGACTTGCATTACTAGGGACCTGCTATGTGTCTGTGCCTTAATGTGCCCTGGACACTGACCTTGGGAAGGGTAGCTGGCAGAGTAAGAAAGGCAGGAGGATCCATGCTCTGTCTCATCTACACTCTGACGTGACCCTGCGCCTGGGGCTGGAGTGGGGTCTTTGCTGGAATGAAGGCTGGTGGACACCAGAGCTGAGGGTCGAGAGCCATGGGTCCAAGCTCCGGCCTCTGTCACCTGGAAGAGATGGTGTCAGAAGAAGGTGAAGATTAAACATCGTTCCTTAACTGTAAACACGTATTTTGCTCTGTCCATCTGGCCTTTAAACAAGCCTGCGCATTCATACTGAACTGACTGCAGGGTTTCACGTGGAGCACAATAATGGAGGTGCACGCATGCTGATAAATTATGAGTGGAAATTGATTCTGGATGCGGTGATAAATGAGGTTTCTGGGTGCCCAGGGCCCACGTGGGAAGCAGGGCTGACTGACAGGTGTGGCACCTGCAGAATGACCCCTGGCGACCCCGAGACATCCCGGATCCCAGCTCTGTGCTCTCTCCATGGCCACGGCCACAGTGCTGTGTTGCAACCTCCCCATCCCCCTGGGCCAGCCGGCCACTGAAATGTGACAGCCGTGCCCAGCCAGATGGGGCCACCATATGCTTCTGGGCCAGCCTCCTTTGTCTCCATGTGGCCTGTGTCCTGGAAGGAGCTGCTGGGATGGAGTGATGGCCCAAGCCAGGGACATCTGTACCATTGTGGTTTGGAGCATCCATCCATGTCCTGGGCAGGAAGCTGGGGGACAGAGAAGGCAACCCAGATGGGCCCCCGGAGGTGTGGGCCCACGCTGTGGGCCCCAGGAGGAAAGACCACGCCCATGAAACCCCACGCTCCAGCACGTGGCACATACCACCCTACTAAGACCTCCCCCATTCTGGCCTCACCTTCACTGTCTGTCAATGGCAGCAAGAAATAACATTTTCTGAGATCCTTTGCTCCTCCTGAAGTTTCAGAAAATCAACAAGAAAGACAAGAGTCCGCCAGGATCCCCTCGAGGTGCCATTTTCCTGGCATTGGGTTAAAATGGGGTTGAGGTAAGCTTTTTTATCTTTATGTACGTGTGTGTCTTGGTATGTCTCTGTATGTGTGCGTCTGTGTGTGTTCATGCATGTGTGTGTGCGTGCCTGTACACACGTGTGCTCTAGTCACCAAGCCCAGCCCTTGCCGTCTTGATTTGATGAGCAGAGCGACCACAGAGCATCTTCTCCCCTCGTTCAGGGGCCTTAGTCTGTGCATTCTAAAGGTCAGAGCCAATCTGTATGAATTTCATGGGGTGTCCTTGTGTGATTCTTTTAGCGGAAAGTCTGGCTGACCTCAGACATTGTCACCATTGTGCTGGTGGTGGCTGTACACCACAGAGAGCACCTTTCTTCTCCTTTGGGACTAGAAGAATAGGGCTTCACTGTATAGGGATGAGGGCTGTGTGAGGCTTTGATCAAAGAGGCAGGGCCACCGGGAGATGTATTTAAAGGATTTATTATAAGAACTTGCCCTGATGCAATCGTGGGAGCTGGTGACACAGTCTACGGGAGGCTCTGACTTCTGTGTCTACTGGTGGCGCCTGAGGTCAGCAGGCAGCCTATTGGGAAGGAGCGATGGAGGTTGGGTGGAGAAGCAGGACACCTGGAAAACCGCTGGGAACCTCAAGGGTGATCTCACAGCCATGGCCTCCAGCTTCAACGCCAGGTGCCCTGTGGGAGATGCTGGAGGCCTTCCTCAGGAGCTGAACACACACCTGGCCCAGGAGTCGGAGCCTGGGGAGGAGTTGGCAGGTGCTGAATTGACCGCCCACGCCCTCGAGGTGCGCCAGCAGATCAGAGACAGCCTGTGCCTGGGGCCGACCTTCCGCTGAAGCCTTCCGATCCTGGCCATGACTGCTCTTAGGGATCAAGCCAACCCAGGGCTGTGCAGAAAAGGGCAGTAACGCAGCTCAGGCAGGTGACACAGCAGAAATCCACTGCCATCCACCCTGTCAACCTGGCATCTGTACCAAGTTCATCAAAACAGACTTAGTGCCTGAATAAACAGCAAGATCCATCCTGACGAACTCATGTGATGCCACTGACCTCCATAAAATTGAAAACACACTAAGCTTCTCCCTGGAGTGGGTACAGGGGCCCTTTCGCCCCCTCTGGGGCTGTTCATTCCTCTTACCGCTGAGACACATGCCCCTTTTGTCTCCTGTGACTTAAACACTGAGTGTATTACTTGGCTATGGCTGCGTGACACATTCCCCGAAACTTGGAGGCATCATCGATACCCCTGAGGACAGGAATCTGGGGTGGCTTGGCTGTGGGCCTCCACCCAAGGTCCCACAGAGCTGCAGTCAGCGGCAAGCAGGTGCTGTCTGCTCTGGAGGCTGGACTGGGGGAGGGCCTTCTGTTACCGAACCAAACTCGGCTCTACTCCCCTGCATATGCAGTAAAGCCAATCTACTGACACTGGGTTGTGGTAAAGGAAAGTGCAGCATTTATTGTAAAGGTGCCAGACAAGGAGAGCGGGTGGCTTGTGCTCAAAAACCCTGAGTTCCCAGAAGTGTTTCAGCAAAAAATTTTTAAAGGACAGGTAAGGGAGGGGCCCCCAGGGTGTCTGAAGAAGCCCGTGCACAAGTCTCGATTAGTTGATGGTGAGGTCACAGGGTGGTGTCAAAGGGGTTCATATTATCAGTCCTTAGGCCCCAGTAAGTGTAGGGGCTACATGCTCATGGTCATCTGGTCATTAATTTCTTCCATCTGGTGTGGCTTTAGCATCTGTAAAACAACTCAGGAAATGTGCCTCAGATACTATTGGCTGGGTACTTCAGAGGAGATGCAACAGAGGATATAGGGGAGGGGGTGTGTTTCAGGAAGGGCCCAGAGGGTCCTGCTCAGTTACGCTCCCACGCACACCTGCATGGCCGTTGCCTTGAGTGGTCAGGTCCTTGCCACATGAGCTTCTCCGAAGGGCAGTTTGCATCCCTCGGAGTGAGGGCTCCAAGAGAGTGAGGGGCCAGAAAGGTGGAGGCCACATCTTCTTGTAAGTGGAATCTCAAAAGTGACAACCCACCCCTTTTGCCAGATTCTAGCCATTCGTTGGAAGTGAGTCACTCATGAGCCCTCGCTCGAGGAGAGGGTGTTACGTAAGGCCGTGAATATGGAGAAAAGGGGATCAGCTTTGAGGCTGCCCACCCCCGTCTGAGACAGACAATTAACTGCTGTTAACACAACTTAGGTTAGAAGTGGGGACATGGGAGCCAGGAGGTGGGAGAACATTTGGTTAATATGTATACAACACGTGCATATCTAGATACGCAATAAATACTGTGACAATTACATCTCCTTACCTGCAATGGTTATGTGGCCAGAGTGCGTATTCATAACAGCCTCGCCCACACCATCCCTCATCCCTCTGCCCTCCCCTTAGCTGGTAGGGTTCCTTGCCTGACGCATGGCCCAAATCTTCTTTCCCGAAGTGTCTGAACCATTAAAATTGCCCCTGTGTTAGCCTGTTGTTGTTTTCTGTTTTAGTTGTGGTGCTTTGAGCATCTCAAGAAGGTAGATGCCTCGGAGCTGGGTAATTGAGTTTCTAGAGCCCTGGGGCCTCCCAGATGGATGGAGCCCCAGCCCCAGGCTGCCCCGGGGGGTCTGCAGCTGGGTCTGCAGAAGGGATCTGACCCACGGCCACCTTCCTTCCAGCTCCTCTTGGCCGGGGTCATCTCGGGAAGTTTCCCCCTTGGGGAGAAGCTCCAGCTCCAGGCAGAGGCTGTGGCTGCCTGTCCCGGCCCCGTGAAGCACCAGCCACCCCTTCTGGCTTCCGCACCGCTGGCAGGGATCCGTCCAGGTGTTCCCTCCATCCTTTATCCATTCCTTGAGCCATTATGGATCCGGCGCTGAGTTCTCGAATGCCAAGTGAGAACAAGACAGGCTGGGTGGCTGCATGAAGGAGCCCAGTCCATGGGGAGGTCGATGCACCCTAAATGATTTAGGGCATAAGTCTGCTTCGTGGGCAGCAAAGGCATGGACGCAGTCCAGAGCGCAAGGCCTCACGGGAGGGAGGGCCCTTCTGATGGGTGTCAGGGAGATGGTCTCCGAGGCAGGGCCCAGGGTAGGGCCTGAAAGTGGGGATGAGCTGCCCCAAGACTGCATTCCAGCAGCTGGAATGGACCATGGGGAGGTGGGGAGGGCCAGGAATGACCGGGTTCTTGTAGGTCTGGACCCATCCAGACAGTGGGGACATCAGCGGGCGGGGCACACCACTTTCTCTCTTGGCCATCCCAGGAGGGAGGGTGTCCACTTCACTGCTCACACCAGAGCCTGCGAAACTCCCTTTTCTGACCCTCTGAGATGCTCATTCACCAGGGCCGACTGCGTGGGGCCTGGGGACCCGCAGTGTGACCAGCGAGGGCGAATCTGAGGCAGACGGCCCAAAGCTGCTGGTGGGGACACCCGGGCAAAGACTGCGGGACCATTGAGAGGGAGTGTGTGCCCTCCCAGCCAGGCCGGAGCTGGGCTCTTCGGCCAAAGCCACTTCCTTGGGAAGAAGTGAAGAGCAAATCTGAGGGAAGAGGCCCTGACACTTAGACAACCCCATTTCTGGACGTGACCCCGTGCAGAGAGCAGGAAAAGCCGCCAGTGTTTTACAGTGGCTGTGAGAGGCCGAGGAGAGGGGCCGCTCTGGGCTGCACCTGTGAAACCGATTAAGAACCAGCAGTGGTCCCCTCCCAGGCCCTGCTCATCGGGATGCGCAGGGAGAAGCGTAATTAAGGCCTGTGCAGCTGCAGGATTAATGATCCAACCCGGGAAGCCTGGGTTTTCATTAGTAATTAGGCCCTTTCTGCAGAGCCATGCTAAACAGACAAGGGCGCCGTGACCTTAGTCCCCAGAGGGATGGTGACACAGCCTGTCTGTTCTGTGGAAACACCGATGGCTTCTGTCACAGCTATTTGGATGAAGGGACACTGGTGAGAAGTTCGGCCAGAAGGAGGGTGCAGGTCTCTGCTCCTGGGCACCGGGCACTGAAGACTCAGCTCCTGAATCCACCCAGAGCCTGCAATGGCAGATGTAGTGGCTTTTCTGGGGCGAGTGCACAGCCAATACGGTGACGAGCTGCCTGGAAGTTTCATGGAGCATTGCAGAGACCTCCCTGGCTCCACAAGATGCAAGAGTGGGGGAAAGAGCTTCCCGTAGGCACCCACACCAGACGCCAGGGAAGTGGGCCATCGGCCCCCATGCTGGGCATCTAGGGCCCCATGGCCGAGCTGCTGTGTTCTGTTTAAATAACCCTGTGTCGTCAAATCACAGAACTTTCCAGGTGGCCCACCCTGGAGACCAACTCCCCCAACCTCCTGCTTCCCAAAAAGGGCAGCTGAGGCCAAGGGCAGCTGTGCCCAGAAGCTGGTGGCCAAGCTGGGACCAGGGCCCGGGGTTCCTGGCTCTCTGAGCTCTTCCTGAAGCTCACATAAGATGCTGACAGTCACGAGCCCTTACTGACAAAGACATGGAGTGAGTTTCTCCAAGAGGACTTCTTTTGTGGCTTTGAAAAAGCTCAAAGTCACGACGCCCTGGAACCCCATCTAGAGACGATGCTGGCTCTGGTCTCCTGAGGGTGCAGCCCTCACCTCGGCCATGACCCCCAAGTCTCCACCCTAGAGGCTCACCTCTCAGCTCCTGCTGGGCCCACAGACCCCCAGTGCCCCCTCCCCGGCAGGCTGCCCAGGCCTCGGCTCTCCAGCCTCCTCCCTCCACCTCAGCACCGGTAAGTGGGACATGCAATTCCTGGGTAGTTAAGGCCATGCACGGGGCACTAACCTTCCTAGCCAGGCTGCGAACACCCGAGGGCGGGTCGTGGGTTGTTGTTTTTCTCCATTTCCCAGACGCTCAGCCCACAGGAGGGACCCCGTTAGCTCTTGTCCATTTTTTAGGAGCTGCAGGTACTGGTATGTGCCAGAGAAAACAGAGGTCCACTGGTACAAGCTTTCTGTATGTCAGGTGAGTTCTAGAGCTTTGCTGTACGATATAGTACCCACTTCACTATGGGGTATCACGCACTTTAAAATACGTGAAAAGGACAGATCTCAGGTTGTGTTCTTACAAAACAAACAGATCACAAGGAAGTTTGGGGAGGTAATGGGTATGTTTAGTACTTCGGCTGTGATGGTATCACGGGTGTCTGCATACGTCCAAACTCATCAAGATGTAATTCACACACACACACTACATACATAACCAGCAATGACCTACTCTGAGCACACTGCTCCATGCTCTGTAATAACCGGCATGGGAAAAGTACCTGAAAAAGGAATGAATATATGTATGTGTATAACTGAATCACTCTGCTGTACACCTGAACCTAACACAACATTGTAAACCAACCACACTCCAATAAAACTGAAAGATCAAAAAATTTTAAAAGTTACGCAGGGGAGAAAAAAGATGTGTACATTAAATGTGCACGTGTTTGGATATCAATTACACCTCACTAAAGCTAAAATTGTTAAAGAAAGCCGATGGAGGCCTGTGATGCCTCTGGCACCGTTGGCAGACACACTCTCAGGACAGAGAGGTGAGTGGAACTCTTGCCAGACGTCGTCCCAAGAACATGGGGGCCTGATGCCTGACGCCTGGGTCCCATTCACCTCTGCACCCTGAGGACCTTCTCCTGCCCCCTGCCTGCCCTGAGGGAAGCGGGTCTGAAACCAGAAGACTGCATTTGAGTGCCAGCTCAGCACAGCCCTCGACGTTTCTGAACCTCACTTTTCTCCTCTGCATAATGCGTCCATTGGCTAGACATCTCCCATTGACTTCATGGGCTTATCGAGAGGAAGAAGCCAGCCGGGGCTGATCATGACAACGTTGCTGGCCACTGTCACCTGGGCCCCGTACACATCACTTTCTACATCTGAGATGTGGTCACCACTGTTCCCATACACGGATGGGGAAAGCGAGGCTCAGAGAAGTTAAGGCACTTACCCGTGGTCCTGCAGAGGTGGCTGGGCTAAGATTCAACCCACAGTCTGGTCTATTTAGCTCCAAAGTGTGACAGTAACTGTGACAGGGAACAGGAGAGGGTGCCCTGAGAACAGAGGACACACACACACACCACACACACTTACATCTGCTTGCCCCTCTTCCCGATAACTCATCATGGGGCATAACCGCTCTCTGAGTTGCCTGAAATAAAATGAAGAACTTTCCATGTGAGGTTCTTTGTGCTGAAGAGACCGATTCCAAATGGGGAGTAACTGGCGGTCCCGGGCTCAGTTCTTGCGGTTGAAATGAAATGTGCTGACGTGTCAGAGGAGCAGAAATAAAACTACCGAATATGAGACCCGGAGCAGGTAATGAGGACAAATCAGCAGGTTTTAGAAATGAAATACAATCGTGTGTCTGTAGCTGCAGCCCAGGGTCGGCCCACACAGCACGACGGGGGGCTCGAGCATGGAGTGTAGGGTCAGCCCCAGGGGGCGGGTTTACCAGAACTTGTAAGAGGGACCTCCTCGGACCCTCGGAGGCATCTGGCCTCATCCTGCTTTGAAGCGTTAGAGCCACCTTAGCCAGGCTCCCAGCCAGCACTTTCCACAAAGCTCTCTGTGTTGGTTTGCTCGGCTGCTGTAACAAAGCACCATAGACCAGGCGGCTTAAACAACAGAGAGTTACTATCTCACATCCTGGAGGCTGGACGTCCAGGATCAAGGTGTTGGCAGGGCTGGCTCCCTCTGAGGCCGTGCTCTCCCTGTGTCCTCACGTGGACTTCCTTCTGTGTCCACATCTCCCCTTTTTCTGAGGACACAGGTCGTACTGGATCAGGGCCGCTCTAATGGCCTCATTTCAACTTGATGACCTCTGTAAAGACCCTGTTTCCTAATACGGCCACATTCTGAGGTCCTGGGGGTCAGGGCTGCAGCACATAAACTTTGGGAGCCACAGTTCAGCCCCTAACACTTCCCTCACCCTGCCTTTCTTCACTCCTATGGTTTTCGCTCATTCACCTGTGCCTTCTTTGTGCTTGGCTGGACCAAGACAGAAAGCTCTCAGGAGCCCAGCAACTGGTGGACAACAGGACGGAGGATGGTGGTGCCACAGCAGGGTCAGAGCCAGCCCGGGCCCCATCTGCAGTGCAGCCCCCGGGACGCCCACCCCCACCAGGACTTGCACAGAGCAGGCTCTTGAATATTCATTTCTTCAAAACCACGTCCCTTTGTGGATGCTGAGCTGAGCCACTCTGTCCACTTAGGCAGTTCACCATCCAGGATGGAGTGGTGGCACCAAGGCCTGAGAAAAAGGTAGGTCCTGAGCCCTAGTGAGCACTTCTGGTGGCCACCCCACCTCACAGTGGAGCTGGCGGGGGCTGGAACCTGGGCCACAGAGAGCCCTCGGGAGGACGGGTGCCACACGTGGAGGGCGGCTACGACGTGTACCAACATTTAAAACGCACGTGTCCTTTGACCTAGAACCCAGCCCGTTGGAGGACGTCTCTGGAGGTCACTGGAAAAGGGCCCAGGAGTGGGATGGGCTCCACCAGATGGCCACCAAATTCCAGGGGCTTCTCCCAATGGGAAACCCACGCAGTCACTCAGGGATTCAGGACTCCAGCTTCCTCGGTTCAGCCAGCAGAGGAAGGGAGAGTGAGGGCTGCACTCGGGAAGGTCTATGGCCCACCGGGCAGTGGAGTGCATCGCTTCCCCACCCCCACCCCTGTGTTCAACTGGCCGGACTCCTGCACGTGGTTGCCCCCAGCCCAAGAATGCCTGGGATGCGTGGCTGCGTGTGCCCTGGAAGAAGAGGACACAGGTAGAGCACTAGCTGTCTCCGAGGCAATATTCGCCCAATGTCTGTCTAAAATAATTAAACATTAACTCCAGCTTGAGTGACCTGTGAGCAGAGTTAAATACATTTAGTGGTGGCACCAGGCGTTCATCCAACATCCATTATTCCATAAACACTTCCCGGGACATCACGCTGTGTGAAATACATATTATGCAGCCCAGAAAAATAATGGCGCATATTGATGTTCATGGATATTGGTTGAATGACAAGATCAGGATTCAATACAGATTATATAGTGTAATCCAGATTTTGACAATTCAAATATTTATATCCATCGGTATACATAAACATAGAGAATTATGGAAAGATTTTCACAAAAATTGAAAAAGATATCTACAGTTTTGTTGGCAAGCGTCCCTTCAAGAGATGGAGCTGGTTTCGCCTCCCTGTGAATGTGGGCTGGGCTCGTTTCTAATGAGCAGAGTGTGGAAGATGAGATAGGGAGTGACTCTAGGTATTTGGTTGTAAGTGGATTTTCACCCTCCTCCCTGCTTCCTCCCCTGGACCGTCTGTGCCTGGGGAAGCCAGCAGCCTTGCCACAAGTTCACCTAAACAGCCCTAGGGGAGGCCCATGCCATGTGGCATGCCATCTTGGAGGTGGCTTCTGCAGCATCTGGAGAGGGTGGAGGCAGAAGCTCTCCTCTGAGCTGCTCTTGAATTCCTGAGTCACCCTCTTCCCCCTCCCCTGCTAACTCCCAGGATGCAGAGGGGCTGTTTTCCCCGAGCCGTTAGCGGGCAGAAATGGGCTTGCTGCTTGGTAAGAAGAGCTAGTCCAAATGGACTGGGAACCGCAAAAATGCAGTTAACAGAGCTGGACAGGGAGTCTGTCCTGTCCCTGGACGGTCCCCACCTGCTAATGGGCCTTCCTGGAAAGGCCACTCAGTGCTGGTCTCCATGCTCTGTGATGGGCTGAGCAGGCGCTGAACAGTCTGAGGGCACAGCGTATATAAGAACCACTTTCCCAAACTCATTTCCCTTGCGGGCCTGGCGTGTGCAAGGGTGGCCCGGGCCTCGCCTGGTCCAGGGGTCGGAACGGGGAGGAGGTGACGGAGGCACCAACAGACTCCTAGTGGCCTGAAGCCTGGTCCGCCTGCCCTGCACTTATCGGCCACTCACCTGCCCGAGGGCTTAGGGCTAGGTGGGCAGTGGCACCAGAGGTCTGGGCTGGTCACTGCCTGGGGGACCCCGGGCCCTCCTTTCACATCCTGACCCATTTCATCCTCTGTGATGTGAGGCTGTGGGCGGACCCGTGAGCTCTGGAAATGCCCTGTGAGGGATGGTCCAGAGGATGGGTTGGGAGCCAGGCACACGAATGGGAAAGCAAAAAATACGCCCCTGGGTGCCTCCCAGCCCTGGATGGGGTGGAAAGAGGTCCCAGCGAAGGAATGCTCAGCCCAGGGAGAGCAGTGACTTTGGGAGGGAAGTGCAGCCACGCAGCCCCCATCATCGAGCCTCCTCGGGGTCGGGGAGAGTTGGGCACCTGATAGATGCCCTGAGTCTCGGGTCCCTCCAACGAGAAGACTGGGGGCAACACAGCCTCCCTCAGAGCTGCCTGAGGACGGGAGGAGGGGAAACGTAACACAGCAGAGCACCCCAGCTCAGAGACGGAGGGAGGGCAGGCTTCCAGCCACCCCCCAACGCAGCTCCACACGCCCTCTATACAGTAAGCCTTCGTTTCATCATCAATTTTGTTTGTTTGTTTGTTTTGCAGTACGCGGGCCTCTCACTGCTGTGGCCTCTCCCGTTGCGGAGCACAGGCTCCGGACGTGCAGGCTCAGCGGCCATGGCTCACGGGCCCAGCCGCTCCGCGGTATGTGGGATCTTCCCGGACAGGGGCACGAGCCCACGTCCCCTGCATCGGCAGGCGGACTCTCAACCACTGCGCCACCAGGGAAGCCCTCGTCATCAATTTTGAAAGAGGCTAAAGTGTTCCTCAGCCATGCCAACTCTGCCCCGCGACCTCTAATGAGCGACTTGGCCCCGTGCTCATCCCTACGAGCTCATCCCTGCTGGAGAAATATGATTACATCCAGGTGTCCGCCTTCTCGTCTCAGGATTTCTCCCCCACGGCGAGAAAGAGAGCATCTCCTTCTGTTCATAAAAAGCGTGCCTGTGAGCAGGAGGCAGCCTGGCGTGGGCAGCGGCTGACGGCTCGGAGGACGAGGGCCAGGAGGCCGTGCAGCCCGCCTGCTGGACACGCATCCATGCCACCCCCGATTCGCAGCCTCAGCCCGGCCAGGCTGCTCAGATCTTCCTGTCATTTGATTAATCAAGGGAGGAAGGGCTGCTGGGAAGGCAAAATTATTTTTTCTATAATTTTTCTATAATAATTTTCTCAAATTATTTTGCTGCTTTCTCAATATCTGGATTTTTCACAGTGCTAAATTCTGCTTCCTTTTCCTTAAATCAAAAACAAGGAAACACACTGGGACAATTCTCTGTTTATATACATTCCCTCTTATTCGACCTCAAAGGTGTACTTCCAAAAAAGCAAAATGTTTTTGGACCAGACCTCGATGATTAGAAAGGGGAAAATAAGACCTGGATTTCAGCAAAACATCGGCGGCCTGACTTGTCTCCCCCTTCTCCCGTGTCCTCACAGTAGAGGGACGATGCAGGTCCTAACTTCAGAGCAGCGCCCTGCCCTGTGTGGGGCCTGGCCCAGCCTCCCGCCCCAGCTCAAATGCAAAGCAAGGCCGCCCTGGAATTGACTGCCGCGTTTGCTGACGCTACACAGAAACAGCTAGAATCCTGCCGGCCTAACTGGCGGAAAGTGGGTCTTGCTACTGGCTTCCACTCGTCAACTGTAACAAATTGGACACTCGCCTTCTGTAACAAGTTGGACACTCGCCTTCTGTACTGAAGGGAAATGAAGACCTCGTGGACGGGAGCTGCAGGAAGCAAGACCTCCAGGAAGGCTGGAGGGAAGTCCAGGGTGCCTCCTGGGCCTGGAGGATGTCTGGCGCGGGCAATGGGTTTCTTCCCAACCCCGTCCAGGAAGGTGGTGGGAAACGAGCATTTCAGGGCCCCTCTGGGCCAGGCCGGGTCTGAACATTCAATATCTGGGACTCACTTTCTCACTGACATCTCCCAGTGCAGCCCAGAGAAGTACTGCAAGCTGTTTAAGGTCACACAGCAGCTGAGCAGCAGAGGCGGAAGCCCACCCTGTGGCTAGACCCCCACCCCGATCTCCCCAGAATTTCTCAGGGTCTTCCAGTCAGTCCCCAAAAGGCCCTCTGGGTTGGATGCAGAGATTAAAGGCACCCCTGGGATCTAGGACAGTCCCCAGAGGCCTCCAAGTCCTGTCTTGTCTGCAGGACCCGTGAGAAGTCAGGTCTCGGCACCTCTGTTGATGGCTGTGACCTTCGCTTGCTTCCCGGAGCCCTGCTTCTGCATCTATAAGAGGGGAGCCTGGTGGTTGGGAGCGTGGCATGAAATGTGGAAATGCTTGGTAAGCCAGCACGGCTGACAAATACTAAATCCTCACGATTCTGAGTGTGGTGAAGCTCCAGCACGGCTCTCCCGGATGTAAATGTGGCCTCTGCCACCCACAGCTCTGATCTCAGGCCAGGATAGAGGGGCGCAGGCTTGCAGCTCCCCCGTCTCTTCACCCCCGTGGATGCACAGCAGTGTCAGCCCTGGGAAGGCCCCAAAGCAAAACCGTGCAGAGCAGGAAGGCCAGGAGGGCCAGGCGGGGGGCTCGGGCAGCATCCCTGGGTTTCATGGTAGAGACAGCCACTGGGACCTGGGAGGCCATGTGACTGTGCTGAAACCTCGCGTGGGAATAGGCAGCGGTGAGTGGGACGACAGTCTGGCCTAAGGCTAAACTTGAGAAGAGATTCAGGGGGAGGCATCCCTCGTGAGTGTGGGAGAGGGCGGAGCAGACATGTGCCCCTCAAAACATGCTAACTGCCTGGCCTGCCTGCCCGAGGGCCACCTCTTCCAGGAAGCCTGTCGGGACTACTGCATCCCAGGCCATGACCCCACCTGCAGAGAAGCAACCCAACGGGAGTCCCAGTCTTTGCCTTCCTCCTTCCAACATTTTAGGCAGGTGGGTCCATGATCCTCGACAACCCTGGCTGGAATTCCCCACTCTTTCCAACAGCTCAAGGTCTGGAGCTCTGGGAGCCTGAGCGCTCCCCTCCCACCTCCCAAGGGCCTCCCCCGCCCCTGGGAGTTGCCATCCGGGACTGCAGACCTTCTCTCCTGCCTGCTTCCTGCTGAGCTCTGTCTGAAGACTCTTGGCCTCAAGGAGGTAGGGGGTAGAGAGGGGAGGTCAGCTTGGGGGTCAAAGGTGCCAGGCCAGACATTTCAGCCTAGTCCAGCGCCCACGGGCACTCCACGGGATGATGCACTGCCTTCCTTGGTAAACGCTTTTCCTGCTGATACCCGGATCCCAGAGCAGCGGCTGGGCCTCCCACAGCTCATGGCAGCTGGGCTCTCCGAGGGGGCCCAGGTCTCCCCACACGGCTTTTCTCGGTTCATTTGTCCCCTTTTCCTACTCGGCTGAGAGCTAGGGAGGGTGCAGGCTGTGTCTGCTTCCACATTCATCCACTGACCGCATGTGAATGAAGGAATGAATGAATGAATGAGTGAACGGAGGCCTTGACGGATGCCTCCCCCGGGCTCAGACAGGCTGGGGTGTTCATTGAATTCTAGCAGGATGACACCGATATCACCATAGCCGGTAGGGCTGTCTCATGCCTTCAGCCTCCATCAATCTGCTTTTAATAATAAAGTGACAGTAAACCCCACACAGTATCTGTCTTATTAAATTGAAATGAAGTTCCTCATGGAGACAGTTAAGGTCGACTGAGTTCTTGGCAGCTGTGGGCGTGCCCACAGACGCTGGACTAGGCGGAAGTGTCTGGCCTGGCGCCTTTGACCCCCAAGCTGACCTTATGTGTAGGCTGAGCACTGCCTGCCCTTCCCTGACTCTCTCCTGACCTTCAGGTCGGGGAGTAGGTCCTGTGGTGTTTCTCGGAGCAGCTCTGGTATTGACCCAGAGGAGCAAGGGTGGAATCGTTTATCATCCAATTAATGGTGTCAGCAGAGTCATTTAAGTGACGAGACACATGTGTAATGGTGTCAGCAGAGTCATTATTTAAATGACCAGACACGTGTGTAATCCATCCTTTTATTTTTTTTGCGGTAGGCGGGCCTCTCACTGTTGCGGCCTCTCCCGTTGCGGAGCACAGGCTCCGGACGCACAGGCTCAGCGGCCATGGCTCACGGGCCCAGCCGCTCCGCGGCATGTGGGATCCTCCCAGACCAGGGCACGAACCCATGTCCCCTGCATCGGCAGGCGAACTCTCAACCACTGCGCCACCAGGGAAGCCCACGTTTCAGTCTTAGAGTCCCCGAAATCTCAGTTTTCTCTGCTCTGTTTGTCCTGCTGAGACGGAAGTGTGGGGAGGTGTGCGGAAGTCAAAGCAGCAGCAGCAGTAGGTTTCTGCTGAACAGGCAAAGTCCCGCGTCTGCGTCTTGCTCCTGTTCACAGTGGGGAGTCGCTCGTCCCCGCCCCCCAGCCCCCAAGCCTCTCGTTGTCCTTGTCAGCACCTTCCCCAGCACGTCGGAAGGTGCACCCTCTGGCCTCTTCCCCCGGCTGTGAGATTCCTGGGATGGGGCAGGTGATGCCCAGTGCTGGAAGGGGTGGGAGCTCTGTGGATGCTCCAGGGAAGACCCTCCGCAGAAGCCTCCTGGCCAGAGGATCTCCACGCAGCCCACTGAAATGGCTCCTCCAGCTGTGCTCCAGTTTTGAGAGTTGACCTAGAAAAAATGAGGGGGATTCATCCGCTTAATCCCAGTTTCATCGGACCCACCTCTTGCCCCAAGCCAGCATTCCATTCAGACAAGACACCCACATGGTTCCTCTTAGACGTGACTGTTCAGTGGGTATTTGTCTGAGTTCCACGTGAAGGCAGACTCAGGGCATCGTGGCTGCCCGAGCCCAGCTCTCAGCCCCTCCCCAGCACGTGCTGCCCTCCCTTGGGCCCAACTTCCTGCCCCACACCGGTCAGGGTGCTGCCTCCACCCTCTGTCTCTCCCCCTCCCCTGTAACCATCTCCACCATCACCCACCCACACAGTTTGATGTGACCTGTTGAGCCCATCACATCCTCCACCCATCTCCTAAACTCCCATCACCTTGTATTTTCCTTATTAGCAATTTCATACTTTTCCTCTCCCATGAACGAATTTTGTTGGTCCCTTTGTTTTTTAACCCTCAGTCCCCAGCACCAGGCTGGGCACATGTGAGGTGAGTGAATCCTGCTGCTGTCTGACTGTGGAAATGAAGTGGCTGCAGCTACAAGCTACAGGAAAACAGTGTCTCCCTGGGGCATCTGTGCAGGTGGGGCAGGTGTTCTAGAGGCACCTCCTCCTTCCCCCGCCCCACACCCTTTAGCCAAGACTCCCTTTCTTCCCACCTGGTAAACCCAGTGGCCATCTGGACCCAATTCTATTCTCTCTGCCTGGTTCTGCAAGGGAAAGGGAACTCATCATAACTCATTATCTAAAAATACATTTCATGAATGATCACACTGACTTGATCACATCTACTTGGGCACTGTCAGCTTTCATAACCCTCGGGGATCACACTATAATTAAATAGCTAATTGTGAGATTCATTTAATGTCTCTCTCACATCTGAGGGCAGCCATCCTGCCTGTCTATTCACTGCTTCATCTCCCCTTGTCTAATACTCTGCCTGGCATATTTACGTTCAGCGAATAAATACTTATTGAATGAATGTGTTGAGGAAAACCTCTTGGAAGGAGCAATTAAAAAAGTAAACATAGCTTCCAGCCAAGATGGAGTAACAAAAACCAAACTATTCTCCCTCTTGAAACAACAACAACACACAAAAAAAAACAAAAATGAAAACACTGGACGAAATATATCAAACGATGGTTCTAAAGAATTTGGACATCAGACAAAAGAAAGCAAAAACAATATACCCTGAAAGATGTGAAACAAAGGAAGTAAGCCCGTGACTGTTCCAGCTTGCTACCCATGGAGAATGTCCAGGATGTAGGCAGGAAGGGAGCTCAGGAGACCCCAAGGCCTCTCAAAGTGGAGGAGCTGGAGCTAGGAATTCAGGGAGGCCAAGGCAGCTGGAAATCTGCAGGGGAGAGAGCTGCAGAGAACCCCAGACATCAGCAGAGGGGCCCACGAGTTTTCAGCAAATCAACACATATATGTGAGGAAAAGACCTGAGGACAGGGGGAAAACCACCCAAAAGGATTGCAGGGAACAGTCCTGGGAACTCATGCAGGACTAGGATGGATGCCTGTTTCCACAACCAGGGTATAAGACATCATAAGTCACGGGGCATCAAGTGGCATACTCAAAAGGGTATTGAGATAAAATAGCCTTAGACTAAATGCTGCTCTGTTTTCATCTGAAAAAGCTCACCAAAAGGATAAAATGTTTGCAAGGAACTTAATGTCCCAGAGTGAGCTCGAAACTCTGTATAGGGTTATATATAATCTTACTATTAACAAGGTAAAATTCATGATATCTAGCATCTAACCAAAACTTCCTAGATATGCAAAAAGCAAGAAAATACAACACACACTGAGGAGGAAAATAAGTCAATTGAAAGTGACCCAGAAATGACACACATAATAGAATTAGCGAACAAGGAGTAAATAGTCTAATTGAATTCCACACGTTCAAGATGTTACAGGGGCTGCCCTGGGGGCATAGTGCTTAGGAATCTGCCTGCCAATGCAAGGGACATGGGTTTGAGCCCTGGTCCGGGAAGATCCCACATGCCGTGGAGCAACTAAGCCTGTGCGCCACAACTACTGAGCCTGCGCTCTAGAGCCCATGAGCCACAACGACTGAACCCACTTCTCTTGTTGTAGAGCCCATGCTCCACAACAAGAGAAGCCACCGCAATGAGAACCCCACACACCGCAACAAAGAGTAGCCCCCACTCGCTGCAACTAGAGAAAGCCCGTGTGCAGCAACAAAGACCCAGTGCAGCCAAAGATAAATAAATAAATTAATTAATTTTAAGAAAGATGTTACAGGAAAAAAATAAACATATTAAATTGAGACATGGAAGATACAAAAAGAACCAAATCAAACTTGTAGCCATGAAAATGATAATATCTAAGATGAACTATACATTAGATAGAATGAATAGCAGTATTGACCTTGAAGAATAAAAGATTAGTGAAATTTAAGACATAGCAATAGAAACGTCACAAAATAAAACACAGAGAAAGAAAAAGACTGAAAAAATAAATAAAAGTGTCAGTCAATTGTGGGACCACTTCAGGCATCCTGATAAATATGGAATTGAAGTCCCTAATGGAGAGAAAAGAGAAAGTGGTCAGGAAAAAAATATTGAAAGAAATAAAATACAAACATTTTCTAAATTTGGTGAAAACTATAAATCCACATACCCAAGAATCTCAATGAATTTCAAGCACAAGAAACCCCAAGCACAACTACACCAAGGCATAAAATAACCAGATTTATTTAAACCTGCAATAAAGAGAAAATCTTAAAGGCAGTCAGAGCAAAAAGAACACATTACATACCAGATAACAAAGCACAGCAACAGATCTTTTGCCTGAAACAATTCAAAGTATTGGAGAGTGGAGTGACATCTTTAAAGTCTGAAAGAAAAGCAGAACTGTCAAGCAGGAACTCTTTTACCAGGAAAAATATCTTTAAAAAATAAAGGTGAAATAAAGAATTTTTCAGACGTGCAACAGCAGAAATAATTCACCACCAATAGACCTGCACTACAATATGTGTTAAAGGGAGCCCTTCAAGCATAAGGAGAATGAGACCATGCAGAAATCTATTAAAGCGAAAAAAAAAAAACGTATTATGTGGTTTATAACATACGTAGGAGTAAAATGTATGACAGCAGTAGCACAAAGGCTGCGGAGGGAGAAACTGAAGGACCCTTGTAAGGTGCTTCTACTACAGATGAAGTGATGTTTCTAGGAGGTAGACATTGATAAGCTAAATATGTGTACTATAAATACCAAAGCAACCAATAAAATACTACAGCAAGGGTTTATAGCTAATTAGCCAACAAAGGGGTTTAATAAAATTTTCATTAAAATCATCACTTGTGGGGCTTCCCCGGTGGCGCAGTGGCTGAGAGTCCACCTGCTGATGCAGGAGACACAGGTTCGTGCCCTGGTCCGGGAAGATCCCACATGCCGCGGAGCGGCTGGGCCCGTGAGCCATGCCCACTGAGCCTGTGCGTCCGGAGCCTGTGCTCCACAACGGGAGAGGCCACAACACAGAGGCTCACGTACCACAAAAAAAAAAAAAAAAAAAAATCACCACTGATTCTTTAAAAAGCTTAAAAAGAGGACAAAGAGAACAAAAATATAGAGAATAAATAGGAAAAAATATCAAGATGGTAGATCAAAAACCAGTCTTATCAATAATCACATTAAATGTAAATGTTCTAAAAACCACCAATTAAAAGGCAGAGATTGACAGATTACGTAAATAAGCAAGACCCAGGGATATCTGACCTATAAGAAACCCATATTAATATAAAGGCAGAAACAGGCTAAAAGAAAACAGATCAGAAAAGATACATTATGCCAATGCTAATTGAAACAAAGATGGTTTGGCTATACTAATATAAGACAAAGAATATTTCAGAGCAAAGATACCACCAGGGGTAAAGAAAATCTTTTCATAATGATAACAAAATTAATTCATAAGGGGGCATAATAATCTTAAACTATTATGCACCTAATAACAGAACTTCAAAAACACACAAAGCAAAGGCTGATAGAACTGTAAGGGAGCTGATGGCTGGAGGTTGTGTGCTGACCTCTCCCCAAAGCTGGGCAGCCAGGCCATCCTGAAGGGGGTCTAGCTGGTGCATCTCTGTGTCCACCACTGGGTCCTGGAGTCCTTTGAGTCCACCTAGATTGGGGACAGAAGGGCCTCTGGCCATTTGTCCTGGGATTGAGCAAGGACAAGATGGGGTGAGGGAGCAGAGTAAGGCTGGGCTTCCCTGTTACATGTCGTTGCTTTGCTTCAAGCTTTAAATGTGCTGGTTTTTGAAGCATGTGCCCACCCAGATCTACTGGAGTCCTAGACCCCCGAAGGCTGTCTCCTCAGACGGTGAGGAGTGTGCAAGAAGGGCTTATCTGTTGCGACATCACAGGTTGGAGAAGCAGCTCCTGACTGGGCGTTCGGCAAGAAGATAATAATAACTGCATTGAAGGATGCTGTGATGATGCAACAAAATCATATACATAAAATGCCCCATAAGTGGTGAGTTTACTTGTGTGAGGGCCAAAAAGACCTTGCCTCATTTCTTTCTCTTGTTCATTTACTCTAAATATCATGCTGGGGACAGATAGGTGTGAGGTCCCTTCCACTCTGAGTCAGACCCTAGACAGCTCTTCAAGTTACCTCTGGGGATCACACATGCCCTTTGGTACCAACTAACGACACACTAGATGTGATTCCCGCTGCTGTCTGCTTTCCACTCAAACTGGTGCCCAAGTGCTCTCCCGGGACCACCATGTGTCAACCAGGAATTTTACTTTCTGAGCCCTGCTGACCTGTGGCTTATCATCCTATAGCACAGGTGCCATACATCTTCCTGTCAATATTCGCTCCATCCCCTGACAGCATGATCCGGTCAGAGTCTCAGGAGGGTCCATCTGACACTAGTGGTTTGTAACACTGAGGTTTTCCCAAGGATATTAAATTGTTTGCACAGTGGGACACAATTCCTCCCATCCCTGAGCACAGGTCCCTTTCCAACGTGACTCGGCAGCTCCTCTGTGGAGCTTTTTGCTGCTCTTATGTTTTTCTGCCCCTTGCATCTGGGCTGACCCCTAGACCTGCTGTGACAAGTAGACAGTGGTAGACAAGGCTGTGGGACCTGGGTGGAGTGGGGGGGGGTGTCTCACACTCAACTAGCTGCCCTGAGACAGCACACGAAGGAACCCGGACTTGGAGGGGAGAGAGGCCCAGCTGACCGTCGGTCCCAGCCGGCCGGCACGTGGGTGAGGCTGTCTGGGACCATCTGGCACCACCAACTGCTAGATGTCTGCAGCTGCAGGAGCCACCCAGGAGAGGCTGGTCCAGACTGCTGCCCTACAGAATCCGGGGCAAGTAAAACGGTGACCGATTCAAAGCCGGGCGTAAAACTGCCCCTCCCAGGAAAATCCCTTGACTCTCTCCCCTGCAACACACTCCCTCTCTCTAAGCTTCTCTGCTTCCTAATAAGAAGCACACTGTTTACCAGTTAATTCCTTCTCATCTGTGTTGTCTTTGTTGTTGTTTAACGGGCATACATCTAATCTCCGCAACCAGACTGTGAGTAATCCAGGATTGAGAATTTATGCACAGCTGGAACTCAACCAGTAGCTGTTTGCTCTCACTCACCTTTCTTATGAGTAATACAGAGACCTCAGCTGTGGAGGGAAAAGGCTGGACACGTTTTTGTTATAGGAATTCAGGGGTCACCATGCTCAGTGGCGAAGTGCTGCCAAGCACGGTGCCTTTGCACGTGAGGTCAGGGTGGAGGGAACCCAACCATGCGGTAGGAGGAAGGGGGCGTCCTTGTCTTTTGCTTCAAGCTTCCTGGGTGTGAGGGGCCCCAGCTCATGCTTCTACCAGCTGTCAACATGGATTATTCCAAGACTTTGCTTCTACAATAGCGTTTCAACATCTTAATCAAATTATGCCTAAAGATCTTCAGTGAATACAGCCCTTGCTGGCAGAGCAGTTGCAAAACGTTAGAAAAGAAATGACGGAGTGAGGCTCCCAGAAACAGAATGAGATGATCTCAGGCAGAGAGCCCCCTGACCTAGCACAGGGGGAGTCCCTGGAGGGTCCCAGCTCTCTCTGCCAGAGGAGAGGGGTCACCCCCAGGTGCGGTGTCGAAGGAGTGCTGTGATGCCCACACTAGAAGTGGCCTGTGAAGGTCGCAGGAGGGCAGAGGCATGGGAGGCCATGGGTGGGGGAGGACAGGTGCACAGCAGGCCATGCAGGGAGGGAGCCTGGAATGTACTAGCTTCTTCCTCCATTGCAGCCAGGGGAGGCGCTGAGAGGCCTGGGCAGCATTAACCTTGCCCTTCACGGCAAGTGTCCATTAGCTGAGGATGCCGCCCTCAGCTTTCCCCACCCTCCTCCACGCCAAAGCCCAGAATATTGACTGCTAGTGTTGACTGACAATGGATCTCCCTGTGGGCCTCACAGGATCCGGGCCAACTGCACGCAGAATAAAGCCACAATTTTTTCAGCCAGGAAATGTGGGTTTTCTGTGATTTGGCTCCAGTCTCTGGTTTCAGGTATGTGGATGGAGTCATGCGCTGGCTGAGATGGGGCCGAGCCCTCACCCCACTGAGCGGCTCTGCACTCAAACCTGACTCCCCCTGGAACTGGGGGCCCCCAACTCCCCAGCAGGAGGGGCTGCACTCCCAGGACCCCAGCCTCCAGGAGCTGGCTTTCCCAGACTCCACTGTAGAACACCTGGGACCCACGCAGGTCTCCTTCCGTCTGCTTCAGAAATCGGGGCGCAACGGGGCTGCCTACTTCCCCTGGAGTTTGGGTACTGGTTTTCTTGGGGGCCAGGGACTCGGCACGCTCTGCCCTTCTGCTCACGGGTTCCAGCCTGCACAGGGGTGCCCCTGGCTACTCTGCAGCACCTCCTACTGCAGCTGCCGTCTTTTTCAGCCACCAACAGGGTGGTGCTTTTAGAATTGGGACGAGAGGTTAGATACGGAGCAGAATTAGGGAAAGACAATCGCTCCTCATTTCCAGCCGTGTTTTGATCTAGCAAAACAGATTTGGTCATTGAGGCCGGAGCAGTCTTGTCTTTCCCGACCACGTTAGAGAAACAGAGACGCCTCGCTGCAACTGTGGGAAGAAGATTGAGGCGTCGCCCGGGCCTGGATTGGGTCTGGGACACAGGGTTGCAGTGTTATTTCACTGCCCTGAGCCTCGGGTTTCTCATGTGCTCGGGGGCGGGGGGCGGGGGGTAAGATGACCGGTCCCACAGGTGGTGAGCTGTGAGCCCTGGGGGCGTGGCCAGTGCCCCCCTCACCGATTTCCTTGCTTTTCAGCTTCCACTGCAGAAATGCGGGCTTTTCTGACTGTGGTCCCCAGTCTCGGGCAGGGCCGTGGGCTGACGGCACCATGCCTACCACTTAGAGGAGTCTGGGGAGATGGAGGGGTGCCTTGGACAGTGTAAATGAGGACTTCAGTCCAAGTGACTTCAGCCGCCGTCTCGTTTACATTGGTACAAAGGGATTTATGGATTTCATCGTAATCATTTTAAGACTTACTGCTAAATTAAATAGACTTATTAAGCCCTGGCAGTGTATTTTTACATTCGGCATAGAAACAGCCTTGACTGTCACGAAGGATCTTCGCCCACCGAGCTCGGTGACGGGACAGCCGAGCAGAGCACTGGCAGCCCCACGGCTGGCCGAGAGCGTCGGGATGTTTTTTCCTTCTTTTCTTAACACTGGTGCCTGGACTTTGTAACACCTGCCTGAGGGCGGAACACAAAGGACCTGGCCCTTCTAGGGGACTCACGTGTGTCTTTGGAAGGGGAACCAGTGGAACAGAGGAGAGAGAGCCAGCCTCCTCCCGAGGGGCCAGCACTGATGGAGGTGGAACACAGTGGGCAGGGCCCAGGCCAGATCAGCTTCCCCGTCTGCACTCTTCTCCTCCTGGGGCCGCCAGTGGGATGCGGAGCTGAGGGCGTGACTGGGGACGGGGTGGGTTGAGGGTTTCCTCACGGGTGGGATTTATGTGCTGAATGTGGGTGTCTGCGTGGTGAGCGTCTTCAGTGACTTCTAGAAAAATGCTGCACAGATTCTCCCGGCCCGCTGAGCCTGGGCTGTGGGTCTGCCCTGGGGAGAAGGAGTGTCGGTGGGGAGGATGTCTCCAGCGTCGGCCTCAGGGCACCGCTCTCATTCCAGGGAGACTCACGCAGGGGTGACACTCTGGCCCTTCACTGTGGACCACGCGGGGGTGGAGGGGATTGAGAGGCGGGAGAAGATGTGACCCACTCCAGAGCTCAGCCCTTAAAGACCTCCTGTCAGGGCTTGGAGTGTGGCTTCGGAGGAGAAGCCAGCCGGCATCACGCAGGGTCTTAGCTGGACCTCCGGAACCAGGCGCGGCCCAAGCTTTGCAGCACAGGTGTACTTGGGTGGGGCTAAGTGGACGTGGTGTGATGCAACCCTGGTGAGTGTGTCACGGCATCTGAAAAGAACCTCCCCTCCCTCCCTCCCTCCTTCCTTCCTCTTTCTTACAACAGACACTTACTGAGTATCTGTCAAGCACCAAGCAGAGGCCAGGCTGTAGAAGCCTGGACTTGAGACAGGCTGGGACCTAGGACCTGGGACCCTTTGCTACAGTGTTTGCCCCTAGACACGTGTCTCCTTGAGTGACAGAGTGCAAAGAAACTGTACGGGACTGAAAATAACTGCTGTGCATATGCGCAGTTGGGGCAAATTATGGACAACAAGATACAAAGAGACCAAAAAACCCAGCTGCCACCTCTGAAGAGCCGGGAGCAAAAGCAGGGGGTTGGGAGCAAAAGCAGGGCACTGCGCATGCCCCCTGCACACGTCACCACCAAGGGGGTGGGCAGACCTCCTAAGCCACGCCTCCGGCCCGACCCCTGGACACACCCCTACCCTCACCCCATATAAGGAACCAGATGCCCCCGCCCTCAGGGAGGGAGCAAGGGAATCGTTTGTTGTCACTCCCAGCAGGGGCCCCACTACAGCCTCGCCTGAATTTCTTGTCTGGCCTCTGATCAATTTCTATTGCTTGGGGACCAAGAACCCTGGTCGGTATCAGACTCAATCCTTAGTATTGCCCCATGAATTAATCCTCTTGTTCATTTATTTTACGGATGCCCCCTGAGGCCCAGGCAGTGTGCCAGGGGAGTAGGGGTCCTGTTCTCACGGGCACGAGGCCGAGAATAAGGACCCAAACATCGACAAGAACAAATCTAACCAAGGCCGTGTTTGGGTGTCTGAGTCAGAGTGGAGCTCACGTCAGGAGGAGCAGAGGGTCCAGTCGGAACAAAATACAGCCAGAGATGGCTGATGTCTGGTCCCACGGTGCTTTGGAGCCAGCCCTGCAGGAGGGGCGGTGTGCACTAGACCTTCACTCCCGTCCACAACTCACAGGTGGGAGGGGACGCTGCAAGGGTCCCAGGGCTGCTGTGTGTGCTGACTGAAATCCAGGCTGAGAGGACCCAGTGCTGGGCACGTTGAACCTGTACTGGCTAAGCCAGATGTCCTGAGCAGCCATCAATACGGTGTCTTCCTGGCAGCCTGACGTGAGACCAGCCACACCCCAGGACAATTCCTCAAGGCAGCGTCCCTCCTTCCTCTGAGCACAGCCGGGGTCTGTGTAACTCTCCAAGGGCACGCGGCGGACCAGGCTCTCCACGGGGTCACTCCAGGGTCCTGGCTGGGCTGCTTCTGCTTCTTCATTGCAGTGACTTTGGAGAGAGAAAAAAAAAAAAACTGGAGCTGCTAACATTTGCAGAATTCGTTTCAAACCGTATTAGACTTTGCTAATTAAAATGACTTACGCTGCTACAAAGCGAGTCAAATCGATCGATTTTTAGCAAATCAAAGCCCGTTCCTTTCCTCGGCAGCTCTGGGGAGCAGATGGGCAGGGGAGCTTGCCCAGGTGTCCTCTCTGTAGGGCTGGTGGGGGGGGACACGGCCGGGGTGCATCCACCTCCCGGGAAGATCAACGAGCACAACCCGGGTGTGGGTTCAGAGGGTCCCCCAGTGGCCTTTTCCTGGGACATTCAGCACATTGCATTCTCAGTTGTGTCCTTTCCTAACTGACTCTGAAGCATAATGAGTATTTACTGGATCCCTGCTTTGTGCCTGGCGGGAGAGACTATGGTGGTGCTTTGGGGGGATGGCAGAGGAAAGGGTGGGGGATGGGAGGGATGGAGATGGGAGGGGTGGGCAGGAAGGAATGGTGGGAGGGGAAAGAGACAACGACAATGGGTAAAGAAAGTCATCTCCCAGGGTATTAAGTGTCTAGAGGACAATGTGTCAGGTTGACATGGAAATGGCTAGCTGGGTGGGGGGTGGCTTTGGATGGTGGGGTCCCTAAAGAGGCAGCAGGAGTGGGGAGCTTTGTGCTAGTCAGGGAAGGGTGTGGGCAGGGCCAGCCAGGGAGCAGGCTTGGAGTGACCATCTGGGCTCTGCTTTCACAGCTCTCTCTGCCGTTCTGTGGGGCTGGGCTTTGGCGGCTGGGATGTATCTCGGAGGTGGGCTGACGGTGGGGAGAGAGGGTGACTTAGGGTCCCGACTGGGCGGGGCAGGGTGGTGGTGCCGTCTCAAGGTGGAGGCTGCTCGGGGAACGGGCTGCAGTGGACAGTGGGAGCTCCTTGGCGAGGTCAGGAGTAGACACACGTGGAGCCACCGGTCTACAGATGGCGTCTAGAAGCTTGAGGCTGGGCGCGGTCACCTGGGGCCAGAGGGCAGAGAGGGGAGGGGGTGGGGAAGCCCAGGCCCTGGGTGTCACCACATAGAGGCGATGAAGGGGAGCCTTGAGGTAAGAGGGAAGCCAAGAGCCTGCTTCAGGAAGGAGATGATCCAGAAAAGCTGGGGCAGAGACCTGGCGACGGAGCGGTCACGGGCAGCTTGTCAAAGTCAGTGTGGACGGTGGAGGAAACAGAAACCCAGCTGTAGCCACTGGTGAATCTGAATGACACGCTTCAGACAGGAGCGAGCCCTGCAGCCGGTGGGAGCCCCACCTTGCTGTGCTGTGTGCTGTGCGCTGCCTGTACCACTCTGGGCCAGTGTCAGAGCCCTGGTGTCAGATTCCCAGGTACACAGAGGGAGGAGCTGTGAGGTGCAGACGGGGGAGGGACAAACTCCATCTGCTAGAGACTGGGAGGGCTTCCCAGAGGAGGTGGCATCAGTGGAGGCTTGGAGTCTGTGGGCATTTCCTAGATCAAGAACCGGGGAGGGCAGGAGGCAGAGCAAAGCAGAGAAGGTTCTGCAGAGGCGGGAGGGATGAGAGCTCCTGGAGATGAAGTGGAAGAGTGAGCTGGACTATGGGGGACTTTGGACGCCTTGCCAAGGACTTTTAACTGTAAATAAAATACACAAGCCCAACACTTCTAGGGGATCACTTGGTCTGCTATACAAAATGCATTACATATTTTTGTGCATTATAGGATAATATGTATTCATTATGGAAAAATTGGAAAATACTCTGGTGGGCTGAATAATGGTCCCCCAAAGATGGCCATGTCCTAATCCCCAAAACCTGTGAATCCTAAAACCTGTGAATCCCCCTTCATGGTAAAAGCTGGAAAAAGAAAGGAAACAGATTCTCTTCTGGAGCCTCCAGAAGGAACCAGCCCTGCCAATGCCTTGATTTTAGACTTCTGACCTCCAGACAGTGAGAGAATAAATCTTTGTTGGTTTAAGCCACTGCACTTACAATGATTTCTTACAGCAGCAGTAGGAAACTAACACAAATACCAAAATATAGAAAGAAAGAGAGGGGAGAGTATCATGGCCACTGTTTACCTTCCACCCGGTCTTTTGTCCTCACAGAATTCTTTTACACAGAATTCTTTTATTCTTTTAAGACTGGACAATTCGGCATCTTGCATTTTTCGCTAAACTTTACAATGAGCATTTCTCCCATGTTATTAACATTATTTTGTAACGGCTTCTCATCATTAGCAGATCTTTAAAGTAAAGGAACAACATGATCTGTGAAAATTAATAGAGGGAAACCTCATTAAAATGGAGTTAGGAGTCCAGAACAGGAAGCTCTCACACACATACCACTCAGCATTGATATAGATCCCAACAGGTAGAGACCTACCTTGCATCTCCAACAGGAAGAAGGTTACTACTTACTACCCAGCAGGAGGAAGGAAGATTTTCTCCCCGCCCAGCAACAGCCCAGCCAATGAGAGACCAGCACAGTGCAGCCAATGAAAAGCCACCATACTTCCAACTCCCAGTTTCTCCCAATGGGCTCTTTGTTTAGAGCAGCCCCTCCCACTTCCCCTTCTCCTCTAAAAAAGAGTTTCCTCTCCTTTGCTTTGCCAAACTTGGATCTGGTTCATCGTCAACTGCATGTCCCAAGTTTCAATTCTTTTCCAATCCCGAATAGACTCATTTTGCTGGTAAAAATAACTGGCTTTTTATTGTGTTAGGTTAGCAATCCAAACTACCTTTTGGAAGGAAAACTCTGGCACACAGCACCCAATCCCAGAAGCTTGAGCCACTCTTACTAGGAGTGATGAGGGTGTTAGTTAAAGTATGATACCCCAAACCCCACACGTTTATTTTCCACTCATGTGAAGTTAAGAACGTGGCTTCCTGTTGGTAGGCAGTCTTCTCGGGGTGGTGACTCAGGGGCACACACACTTTCTCACCTGTGCTTCTGTCACCTTTATGCATGGCTTCCAAAATCAATGTGCTGGAAGGGGATACAGACAGCACATTGAACCAGGGGGGAAGGGGAGGTGCTGGGAAGAGATAAAGTCAGGGAGGGTCTAATTGGGAGGATTTTATGGTCCCACGTGGATGAAGCTCATTACCACCACAAACATCGAATCCTGTGGCCACTCCCACGGGAACAGAGGCTGGGAGACTGTGCTGGACAGTGAACCAGGGAGCTGAGAAAGCATCTGGACAGCTGTGTATGTCCAAAGTTCAATGATGCTCATTTGGGGCATGTTGGAGCACACAAGTGTAAGTAGAATGTGGGAGGAAAAGGAGCTCATTGTCCAGTAGGGGACAGGGGACAGCTCATGAGACCCTGGGAACCGAGGAAGGACAGACCACCAGCAAAGCCTGCAAGTCTGGAGCAGGGCCCTTTGTTGGAGCAGAAGGTGTCATGGATTGAATGGTGCCCTCCAAAACGGTTGTCCACCTGGGACCTGTGATTGGTGTGGGGGGGGGATTTTTATAGATGTAACTAAGTTAAGGGTCTCAAGATGAAATCATCTGGGATTCCCCAGGTGGGCCCTAAATCCAATGGTGAGTGTCCTTATAAGAGACATAGAGGAGACATGCAGGGAGGAGAGGAGAGACCACGTGAGGATGGAGCAGAGACAGGAGTGATGTGGCCACAAGCCAGGGATGCCTGGGCCACCAGGAGATGAGGGAGGTGGGAAGGACTCCCCCTCCCCCCCCCCACCCCGCCACAGAGCCTCCGGGGAGAGCACGGCCCTGCAACACCTTGATTTGGGATGTCTGGCCTCCGGAATTTGGAGATAATAAATTTTTGTTGTTGTAAGTCACCCAGTTTGTGGGCCTTTTTTAGGGCAGCCACAGGCCACTAACATGGGGGGTAAGGGGCAAAGTAAGCTCCCCAGGAAGCCGAAGCTGGGGGCAGTAATGGCGTCTTCTAACATCTCTACAATTCCATAAGCTCCTGGAAAGAGGACCAGCTTGATTTCTCGCTTCATTCACCACTCTGCCTGGCCTGTGTGGCTCCAGGCATGGGCTCTGCTGATTGGGGGGCGGGTCTGGGGCTCACCAGCCAGGTGTGCGTGGAGACCAGGGTACAGGACCAGCACAGAGGTTGCTCCTGGCCTGAGAGCGAGGCCGAGGCTCGGAGGGAAATAGTCACCCCCTCTCTTCCCAGAGACAGAGGCCAAAGCATCCCTTCCCAGATGTGTAACAGGAGCCCATGGGGCTGGGCCAGCCATCAATGCAGAGGATTTGCTTTCGAACACTGGTACTGTTATAACTAAGGAAACGATTTCCCAAGATAAGCTTCCCGTCTAGAAGTGCATTAAATAATTTGTTATTTTGAAACTTCTGCAAGATTTATTTGGTTAAAAAACCATCTACTACAGTTTTGAATCCACACATTCGAAGAACATTCTTGAAGCTTCCAGCTTATTAAGATGGAGAAATGGAGTTCACAGAGCACCTCGGATGACACCCTCTCCCTTCCCCATGTTCAATTAGCCACACGACCTCAACTCAGAATGGGCGTGTGGGACAGACCTGAGATGAATTTTTCATGGGGCATTGGGCTGTAAATGATTTTTCTATTTAATTATGTAACTCCTACATAAAAGATGATGGTATTTAATCAAATACAGACCAACTGCAAATTATGCTAGATAATCAGTGTGAAGAAATTCAATATGCTATTGACTATATATACACACACATATATATTATTGATATATATTTAAGAGTAGCAATCTACTTCAAATTGTCAACCCCTCATAAGTAGTTGTACACTTTCCAGGGCTTTGCTTGTGGTTTAGAGAATTTCAGATGCCATTGCCATTGAGGGTTTGTTGTAACACGTTTTCTTTTCATCACTCCCCCACCAACTTCTGTGCCACCACATTTCTGGGAAGACCATAAGCCCCTTGAAAAAGACTGAACTTGTTTTACTCTTTGCCTCTCTAGCCTCTAACACGGGGGTTCTCAACTGGGGGCGACTTGGCCCCCCAGGGGACATTTGGCAATGCCTGGTGGTATTTTTGGTTGTCACCACTTCTGCTGGCATCTAGTGGGTAGAGGCCAGGGATGTAGCTAAACAAAGAATTGGCTTGTCCAAAAATGTCAAGAGTGCTAAAGGAGAAACCCGGGTCTAAGGCTGCAGAAAACTCAGTCCATGTTTCAGGAATGGAACACAACGCTTGAGTTATGACTTTTCACAGCTCCAGACATCTGCTGCTCTTGCTGCCTGGAGCGCCTCCCCCACTTCCCTTCTTCCTTAGCAAGTGTTCTAATCCCAGAACACTTGTTAGTTAGATTGGAGTCTGCTTCCCCAATGGCTCATGAAGCCCACTGGACATATAAACTCCATCTTGTTATTTCTGTTTTCCCAGCAGCTATACAAGACCCAGAGCCTAGTTTGCTCTGAATAAATGTTTGCTTGTTAGCTGGCTGGCTGGCTGGCTGGTTGGATGAGTGGATGGTGGATGGATGGACGGATGGATAAATGGGTGGATGGTGGATGGATGGATGGGTGGATGGTGGATGGATGGATGGGTGGATGGATGAGTATATGGTGGATGAATGGATGGATGGATGAATGGATGGGTGGATGCTGGATGGATGGATGGATGGGTGGATGGATGGATAGGTGGGTGGATGGATGGATGGATGAGTATATGGTGGATGAATGGATGGATGGGTGGATGGATGGATGGGGTGGATAGTGGATGGATGGATGGGTGGATGGTGGATGGATGGATGGGTGGATGGTGGATGGATGGATGGATGGATGGGTGGATGGATGGATGAGTATATGGTGGATGAATGGATGGATGGATGGATGGATGGATGAGTATATGGTGGATGAATGGATGGATGGATGGATGGGGTGGATAGTGGATGGATGGATGGGTGGATGGTGGATGGATGGATGGGTGGATGGTGTGGATGGACGAATGGGTGGATGGACGGATGAATGAATGGGGGATGGATAGATGGATGGTGGATGGATGAATGGACGGATGAGCAGTAGGTAAGTCAGGAGGCCTGGCTGTTGTCCTTTGTCTGCCACCAACTGGCTATTTGACTCTTGAAAGGTCAATTAGACTCTGCAGAAATGAACGGCTGGTCTGGAGAGGGCAGGGGTTTCTTTCCAATGGTGCTGTGAGGTCCCGAGAGCTCTGTGGAGGTGGCCTCGGGGCTGCCCTAGGGAACACGCTGGAGACCTGGGGGAAGGGTTGCCAGATAAAATACAGGACTCCTAATTAAATAAGATCTTTTTGATCAGATAAATAAACTTAATTATTTAGTGTAAGTATATCTTAGATGTTACAGGACACACTTATACTAAAAATATATTGCTGTTTATCTGAAATTCAGATTTAACTGGGCATCCTGCATCTCTGCTTGTATCTTTATCTGGGGGCCCTGGCTGTGAGGGAAGGTGTGTGTGTTTTTCTCTTTCACGAACTCTGTGAGGTTCTGATGCAGAGTTTGAACACTGCTGGCAGAAGAGACTTTAAGGGCCCTGTGGCATCACCCAGGGTCTCGGGAGGCTGGCAGAGGGGCTGCTACCTCCCGTGTATCCCTCAGGCCCCAGACAGCCCGGGCAGGACACACAGCAGCAGGGAAGCTGCGCTCCCGGCCCGCCCGCCCGCCCTGCCCTGCGCTGTCCTGTTTCAAGGTCCCCTTTCACTGTCAGGCTAGATCTCCAGCCCTCCCTTTGTCTGGGCCTTTTGTGGACAATTCCAATCCCCCTTCCCTGCAGTCGGTCCCAGCTCTGCTTTGAGATGACAGATAAGTAATTAACTGCAAGGCAAACGGCAAGAAGCCATTGCAAACTCATCCTTGTTTGTGGATTTGTACACGGCCTGGGGAACCAACAGTGAAAGGTTTGGAGAAATCATTGGCCCTGCAAAGAGTTCCAGACAGGGGGTGTTGGGGGGTGGGCAGGCGGCATAAGAAAGTGGCCTAAGTTTAGAAAAGAGACGGCTGGGCCGCCCGAGGACTCGGACCAGGCCGGAGGGAGGGACTCAGCCCGAGGCTGTCATCGGCGGGGAGCGGAGGACAGAATAACCTCGTGCCTGAGTCTTCGTGGCTGTTCACCCCACCTGAGACCCCAAACCCCAGGGCAGCCCCTGGATTTCTGGGATCAAAATTTTACCAGATCTCGCCCATTACCTGTCTGTTCAGTAAATACTTCTGGAGGTCCCACCCCGTGTCAGATGCTGGGAGACACCTGCTGCCGGCTCTAGACCCTCGGGAGCCAGAACGGCACTCCAGGGTGGGCCGGAGCGGGACTCAGCCTTAGAGGCTCGGGGGGCTTCCCCCAGGAGGTGGCTTCTAAGTTGGGTCCTGAAAAGTGTCCAGGGGGCGGGAGAGGGAGGATTTCAGAGCTGCAGCGGGACCAGCCCATGGGACACTTGGAGGAGACGGAAGCTTGCAGCGTGAAGAAGCTGGCTCTGCCCTGTGGGGCTGGCGGTGGGCGGAGACGGAGGGAGAGGTGACCCCCTGATTTCTGTCCTGGGGGAGCCATTCCCTGGATTACAGGAGTCCGAGGAGGGCAGCACTCAGGAGAAATATTCTGGACATGGTGGCTCTGAGATACCAGTGGGGCATCCAGAGGTACCGTCCAGAGAGTGGAGGGTGTCGCCCCCCCACCCCACCCAGGCTTTCAACCTGGGGCTTTGAGAGACCCCAGTGCCAGGCCACACCTTTGGGTGACTCCCAGCTCCAGGGAATTCCAGCGTGAGCCCGGGGTGGGGAACACTGATGCAGGTGGACCACTGAGGCTCATCCACAAACGAACCACAACCACACAGATGCCGGCAGACAGCCTGGCCCTTCCTCAGGCTCACAGAGAAATGGTAAGTGACGTGCATCTCCCTGGTCATGCCTGGATCTCCTCTCGGCTGTGGTCTGTACCAGCCAAGGTGACCCTCCCTCCAGGCTGCCCAAACCCAAGATGCAGCCCCTCACTGCTGGGATCCGGTCCCTGCGATGCTGCCAACCTGTCTTCAGTGCTCAGAATACTGAAAGCAGCCGTTGCCCTCGGTGTGGATTTAGCTCCACCCTCCAATTCCGGGGCTTTAATGGTCTTTCTCTGCTGAGTGGCCGGTAACAGCAAGTGAAGCTGACATTGAAGGTCCACTTGCCCTGAATAGATAAATCAAACCCAGGGTCCTGCTGGTGTTGGAGCTTTGCAGGTGCAAATGCGCATCACTTTTTATAACCCGTAGTTAAAGGAGGAGGCACAGCCCCAGAAAAGTTCTCCGAAAACAGACTTGATAACAGTACAGTATGCAATTATTATTTTTCTTTGGGATCTTAAAAATTCCTTGTCACAAAGATGTTTTTTCTCTCCTAGCTGAAGATATCCTCCACTGAGCATGGAGACTGGGCTTCAGGGCTTCACGGTCCTGACTGGCCACGTCATGTCGGGAAGGTTTATGTGACAAGGACAGGCTTCCGTGGGATGGAAATGAGGTGAATGCTGGGAGGCTAAGGAGTCAGGATGCCTGACTGGGGAGCAGAGCAGGGCCCGCCACGGCCATGCTTCCCTCCCCCGGCCCGAAGGTGACCGAGAACCACAGAACGGAGGCATTAACAAAGGAAATTAAAATCAGCCCTTGCTGGTTGCCAAGACGGAAGGAAAAGAAAAGATGAGTTATCTTTGACAAATTGCGGGGAAGTATTTCAGCAGGGAGGAGACTCAAACCCGATCCCCCCAGCGCTGTGGGGAATTGTACCCCCCTCCCCAAATTCACATGTTGATGTCCTAACCCCCAGTACCTCAGAATATGGCCTTATTTGACCTTGGGTCTTTAGACATGTAATTAGTTAAAACGAGGTCACTTTGCAGCAGGGTGGGCCCTGATGCAACATGACCCGTGTCCTTGTAAGAACACGGGACACAGAAGGAGGCCTTGGGATGACAACAGACTCGCAGAGGGAGGACGGCCGTGTGATGACGGAGCCACGCATTGGAGTGGTGCGTCCACAGCCAGAAGAGGAACGGGGCAGACCCTCCCCAGAAGCCTCTGGAAGGAACCAGCCCTGCTGACACTTTGACTTGGGATTTCCAGCCTCCAGACTGCCAGAGGGGAGATTTCTGTCACGATGAGCCCCCAGCTTGTGTTCATTTGTCACGGCAGCCATGGAACGTGGGCATACCCTGTCTCTCTGGGCAGCCTCGACTGTGGTCCCTCCCCTAGGGTCAGTGACTAGTATCCCTCCGGCAACAAAAGACACAACCCTCTTCCTGACCAGACGCAGGTCCCCTCGCTTCTGTGCCTGCCCAACGTGGCTGGAGAGGTTTCAGCAAAGAGAGCCATCAACATCCCGACGACCAGGCTCTGATTGGGATGCCCACCTTCCAACTCTGGCCACTTTGCCGGCAGGTCCCGTCCCCTCTTAGCCACGCTTTCTCCATCTGTATGGTTGGCAGGGAGGCTGTGTGAGCACAGGGTTGCTGAGAGGCCTGAAGGGAACAGTGGAGGGAAGGGGCCCTGTGTCTGCGAGAGCTCCAAGGCAAGTGGTGCTTCTGGGCAGCGGCGTTAGGGGTGGTCCTAGCTGGGGTCCCCAAGGTCCAGACGCCCTGCTTGTAACTGGTGCGTCTGAAGTCTGGCAGATGTGAACAACCGAGAGATGGGGGCGTGGCAAGCTCTCCCGGAGGGACAAGGGGCAGAACAGTTTCTCCCTGGCAGGGCTGCTGGTGTTAGTCTCTCCAGGCAGGGGACTCTGGGATCTCTCCAGGGCACACGTGCATCCAACCTGTCATCCCCCAAGGTCCTGCCCACCCCGTGCAGACAGCAATAGTCCTGTAGCAGGAGGAACACGTGGGTCGGGTGGGGGGAAATGGGAGAGCGATGTCCACCTAAGGCACCGAAGCTGGATGGAAGCGTCCCCAGCAGCCAACTGGAGTGGAATCCACTCGGCTGGTGCCCACAGCCTGGTGTTGGCTGGTGTGAGGATCCCTCGGGAGCTCCCTAAACATGCAGATTCCTGGGTCCCAGACTCCAGTTCAGAAGGACTGGGTGGCCTAGGAATCTGCATGTTTGATGTGTGATCTTGTGTCTTCGTTCCCTCTGACTTCTCCAGAAGCTGAGAACCTGGCCTCTCCCACCCTACCCTGGTGGCCTTTCCGGCTACAGGTCTCGGCCCCGGGGCAAACCCACACACGGGTTGAGGCTCCGACGGCTCTCCCTGGGGCAAGTCCCTCAGCCCAGGCCTCAGTTTCATAGGGTATTAAAGAGGAACGACAGTTCCTGCCTCTGGACGTCACTGTGAGAATCAGATGATCCGTGGGCAGAGTGCCTGCAGCTGCACGGAGCGCACACAAGCGCACACCTGGCCGATTAGGGGGTCCTGTACTTGCAGTTGATGAAACACCCAGGATGTGACAAGGAGCAAATCACTGTCGGAAAGTGAAGCCTGTATTTAAAAAATAGGAAAAGTTGGGGATGATAAATGATGCTTTAGATCCCAATTGTAGAACTAATGTCAGTGGCTGTGGGAACATTTCTCAGGCTCTTTCACCTCTGGAGGAAGACGATGAGCGACTTATACCCAGGAGTGGAATTTCTGGATCGTATGGTAGCTCTATTTTTAATTTTTTGAGGAACCTTCATGATGTTTTCCACAGTGGCTGCACCAACTTACATTCCCACCAAGAGCGCACAAGGGTTCCCTTGTTTCCACGTCCTCGCCAACATTTGTTGTTTGTGTTCTTTTGGTGATGGCCATTCTGACAGGTGTGAGGTGACGTCTCATTGCGGTTTTGATTTGCATTCCCCTGATGATTAGCCGTGTTGAGCATCTTTTCATGTGCCTGTTGGCCATCTGCATGTCCTCTTTGGAAGAATATCTATTCAGGTCTTCTGCCCAGTTTTTAAGTGGGTTGTTTATTATTTTTGATGTTGAGTTGAATGAGCTATTTATATATGTTGGATATTAGCCCCTTATGGGGTCATATCATTTGCAAATGTTTTTTCCCACCCAGTAGGTTGTCTTTTCTTTTGTTCCTGGTTTCCTTTGCTGTGCAAAAGCTTTTAAGTTTTTTTTTTAAGTTTAATTAGGTCCCATTTGCTTATTTTTGCTTTTATTTCCATTACTCTAGGAGATGGATCCAAAAAATATTGTTGTGATTTATGTCAAAAAGTGTTCTGCCTTTGTTTTCCTCTAGGAGTTTTATACTCTCTGATCTTACATTTAGATCTTTAATCCATTTTGAGTTTATTTTTGTGTATGGTGTTAGAGAATGTTCTAATTTCATTCTTTTACATGTAGCTGTCCAGTTTTACCAGCACCATTTATTGAAGAGACTTTCTTTTCTACATTGTATATTCTTGCGTCCTTTGTCATAGATTAATTGACCATAAGTGTGTGGGTTTATTTCTGGGCTCTCTATTCTGTTCCATTGATCTATGTGTCTGTTTTTGTGCCAGTACCATACTGTTTTGATTACTGTAGCTTTGGAGTATATTCTGAAGTCAGGAAACATGATTCTTCCAGCTCTGTTCTTCTTTCTCAAGATTGTTTTGGCTGTTCAGGGTCTTTTGTATTTCCATACAAATTCTAACATTTGTTCTAGTTCTGTGGGAAACACCATTTGGTATTTTGATAGGGATTGCACTGAATCTGTAGATTGCCTTGGGTAGTATGGTCATTTTAACAATATTAATTTTTCCAATCCAAGAACTGGGTATATCTTTCCATCTGGTTGTGTCATCTTCAATTTTTTTCATCAGTGTCTTATAGTTTTCCTAATACAGGTTTATTACCTCCTTAGGTAGGTTTATTCCTAGGTGTTTTATTCTTTTGGATGTGATGGTAAATGGTATTGTTTCCTTAATTTCTCTTTCTGATACTGCATTGTTCAAAAAGACACGTGTACCCCAATGTTCACAGCAGCATTATTTACAAGTACCAAGATATGGAAGCACCCTAAACGTCCATCAACAGATGAATGGATAAAGAAGGTGTACATATGGAATACTGGCCAGTCATTAAACAAAGAATGAAATGTTGCCATTTGCAACAACATGAATGGACTTGGAGTGTATTATGTTTGGTGAAATAAGTCAGATAGAGAAAAACAAATACTGTATGATGTCACTTATGCATGGAATCTAAAAAATAAAACAAACTAGTGAATATAACAAAAAAGAAATAGACTCACAGATATAGAGAAAAAAATAGTGGTTACCAGTAGGGAGAGGGAAAGAGGAGGGGCAATATAAGGGTAGCAGATTAAATGGTACAAACGTACGTATAAAATCGACTACAAGGATATATTGTACAGTACAGGGAATATAGCCAATATTGTATAATAACTACAAATGGAGTATAACCTTGAAAATTTGTGAATCACTATATTGTACGCCTGTAACTTATATTGTACATTGGCTATACTCCAATTTAAAAGGTTTCACTAGTGTTTCCCTAATGTCCTCCTCTGTCCCAGGACCCACCACCCCCCCTGAGACCCACAGGACATTTAGTCCCTACGTCTCCGTGGGCTCCTCTGGGCTGCCTTGGTTTCTCAGACTTTCCTTGTTTTTGGTAATAACCTTGACAGGTTTTCAGGAGGGCTGATTGGGGATCTTGTAGGATGTCCCTCAGGTGGGATTTGTCTGATCTTTTCTCATGTCAGTGGCTTTGGGAAAATGTTACTCCAGTTACTGCTCCAGACTCCTCTGTCTCCAGTTTAGACTGGGGTGGTGGTTCTGGGGAGAAAAACCACAGAAGTGAGGTTCCCCTTCATCTCGTCCTATCTGGGGTACAGGCTGTCAACACAACTCATCACCCTTGAGGTTGACCTTCACCACCTGGCTGAGGTGGGGCTCATCGGGTTTCTCCAAGCTACTTTTAGTTTCCCAAAAGGGACCTATTTTATTATTAGTGTTTCCTGTAGACTCACCAGGCAAGGGGCCTTTCCCCTGGGCCCAGAGTCCCCTGAAATGCCATGTGCAGTGCGTTTGTCACCTACCATCTCTTCATGGGAATGCTGGTGTGCATGTGAGGGCCACCACTTTCAGGGGACCCAAGAAGGGCCTATGACCTCCTCGCAAAAAAGAAATCACAATTAAAAACAAGGACACCAGTGTTTGAGGGTCCATGAGCCTGCTCACGGCAGCTTCTCTGCCTGGTGGCCATTCCCCTCTTCTCCCCAGGGGCTGTCGCCGGCCAGCCTGCCCCCCGGGCACTGACCTCCCTTGTATGGGGCCTCAGCCTGGCACCAGCTCTGCCGCGGGATTCTGCAGAGCGAGGGCTGCAGACAACAAAGCCTAGATGTATGTTAATGAGGCCGAGGCAGGGAATTTCATAGCTTCCCTGCCCTTTTCAAGTATTTATTTCTCAGCTCTGCCATTCTTCGCTTTCAAGGGGCCTATATCCTAAAATGGTACTTGATTTAGTGCTAATGATGGCAACTGCCTAAACCGAGCCCCGGAGCCAGGGCCGCAGCTGGGGAGCAGGCTCGCAGCTCCTTCCTCCCTGGGAAGCCTGGGGCCTGGCTGTGGGCCATGCCCGGCGATATCCTTGCCGCCACCTTCCGGTCTGTCTCCCTCCCTCCCTCCCTCCCTCCCTCCCTCCGTCTCTCTCCTCTTCTTCCTCCTGTGCCTAAATGGGTCTTTACCAGAATCCTCTCCCTTCTCAGAAAGACGGCCCACTCCCAGATAGACACCCAGCACCGCTTTCAGGTTTGGTTCATGCTACAGGATGATTTGTGTCCCCCAGATTCCCGTACTGAAGTCCTAACCCCAGGATCTCAGTATGTGACCGGATTTGGAGGTAAAGTCTTTCAAGAGGTGGTTAAGTTAAAATGAGGTTTTTAGAGCAGGCCCTAAACCCATCTGACTGGTGTCCTTATAAGAAGAGATTTGGACACAAAGAGAGAGACCAGAAACGTGCAGAGACAGACGGAGGCCATGTGAGGACACTGCAAGGAGGGAGGAGCCGTCTGCAAGCCCCCGGAGGGAGGGAAGCTGGGAGAAACCAGCCCTGCCCAAACGTTGCTGGAGACGTCCAGCCTCTGAACAGGGAGAGAATCCACTTCTGTTGCCGAAGCCCGTCTGGGATGCTGTGCTGTGGCTGCCTGGGCAGACGTCCCACCCACCACGAGGGTGTCTGGGAAACTTGGTCTGTGTTTCCATTCATACACTCGCCCAGCCGCCCTCGGGTGTGGGGACCCAGGGTGGATATTTGAAAGCACACTTCCTCTCCCATTTCCCGGGTTTGCCTGGGTCCTCTGGGGGTCCCTGGGACACCAGGAGTGGGCGGAGGTCTCAACCTCATGCCTGGCCACCTTGTCCGAAGTTGAGGGCCTGCACGCAGGCTGGCAGCCTGCGACCGGGAGCTAGGACTCACCATCCCTGGCATGTGCCTCTTTCCAGTCCTGGGGGCCTGGAACCCTAATCCTAAACTTAAGCCCACGAGGGCACAGCGGAAGGGGGCACCCCCCCGCCTACAGTAAGACCTGTGCGTGGGCGGGACCTGGGGCTGCCAGGTAAAATGCAGGATGTTCTGTTAAATCTGAATTTCAGCCGTAAGACCCAGAAATTCCACTCCTATGCTCCCTACTTAAGAAAAATGGAAACGCGTCCACACAGAATCCTATACATGAGTGTTCAGAACGGCAGGTGGAAACAGCCCAGATGTCTGCTGTTCAAGAAAAAATTTACACCAGGCACATGTTAAAAATAGCAAGACAGACTTTATTCGAGCCACTGTAGTAGGCGAGAGAGACTCCAGTGTAGAAATGAGCTCCGTTCCAAACAAAGGAAGTCACCCGGGGATGGACACTCAAGGACAGGGGGCGTATGGGGGGGAGGGTGTCAGTGGATGGAGGTCACTTGGAGGAACTTGGTATCAAGTGGGGGATTCTGCTATCCTGGCCCAACAGGGTTCCTGCTAAAGGCTGGCCAAGGACTTTGGCATCGAGCATGGGGGACGAGGGATGGGATCAGGTACCAGGGTTGGGGGGACGGATTCTCGATACATTGGCTTTTAGCAGAATTCTTTGCTAAACCTGGGGTTAGCATGCCAGGGGCAGGCAGCAGGCTGAGGTCGGGAAGAGGACACAGAGTAGCCTGACTCAAGTTCAGGTGAGGAGACAGCCCTTGCCATCACCGCTGATGGCTGGATAAGCAGATGTGGTCCATCCACACGAAGGGGTTTCATTAACACGAGAAGGCGTGAGGCCCTGGCACACCCTACAACGTGGATGAACCTGGAAAGCACAGGAAGTGAAGAAGCCAGTCATAGAAGACCACGTTTCACACGATTCCATTCATAAGAAATGCCCAGGGGCTTCCCTGGTGGCGCGGTGGTTGAGAGTCCGCCTGCCGATGCAGGGGACACGGGTTCGTGCCCCGGTCCGGGAAGATCCCACATGCCACGGGGCGGCTGGGCCCATAAGCCATGGCCGCTGAGCCTGCGCGTCCGGAGCCTGTGCTCCGCAGCGGGAGAGGCCACAACAGTGAGAGGCCCGCGTACCGCAAAAAAAAAAAAAAAAAAAAAAAAGAAATGCCCAGAAGAGGGAAATCTGTAGGGACGTAAAGCAAAGTAATGACTGCTTAGGGCGGAGGAGCTGGGGCAAGAGAGCGATAGCCAGTGGGAATAGGGTTCCTTTCTGCGCTAATAAAAAGTCCTAAAAAATGATCGTAGTGATGACTGTGTTTACCTGCAAGCACACTAAAAACTGTTGAATTGTACGGTTGAAATGGATGAATCGTGCAGTATGTGAATATATGTCAATAAAGAAGTTTTTAAAAAAACCGGTGGGGTAGATGCCCACCCAGCACACAAGAAACTCGACTGATAGCTGCTTTCTCTGAATGGTTATATCACCATTATCCTGAAAAAAATGAGAATTCAGATAAACAAAAATCTATGCATAAACATGCCTCCTACAGTATTGGTTGCTCACCTGAAATTTACGTGTAACAGGCATATTCTGTATTTTTATTTGATAAATCCAGCTACCCGCCCCCCAGGCCTGTGGCCATAGAGCTTCTTCTCCAAGTTCAGCTTAGCCCCAGAGGAGTCTCAGCCCGCTCTCCAGGCGCCAGCAAGTGGCTCCTTGTACGACAGGATGGACCAGTGGTAATAACAACAACAATGATAATAAATCACAACCTCTGAAACAGGACGTAAGACAGCTACTACTGCCTGCTGTTTATTGGGTTTTCACCTCGGGCTCTGTATCCAGCTTGATGTCCCAGGTGGGGCGTCTCAGTGAACCTGGATGGGACTCCCACGCAGCAGGATAATTAAGCTCAGGGAAGCTGCCGAAACGGACTCGACCCTTAGGTCATGGGCAAGATCACACCAGCTCAGGGACCCTACAGAGGAAAGGCGTCACAGATGCCAGCCGAGTGAGGCCCTGAATCTTCCCGCAGGTGTCCGTGAGGATGCACCGGCCACCCTGCAGGTGTGCGAACCGCTCCTCCTGGGCCTCCCAGGGCCAGGGTTGGATTCCAGATGCTGGGAGGCTGGTGGAGCTCGGGCGTGGGGGTGGGCAGACAGGGTGCACGGCGAGTTACAAAATCCACACGGATCTCGGACTGGGCAGCGCTGTGTCCGCGGGAGTGGAGCTGCATCCTTGTCTGAGGCCCTGGGGCCTCCGAGACTCAACAGCCCAAACGCCCAGTGGTTAAAAGCAGGCAATAGCTTTCAGGAAGCGCTGCCTGACCTCCGTGAAGAGAAAGGGAAATGAAACCCTAAGTGCTTCTCTCAAAATTTCTCTAGGGGAGGAAGAGAAGCGTGTTCTGCTGACAGCCCAAATCCTCTCTGCGTGTATTTGCAGAAACCCCACCCAGCAGAGGTCCTCTGTGCTAAAGTTCAGCTCTGGCCGGGCCTCTCCCCCTAACGCCTGCCCTGATGTGCGGGGCTCTGCCGTGCCCGTGGCTGACATCGTGCAGCTGGGTTTACGGGAGGGGATTGATCCTGGAGCCCACAGACAACCGAGAATGACGATAAGGACAGCTAACAGCAGGGTCCACTGCTACCTTCTCCGAGCAAACACAAGCAAACGGGTGTCCAGTGAGGCTAAGAGTGGACATTGTACGCAGAAGGGACAGAGCCCGAATCCAAACCAAGCGTCTCGCTCCCAACTGGGTGCCTGAGACACTGTTATTTGGATGATAAATTCCTTGGAAACAACAACACGTGTTTTTCCATCTCTCAGCATCCCTGCACTTTCCAAGACGAGACCTGGCCAATGACAGGTACGGCCACCACCACCAGCCTCGTCAGAGCCCCACTCTGTCCCAGGGCTTAGACCCTGTCTAGCTGGGGCCGACCCTGCTCTGGGCCAGGCCCTTCAATCCTTTCAATTGTCATCAAACGGGCCTTTAAGGTCACCAAAGAGATTGGCCGGAGGGTCCCACCTGCCTTTTATTCCTGTTAAGTGAGTCACCCAGACAGCATTTCCGGACCCACAGGCAGCCTCTCCCTGAGCCGTGGAAACTTACTCCTTGGCCCAGGCCTGATGTCATCGTCAGGGTGGGGTGGACAAGGGCAGAGGGGCTTTCTGCCCAGCCCCCTGCACCTGGGGCCAGCCTACCCTCTTGGGGGCAGAGGAATGAGTGAGGGGCTTCTAACCCCCTTCCAAATAGCCTTCACCTGGAGAGGCACTTTCTGCCCCCTAGTGGTGAAACTACGGGCTCTCGGTGGCAAATCCCTCCCAGCCCCCCAGCCCCAGTCGAAATCCCATGGCATCTCTCTGTTGCATGAGGGTAGCAGGGGAATAAGTGTTCCCCTACGTAGATCCAGGAGATCCGGCACATCAGAGTATGAGTGGGTGGCACCTACCTACCGGGGCTGGGGCAGGAGCCCTGCATCTCTAACCAGCAGTGCCCACCTGCCCGCCCAGACACGCAGGCCTGTCACACCCCTGGCCGGCCTGTGGGTTAGGGTGCCAGGTGCCATTGGTTGGCTCCCTCTGCTCCAGTAAGAAGGATGCTCAGAAGGACCTGTCTAGGGCTTCCCTGGTGGCGCAGTGGTTGAGAGTCCGCCTGCCGATGCAGGGGACACGGGTTCGTGCCCCGGTCCGGGAAGATCCCACATGCCACAGAGCGGCTGGGCCTGTGAGCCATGGCCGCTGAGCCTGCGCGTCCGGAGCCTGTGCTCTGCAACGGGAGAGGCCACAGCAGTGAGAGGCCCGCGTACCACACACACACAAAAAAGGACCTGTCTAGAGGGAGCTGTATCTTTGGGTCCCAAGCCACCTGTGGTCTGGGCTGAAGGTGGACACCTGTGGGTTGTCTTGTTAGCTGCAAACCCAGACCAGGGCTTGGAGGGGTGGCCCCTCCACGGGTAGGTTGTGGTGGTCTGAACATCACTGTCACTTGCCCCGCCCTGGGGCCATGGAGAGCTAAAGAGATAATAGATGTACGTGGACGTTCCCCAGTTCTGAAGCTGGGATGCACTACACAGATGGGAGGTGTTATTAAACCAGTTTATTTCCTGGGACATCCCCCCCAGACAAATCCATTTCAAACCAATTAAACTGAAAAATGGCTGCAGACAATGGTACATTGAGACTCTATGAAGTTTTTAGCCTTGGGCTTCTACTTTTGTGGGACCCCTGCCCGGGTCTGCTCAGCCAGCCTGCGGCCCCCAAAGATAACTGGTCCCAATCCCTAAAACCTGTAAATGTTACGTTATATGGAAACAGGGTCTTTGCAGATGTGATTAAGGATGTTGAGATGGGGAGATATCCCTGGGTTATCCAGGTGGCCCCATGTTATCACAAGGATCCTGATAGGATGGAGGCAGCGGGACGTTTGACCCAGACAGAAGAGAAGCCACGTAAAGACGGAGGCAGAGACTGACTGCAGTGATTCATTTGGCCACAAGCCTGGGGACGCCTGGATCCTCCAGGAGCTGGAAGAGCCTGGCAGGTTCCTCCCCTAGAGCCTCTGGAGGGAGCGAGGTCCTGTTGACACCTTGGCATCTAGAATTGGGAGAGAATGAATTCCTCTTGTTTTTGGCCACCCAGCGTGGTCTTTTGTGGCGGCAGCCAGAACACTGGCCGGGGGGAGAAGCCTCTTGGGGCCTGGGTGGAAGTCTCTCCTGTCCTGGCGGCCTGGGCTTTCCCAGCTGCAGGGCTAGATGCTGATGGAAATAGTGGCTGCCGGCCGAGCAGCGCTGAACCTGCTCAGGTCTGTCCCTCACCTGGTCTGGTTGGTTTGGGGTTCGTGTTACTTTCACGTTTTCTCCACCAGGCCACGCTGACCCCGCCCACGGCCTTGGGAACCGTGAGACCTCCACGGAGCCCCTTTCCTGGGATATGTCATGAGAGGATGTTACGCACACCTCAGTTCTGAGGCTGGCTCCTCAAATAAGACCCAGAAACGTCTTGGCAGCACTTAAACCCCAGGGGAAGCCAGCCTCCCGCACGCCAAGCCCTGCAGCAGTGCCTCCATCCAGAGTGGTCTCAGCAAAGCTCTGCTCCCCGTCCTGGAGTCCAGGAGCCCCGTCTACCAGTTGCCCTGAGATGGATGACTTCACTGGGGGTTGCAGGAGCTCACTGGGCGTCCTGGCGGTGTCTGGGGTGGCCCTTATGTCCTGCCCTGGCCCAGTCTGTTGGTCACCTGCCATGTTGCTGTAAACAGCTTCCCACTTTCCTTGGAGGCCTGGGGGTGTCGAAGCTCGGCTGTGCAGCTGGACACAGGGAAGAAGGATGGAACCCAGCTCCAGGACATGGAGCGATGCCCATGGCCTGAGGGGCTGAGGGGGCTTTGGAGGTTGTAGTGGACGACGAGAGCGCTGGGAGATCAGAGCATTGCCTGATTCCAGCAATGTGCTCTGCTCGCCCAATTCCCTGCAGTTAGGAGACGCTGATGACTAGTTCCTGGGCCAGAGGGGCTTCTTACGGCCCCGAATGCCATCTGAGGACCCACAGCCAGCTTCCTACAAGGCACCTTGGTTCATTCACTCACACATGCCAGCAGGGCCCACGGCGGGGAGAGCAGACGGTCAGAGGCACTCCCAGCTATGGGGACTCAGTGTGCGGGGCCCCGGGGCTCAGCCCCGCAGTCTGGCCTTGCCACCCCTGCAGGAACTGTGGGCTCCCTCTCGAGGCCCTGCAGACCCTCTGACCTGGGCTCAAGGCACCAGAAGCCGCAGGGCCAGGGGGTCTGACCTTCCAGCCAGCCTTGGTGGAGACGCCGATGAGCAGCCGTGGGAGCTGGGCTGGGAAGAGCGTTGAACAATAATTCACACTTATCTAAGCTCCATCCTATTGGGAGGGAAGAGGGAGTTTGCTGGCTGTCTACTGGGCCAAAGCTTCCAGAAAGTCTCTTCCTGATTGGATTCTGAACTTTTATCTCTTAAGTCCCAGAGTTGAAGGCAGCAAGGGATGGGGGAAAAGCCTTTTTCATGGGTGACTTTTTTCTGTACGAAGTCAGGTCTTATGTGTGTGGACTCTAATACAATGATCATTGAATGCCTTTGGTTACAGGCCCTTTCCTCCTCGGATTTCAAAGCATTATCGTGCTGAAATATGACGGTTTCTTGGCAGATTGGATCCCTCATCCCCACCGACAGGCCATCCGTCATCGTTGTGCACTTGGAATGACAATAATTACAGCAATAATAATAGTGTTAGCTCGCATCTGTAGGGTGCTTTATGGCTGATGAAAGTCTTTCCGCATCCTTCATCCTCACCTCATCCCAGCGAAGGACCTGGAGACGGTGTGGAGGCAGCAGGGCCTCCGTGCACAGAAGAGGCGTGAGACCAACACAGCAGGAAGTCAGGCCTTAGCTGTGCCCCGACTGGGGCCCCGCTCAGGGATGGTCTGTTCCGTACCAGGGGCCCAGGCCTGACCCCCCACCTTCTCCCTTCCCTGGACGGTGACCTCCAACGCCTCTCCTGGGATCCCTCGTCCACGCCCCAGGTCTCTGGGGCTGTTCAGCCTCTGTACCGTGAACTGCCCCCACCCACCCCAAAGATTGGTGGAAGCAGAGAGCTGGAGGCAAGGGTCTCAGTGCCCTGGTCCCTGGAAACACCCTTTTCTAGGGGTGTCAGCCTCCCAGCCAAAAGCATCTTGGAAACCACCTTGCCCGTTTTCAGGTTTGAGGGAACCGAGGGGCAGGGGAGACAGAACTGCAGACCCTCTGACCTCCCATCCGCTACCTGTCACCTCCAGGCGTTGGGCTCCCCAGCGGTTCTGAAAGCCAAGCCCCAAGGGTCTCGTTGCCTGAAGGTTCCTTCTTTCCTAGGTGTGGGACCTCCCTGCCCTGGCCACGGCTGAGGCCATCCGAGGGCTGCCCGGGGAAGAGGATGCCTCAGCACGTGCCTCTCCTTCCTCCTGCCAGCCCTGCCCCCCCAGGGCGAAACCAGGGTGTGGCCGGACCCTTGCAGGGCACAGCCAATGCCCACTCTTTCTCCGCCTGGCAAGCCTGGCACTGGAGAGTTCTTGCTTCCTAGAGATGGTTGAACCTCCCTCCTGGGCCACTGATCTGAGGATGGTCACGTGTCCCTCCCGGAGACGCTCAGAGATCCCTCTCTGCCAGCTGAGAAGATGATGTTTCTGTACCCAAAGCATCACCTGGATTTCTCTCACTCCAGGGGCCCTGGCTGTGAGCCCCCGCACGAAGCATTTCCCAAAGCTTGTTCCTTGGCATACAAGGCCCAAGAGGATTCCTAGGAAATGGCCGGCCTCATCTTTCCACTGCAGACCCACTGTGAGCACCTGTACCTGCACAGGTGGAAGGCCAAGGGGTCTTAGGGGAAACGGGGTCATGTGAGTACTGGCATCTTGGCAGGAAGAAGCTGCCAACCCCCTTGCCAGCTGCTCCTGGGGGAACTGCTCACTCAGCATGTTTGGGGAGGATACACAAATGTTAGGATGTTACGTGTTGAACAAAAGATACCCCTTTCATATGAGCAACGGGATCTCAGCTCTAACACACACATGTGCGCACACGCGTGTGCACACACACACGCACACAGTAGAACAAGCCCAGGACAGAGCGCCGAGGACAGCCACCCAGGGAAGCAGGGGGTGGAGTGGCCTGGATGAAGGGGTGAAGGCAGCTCCCGCACTCAGGCTGTGGACACAGCCTTCCGTACGGGTCCCCCCGGGCAGGTCGTGGACAGGTGGCTTCCCCTCCAGCTCCGAGCCTCCTCAGTGGTACCGGGATTAGAAGGTTAAGGAAAACGTGCACAGTTTGGAGGAGGGTCAGGGGATGATGCCCGGCCTTGGTCCACAGCAGCTCCCGTGATGGTCTCTGCTAGGTGAGATGACCAGCGCTCGTTTTCGTCTGTCCACTGTCCCTGTGTTTTCTAAATGTATGACTTTCATAATCACGAGGGCGATAAGCAGCTTGAAACCTGCAGGCCCGCCTGGGAAGGCGGATCCCCCGGGGCAGAGCAGGGAGCCTGGCCCTCCCTCTGCCCCCTGGTTGCAGCAGCTTCCTGGCCGCCCTGACTAATTGGGGCCCGTTGTCCATGAGGGAAAGGGAACCACCCCTGCCCTTGCTGGCCATGGTCAGGGCCTGGGATCTGCTGTCCACGCCCCGCACTTAACAACAGGCAGACTGACAGCCGCCCCCTTGAAATGGAAATAGTGACCTACGTGTTCCACGCAAGCAGGGAGATGGGGTTTGCCAGGCCACCTTCCCTGCCACTGCCTTTGCCATCATAAAGAACCGTGAAGGGCACTTGTTCCCGATGCCACGTCCCATCTTCATGCCCACTGCCCCGGCCGAGGGTCCAAGAAAGGTTCTCACGGTGGGGCTGTGGTGGTGGCTCCGGCAGCAACGGGGCCGGCTCTAAGAATGAAGTGGGACAAGTGTTCCCAGGAGAGGAGCGGCACCCCAGAGGCTCAGAATGTTGGGGTGGCCTCTGCATGGACCAGAAGGAGAACTTCCCAGTCATGGGAGCAAAGGCAGGAAGCAAGAGGAGGCTGGAGAGTCTGCGATGCTCGCCCAGATTCCGTGGGAACTGGGGCTGCAGGACTGGAGGTGATGACAGGACATCACTCCTGAGATCTCTGTCCCGACATCGCGCCTGTGCCCCGGGGCCTGTCCCGCGAGGCTCAGCAGAGACAAGCTGCCTCTGTTCAGTGCGGTCCTCAAACCTAGAAAGGATGTAAACTCAGCTGGTGAGCGTTGGCCTCGAGATTCCCGGCCCAGAGCGTCTCGTTTGGAGGGGCCGGTGGGGCCTGGGAACCCGTAGTCAACAGGCACCCTGGAGATGCTGATGCTGGAGGCCCCTGGGTCACACGCTGGGAGGCACCACCTTAGGGGTCACGTCCCTGCTGGGTGTTTTGCCTGCTGTGAGCCAGGTGCCCGGTCTGTAGCCAACCGTGCGCTGGGAACTGCAGGAACACAGAGATCGCTGTCCGTGGGTGCACTTTTCTGCAAAATTATTTGCATAATTAATGTGATGCAAAATTCTGCAAAAGGCGAAATTCCAGGGATGAGAAGAGATTAGAGGTGGTCAGGGTTGACTGCAAAAAGGCAGTGTAAGAGAGTTTTCGAGGGGTGGGACGGTTCTTGATGGTTCTGTGCTGGGGGATGCAGAAATCTCTCAGTTACTTGCAGACTCATTTGCCTCCTGCCTTCTGCCGGTCACCCCAGGGATGTCCTGCTCACCTGGTATCTTGGACCGGAGTGAATCCAGCTGAACTCATCACCCAGCCCCGACACACACCCCTCATCCTTCTGTCACCCTCAGCTAGGAGAGTGGTGCCAGCTCGCTTCAGGCCCCCAGATCTCTCCAGGATCATCCCGCCCAGCTCCGCATCCCGTGCCTGCCCCCACCACTCCCAGACCCTGTCCTCTCTGGTTCCCAGACACCCGTGAGCCCCACCCACTTCCTGTCTCCCCCACTGTAAATGCTAAGTTCAGGTCACCTCCTTTCTCCCCCAGGTGAAGGTCACAATCCTCTCACTGGCCTCCCTGGATCCAACCCTACTCTCCATTCTCTACCCGGCCGCCAGGGTTCTCATTTTACTGTGTTCACTCCTCCCGCTCCCGAGGGCCTTCAGAGCACAGATGGCCATGTCTGAAAATGTTTACAGACGTGTGAGTATACATGGGTGAGTGTTCACACACCCGTCTCCTTGTTCCTACGGCTGAAAGGGCCTGGAAGCAACAACACCCCAAGGGCAACAAGCACACCCAGATCCCAGATCTTGGTTTCTAACAGCATTCTCTTCTCTAACTAAAGGCTCTGGGGCTCCTTGAAGAAATGGCCGATTCTAGACTGGGCAAGCCAAGACTGGAGCATCTTGCAGCGCCAGGGAGTAACGCAGTGTCCTCACGCACACACACAGACACGCACAAATATACCACGGTGGCCTGTCAAAGGGGCGAAGTCACCAACCTGAAAGACTTCCCAGTGGCCAAAGACGGAACTATTTGAACAACAAAATAAAGTAGCATCCGGTTGTATCTCAAAGTTTAAAATACATGTGTGTGCGTTCATACTGATTTAGGAAATGATGGAGCCAGTCACTAAATGGGGTGGAAGAGGCACAGCTGTCCCGCAGAAGAGCCCCAGGTCACGTGTGCAGCGACCCCGCCCTCAAGGAGGTGAAGGGTAACTCCCACTCCTGCAAGTGTGGACCGCACATCGTGACTTCCTTGCATGGAATACGGGGCCGGTCCCTGATCCACGGGGGCCACAAGGACAGCCCTGTGACCACGGATGCTGAGGCTACTCCGCGGCCCTTAAATCCCTACACGTGGGGCTGGGCGGAGCACGGGGCTCTGGGTCAGTGGTCAGCAAGTGTCACACTGTCGTGACGATGTGACCACCACAGCCCAGCTGTCCTGGTGTGTCCTTCACGCGCTTGCCAAATCCCCCTGCGGACTCAGAGGGAACCGGGGTGTATCCTCCAGCCACTCACCGGCCTTGGCAGGAGTTGAGCAAACAAGACACCGTTTGAACGTGACCTTTGGCTGGAGCCTCCATCCTCCGTCTTCTGGGTCGCAGCTCCTGGGGCAGCGGAAGGAGACGCTTCGCGCAGTGTTTCTCTGGGAGAAGGTCGCGGGGGCTGCTTGGCCCAAATGGGACACAAAAGTGGGACGGGCTGTACTTGGAAAGGCACGACAAGGTCTTTTCTAAGTACGACACGCTCTGCGCTCCACCCCCAGAGCAGTGCCATTAAATCACACTTGGGCACAAACAGTGTCTCCAGAAGGTTCCCACAGGAAGTCCCATATGTCGGCCCAGGAGCCCAGGTTGCTCTGTAATTCCCCACCGTGGCCTTTGCTGGTGGAACCTGACCTCTCTGCGGGGACTACCCCACACCCCACTTCTCAGTACCCACCTCCCCAAACCCTGGAGGTGGCCCTCCAGCCATGTTGTTCCTCTCTCTCCGACTTTCCCCTGCATGGCAGCACCCCTGCATGCCTGCACACCTGCATGCCTGCACCCAGGGAATGTGACCCTTGTGCCACCCTGATGAGCCCTCCGCCTGACCCCTGACCCACTCTCCCAGGCCACACAGAGAGATGCTCGAGCAGAGGACAGGATGGGGGAGAAAGAAAGAGAAGAGGTGGGGAGAAGCCCGTCAGGAGCGTCCCGGGAGCCACGGAAGAGAGTGCTTCCGGAAGGTGCCGTCTGCGGTTCTAAATGCCGCCAAATGGAGTCAGATGCCAATGGGAACTGACCAAAGGGCCTGCCAGGGGTGGGGCCGCTGGACAGGGTGCTGGGGCAGTTTGGGCACAGGGTGGGGGAAGCGGGGAGGGAGCTGGGTCAGAGAGTCAGATGCTCTTCGGAGTTGGTTTGGGGTAAAAGAAGGCAAAGAAATGCAGTGGGGTCTGCAGCACCCCAAGACTGGACAGTCTGGGTTTCTCATCGTTGGGGAACGTGCTGGTGAGAGAGATCCAGTCATCGTTTTGTGGGGGGGGGGGTCAGAAGCAGAAGCCAGTGGGCACGGAGGCTGCCCAGGGCCCAGGCTGTGGTGTGGGTGGGTGAGTGGGGAGGGGGAGTGTGGGGCTGTGTTTTGTTGGCTGCTGACTGCCCTGCAGCGCTGACCGCCAAGGATACAGGCGCCATTCGGCATCTGTCAGCTGCCATCCAGGACCATCACAACAAGCTAAACGTCCTGCACTGTGTAAACACGGGGCCGCTTATGGGATTCTGAATCCTCAGGCTTTCCCATAGCTGCTGGGCTGGGATCTCACCACCAGCATCCTGGGGATAATGGTGGCCTGGATCCTGGGAGAAGGGGCGAGGGACCATCCCTGTTGTGTCTGAAGTGAGACCCACCCACTTGTGTGCTGGGCAGGCTGAAGGGACAAGCCGGAGCGTGAGAAAGGGGTGCACCCCAGCCCACAGAGCTGCCTCCCCTCCTGCCCCGGGCCAGCAGAGCATGCTCTCAAGGGTCAGGGAACAGAGAAGGGGGCTGAGCTTCTGCCACTGTGCCGTGAGGGCTGAGCAGCCCTGGCCTTGAAGGGGTCTTTGGGCTCCCCGGCCAGGTGGTTCCTGCTCTGGCTCAGAACGACCCTTGAAGCCAGCTCCCCTCAAATCCTGCCTGTCCCACACTCCAGGTCCCCAAGTGACCTGAAAACTCCATTAAAGGCACAGCGGTCACTGGACTGGAGGACAGGAGCGCCTCTGGGCCCCATGGGAGGTCGCCCTGTCTTGCTCTCTGGATTCTCGGTCCCCAGATCCCAAACAGAGAGCCACCCTGAGAGATGCAAGTGGCCAATAAGCCAGCCTGAGCTGTGCTTTGCGTCCTTACTTCTCCCCGCTCTGGACCCCGTGCTGAGCTCTGAAAATCAGTTTCAACAGGAACTTGACTAGGTGTGGAATGTTTTTGTTTCATCTCTCCTCACACTCCCAAATTTGCCTGGTTGGGTTATTAATGGGCCTATTTTCTTCTGCTCTTTGGAGAGCAGAAGGCTGCCTGAGGGGGAAGTACCACGGGAAATGATGGGGAAAAAGCCCGCTGACCTCAACATGCCCACGTCTCCCACAGCAGCTCCCTGGCCGGTGGTGAGGGGCCCCATACAGATGGCCGTCTGTTTAAAGAATAAATCCCCCACGTCGCAGCTAATGGGGATGGATGGCCCTGCACCTGCTAAGAGAATTGAGAGGTTCAATCAATACTTTTCGTCTGTGACAAAACAGTGTGTTACACAAGCGCACCATCGCTCCCTGAACACGGCCTTGGAAACTAGATGCTTGGGAGCTGCTCATCTGAAAGCCAGTCTGGCAGCCCTGTTTGCAGAAGGGAGATTTGGCCACCCCAGCCCCACCTCCACCCCTCCCCCACCCACCCCTCCCCCACCCCACCTCCCCCCACTTCCCTCACCTCCCCCTACCCCTCCCCCACCCCTCCCACCTCCCAACCTCCCCCCCACCCCCTCCCCTGCCTTCACCCCACCCCACCCCACCCTCTCCCACACCCCTCCCACACCCCACCCCACCTCCATCCCCTCCCCCACCCCCACCTCCATCTCCATCTCAACTCAGCTCAGCTCACCTCAGACTCGGGAGGATTCCTGGGGGGATTTTGTGCAAACTCCATTCCCATTTCCAGGAGTAATGTCAGCTCCTTCCAAAAATGTCTCCTCCACATCTTGTCCATAACATACCAGCTGGAAAAAAAGTCTTCAGTGGGCACCGTGGTCTGTGGCAGTCATTGCCAGGCCTGGAGTCACACCCGCATATGCTGCCCCGCCATCCATAAGCTCCCTTATTTCTGGTTCACGGGCAAGGGTGAGAAAACTGACTGCAACCAGGAAGCCAGAAGCCCTACCCCGGGCACAGGAGCCGTGGGCTGTGTGTGGCACAGGCGTGATCTGCCATGTGGGGGGCGCCCAGACCCCAGTGGCCAATACCTTGTACAGGAAGGGGCTGCCTTCCATTCATTCCAAGACAGGAGGGTCATGGGTCAGGGGCCGGATGTGGAGGTTGACCCTCCACAGCTGGTGGACGACTCAACTCACAGTGGACATGCGAAGAGCCAGGCTCTCTCGTTCTGAATCACAGCAGCATTCCAGAGCTGGAAAGACTCATCAGATACATTAGGCTAGGTGACTGCCTGACACCCTGGCTCTGCCTGCCCACTGACCCCTGCTCTGCCTGCTGTGTGCCCTCTGACCTTGTGTCACAAGCTTTAGACAGGCCTGGCCCCACGACACCTCTCCCCCTCTCCTGCTATAACACTGGACATGTTGCACTGAGTTCAGAATACTCAGGGTCCTCAGGCCACCCAGGGGACCAGACGTAAGGGCAGTGAGGAGGGAAGCAGCACTGCGGACCAGACAGAGTGGGGAAGAGACAAATCTCCAGGTCTGTGAGGTGAGCTGAAGGCTCTGAGGAGTGGACGTAAGCAGGCAGATATAGGATGGGAATAAGAAAGGGGAGGCAGTGAGTGTGTGTGGAGAGTCTTAGGTTTCTGCAGCTGTGTCCACAGGGTGGCCCTGGTCACAGGGTCAGTGCCAGGCAGCTAGCACTCCTATGGGAAAACCTGCTGTCCTTCTGGTGGGCACGAACCTCAGGAAGGAGCCCAGGCAAGAGTGAGGGGGACCCAGAAAAGGAGAGAGCCAAGAAGGGGAGCCCATATTCTATACAAAGGCTCAATCTGGGACTGTGGCTGGACCCTGAAGCACACGCCCATGAAGCAGACGAAAAGCAGGTGAATTGGGATTTAGGCTCAGTCATCCACAAGTGTGACAGAGTTCACAGTTTGGGTCTAACCAAGTAAACTGCCTTAAAAATACCAACCTTTTGGAGCCATACAACAGAATCCAAAGTCTCCGAAAAGCAATAATAGTTTCCAAGGGTATTCAACGATTGGAGAGTCAGGAAAATGTGGTATGTTTACAAGGAAAAGATCCAGAGATGGACCAAATGTAAATCAGTGGACAAGGGCAGCCATTTTTAACTATGTCAATGAGGGAAGGAAAATACCCTCACAATGAATGGAGAGATAGAAAATCAAGCAGAGAAATAGAAAATGTAAAAATATCCAAATGGAAATTTTAGAATGGAAAAATAAAACATCATAAATTTAATTTTCCAGATGGGCTTAATTAGCAGATTGGAGATGACGGATGAAAGAACCAGTGAACTTGAATATATTGATAGAAATCACCCAACGTGAAGAAGAGAAAGAAAAACCACCAAGAAAATGAATGGCATCTTAGAGGGCATCCTTAAAGAAAACCCTCTCAACCAAGACGTTTACATCCACTTAGAGTAACTTCAACAATGAAGAATAAAGACATTTTTTGTTATAAGACAGGAAAGAGCAGCCTTCTCCAGATGCTACACTACATGGAATGCTGGGGTGTTCCTCGGGCAGAATGTAACGATGCCAGGTGAAAATGTGGACCTTCAGGAATGAATGAAGGGTATCAGAAATGGCAAGTATCGAGGTCAATAGAAAGTGACCACTTTCCCCTTAATTTCTTTAAAATACATGTGACTGGTTAAAGGAAAATGTAGACACTGTCTTTGGGATTCATAATGCATGTGAAGTAGTACATTTGACAATGATAGCATGAAGGATGAAGGTGTGACTGGATCTAGGGAGTTGTAAAGTGGCACAATATTAACCCACACAGACTGTGAAAAATTAGGGAGTGTATATTGTAATTGCTAAATAATCACTAACATAACAATGCAAAGATATACAACTCAAAAGTCCAAAGGTAAATTATAATGGAATTATTTTTAGAACAGTCAAATAATCCAAAATAAAGTAGGAAAGGAACAACAATAACAAACAACAAAAAACAGAGGAAAAACCAGAAAAGAAATATAAAATAATACACCTAAATATTAATAGAATAAGTACTCCTATTAGAAGTATCAGAATGGATTTTTTTGAAAAGCAAGACCCAACTCTATACCGTCTACAAGAGAAGCACTTTAGTAAGACAAAAACAGGTTGAAAGTAAATGGATGAAAACATATATACCATGCAAAGAATACAAGTAAGAAGTTGCAGTAGCTTTATTAATATCAGATAAAATAGACACCAAGACAAAGAATGTCGTCAAAGGCAGAGATGGACATTTCATAAAGATAAAAGGGCCAATTCATCAGGAAGACAAAACAATCGTGAAAGTGTGTGCACCTAATAACAGAGCCTCAAAGTACATGGAACAAACATCAACAGAGCTGAAGGAAGAGACACAAGATTGTAGTAAAATATTTTAATGCCCCTCTCCCGACAATGGACAGAAGAGCTGGAGACCAAAACTTGGAGGACCTGAACAACACTATCTATCACCATGACATAGTTGATATGTATCAAACACCACACCCAACAAAGGAAAATGCATGTTTTTTCTAAGTGCATATGGTCTGCTCACCAAGACAGACCATATTCTGAGGCACACAGCAAATAAAATAAATTTAAAAGAATTGATGTCAGACAGAGTATGTTTCCTGACCACAGTGGAATTGACTTAGAAATCAAGGACAGTAAGATATGTCGGAAACTCTCAAACATATGGACATCAACAACATCCAAACAATCCATGCTCAGGGAAGAAATCACAATGAAAAGTAGAAAATACTTCAGACTGAATGGTAATGAAAGGACAACTTATGACAATTTATGGGATGCAGTTAAAGCAGTGCTTTGAGGAAAATGTATAGCTTTAAATGGCTTGTATCAGAGACAAATAAAGGTCTACAATCAATAACTTAAGGTTCTACCTCAAAACTAAAAGAAGAGCAGAATCAACCCAGAGTAAATAGAAGGGAGGAAAGATAAAGATAAGGAAAGAAATCAAAGAAATAAGAAACCAACAAAAAAATAGAGGCAATAAACAAAGCCAAAAGCTGATTTGTCAAAAAGCTCAAACGATTGGCAAAACCTTAGTAAGACTAACCCCCCAAAATGAGAAAAAACACAAATCATCAATGTCAGGAATAAAAGAATCGTTGCTATTTCAGATCTTAACAAGATAATAAGAAGATAGTATGAATAACTTAATGCTGATAAAATTTAAAATTTTAATTTTAAAAATTAAAACATTAACATTAAAAATTAATAAAAGAATATCATGAGTAACTTTACGCTAAAAAATCCGACAACTTTGGTTAAAAGGAAAACTTCCTCAAAAACGTACCCAAATTTACACTAGATGAAGGAGAAAAGCTGAATATTTCTACAGCTATTCTTTAAAATGAGCTTTTTCAAAATAAAAACGAACAAACCTTCCCTCCAAGAAAATTCCAGGCCTAGATGGTTTCCCTGGTGAATTCTATCAAACATTCAAAAAGATATAACATCAAATTTACACAAACCCTTTCAGATAACAGAAGAGCAGGGAAAACTTCTCAACTTGTTTCATGAGGCCCGCATAATTCTAATATAAAAACAGACAAAGGCATTGCAAGAAAAGAAAAGAACAACTATGAATCAATATTTCTTATGATTGTAGACAAGAAAGTCCTTAACAAAATACTAGCAACTCAGGAAATCTAGCAACGTTTAAAAAGGATACGCATTACAATTAAGTAGGATTTATCTCAGAATACAAGGATGGTTTAACATTCGAAAATCAATCAACATAATTTACCATATTAACAGAATAAAGAAGAAAACCCACATGATCATGGTAATAGGTATAGAAAAAAAGCATTTGACAAAATGTTTTTCTGTAATAGATACAGAAAAAAAGGATTTGACAAAATTTGACAAAATTAGATACAGAAAAAAGACATTTGACAAAATTTGATAAAACTCTCAGGGACCTCAGAATAGAGCTATTCAGGGTAGGTACGTGAAATCTACGCTAACACCATACTTAATGGTGGCGAAGGTTTTCCCCGTAAGATTGGGAACAGGCAGGGATTCCTGCTCTCGTGGCTCCTGGAGAGTCTAGTCATTGCAGAAGGAAAACAAAGAAGTAAAAGCATACAGATCTGAAAAGAAGTAATCCAGTCTCTCTTTGCGGTTGAAATAATTGTACTGTCTCCATAGGAACAAGGACCAGAGACCTTCACCTCTGGGGCCCAGGTTGTGCCAGGCCCTCCTGCACTTCTCCCAAATCTGTGCCCTCTGAGCAAACCCCAAAAGGAAGCATGATGCTGGTGCCGTGGATCCATTACTTATGAGACAGAAGCTCCGTGGAAACCTCTGATTAACCCTCTGCTGGGGCCATCGCCTCACAAGCCCGGAAAGTGCCCCCTGTTGGGTCTTAGTTCCCACCAGGACCTGCAGCAGCCCCGCGTTTCTTAACCAAAACAAAGACTTTCAGAAGTAACCCAGAAGTGGTTACGCACTTCATCTCCGTGCATCGGGATGGCCCGGAATGTCCTCGGGGGGATCTTCCCTAAATGGCAGAGTGGCTACAGAATTTCAGACTGGCTCCAATCTTTTTGTCATTGCTGACAAAACGCTAGCGGGAGAGCCCATGGAAGATGATGTGCCTTATTTTATCTTTCTTTTTTCTAAACCGCGACCTTCCCTAGCGCATTTCACGGCCTTTGCTTTCCTTGTTGTCTTTGTTCTCAAATTGCACCCGGGGGAACCAGGCAATCAGGTGAAGCTGCAGACTCCAGAGTGTGTCTCTGCAGATGCGGACGCGGGGCTGAGTGGGGCCTCGTGTGGAGGAGGGGCAGCCGGGCAGGGGAGAGCCTGGCTCTGGATCCTGAGGGGCCTGGGTTTGAGGCAGTGACTCCCCTGTCCCTGCCTCAGTCTCCCCACATGAAAAATGAGGCAACAGCTGGAGACAGACAACGGCTTCTAGCCTGGGCCTGGCTGAGGCTCATTGTTTAGCAAGTGGGAGATCTCTGGCCTGTCTGTGTCTCCTGATGGCTCTTGGCTGCAAGCGTGGAATTAGGAAGGAGGTCTCCAGCCCTGGGCTGGGGTGCAGGGTGGCTCTGACCCTCATCCCAGCAGGGCAATGTGGTGGGGCGAGAAGATCACTGCTGGACGCCACAGCCCTGCAGCTCTGCTGCATATAGGGGCTCCATTTCCTCACTCTGAAAAAGTGGAAGCAGCGAGGCTTAAATAGAGATGCAGTGAGAACAGACTTCACACGTGCGCGTCCCCAGCGCCGTGAAGCACAGCAGGTTTAACAATTGCACCGTCCCTCCCTCTCCCCCCACCAGGAGGAAAGCCAGGGGCTGGGTGGGCTACCAGGATGGGAACCCCTCCACGGGAACCATCCAGGCCCGGGCTGAGGAGCTGGGCTGGGCCCTCAGGTGAGATGTAGGGGACACCGAGTGCACCCAACCCCACAGCAGCAAAGGTTGGCGAGCCCTGGCCTCAGGGTCAGGTGCCTCCCACCCGGGCTCACACTGGGTCATTCCGCCTGTCCCTGCAGCCCTGTCTCCTCTGACAACCCAGCTCGCAGAGCCCATCGGACCCCTGGGGGTTGCCCACTCCCAGTAGCCCATCTCTACCTGTGGTCACGCCCTGGACAGCAGATGGCCTCCCCCTCGGCCCCTGGACACGGCATCTCCTCCCAGGCTACTCACCCACGACCACGCCCCACCCAGATCTGCGTCTCTCCCTGCAGGGGAAGCCTGTTTCCCCACCCAGAGCCCCAAGCCAGCTTCTAGACCATCCTCGACTCCCAAGCCCCACACCCAGCCCTCAGCACGTCCCATCCCCAGTCTCAGGACAAAACACTGCATCAGCGCTCCTTAACGTCTCCACAGGCTTCTCACTCCAGCCAAGTCCAGTCATCCCTCTTGGGACCCTTTCAGCTGCCCCAGGGCAGCAGCCTCCGGTGGTCCCCCTCTGACTCCCCAGCTCCCTTCTTCACAGAGAGGCAGAGTTCCCAGAGTGCAAGTCACACCCCGCCACCTCCCTTCTCCAAACCCCATGGCCTCCAGAGGGATGCTGCCCACCCTCCACATGGACTCCTCAGACGGCTTGCCTGGCCACCTTCTCCCCAAAGCCGTCCCGGCCCAGTATCCTTACCCTCACACACCTACCACGAGCAGCATTTCCCCAGCCTTTTTACTTGCTTGCTTGTTTGTTTTCTGTCCCTGATCTCGGTTGGAAAACGATTCTCCAGAAGATGTCCATATCCTGCTCCCTGGTGCCTGCGAACGTTACCTCTTACGGAAAAGGTGCCTTTGCAACTGGGATCAAGCCGAGGACCTCGACGTGGGGAGATCATTCTGGGTTATCCAGGCGGTCCTCAAGGCAATCTCAAGCGTCCTTATGAGAGGGTGCCAGAGGAGACTGACACCCACAGAGGAGAAGCGAGGGGAAGATGGAGCAGAGAGTTTGAAGATGCTGGCCTGGAAGGCTGGAGTGATGCAGCCGCCAGCCCAGGAGCACCGGCGGCCGCACCGGCGGCCACCAGCAGTGGAAAGGCAGGAAACACCCTCCCTGGAGCCTCCAGAGAGACGCCGGCATGACTCCTGGGGAGTTAGTCTGAGCAATAGGAAGGGTGGGATCGCTGTGCACCAGAACGGGGAGCAATGTGGCGGGAGCTGGCCTGGCTTGGGTGGGGTGCACAGAGCTGTGTACCAGCCGGGCAGCGGTCGGACTGGAACTCGGCTACCAGTGTGGGGTTCAGGGAAGAGTCGGCACCAGGTGCAAATGCGCGACAGCATAGAGATGTGGCTGGTGTCGGGGCCTGGAGGAAGCACCTGGCAGAGACCTTCAGGAGGCGGGAAGGTGGTGAGGACCACAGAGGGCCTGGTGGAGGCCACGGGGTCCAGAGGAAGGAAGGGCTCCAGGGAGGAGGGGACATTAACCCGCTGGGGTGCCGCTGATTTTTTCAAGTGAGATAAAGACTCATTTTTGATAGCTGGGTTTGGCAATTTGAGCTGGACCACAGCAGCTCTGAGCAGTGGGCTCAGGAGAGACCAAGCGGAGAGCCTGTGGACACAGTGAGTGGAGACCTTGATTTCTGGAAAGGGGAGCAGAGAGGTGTGGCGATGGTGTAGGGAAGAAAGGGAAAGAGATGTCCTTAATAAGAGGGGAGAAAACGGCCACCTTTCGTGCGAATGGCCCCACGGGGAGGAGCAGACTCATGTCGGGAAAGGGCCGTGCGAACGGGGCAGACAGTCCCCCGGGACAGAGCAGGTACAGCGCCTGGGACTGTGGATCTCCTGGTGGGAGCCCCGATGTGCTCAGTGCCGTGTGTGTGGGGAGGGGACCACGTGTGTAAGAGCAGCTGGGGAGTCGGAGCTGGGGAGGGGCCGAGGCCGGACTCCTGGGAGCACAGGGCGCCCTTGTGGGGAAGTCATTAGTTCACAGGGACTGTTGGAGCCGGAGCTGTCACAGGAGTCATCTGGGGGCAGGGAGGCTGGGGAAGGCCATGGGGCTGAAGCCCGAGAGTGGCTCCAAGGATGGTTCCTGGGAGCCCAGCTGGACAGGTAGGAGGGCAGGCTGCAGGGGAGGCTTTCGGGGGCTGCAACCAAGGGAGGGGGGTCTCGGTGCCACTGGCTCCTGGAGGAATACTTGCAAAGTGAACATCACCTCCCACCAGGCCTGGGGGGTCGTGAGGGAAGACCTGTAAGCCCTCAGCACAGGCCGGGCACACAGCAGGGATGAGAAAGGTACCAGCGCCATGGTCTCAGCTGCCCTGCTCACCACTTCCACCGTGACAGTGCATTGCACCCGGAAGCGGCCACCTTTCCTCCCCAGACGACTTCCCAAGGTTAGAAGCCTCCGCCCGGCTGCACCAGCTCGCACGCTGTTGAGGGGAGGCAGCTGGGGCCCTGGGTCTGAGCCCATGGCCGTCGCCAGGCCGGTGCCCGCAGCCCGGAGACGGCTTCTGTCTGGCCAGGCCTGTCACATAGTGGGTCTCAGTCAACCCCTGCCATTCAGTTCAACAAGGACAGTGGGTACCCAGGGAGGCTGAGAAGGGAGGGTGGAGGCCTGGGCGATGGGGGCTGGGCACAGCGCCTGGAGGAAGGGGCAGCACGTAGCCCGCCGGCTCTGAGCACTGGAGGCCCGGACGACTCAACTCACGTGGGTTGGGCCCCCCTTGCTAGGAAATTTGCAGGGAGGAGAGGGGAGAGTTAGTGCCGTTGCCTTGGCAACTTCTCTGTCACATTCTAATGAGGGTGACAGAGGAAGGAGGCCCGTCTTAAAGGAGAACGAAGCACATAGATTTGGTGGCGTCCTGAGGAGTCTCAGCAGGAACTCAGCTCCTTCTGAGCTCTCGCCTGAGTTCCTGAGGACAGCAGTAGAGAGGCTGGGGTGACCGGGACCTGCTGTACCGGCTGAAGGGGCTCAGGGCTGGCATGAAAGGACAAGAGGTCACTGATGCTTAAACCAAGCCCCAAGCCCACTTCTACCTGGAGCCATTGCTCTGGGGGCTTCATAGACTCCCAGGTGGGAGAACCGGAGGGTGAGAAGAAAGACAGGAGCCTCACCTGGTCAGCAGAGGGGTGTGGCCGCATCGGGGGCCGTGGCGCCCCCTTGCACACCGACTTCAGCCACCCCAAAGCAGTGAACGGGAGCAAAGGACTCAGGAAGGGCTGCTGGGGGCACGGGGGTGGGCACTGGACCCAGAACAAGGACCAAAACACGAGGGGACTTGGGTGGCAGGAGTGGATATGAATATGATAAACCCCGATAATGTAAAATAATACAAGCCCTGAAAATGCAGAGAAGGGAGAGGGGAGGCCAGAGGAAGAGGAAAGGAACATGGCCCTCTTTCTAAGCAGATGTGGCCAACGTGGGCGGGATGGAAGCCCGGGGCAGAGGCGCGTCCACCTCCAGATGCGGAAGGGTCCATGCAGACTTTTCTTCCTCCGTATTGCAGGGTTCTTCCAGGAGATTGTAGCTCGTGCCCTGAAGATAAACGAGCTTTCAGGTAGCACCATCTTTGGTTTGACTTCGTTTTCCCATCCTCTGTCAAGTTCAAGGGCAAGCTAGGATTTCCTTGCGTGTGGGGGTGATAGGCCCTCCCATTAGCGCCTGCTCATCTGTCCTCCGCCTCCAGCCTGTGAGCCTGGCACGTCCTGGGCATTTCCTTGGGCTGCGACCCCCCCCCGCCACTGCTTACAGCTGGCAGGTAGGGGCTGCCTCATCCCGCAGAAGGGGCGGGCATGGGAGGGTGACCCCCCCACGGCACGGGTCAGGTTTGCTTTTAGGGGACATGATCTGACACTTCTTTCTGGTATTTCCTCTGCACCTACACATGGAAAAAATGTCTTATCACGACCATCCAGCCACAGCACCGCTTATTCTGGGCAGTGGGCTTTTGCTGCTGCTGCTACGTTCTTCTTTGTATGTTAATTTTTTTAATTAATTTATTTATTTTATATTCATTTTTGGCTGTGTTGGGTCTTCGTTTCTGTGCGAGGGCTTTCTCCAGTTGCGGCGAGTGGGGGCCACTCTTCATCACGGTGTGCGGGCCACTCACTGTCAGGGCCTTTCCGGTTGTGGAGCACAGGCTCCAGACGTGCAGGCTCAGTAGTTGTGGCTCACGGGCCTAGCCGCTCCACAGCATGTGGGATCTTCCCGGACCGGGGCATGAACCCGTGTCCCCTGCATCGGCAGGCGGACTCTCAACCACTGCGCCACCAGGGAAGCCCCTGTATGTTAATTTTTTTTTTTTCCGGTACGTGGGCCTCTCACTGTTGTGGCCTCTCCCGTTGCGGAGCATAGGCTCCGGACACGCAGGCTCAGCGGCCATGGCTCACGGGCCCAGCCGCTCCGCGGCATGTGGGATCTTCCCGGACCGGGGCATGAGCCCGTGTCCCCTGCATCGGCAGGCGGACTCTCAACCACTGCGCCACCAGGGAAGCCCCTGTATGTTAATTTTTAAAGCAGTAAAATCATGAGTCTGTGTAACTGTTTAAAACAACTTTCTTAAGATATAATTCACGGACCATACAATTCACCCACGTAAAGTATACAATTCAATGCTTTTGGTATATCACATTATTATTTTAATTGTGGTAAAAATTAAATATAGTAAAATATATAAATATACTTAGTAAATTTTTAAGTATAATTCAGTGGCATTAATGACATTTCCCATCTTGTGCAAATGTCACTGCTATTTCCAAATTTTTCACCACCCCAAACAGAAATTCTGTACCATCAGGTAATTACTCCCTATCCATCCTCCCCTCCCTCGGTCCCTGGTAACTTCTAATCGACTTTCAGATCTGTCGAACTGAAATTTGCCTATTCTAGATACCTCATGTACGTGGAATGATACAACACTTGTCCTTTCGGGACTGACTCATTTTACACAGTGTAATGTCCTCAAGGTTTATCCTTGAAGCCTGTGTCAGAATCCTCTTCCTTTTTAAGGCTGAATAATATTCCATTCTATAAATACTACATTTTGTTTATTCATTCATCTATCAACAGACACGGGCTTCCATTTCTTTGCTGTTGTGGGTAACGCTGCTATGAGCATGGGTGTGCAAATATTTCTGTGAGAATCCGCTGTCAACTCCTTTGGGTATCTGCCCAGACATGGAATTACTGCTTCCCATACAGTCAGTCCCCTACATACGAACCTTCAAGTTACGAACTTTCAAAGACGCGAACGTGCATTCCATCAACGTCAGGCGTGAGTGAAACCGCAGCTTGCCCTCCATCTTCTATTGCTGTCGATCCTTCAGCTCTACCATCTCCCACCTCCTCTCCCCCCCTCCGGTCAGTAATTCTTCTTGCCTGCTCCCTCGATGCCAGCCCCTGGATGTCAGCTGTTGTACTGTAGTACTGGACTTTTCAAGGGACTGTAAGATTAAAAATGTTTCCTTTATTCTTTGTGTTTGTTTGTTATGTATTGTTTGTGTGAAAAGTATTATAAACCTATTACAGTACAGTACTATCTAGCCGATTGTGTTAGTTGGGGACCTAGGCTAACTTTGTTGGACTTATAAACAAATTAGACTTACAAATGCACTCTGGGAACGGAACTCGTTCGTATGTAGGGGACTTGCTGTAGTTGTATGATTTTTAAAACAAAAAGCAATTCTTGCTACTCTTACATCTTAGCTCTCAGCCCACCTGAGGAAATCAACACAGCCTTCCTCCCCCGTCCATAAAACATAATCCCAAGACTGGGTCACATCCCATCTCCGTGACCATGCCGCCCACGCTCCTGAGCCTCTGTCCCTTTCTGCGCCCCTGGAGCTGCTGAGGGAGAGACTGGGTGGAGTCTGGGGCGCTGCAAGGCTCAGTCAGCTCCTTCCTCATCCTTCTTTCAGGCTTATAAAACACTTTTACCCATTCCTGCCCTTGATCTTGTCAACAGCCTGTGAGACATGCAGCACCGCATCATTCAACCCCATTCTACAGGAGTGGAAATGAGGCTCAGAGAGCCACTCCCAGGAAGGGCCAGGACCAGGCACCAGCCCCTCCAGCTCCAAATGCAGCGTCTCTCATGGGTCACCAGAAGCCCAGAGGCCATGGGGCTGACAAACAGCTTTCTCTCACTGAGGAGAAGGAGAACACGCAGGTAAATCAGACAGAGGAAGGGCAGAGAGAAAAGAGCCCCCCACAGCTGTACCTCGCCTTTCCTCCCATCTCATCTCAGACCCACAGGGTCCACTCAGTCTGGGGGCATCCCACAGGAACTCTCTCTGCTTATACACCTCCAGGGCTGGGAAGCTCACTCCTTACCAGAAAGGCCATCCCTGGACCAGAAAGTCCAACCAGGCTTCCCTGGTTGTAACTCTGTCCCCTGGCTCAGAGGACAGAATTCCTTCAAGGCAGAGCCCCCTCAAGGCCAGGGTGGACGCTGACAGGGCAGGAGTTGGCATCCCATCCTTGCTCTGAGATCGCCTGTTCTGGTGACCCCATGTGAGTTATGCCCCCAGGCTCCCGCTTCCCCATCTGTGATGTAAGAGGGCTGGGCCACATCACCCCCGGCTGCTCTGCATTTTGTAATTATCAGGTCTGGAGCCTCTTGTTGCTAGATATTTCTTTTATAGAGTTTATTTTCCAAAGAGTAAACGCTAAACACTGGAAAAGAGATAAGAAAGGTGCTTCTAAATACCTATTGCCGTCTTAGCTTCTCAGAAAACAGAGGTGTTTAGGGACTTCTCCCCCCAAACGGGGGATTTAAATGGAAAATGTGGCCCCCAGGATAAGCTCCCTGGGGTCTAAGACGTGGACCTGAGGGGGGAAGGGAGAAAGCACATCTCACCAGCTGGAGGGTGATCTCCAGGCCTGGGGGTACAACAACGGGCAGGGCTCGGTGGTCTGGAAGCCCACCGCACTCTCCTAGGCACCTGGTCAGCGAAGGCATCTTGGGTATGCAGAGTTGTGTCTGGCTTCCATCTGAACCCATGTGCACACACCCCAGGGCAGACCCACGGGCCTGTGCGTGCCCACCTCCATGTATGCACGCGAACCGTGAAAACAAGGACAGACCTTCACGCACACGCCCCACCTGGGGACAGAACCCCCAGCACGCAATGTCTGTTCCCTCTTCGCCCTCTGCTAGCCACCGCAGAAGGAGAAGAAGGAGACCTGTCAGTGCCAGATGACCCACTTTCTAGCTCTGAACACCCCCCTTTAACCCCCCCCCCCGCCCACCGCCAATCATCCTTCCTGGGTCTCAGCCTCAGTTTATCTCATTAAAGGGTGGCCTCTAAGGTCACCTCCCGCAGCTGCCATTCCCCATCCCCACTCCGCGTCCACTCGTTGAGTCCAGGGGGGCCCGGGTCTCCAGCGCCGTCCGCCTGCGTCCCCATCCCAGCTGCCAGGGCCCTGGAGCGCCGCCGCCGCCGCCGCGGCCAGCCAGGGTGGAGTTTTCTCTCCGATTAAATTTCCCCCGCCTTTTTGATGTCACATCCTGTCCCGGTCTGCTTCCCCGCCGCCGCCCTCCCCACTCCCGCGCGTGAGCGTGGCGCGCGGGGCCCTCTGCGCCCCCCCCGCCCCTACCTTTCCCCAGCAAACTTTTGGCACCCGGGCCGCCCAGCTGCTCGCCCCAGCTTTGCGGGCACGGGGCCGCTAGGAGGAGGGGCCGAGGAGGGGCCTAGGGGCGGCCCGCCCGCAGCCCGCCGCCCGCCGCCGCCGCCGCCGCACGCCCAGCAGGGCGACCGCGGAGCCGCTCGACGCGCTCGAGATGCAGAGCAGAGGCTCCGCGCAGCAGACCCCGCGCGCCGCCTGCTCCGGGTGCTGAAGGCGCGGGGACACCGCCGGGCGCCGCCGCGGAGCCAGCAGAGCCGGGAGCGCGTCCGCGTCCACGCAGTCGCCGGCCGCCCAGGGCTCCCCGCACGCCAGGACGTGGGAGGTGTTCGCGAGACATGCGACCGGCCCGGAACCTCCTCAGCCTCCTCTTCCTCATCCTCATGGGCACGGAACTCACTCAAGTACGTGCATGCGACGCCATTTTCCTCCCTGCCTGCGAGGCGCCCGCCCGGCCCCGGGGAGCCCGGCAAAGTCGGGGAGCAGCTACCGCGCGGCCCGGCACCCCTGCCCGGGCGCCCAGCCAAGGGCTTGGGGAGAGGGCCAGAGTGCCAGCCGCACCTGGGGTGGAGGAAGGGGTGAAGGCTGACCCGAGAGTGCTGCCGTGTCCCCCAGGACCCTCAGCCCTGAACCCTCCCTCCTGGACTCCCGGGCTGACCACTCCCTGCTGAGAAGTTCAAAGGGCAGCATTGGGGGTGGGGGTCGCCATTTGGCTGCTACTGTCACCTGGGAGGAAGACAGGGCAGGATGTCCAAGCCCCTGGCATTTTCAGAGGTGGATCTGACCTAACTCCCACCCCCTGCATCCCTCTTCTGGAGCATCCTGCATTGGCTATAATGCTGCCCTTGGGGCTCCCTGGGCTGGCGGTGGGAATGGTGCCGCGGAGACCAGACCGGGGAGGGCAGGCGGCGTGTCTGGGGCTGGGGTGCTTTGTGGGCTCCATGTGGAGGGTTGGGGGGCGGTTGTGGCCACATTCGCGGCATGAAGTGTGAGTGGCAAGCGTGTGTGGGGACCGCTGGGCATTTTAAGTGGGCTCGCCATCCCTGAACAATGTACTGTTAGAGAGCCTGTCTCCGGCTAGTATTCTCCATTTTAAAAATGCGTTTCGGAGCTGGCACGTCTGGGAGGAGAAGGGCTGTCTGGGAGCGCCGGACTGGAGGTGTTGCTTTGGCACCAGGGTGCTGGGAAGAGCCTGCCAGCTTCGGGAGCCAGGCTGCTCAGAGTGACATTAAAATGCCCTTTGGATGGTGCCACTGTGCCACGGTCTGAGCTGGGAGAGGCTGCAAGTCCAGGAAGTGGATGGGCTGCCAGCACCTTGGCCCCAAGAGCAGCTGCCCCGACCCTCCTTCCCTCTCTCCCTCCGTGCCTCCCTCCCTCTCAGAATAAAAGAGGAAACAAAGGAGAGACGAGAGGGTGAGAGGTAGATCACAGGAGAGAAGGCTCTGGAATAAGCTTCCCGTTTTGCCTTGAAGCCCTTGCCGGCTCCCTAGCTCTCCCGGGAAGTGCAGCCTCTGCCCCAGCATGGGAAGGGTTTATTGTCCCACCTAACCTCGGAGACCCTGCTGGTGCCAGGCAGACAACCAGCCAGGCCCCCTGGAGAGGTTCTGCATGGTCTCTGGGAGTGAAGTTTTCTTGGCTGCAGGGAAGGCCTGTCCAAGGGGCACACTCGTGCTCTGTGAATGGACACCGTATGTATGCATGTGCACACACACACTCACACACACTCTTCCACAAGCGCGCACCCCACAGACATGGAGCCAGGCAGCGTGTGCCTTACTTAGACATCTCGGGAAAGAGATGGCTGGTCTGGGTGGCCCTGGAAGTGGCTGCCCTTGGGCCCTCCAAGCCCTACTGGCCCCCTCACCTGCAGGCTCCCTGAGCCCTCGTTCCCCGCCCCCCTCCAGAGGTTCACTTCTCAGTCTTTTTAAAGATCCCCCGGTCTTGGAAGAAACTTTTGGTTCAGCTTCAATTGGAAGCTTTGTCTCGGTGGTGAGAGCTCCCGCCTGTCCACGCTGGCGGCGCCAGCCATCTGAATGTGGCCCGCCCCTGCCCACGCTGGCTGCACCCACACCATCCCGTTCAGGACCCTGGTCAGCTCCCCGAGCCCAGGCCCTCCAGGGGCCAGGAAGGCAAACGATGTTTTCTTTGGAAGGCTCCTCTTTCTGAAGCTGAGCTGTGGCATCTCTCAGGGAAATGCCTTCCTCAACACAGCCCGGAGGCAGGCCCTGCCCTCCCCGCGCCTGCCTCTGAGGCTGTGCTTTCAGAATCTTCCATCGGGAGCCCAGTATCCCTAATTGTGGTGGGATTTTGGAGCAAAGGCTCACCTGGCGAAAATCTCTCCAGCCAGCTCAAATCTGTGAAGGGGTCAGAGAGTGGCTGGCTCAGCCACCAGCTCCAGGGATCCCGGCTACCCCGGTCCTGCCCAGGTGGGCTTCTTCGGGGTCAGGCCAGGTGCCTCTCACCTTTACCAGTCACCTCTAAGGCAGGGACTGGAATTGGGAGTGGGTGTGGGTCCAGGGCTGGGCTGCTCTGAATAATCTGAGAGCTCCTTGGGGACACCCCTACCTAAGAACCTTGCTTTCTTGATCCCGAAGTAATTCGATCCGAGGAAGCCACATTGCATGGTGTCAGGAGAAATGCTGCCTACATGGGCGATGAGCACAATACCTCTGGGCTTCAGGAAAAGGCGAGCAGAGCAGCGGTGACTGAGCTGTGTCTGTCTCCCCTCCACCCTTTCCCTCTTCCAGTTTAGGTAAATTGCTCCCACAGCGGCACCCTCAGTCTTAGGGCCCTTCCAAGGGACGTGGACACAAGGTTCCAGGGCCACCATGTTTATGGATTAGGACCCGTCCAGATGGGAACAAGTCAGAAACGTATGGGTTTTACCTGCGCTTCACAGGCGCTGCTCGAAGGATTCAGGCAGACGGGCGGGGGGAGGGGGGGAGTGTAGAGCACATGGCCGGGCCATCTGTTCTCCCGACAGCATGCTTATGAGCCACTCAGTCAAATGCCAACTAGTGATGGACGGCCTACTACGCGCCAGGTTTGTGGGCCCAGATGAACTCTGTCCTCAGGTGGAAAGATGCTTGACTGGGTCTTGTTCTGTGATTTTCAATAAAAGGCTGGTGTTTCAAGCTCCTTGAGAAGTGTCCTCGGAGTTGACCGCTCATCTTGGGGGGGGGGGCAGCGCTGGGGCTGCCTGAGCCCCGCCCACCCCAGCCCAGCTCGCCTTCCCTTGAGAGAAGCACGTCATCCCCCGTGTGTGATGGCATGAAAGGGGTGGGCAGCTCTGTGACAATGACCTTGGACCCGGCTGCCCTTCCCCTTCCCCGTCCCACCAGCCACTGTCTGGTTGCCATGAGAAAGGCTCTGAGCTTCAGCCTGAACGTCTACCATTTTAAAACAAGGAGGATGAAGCTAGCTGATGCTCGAAGATGGTTCTGTCCCCCTCTCCTGCCACATGCAGCTCTCAGACGCCAGCCGGTCGGGCTTGACTCGGTCAAAGCTGGGCTAGCGATGCTGAGCGCAACTGTCTGTCACCCGGGCCATGGTGCTTAGTGGGGAGACCTAAGGCTCTGCCATATCTATTTGTTTAAGAGGCATGAGGACTCTGGGGTCAGAGTGGAGGGAGCTGAGAACGCTTTGGAGGAGGGGTGCCATTTGCGCGGGGTCCAAGGTTGCACCTGGGTGAGCCGGGGCAGGAAGATGGGAAGGAACAGGTGGGCAGCAGCGGGGCTGCACACAGACGCCGCGGCACCGGGGCTGTCGAGTGACCTCAGGCTTTACGGGCCGACTGCTGTGGGCTCTTCTGGAGCTTGGTTAGCTGTGTGCAGGTCTCAGCACCTGAGAAGAGATGTGAGTGGACTCGGCGGCGGGCAGGTGAGGGTGGGTGATGGGTGCTGTGTCTGGACAGGCAGGTGTCACGGAGGGGCTGGTGTGGAGTTAGCCCCTCAGAATCCCATCACTGAAAATCTGTTCGCTCCTCCTCAGATTCAGCCAGAGTGGAAGACCCCAACCCATCACCCTGAACAAATTGAACAAGAATAAAACCGTCCATTCAGACGGAAGCATGAATTTTGTCACCTGCTTGAATCAAAACTTTGGCCCAATGATCCCGCTGACGTCCTGTTCATGTGCCCCAGCCCCTCGTGTCCCCCAGATTTTAGGCCCACGTGTGCCCTGGATGCTGGGGTGTCAGTGGTCCAGGGAGTTGGGGGGTTCAGGATCATGGGGGTCTTTTCCTAAACCAGTTAGTTCAGCATGCATGGGATTGATCCCGTCTTTGCACTGAGGTTGGCCGCTGCCTCGGGGGCTGGCCAGAGACCATCTCCAGACACGCAAACAGCCCGCACGAGAGAGTTGCTCCCGTTTCCAGGGAGAAGGCTCTGTACCAGCAGCGGGGGGGCGGGAGCTGTAACTCCTCAGCACCAGGCGGCCGCTTCATCTCCGGAAGCAATCTGCCCCTTGTCCCACGCACTTTAGCTCTCCGCACTAAAAAGGAAGGTAATTTTCTGCCTTGGGTTGTATTTATTACTAAAGTTATTGGGCCCTGTAATCAATACTTAACATCCCATGTAAAGTAATCCAAAGCTAATTACTGGCTAAACTGAATCAGACACACGCCAGCTGTGACTGGTGCTGCTGGGGACAGGAGCCGCTTCTCGGCTCTGAGAGGTGCCCTGTAGATGCTCTCCCCCGCCGGAAGCAGCAGCCGTGAGGTCATTCCCATGGCTCAGGTAAGGGGGGAGAAAATGGAACAGGAAAATCCACATCTCTTCATTTTTTCAGATTATTACATATCAGAAACTGGCCAGGAGCTTAAAGCACTGGGGAGAAAACCAGTCACGAGGGTTAATATTTTTGGAGTGTCATCAAGTGTCAGACATCCCCCCCACACACACACCAGGAGCTTAATCTGGGTCGGGTAGAAGCCGCCCCAGTGACCCTGTGTTGTCGTCCTCGGTCTCGAAATGAGGAAACCAAGGCTCAAGGGGCAGAGGGGGGCGCGGGTGGTCAGTAACCTGCCCAGTGGCCCAGCAGGTAGGTGACAGACCCCAGATGCAGCTCCACGGTCTGTCTGACACCCGAGTTCATGTTCTTGTTAAGATGGAGAGAGAAGAATAAAAAGTAGAGAAACGGCTCAACCCCACTGAGAACCAGTAAGAAAGGGGGCACCTGGTGCCATCACGGCAGCTCATAGGGCCTTTGGAAGAGGGTTTGAGAGCCGTGTCTCTAACTGTGTGGCCCGTTGCTCGGCCTGCTCTGAACTTGGAGCTTGGCTTTTCAAAAGGGAAGAGCCTGCGGGGGAGTGGGTGTTTCAGACCCCTTGGGGGTGGTCTGCTTCCTGCCACTGAGGCTGGGTGAACCAGACAAGCCCTTTCACCCCAGGGGGTGGAGGGCGCCTTCGAGGGTGCACTGGGTGCCCCGCCTCGGTTCTCTCCAGCCTAAAGGTTCATGCAGGGAGCCCCACACCCCTCAAATCTCCCAGCATCTGCCTGACGACTGGGATCCAGGAATTAAGAAAAAAGACACAGACCCTCTTAGCTGATGTAACATCTAAATCTCCAAATCGCCCCACACGCCTGCGGTCCTGGTTACGCTGTTTGTTACATTTGGTGTAATTTGTAATTATGGGGCAGCCGCAGCGAAGAAGGCTCCTCCTTGCTCAAAGGGTCTCCCCTTCTTCTGCACCCAGGTTAAGTCCCACGACGAACACGTAGGTGACAGTGGGCAACAGTGGCTCCCTCACTCTCGAGCGGTGTTTAGAAGACATGGGCTTCCCCGTCTCCTCGCTCTAGTCTGGGCAGTGGGGACCTGGCCTGGGTGTCTCTGAGGTACGGTTCGATGGCATTTAAAATCGGTTGGTCAGTAAGAGGGCGAGTGACTGGGAAGAGTGTGGATTGAATAGTCCAGCGGAGAGAAGGGGTGGAAGATGCCGAAGCCCCAGGCTTTGCCTCTTCAGGAGCCCTCACCTGGAGACGCTCATCTAGGGCAGTTCGGTTCCTTGCAACAGTGTAGTGAACACACAGGACACCCTCCAGGAGCTTAAACCTCCCAGCACAGATGTCCCCAGGGTGCACATGGCTCTCACGGGCGGCTCTGGAAGGAAAGTCACTCCCACTTGCTTCAAGTGGTGCTTCGGGGGTGTGAGGGTCAAAGACAGAACAGAGGCGTATTCATAAATATTACAAATAACTTTACTTATCACTCCAGGATGCTGCTTGTAAATCTGACAGCATAGCGGGACTCAAAGGAGAGCTCTCGGGATCGTAAACACTTCTGCTCTCCGATGGGTGGGTGCCTGTGCCCCACCCAGGCAGTCCAGCCCCCAAATCTTATCAAGGTGACTCTGCACAGGTGGAATCAGTGGTGCGTGGCCTCTGGGGAGAGGGCATTGGTTGAGTCACCCCATAAGCAACTCGAGGGATTGCTCCAGAGTCAACACCAACCGTTGGTAGAGGGGCTGAGGTTTCTGAGGCCACGTCTGGGGTCCACAGGCAGAGGGTCCTCGCTGGTCTGAGATGCTGGTGATGTGTTGAGGGCGGAGTGTGTGCTCCGGGGAGTGGCCACGTGTGGAAGCCTCTAAAATCCGGCAGCACCAAGTCCTCTGCTCTGAGCAAGTGTTACATTCTGGGGTGTTTCCTAACCCTAACGCAGCTGGACCCCAGAGCTGACTCTTAGATGTTTTTATAATGACACCACCTTCTAATTCATGTCAAGATCAATTACTTACTCAGTAGAAACCAGACCATCCTCCACTAGTTATGATGAGTTCCCTTACCCAGAAAATAGGAAATGGTAATGTTTGTGGGGCCCCAGGAGCCACGCGTTCAGCCCGGAGGGCAGGTGCCCGCTGAACTCTCCTGTCCCTGTCCTTCAAAGTGCCTCTCCCGAACTGGACCCCATTTCTGTTGGGGCAACTAAGACAAGGTGGGGCTGTGGCCTCCCTCCCATTGTCTGGATGTGACAGTCTGAGGCAACATTTATGAAAGGAGCATGGAACTTTCTAGAGCGGGAGCAGAGGGTGTGGGAGGAGGCCAGGGTGGGCCTCGGGCAGTCAGCTGGTGGGTGGGAGGGGCGAAAACAGTGCATCTATTCAATTCTGACTAGGATGTAAAGGCATGGGGGTGGGGGTGTGAGTCAGCTTTTTCTCCCATCCCTCTCCATGCTTTGACCTCCTGGGGTCAGCTTAGTTCCCAGGGAGCTGTAGGAATTCCAAGGTGCAGCCCACGTTTGGCAAGCCCAGTGTGAATAACCCAAATCTTTTCAAAAGACTGCTTCTCAGCCATGCCTCAGGGGATGCCATAATACCCTTTTAGGCTCCCTATCAGGACTGCAGGCTCAGGAGAAATACGATAAGGGGGTTTCAGATCTCCAGGCTGGCCGTAATTGCCTGTCCCCTGGAGAGTCTGGGAGAGTCCCGGGCCAGGGGAGCTGAAGGCATTCCTCAACCCTTGGGTGGTCTAGACTCCAGCAGGTCTTTGGAGCAGGACTTGGCTTCATGGGTGTAAATGACCTGGATTTCATTTCCTCCCCTGAACAACCCAGCCAGGCTGGCACTCTTCTAATTTAGAGTACCCATTGTAAATCCCGCGGGACATCACTGCCATGAAATCAGATCAGAAGTTCTTCAGGATCAGGAGAGGTTTATTTGAATTCTCTGTATCGGCTTTGATTGGAGCTCACCTTCCTAGAACATAGCTCTGGGTGTTGGGAGCTGTTTTCACGTCCAGGAATACCTCTTCCGCATTTGTATGTCTGTATCAACAGCATCTCTTGTGGGTGGTCGTTAGCCAAAAGCAGCTCTTTGGAGAGGGGGCAGAGGTGTCCAGGGGCATTGAATCCCAGCTCTGTCACAGGCTCTCGCACCAGTCGCTCAGCTGAGCGTCCCCTCGGAGCACCTCTGGTCTTCTGCAAAGCGGGGATGGCGAGGATGGGCACCCCTACTGGCTGCCGTGTCTGCTCCTGCACTGACTCACTGAATCCTTACACATCCTGCTATTATTAAACCCGTTTTACAGATGGGGAAACCAAGGCACAGAAGGGCTAATTACCTCGGCCAGGGTCTCACAACCAGTAAGGGGCAGAACCAGGGCTCAAACCCAGGCTGTCTGGCCCCAGAGTCTGTACACGGAGTGTCCACTCCGAGATGCTTCTCTTGGCAATGCACGTGCTCGGTTGGTTGTAGGGAAGTTTTCATTCACGCACCATGCCCGGAGTCTGATCTATCGCGTTGCTGTTGCTTCTGTCCTGGGGTTTACAGCAGGCTGTACCTCGTGTCGTGGTTTTGATCTAGGGTTTGCAGCACACTGCACCCCACATCTTGCACATAGTAGGTGATAAGTAAATACCTGCAGCTTCCGCAATGGACGGCGTGAGGTTTTGGAGATTGGATTGGATTGGATTTGAAGTTGTTCCAACAAAATAAGTGGTCCATGTCCTTCTGCAGTGGGAAGCGGGTGTGAGTGATTTGGGTCGGCACAGCTTGCGGCCCTAAATCGGTGTTAAACGTTCATTGAAGGAGAAAGGCAGAGAGTGGGGGACTGCTGCCCCCACCCCCAGACCCAGCTGGCGGGACTCAGAGCACCGCGGTCGCGGAGCAGAGCCTGCAGTACCCGCTGGAGCTGGGAGATGGCGCCCTTCCCCAACTGGTGAAATTTGCTGCTTCCAACACAGAGGCTGCCACAGATACGTGCATTAACCAGGATAACAAACCAAAGGAGCCCCTTCAGCTCATGGGTCTCACACCAGTGCTCAGGCCAGGACCATCCTGGCTGTAACTGAGTCCCTGCTACATAGGGGGACGCAGCAGAGGAAAGCTTAATGGGAGGCCTAGAGGAAGTGCCTTTCATCTCCTGTTACAAGCCTTCTGCAAATTCTAAAGCACTATTAAGATGTTTGACCCAGTCAGGCCTGTGCTTCCAAGGAGACTTACATGTGTCCTGACACCCATGCTGCCGAGGGCTGGGGACTTGTGCCAGCCTGCCCTGCCCCTCTCCCTGGGCATCAGGACCCCACACACACCCGGAGAGCCAGTGAGGACACCCCCCCGCCCCCCAGCCACAGACCCCAGGCCCCTGACCAGGGCTGCACCTGCACCACACTCACCACGGGTGGGGCCGCTTTAGCAACCCTGCGCGGAGGCCTGAGCCCCAAACCCACACCCAGCTTCTGCACCCCTGCTGCATGCCCACCTGGACCCAGGAGCCCACACTGGGCAGCGCCACAGCTGCCAGAAAAGGCCTTAGGGCTCCTGGCTGTCCCGGGCTCCCAGAAGGGCCTTTCCCCTAGCGCCCTCCCCCAGCACTGGGGCTGGAGACCCCCCACCAGGGGCTGCTTTCGGAGCCCGCCAAGAGTTCGCCCTCCTGGCTGGGTTTCAGGGGGCTGCCGGGCTGGAGGAAGCCTGGAGCCACCGCCAAGCAAGTCCCCGGCAGCGGGGCGGAGGCCTTGGGCATGGATGGGGTGGGTCTCAGGGGGTTGCCTGGGGCTCGCTGGCCGGCGACCTTGAGGGTGGAAGGGCAGCGGCCAGCCCATGCGCTAGGGACGCCGCCGTCTGCGCGGGCGGATTTTGACGACTTGGGAGGGGGTGGTCTGTCTTTCCTCCCGGGCCACCCCCTCCCTACTCCTTGGTGACGGGGCTCTGCAGGCCTCGCTGCCAGCAGCCAGGGGGCGGCGGGGAGCCGGAGTGGAGAGGAAAAATCCACCCATTTCCTGGGCAGATTGCGTCGGCCGCCGCCCGGACGTGTCCCCGCCTCCCGGCCGCGGCCCCCGCGCGCAGCCCGCGCGGCGCTCAGAGCCCGAGCCGGCGGCTCTTCCCGGCGGCGGGCGGGTGGCAGAGGACGGTGGGCAGCGGCGGGGCGGTCACTCTCCCGGGCGCCCGGGGCGGCGCGGCCATGGCCGGGGCTCGCGGGGCGGCGGCGACGGCGGCGGCGGGCGGGCGGCGGCGGGCCGAGGGGGCGCGGGGACACGGCCGGGCGCCCCTGCCCGCCGCGGAGCCCGCCGCCTGAAGGCTGCCCGGGGCGCGGAGCCGGCGCCGGCGCGGCGCGGGCGCAGGAGGCATTCCAGGCGCGATGTCGGTGCCGCTGCTCAAGATCGGGGTTGTGCTCAGCACCATGGCCATGATCACCAACTGGATGTCCCAGACGCTGCCCTCGCTGGTGGGCCTCAACACCACCAAGCTCTCGGCGGCCAGCGGCGGGACGCTCGACCGCAGCACCGGCGTAAGTGCGCCCGCCGCCCGCCCTGGCGGGGCCTCCTCGCCCGCTCCCTCCCGGTCCCCAGCCCCGGGCGGGAGGGCGCCGCGCGGGGGAGCCGGGCGCAGGGGCAAGGGCACGCGCGGGGGCCACCCTGCTCCCCACACCCCAGTCTCGGCCACTCCTCCGACCGCGGTCCCCTCTGTGTGGCGCTTGCTGCCTCTGCCCGGTCCCCTCGCGGGGCCGGGGAGCCTGCCCAGGGACTCAGAGGCTTGGAGTCCTCGTTCAACTAATAAGTCTCTTGTTGATAAGGTTAGGGAACTGAAGCAGGGGTCTTGGGGACTTGTCCAAGGTCACTCAGCAAGTAAGGGGTGGAGACGCGGTGGACCCCAGTCTGGCTGGGTCCAGCCGGGGCTGGGAACTGAGCCCGCCCCACTTTGCAAAAGCCGGACTGGACCGGCCGGAGTGGGGCCCGGGCGGGCGGGCTCCGAGCTCTTGCCCTCAAAGTCCCAAGGCGTCTTTCTCTCCCCATCCCCATGCGGAGATCCATAAGGTCCCCGCCGGCGGAGGGTGTAGAGGGGCCGGGCGGGGCCCGGGGAGCCACAGCTGCGGGGCTCGCCCCTTGCCTTCCGCGCGATGCGTTGGGGGAGGGGGTGAGCGGCCAGGGCCGCCTCTGGACTGGACTGACTTAGGTGGTGGCGGGAGCGGAGGCTGAGCCGGAGCCACCGGGGAACGGCCGCTGGCGGGGCCGGCGGAGGAAGGGGCGCGCCTCAGGCTCGCCCCCTCTAAGCCGAAAGGAGAGGTGAAGGACACGCGGCTCCCTCTCGCGCTCCCTCTGGGCTGTCAAGGGCGCAGTGCTCGGGGAGGAGGTCTCCTGGCGACCCCTTGTAAGATGGTCATCCGTTCACCTCACCTGCTCTTTCGAGAACTGCAGGCGGCATTTTCTTCCTGATGACTTTGTTCCTACCTCTGGGTCCTGAGATCCTGGGGTTGGAAATGAATCAAATGAAATGTATCTACTGTGGATTCCCTCCACCCAACTTCTCCCCATACCAACGCTAAAGATAGCAGGGAGGTGACTACCTGAGGCCACCGGGCAGGCTGCAGGGTCTGTACCCGGGGTGTTTTCGGACAGTGGTGTCTGTCTGCCCCGTGTACATGGGCGGGACCACCTGAGCTGGGTTGCAAGGTGACACCAGCCATGTCACCATGTCAGCAGCCATGTGCAGCTCTGGTTTCGTGACCGTCCTTGGGCACACCTCAGGTTTGAGGTTGGGTGTGACCCCTGCCCAACATGTCACCAGCAACTTGGTGACATCTGCCCAATGGCTAGTGGGTGGCAGCCTGTGCAGAGTTGAAGCCCAGCATCTTTGCGGGCAGCCTTCACCAGACCGCCAGTAGGAACACTGCTGGGGCTCGGGGTCATCGCAGCTCTGGGCTAAGAGGCTGCTGGATCCCGGCTAGTACCACTGGTTCTGCTTCTCCAGTACCAGGGAGCAGCAGAGAGAGGCTGCGCCAGCCTCCCATGCTCACCTTACGGGAGGAGATCCTATTTCTCAGTTACGTGCCGTTGTGAGTCAACCAGCATGCAGTCTCCGGTCCCCCCTCCCCTCCACCTAGCCTATCAGTTGGGTCAGATGCCAAAACTCCAAACATCCCCTAAATTTAAAAATCCCTTGAATTAAAAAAAATGTTTTAAAGAGTCATGCCTGTTTGACTCCCTTCCAGCCCTGGGGATCCTGATGGGAGACCGTCTGTGTTCCTCCCTGTTTTTACCTCCCCACGATCGGCACATGTCTTTGGACCACTTCTTTCTGCCCTTTCCCAGGGGCTGGACGTGGACGGTCATCCCGGTGCGCTGCTTTCTGGTCTCACCTTTCTCCCTCCCTCTCCCTCGCCCCACATGCTCTCCAGGTGCTGCCCACCAACCCTGAGGAGAGCTGGCAGGTGTACAGCTCTGCCCAGGACAGTGAGGGCAGGTGCATCTGCACGGTGGTCGCCCCCCAGCAGACCATGTGTTCACGGGATGCCCGCACGAAACAGCTGAGGCAGCTACTGGAGAAGGTGAGTCTGTGCAGGGTGTGTGCGCGTGTGTGTGCATTTGTGTGCCCACGCTAGCAGCAAGGTCCGTCCCAGCTCCAAGACCTCACTCTTCCCTGGCATGGCCCACTGGGAATACTGGTGAATGAATGAAACGGATGGATGGAGGGAGGGAGGGAGGGAGGAACTGAGACTCCCCCAGGGCTGCCCAGGAGGAGGCGAAAAGCTCCACTGGGAGCCACGTGGGCTTTAGCGAGGGAGCAGTTGGGGCTCCTCTCCCACAGCGCCGTCTCTGGGTCACGCCCACAGCCTGCGGTCCAGAGGGCTCAGAGCTGTTGCCCAGCAGAACCTGGGAGAGCTCCCTCGGAGCCCAGAAGCAGGGCCGCTGGGTGGCATCTTTGCCCCCTGCTGCTGAGTGGTTGGACCCGGTGACAGCCAGGCCAGGCGTTCACGCCCATGGCTGCCTTCCCGGTGCAAAAGCAGATTAAATCGTCACCTTTGTGACCCACCTGGGCACAGCACTTGCGGTTTGAATCCGTTATTTCACTTGATCTTCACAAGAGCCAGGTGAAGGTGGCGAGGTTTTCACCCCGTTTTAAGAAGTGGAAATCTGGGTCCAGGCAGGTGGGCTGACTCTCCCAAGGCAAACAGCCAGTGAGCAGGAAGCCGGGTTGGCTCTCAAACCCGGGGCCGGCCTCCCACCTGGCCCGCGACCTCTGCCCCCCACAGAGGCTGGCGCTCCCCATGGATCTTGGCAACCCGCTGCCTGGAACATTCCGCTTGGGAACCCTGGGGTCTCAGGTAACCTGAGCGCCGGTTGTCCTGGGAGCTACTGAGGGGAGAAGGAGAAACGGCGGCCCTAGTACTCCACTCACCGCCCTCCCCAGGGAGAGGGTGCGTTTCACATCAGGCCCCTTCACGCCCTGCGGGAGAGGGGTCACACCTCCCACGCCACACACACATGCTCACGTACGCACACGCGACACACACATCACACATAGCACATATAACTGAACAGATACACGCAGGCCACACACACACCTCACACGTACACACACCACACAACACATGTACAAACACCACATATAACTGAACAGATACACAGAGACCACACACACCTCACACGTACACACACACCTTACACACCACACATGTTACACGTAAACGCTCACTTAGACACACATACACCACACACAAATTTGCATGTGCATACACACACTCACACACACACACACACACACACACACACACACACCCCCTCAGTAAAGCCGAGACTTCTCCATCAGCTGAGGAGCGCTGGGGGGCCTGTGCTGGGAGGAGAGCCACCACCCCGGAGGGAGGCCTGGCAGCCGGCGGAGTCTGTCTAGTTCGGTTCAAGCCCGGCTCATGCACAGACCCTCACACGGGTTCTGGCAAAGCAGGTCCCTTTCTTGAAGTCAGTGGGGAGGGAGGGGCGTCCCTGAGGCTGTCGCGGCCCTGCTGTATGGACGGGGCCCGGGCAGGAGGAGGGCTTGGGGCAGCTGCCGCCTGGCTCCCCTCTGAGGACCTGTGTGTTTTTGTGCTGCCGTCTTTGGTCACCCCAGTAAATCACTTTAAAAGAATTAAAGAAAAATGTATGTAACAGGTTCCACAAACATTCATTGACACCAGACTAGACCGAAGCCTAATTGGGCCTTTAATTATTCATTATTGCAGAGGAGGGAGGTGGAGCTCAGAGGGGCCTCGGGTGGCTGGGGGGTGGCCCCTCAAGCCCTTGGGAGGCCGTGGTCAGTTCCAGAAAGCTCTGTGAGCCCCTGGGAACACAGGCCTTGGAGGCCTCCTTCCTGCCTGTGTATACCACAGCGTTACTGCTTAAACATTTAAAGCCCGCTTTTACACCCTCGTGGGCACTGTGCTGCCGCCACTTCTCGGGGCAGAAGCCGTTTGTTGTATAGAGGGCCTGGCTGCTGTGTGAGAAGGGCAGGGCTGTACGTCCCTCACTCCTTCCCCAGCCTCCTTCTCCTCTTTCCTTCTCGGTGGGCACCATCTGAGCATCTGTTCTGTCCGTGGGCCTGTGGTCCCAGCTGTGCCTGTGTCTCCAGCCTGGCATCCTGTTCAAACCCACGTGAGGAGCTTCCAAAGGTGGAGCCTTCAGTCCCAAGCCCAGAGGTGCTGCTTTGAACTGGCCTGCGGTCTTGAGAGGAACCTAGCACCAGTGTCTCGTGAAAGCCAGGCCCTCACCCCGCGTTAGGGCTGAGGACCCATGGCAAAGGGCGGGCAGGGGCCTCAGGCTCTGTTCTCTTTGAAGAAGCTTATGGCCCAGAGCTTCAAAGTGTGGGCTCTGGAGTCGGTCCGGGCTTTGCATGGTGGCTGTCTGCTGTGTGACAGTAGCCAAGGCACTTAACTTCTCTGAGCCTTTGGTCTCCTTCTGTGTCAAATGAGACTTGAAATAGCGCCCACCTCCCAGAGTTTTGTAAGGATCGGATGAGATCCATAACGCAGTGGGCTCAGCGGTGCCTGGAACGTAGAAAACGTCCCATAAGTATTAGCGATCAGTGCTCGCCTCCAGGCCAGCTGCGTGGGCAGGTTGCTGCTGCCCTCAGCACCTGAAGCCACCTTGGGCGAGGTGGGGGATTGTGCCTTTGGTAGCTGTGTGACCTTGAACTCCTCAGTTGGCTTCTCAGGGACACATCCTACAGGTAAGAGAATGGACGCGCCCAGAGGCGGGGCCTCTAGACCGGGAGCTCAGAGAAGATGCAGGAGTGTGATGGCCGCCTGGGGCTTGATTACCTGCTTTCTGGTCAGCCGGAGAGGGAGGTGCTCATCCAGCCTGGGAAGGACTATAGGAGGGGCGTATTAAAGCGACTGAGTGACTTAGCATCTTGAAAATATGTTTTCTAAATTTAATTTAAAAACTTTTAAATGTGTTAAAAGCATCCTTCTCTGGCAGCTGAACAGCCCAGAGGGCTGTGTGTGGCCCCAGCAGAAGAACCAGGCTGAAGCCCGCGAGGGTCCCGCAGCGTCTGCTCGGCAGGTTTTAGCGGCAGCCTTGTGGGTTTTGCTGTCCATCAAGAATCCCCCTAGGAGGAGGAGGAGGAGGAGGGGTCTTGACTGGAGCTGTCATTTTTGTTCCTTCCTCCCGCCCTACGGCTGTGCATTAGGTGCTGGGCCTTGCGCTTGCAATGAGGCCTGTCCACTTCCCCCCGTTGTCCAGCAAGGCAGTTGAGACAGGGGTGTGGGTCACTGCCATGCAGGCATGGTGCCAACAAGGTGATGGTGTTTCCAAGTGGTGTGCGGCCACTTCTGGCTTGGCTCATCAGGGAAGCCTCCCTGGAGGAGGTGGCATTTGAGCTGGGCCTGGAAGGATAAAGGGAAATACAGCTTTTCTCAAAAGAAGTCCTCAGTTATTCAAAGTGACAGAACAAACTGTTGAGGGGGACAGGAAGACCTGAGGTAACAGAGCAAGTATATTTCAGTTTCCCCTAAAACATCGAAACAGAAAGGATCAGAGCGAGTCAGAGTCACCCACATACTGTATTTTACAAACCTGAATTTTTAAACTGAATACGTGTGCATTACTTTCAAATAACAAGCCATAGAATCCCAGGCAGTTTTAAGCGCTGAGCTGAGTGGTATCAGTTTTTCCTCCTTTGGGTTTCTCTTTCTCATTTATTTTATTTGCGGGGGGTGAAGGACATACCTTAAGAAGTGCAAACCACACTATCCTCTCTTCTTTTACTGACCAGGCAAAGCTAAGCCTCATACCCAAATGATTTAGTTCCAAAAAAGGGAGGGTATTTGCAAATTCAGCAAAAAAGAAAACAGAAATGAAGATTTGCGGTTATGGAGGTATCTTCCCACTGGTAATTGGATTCGATTCTGAGAAAATGACCCAAACAGCACTTTGGCCACCCTGAGCCTCTTCCACCTCCCTGCTACCCCAAATGCATTGGCACAGAAGCGCAAGCCAGTTTCCTGAAAATAAAATGCACTGGCAGGTGGCTGCACTAAAACTGTTTTTCTTTGAAGCTCTCTGGAACCCTGTTGAATATTAAAGTTTCATCTTGAGGCTAGACTCAATTCAGATCTGCCTGTAAAGGTGTAGAACAGAGATTCTTCATTTGCTGGGTGATTGATTCCTGAATCTCTGTTCTGAATGTACATGTTTTCAGAACAGTCACCTACCTATGATACTGTGGGATGTGACGGATGACGTGCAAGATGCAGAATCTGGGAGCCCAGTCCCCTGCTTCCCGAGCACTGTGCTTATGCAATCAGCCCTCTGAGCGAGACACCCAGTGAGATTTAGGGGGAAAGAGGTCTGCGCCTGGAAATGGGGGAAGCCCAGCTATGCTGTTCATCTTTGTTGGTGTTTATGCCTGCCTGACTGATTTCATCCTGCAGAATAAAGAGACTAGAAACAATCCCCTGCCCACGCACCCCAAAAAAAGAAGAAAAAATCACCCAAAGCCATATGCCTGGAGCTATGACCAACAGGGAACCAGAGGTCCCTGCACCCCTGGTTGTAAGAACACGTCCTGGAAGATGGCAGAAGAAATGTTGACCGAACCAATTTGCTCTGTTTGGGGGGTTCTTGGTCATAACAATCCCTGCTGCTGGTGATTAACTAGTAAGTCACGCACGAGCCGCTTCTGGCTCACAGTGGGCTGGCCATGTGGAAAAGGCCACTGTCGTTCGTTAGGAGGCAAATGAGGTCTGCAGGCACCTGCCGCAGCTCCGTCCTTGAATCTGTTGCCTTTTTGACAGGTGCAAAACATGTCTCAATCCATAGAGGTCCTGGACAGGCGGACTCAGAGGGACTTGCAGTACGTGGAGAAGATGGAGAGCCAAATGAAAGGACTGGAGTCCAAGTTCAAACAGGTGGAGGAGAGTCATAAGCAACACCTGGCCAGGCAGTTCAAGGTATGTGTGCTGCGCCTCCTCTCCTCCTCCCCCTCCCCCTCCTCTTCCTCTCCCTCCCCCTCCCCCTCCTCCCCTCCCCTCCCCTCCTCCCCTCCCCTCCCCTCCCCTCCTCCCCTCCCCTCCCCTCCTCCCCTCCCCTCCCCTCCTCCCCTCCCCTCCCCTCCCCTCCCCCCTCCCCTCCCCTCCCTCCCCTCCCTCCCCTCCCCTCCCCTCCCCCTCCCCTCCCCTCCCTCCCCTCCCTCCCCTCCCCTCCCCTCCCCCTCCCTCCCCTCCCCTCCCCCTCCCTCCCCTCCCCTCCCCTCCCCCTCCCTCCCCTCCCCTCCCCCTCCCTCCCCTCCCCTCCCCCTCCCCTCCCCCTCCCCTCCCCCTCCCCTCCCCTCCCCCTCCCCTCCCCCTCTCCCTCCCCTCCCCCTCTTCCCTGCCCTCCCCCTCTCCCTCCCCTCCCCCTCTTCCCTGCCCTCCCCCTCTCCCTCCCCTCCCCCTCTCCCTCCCCTCCCCCTCTCCCTCCCCTCCCCCTCTCCCTCCCCTCCCCCTCCCTCCCCTCCCCCTCCCCCTCCCTCCCCTCCCCCTCCCCCTCCCTCCCCTCCCCCTCCCCCTCCCTCCCCTCCCCCTCCCCCTCCCCCTCCCCCTCCTCTTCCCCTCTCCCTCCCCTCCCTCCTCCCTCCCCTCCCTCCTCCCTCCCCTCCTCCTCTCCCTCCCCTCCTCCTCTCCCTCCCCTCCTCCTCTCCCTCCCCTCCTCCTCTCCCTCCCCTCCTCCTCTCCCTCCCCTCCTCCTCTCCCTCCCCTCCCCCTCCCCTCCCCTTCCCCTCCCCCTCCCCCTCCTCTGAGACTGCATGATTCCCCTTCATGCTCCCACTCTCCCTCCAGAATAGCAATTTGAGGCCAGGAAGGAACCCAGCAAGGATGCTCTTTTCCTTGCAAAGGGCAGCACTCCTTGGAAACAGAGAGGCCACCTGCCCTCACCCTGGTTTGGCAAAACTCACCTTGAAAGGGGCAGAGTTGAGGTGCGGTTTTCACACCTATTAGCTTCTGAGGCCAGGGCCCAGGTCCCAGCTTCTCCAGCCGAGCTGCAGATTAGCCGGGAAGGCACGTGACTGGTCCTTCCCGACTCAACAGCTGCTCCAGGTGAGCCACGTTAGCCAAGGATTAGCTTAATTGATTACAGCCATTTCTGAGCAGGGATCACTCAGGGCAGCTCTTCACATCTGACCTAATTTAGCTGTGACAAGGCTCACTGTAGATTTGCAGGGAAGGAAGAGAGATGCCAACATCTTTCTCACTTCCCAGTATGTGTTCCTTTTCTCCATGTAACTCTGGACACTAAAGCTGGAGTTGGTTTGACCTAAATTTATATACACAGATGTACAAATATGTATATATACACCTAGAGTTTACTCAGCTTCAGCGTGGTTAAATTGAGAAATTATATGCCCCTTAATTGAGGTACACATGCATGTTAACTAGAAACCTAGCTCAGATGTAAATGAATGGGTCAAATCACACAGCCCCGCTGGACTGCCCTTTCTATGCTAATGTTGTCCTTTGATGTATGCTCCCGGCATGCAGCAAGAACTAGTTCGCTTTTAAAAGCAATACGTTATATAGATGAGATGGCAAGCTAATGAAGTTATAAACCTATATTATAAATAAAATAACAGCAGGTTGATCCTGTTGAGGAGAAATGAGCCTATCGCAGGTGGACGTGTCCTTACTTCAGACATGTCATCAGGAAGTATCTCGGCAAGAGATTTTGGCCTGCCCGACCCCAGAGAGCTTGTGTCTCTCCTTGTAAGGCCAGCACTCCCTTCTCTGGGGTAGCCTCTCATTCCCCTAAGGGTGTCTTCAGCACCTGTGGGCTCTTTGCAAGCACTCTGTCCCACTTCCCAAATCTGGGGCACTATGGCTCTGAGGGAAGAAAAGTAGCCCTTGCCTTTGACCACACTTTAATTGCCTTAAACACTTTCGGCAGAAATTGCTGTGAGGGCATCTACATAGCTGTTAAAGCAGTTTGTCTGGACTGACTCTAGCCTTGAAGTGTGATTTTTCTTTTTAAGTGACCGTGAAGTTATTTGTCTGTTAATGGCTATCTGGTTAAGGCAGGCTAGTAAGCTAGTTCTTCAACAGTTTTCATTTTCTTGCTTGCAGGGCTAACTTAAAAGAGTTTTTTCAATGCTGCAGTGACTGAAGAAGCAGTCCACTCCCATGTAACCATGACAGAGGGCCAGAGAGCTTTTTTGCACCCTGCATTTTTACTATTATTTCCCGTTACTTAGCACCATACCCCTAAGGAACCTTGAATACAACCAGGATCTCTTTTGCATGCGACTGTAGATGCATTTCATGAATAGTCTGAACCCTTGTCAATGCATTTTCTGAAAAAAAAAAAACAAAAAAAAGAAACTTTGTGTATGTGACTTAAAGCATGTAACCTTCAGATGTTGCATTCTAAACTGACAATAAAGACCTTTCCCAAATATGTTGGTGTTCTGAAGACTGTTTAATATGCTCTTCTAACTCCTGTGGACCAGAATAAATCAATCTATAAATAAAGCGGGAGTGTGGACCTTTTCCCTCACCTAGGGAGAAGCCAGGCCAAGGCAGGGTGTTACAAGTTTTTGCACGCATCGCACTGAACCCAGCTTATTTTAACCTTGCAGGCGATAAAAGCGAAAATGGATGAACTTAGGCCTTTGATACCTGTGTTGGAAGAGTACAAGGCCGATGCCAAATTGGTATTGCAGTTTAAAGAGGAGGTCCAGAATCTGACGTCAGTGCTTAACGAGCTGCAAGAAGAAATTGGCGCCTATGACTACGATGAACTTCAGAGCAGAGTGTCCAATCTTGAAGAAAGGCTCCGTGCATGCATGCAAAAACTAGGTAGGCCCAGAACCCTGCGGGGCGGGGCACCGCGCCGCCCACCTCCCCACTCAGCTCGCTCAGGCTTAGGGAGTGGTGCTGAAGTGGACAGCGCCCGCCTGGCGTCAGGGAGCCATGGCTGGATCAGGGCTCCTGGGTAGGGCTACCTTGACAGATAGTCGAGGGAAGTAGGCACCACCTGTCCTAGGGCCTTGTCCAATCCTGTGTAGAGGCCAGCTCACAGAGCCCATCGAGCTGCACATCTGGAAAAATGATGTTAGATGTTACCTACCATCTGAAGAACGTGTGTGTGTGTGTGTGTGTGTGTGCGTGCACGCGCGTGTGTATTGGGTAACTTTTTAAGACACAGGTTTTCATAGAATGGGAAACGTACATCTTAAGATTCCCTCCAGCTTGCGAACGAGGGCTGATGGAGCTCCCTGAGATACTGAATCATGCAGAAAAATCCATCACATCACAGTGGAAGACTTGCCATTCGCAACAAGCCAGGGAGTCCCTCCTGGTGCCTGGAAGGGGTGGGACTGGAGCCAGCGGCCCCTGGGCTCCTTCGGAATCTTATCTGTGGTTGATACCCACTCGCCTTATCAACTTTCGTGTTAATTTTGCTTTAGCAAATCTTAACGGCGTCAGCGTGAGTCCACTTTTAAATAGCACGTTTTAAATCCCAATTCCATTTTCAGGTTTTCTTAGGAAAGACTGGCTGGCCCTTCCACCCACTGTTCTCTAACACAGAGGTTGTTCATTTTCATAAGGTTTACTTTTTAGAGTAACTTAGGGTAGCTTTTATAAAGGGTAATTCTGCTTTATGAAAAAGTTCCCTTTAGGTTTTATCTGATGTTTTCACTTGATTCCCTTTTCATCCCCCACCCCACACACGCTACAAATGCCTTATTTTAAACTTAAAACATCCCAAAAGAACAAATACTTTAAAAAAAAATCCCCATTGCTATTAAGTGGGAGAGAGAGAACGTTCAAAGGGCAAGGAGGTCGAGTCAGCCAACCTTTTTGTTTGAACAGGTTCCCACATCTAGTTTATTTTTAATGCCGTTCTAGGTGCCCTAGTAAAGCTCCCCAGTCCGGGAGAGGGCAGTGAGCGATGTTCGGAGCATTAGGACGAATCCGTTGTGATCTGTACACTTGCATCACATGAGGGATTATCTGCTGCGTTTTTTCAGATGTGCTTCATGGCACCCATGTCCTGGTGTGTCCGGGACTGGGTGACCTGGGACAGTCCCGGGGAGGGGGTCTGGGCTGGACGGTCTCTACCAGCTCTTCCCATTTCAGCATTCAGGAGTCAGCGGGAATGTTTGAAATGCTACTGCTTATCAGGCTTATCAGTGGTTATGGGACTACATGAATACTTCTGGTGGGCACTGTCTTTGGGTTTCTACCCATAAAGCTCCCTCTACCCTAAGCTCCCGTCACCTCTCTCCAGACCCTCCAACGCTCCCCCTGAGGGCTCTTGGCCCCTGGGGGTTTCTTTGTTACTTATTTCTCCACAGTAGCATTTTTATTCCCCGGTAGACAGACCGTGTAGAAACCAGTGGGAAACCAAGATTAAACCTTCACATTTTCCGATTAACGGATGAAGGAGCCAAGTGGAAATTCAGAGGGGGCAAAGTTACAACTGACGAGAAGCTAAGGGTCTTTCCGGGAGGACTCTGCCCTTCCCAGACGAGCAGCCTTCGTGCCCGAACTCGGCCTATTTTTAGAAGCTGGGTGAATTCACTTTAGGGCTTGGGATCTTGGGGCTTTCACATGGTTCCCCTTGGGCTGCTGAAATAAGGAGAGAGGATGAAGAGGCCCCCGGAGCCCTGTTCTCCACCACTGAGTGCAGTCACTTCTGCGCTCACAAAGACCTTGACCTGTAGATGGACCTGCTGAGTCTTCGGGCAGGTGGGTGGGGGTCCGTCTTTCACCAGCACTCGGGTGGGTGATGTGGGTGAACACCAAACTGAGAACCCCCATCTGGGGGAGGCAGTGTCCTAAAGTGGTAAGTGCCACTCAATGGCCCCGTGGCTCAACCAAGGCACCGACCACTTTGCATTTCAGCCGCCTCTTCGTCTATAAGTTGAAGGCGTAGGAGTCCCTGTGCCCTGGGGTCACTGTGTGAGTCCACAGACACCATTCACGTCACGGGCTGCGCACCGTGCCCAGCATAGAGTAGGTGGTGATAGGACACGTAGGCAGGTGGGTACGTAGTACCCGATAGCTAGACATGATTGCTAGGTAAAGAGACAGCTAGACCGATAGGTAGGTAGGTAGGTCAGTAGGTAGTTAGACAGACAGATGGTAGATAAGTAGGTTAGTAGGTAGGTAAACAGATAATAGGTAGGTAGGTAGATAGATAGACAACAGATAATAGGTAAGTAGGTAAGTCAGTAGGTAGGTAGGTAGACAGACAACAGGTAATGCGTAGATATAGCTGCTGTTGCTTCTCCCACTTCCTAGGTTTTCATTCAAGCTCGGTAACTTAAAGACCCAACGAATATCCTGTAGCTGCTAATTTTAGTCTTTATCTTAGCCTTGCAAATAGCTGCCATCTTAGCAGCCTGTTTCTTTGCCGGGAGGTTGCCGGTGAGCAGAGAACAGGGGAAGCCAGCACTGATGCTGTCCTGGGCGGTTAGGACTTCTGAAGATGCAGTGTCTCAGAGGTCGGCAGTTCCTTCCTCGGCCTCCCCCGCCCACCCCCGGCCCCCCGCCACCTCCGCCTCTTGTCTCCTGGGTCTGAAGTCTGACTGTAGGTTCCTTTTGCTCTGGTGAACAGCATCTCGGTTACCTTCCTGGTGTAATGATGGGGAAGAGGGTCTCCCTGCAGTTTCCCCAAAGTGCTCTTAATTAGGTCTCTATTCTCTTCAAATTGTTGTTGCTGACAATTCCATACACAGGGAAAAAAAAAAAACAAGGACTGCAGGTTCCATTGGTCTTCTGTTTCCATTTTAAATCCCTCTCTTGGTGGCATTGTGTGTTTTTCCTAATGTGTTCCTCACGTTCCCAGCCAGAACGTGAATCTGAAAGTCTGATTTCTGGAACTGGACCTTGGGCTCAGCACCTCTCGGGCATCATCCGGAAGGGAGGCGGGTCCCCACGGCTCCCCTGCAGTTCCTCTGGTTCCCGGGCAAGGCAAGGGAGAGGCAGAGCTGCCCGGCGACCCCGTCCCCCGAGCTTTTACTGCCACTCCGTGGACAGCCTGTGGAATCAGGTGCCCCAGCGCTAGACCAGCCAAAGGCAGAGACTTAAGATCCGACACAGGACGTCGTTGGTCCTCATGCACGTGTCCCGGGCATGTCACATGCCCGTTAGTGTCAGGCCTCAGTCCTGTCTGTAAAAGGAGGGGAACTGGCTGACTTCAGGGCTTCCCCCAGCTGGACCGTCCTGGTTCTCCGGTGCTAAAGGCCTCTGTAGGGAAGGTCGAGGAGACAGAGAGAGGGGCCCTTACCTCCTCCCCAGAGGCCGGGATGGAGCCGGGTGAGTGAGCTGCTCCCAAGGACGGTGGATAAAGTTAGCCCATGCGGATTTACACTCAGGATTGAGAGGGAAGTTTAGGGTGTCTCAGTCTGCAGGGGACCGACTAGGACAGCGAGGAGGGAGGGGACCCGAGTCCAGGTGCCGCCCACAGCAGTGACCTCAGTGGTCCCAGCAGGCAAGCAGGTGTCCCCCCAGGTTCCTTCCGGGAAGTGCTAGGGATCGCAAGAGGTCTCTCAGCGTCCCCGTCCCTGCCCAGGTGTGGAGGGGAGATGGGCGTCCAGGGTGGCCCTCGGGGCTCTGGGCCTGGGCTTGCAGGGAGGCTGCTCCGTCCCCGGTTAGCTCTTCTGCAAGGACGTGTGTCTGTCTGAGCTCCCAGCTCTGCCAGCTCTTCCAGCTTAACTCTCCGGTCTTTAGGGATACAAGCTGGGACCGAGGCAGATGGGCCTGGAGGCGGGGCGGTCCCGGGACCCGTCTGCCTGCTGTGGAGAAGTCAGCCCCCTCAATCTGGTCTCTGGCCTGGTTCCTTGGCGGGCACGTCGCCCTGGGGCCTGCTTAGGCTCCTGTCAGAGGTCACTCGGGCTGTTGTTCAGAAGTGGCCTCCTTCTAGGAATAGCGGGGACCAGAGGATTTCATCTACGGAGGCTGCTTTGTCCAGGCTCCCAGCTTTGCAAGGCGGCCCCCCTCCTGAGACCCGTCCTGGACTCTCAGGGCCCTCCCAGCTGAGGGTGCTGTGCCTGGAGCCCAGCCTCCTCTGAGATGGACCTGCTCGGTTTCCCTTCCCTCCCCATCCACGAAGCCCAAGCGCTCGTGACAAGAGAGGGACACTTTCGTGAACGGAACGTGCCAAGACTCTGCCTCGCGGCTCTGCCGTGGGGCTTTTTTAGATCCTGACAGTTCCCGAGGTCTTGGCAGAGCCAGTCTGGATGGAGAACCAAAAATAACTCCGTGACTCAAGCAGGGCGGGCAGCCTCCATCCCCAGTGGAGAGCCGAGCCCACAGCCAGGAGTTGGCCGAGCAGGCCTCACGGGCCAGCTGGACCCTTCTCTGCTGCCTCATCCGTGATTTTAAGGCTCCCTCCGAGAGACTGGGGGAGGGTGGGCTCAGGCCCTCGGGCCAGGGTGCACTGGGGGAGACCTCAGCCCAGGGCAGGGCGGGGCTGGAGCTGGTGCAGATGCCCTCCTCCCGCCCCCCAGCCCCCCCGCAGACGGTCTCCCCTTCTCTGCAGCCATGTGTGGGCCGAACGCAGTGGGACCATCCGGGGCAGCCCCGAGCCTGGACTTGGCCACAGTCTCAGTGTGAATCCATGGCCGCTGGCCTCACTGGGCACTTATGCGTGACGGGCATCCTTCTAGAAGCTCCCCACTGGTTAACTGCTTTAATTCCCACCACCGCCTCTGGGGTGGGTATCCTTCTGGCAGATAAGGAAGCCGCCCTCAGAAGAGGCGGCCCACCTTCCCCCCCCCCCCCGCCCCGTCCCCTCTGGCGGGTTACGTGGCAAAGCAGTGGGCTGATGAGGATTTTCTGGGAGATGCATAGTTATACCTCTCAGCTCCTGAGAGGTGAGTCATTTGTTCGTTCATTCATTCGTTTTGGACAGCTCCCCCAGGCTGAGCCTTGCGGGGGGGAGGAGCGTCCTGCCTGGGGTCGTGAGACCCGGACGCCCGGGGCCACGCCCAGGGGGTGTGCAGGCCCAGCCTGGGTCGGGGAGGCAGGGTGGGTGCCGTCCAGAAGGGAGCGGGCTCTGCAGAGGCGTCGGTGTGGGTCCAGCCACAGAAGACAGGAGGGCAGGAGCGGGGTGGGGGTCTGGCTGTCCCGATGGGGGTGGGCCTGAGCAAAGGTAGGGAGGCGAGTAGAGCTGGGCAGGTGGCCGAGCCGGGCCTCACCCGCCAGCGTCACCTTCTGAATGTGATGTAAAGGATGGATGTCTGTCTCCTTCGGGGGAGGTCGTCCCAGGCCGGGTGTGACCGCTGAAGGCTGGGCAGGGCGTTGGCGTGAGTGGACGTCTCACTGGGAAGTGTGCCCGCGATGGGGCACCAGCAGGCATCTCTCCCGGGGCCCCCGATCTGTGACACCCTTGGGGCCATGGTGCCTTGGGACTTCTCCTTCCGGGCGGCAGACAGGACCACTGTCCCTGACTCAGCGGTGGGGAGGCCCTGCACGGGACATTCACACGGGGCACTTTGCTGGCCTCTGGGCAGCAGGGAGATGGGCTGTCTCAGGTGTTCGATGGCCCCTGTTAGCATTTCCCACCCAGTTCGGAGGGTCTGCTGTCTCCCGGGGACAGCCCAGAAGCCCCCAGGGTCACAGAAACAAAGAGGGTGCTGGGGGGAGACCAGCCTAGTGTCCTGCTTCTCCCCTGCCCTCCCTCCTCCAGACGGAACCCTCAGGGAACCCCACCCCAAATTCTCAAAACCCTCGTGGGATGAGAACCTGGTCTGGGGCTCTCGTGGGCATGCACGCTCTCGCGAGATTTCCAAGGACCCACTTTTTTCTTACTTCTGGTTGCAGTAGATGTTGGCTAACCTGCACGTAATGTCCAGTCCCTTTGTCCTCTGTCTGTCCTCCCTCAGATGGGGGGTGTGGACAGGGCCGGCCTTGAGGGGACAGTATTTCAGTGGGAAAAAGTATGCAATTCCTCCTGAAAGGGGAACAGGCAAATATACACTGGGAAGGGATGGGCGAGTAAAAATAGTTGAGTTCCTTTTTCGAATCTGGGCCAGAAGCAGCAGCCTGGGGAGCGGCACCGCTGGGTCTTAGGAGCGGGGCAGCGTGACTTGATGGGAATTTGGCTGTAAAGCCGCCTTTCTTCTGCTTTGCAGTCAGCTCTTAATCCCGGTCCAAAGCCTCCGTGTTGCCCAGATGCAAGCTCTCCTGACAACACAAAGAGACAGAGGCCCCAGGCACCGGGCTGGGGGTCCAGGGCGTCCACTTCTCCAGTCTTGTTCAGTGATGCTGATGGATCTACTTGCCCCACTTTAAGTTTGAGGAGAGAGTGGGAGGCACCCCAGACAGTGCAGAGGTGGCCATGGGCCCCTCCCCGAGGCCGGGCCACCTCACTTGGCGGGATGACCCCCGGCTAAACCACGGTCCCTGGGTTAAGTCACTGGCAATCTTCTGAAAACGCGCAGGTCTCCTCTAAGCTTTGCAGACTGACCTCTACATCTGCTAATACAGTGGGAGTTTAGCAGAGCTGGGTAGTTACACGCAGGCCTGGCCTGGAAGAAAGGGAGGGTGTCCCAGTAGGCACACGTCCTGGCAGGGCAGGACCCACTGCCTACGTTGAGGGGCCAGTCGGCTTCTGAGGCTCAGTGAACCTTTTGCCCTTCTGAGGCTGTCTGAGTTTACTTATTCCGGAAGGCTTCAGGGCTACGCACACAGGGTGGCATCCAGGTGGCAGGAGGGGGATTTCTGCTGGGCATGGTGGCTGCCCGGGGCTATCAGGGGCAGTGGGAAGGGCGCTGGGCTGTCGGGAATGCCCGAGTGTCGGTGTGGCCCCGAGCGTATCCCAGCCCGTCTCCCGCCTCCATCTGTGTGACGGGAGGGCGCCATCACCCCCGTGCTCTCTGCTCCGTCAGTGACTTCAAATCCCAGCCCTCCGGCCCCTGGGCACCTTCTCCAGGCAGTAGGGAGCCCGCTGTCACCCTGCAGGGAAGCTCACAGGCCCTCCAGGGGGAAGGAGCGCCCTTCCTCCTGCGCTGGACCACAGATGCACTTTCTCCTTAGGAGGTCCAGCGGCTGCCACCCCTGCTTCCCAGAGGAGAAAACTGCGTCTGGGCGAGGCTGGCCGCCCCGTCGGGCGGTGCGGCCCTGGCACCCCCGGCCCTAGGCCCAGGGGGCTGCACCTCCCTCTCCCCACCTGCCCTGGCCTCCGTTGCTCTCTGCTTGGGGGAGGGGGTGGTGGCCTCTCGCCTTTGGGGCTGGGCCCAGGCACTCACTCCCCCGCGCCGTGTCCTCTCTTGCAGCATGTGGCAAGCTGACGGGCATAAGTGACCCCGTGACCATCAAGACCTCCGGCTCGAGGTTTGGGTCCTGGATGACGGACCCTCTGGCCCCAGAAGGTGATAACAGGGTAAGTGCTTCCTTCATTGGGTCTGGGTCTGGGGCAGGGGGGCTGTGGACGAGGGAAACTTGGTGCCCCCGGGGTGGGGTTCCAGGGACTTTGGGGAGAGGCCCAGGTCCCTTGCCGAGGTCCCTGTACTAAGGCAGAGTCACAGACCGCGGGGTGGGTCCGAGGACGCCTGCGACCCCCTCCCCGCGTGTGGCTCTGCCCCTGGGAGCGGAGGGGCTGCCTCCGGGCTGAAACCTTCCCATGCTCACAGCACTGTCCCTGCTCCGCTCAGGAACAGCATGGTCAGGCCTTCTTGTTTTAATGACTTCTCATTTGCGTTTCATTTGCCATTCCTTTCATGGCTGATGGAAACTCATGTTCTTTTTTGATTTAGGAGAAAAGCCATGTTCTTTTTTTTCTAGACTCTCCCCCCTGGGTAAAGACCTCATGAGAGAGAGACGACTGAGCGGCACGTCTGTCTTGATCGGGTTGGGGTGGGGGCTGCGTTGCGTTCTGTCGTTGGAGTCCCTTCGGGGCGTGGGGAGCAGAGGGCTGGCTGGCTGGGAGGGTGGCGCCTGGCCCACTGGGCCCGGGGAACATCCGTCCATCACCACAGCGTCCTTTGGGAGCGTTTCAGCGAAGGGAGGTTCCGAACGCCCAGGGTTCTGGCTCTTAGTTGGAGGAAAGGAGCTGTGGGCATCCCTGTCCCTTGGTGGTCCACCAGCCTGACCGCTGGCACCCAGAGAGAACCGTCACAACAGTCCAGGGCCTCTCTTACCCGGCCCCTTGCCTGCAGGAGGTTTAGAAAATAAACACTTAAAAAAAAACTTCAACTCTTCCTCTGGGCAGATTGAGAAAGGAGCTTAGGAATTTGAGAACCTCTGAGCCTTGTCTGGAGGATTTTCATTGGGGAGGGATCTTGAGACTTCTGATGTCTGCTCCTCCCCCAGCCCCATTCCCACCCTTTAGACAGTGTGATCGCTTCTGTTTAGATCAGGAAGCGGCACATTCTCCTTCTGGGGAAGACGCCTGGGGGGCCATGACGGGCTTTCCAGCGATCTGGGCGTCTGTCTTTTTATACCACAACCTCCAGTGGGAGGAACCCCCGTCTCTCCCCTTCCTTACCCACCCCCCGGCAGGCCAGCAGCCTCTTCCCAGACCTCATCCCCGGGTCTGCAGGCAGAGAGTTCTGGAAGGAGGGGCCCGGCTACAGGCTGCAAACCCGGGAAATGACCGGGTCTGGTATTTTGGGGGTGAAGTTTGTTTGTGTTTTATTTTCTGAATGGTGACGGCTAGCTGGTCCTTGGAAGTTTTCTAAGAATTTAACTGGCCAATTAATTACCAGTTAATTACCAATGAACCATTTGATTGGCCAGTTGTTACCCTGACGACTCTTCAGTTCCATCTGCGTCCGCCTGGGAAACACCACTTTGGTTCTGAGTTTGGTTAGGAGCGTGCTCTTGCTGCAGGCGTCAGTCATAATAACGGTAATGCAGACGTGAAAACAAGACGGTGACGCACACCCTGAGCGCATGATGTTTATATTGAAATACAAGAGGAAGTATTGGTTTCTAGGACGCAGCGACACGTGTGCCCAGCCCTCAGCTGAGCGCACCTGTGCCTGTCCTGGTTTGGTCCCACGGCTGCCGGAGATCCTAGTTGTCTCTGCTGTGTTGATGAGAAAACGCAGGGCCAGGAGGGTCACGTGACTTGCCCAAGGCAAGGTCTCAGGAAAGGCTGACCGGTGGGTTTATTAACCATTTATTTACCGCGATATTCCAGGTTGAGTCTCCCGAGTCACCCTCCTCTCCGTTGCCTTCTCCCCACCTCCTGCCTGCCCTCTGCCTGCCCCACCACACACACCCCACTGACCCAGCAGGCCTCTTGGGATCCGTGAGCTGGAACCAATGACCTTGGTGCTGCAGAGGAGGAACCCCGGTCTAGAGGATTTCGCCCCATCTGACACCGCAGATGTGCCTCTGGGTCCCCACGTTGATGTCAGTTTCCTTTGTTGTAGTGAGCGCTCGTCAAATTTTCTTTTCTCAGAGATCACGTATCAGGGCTCCTGGAATCCCCCGTACCATGAGGATGCAGGTTCATCTGCAAAGCCGCTGAGGTGGTGATGGATGCTTTGGGGAATTAGACATCTCTTTTCTGCTTGATGAGTTGATCACCGTCCAGGAAAGGGGGCCCTGGTGATGGACAGAGTGCAAGCAGGAAGGCGGAAGGGGGGCCTTTGTGGGAGCTGACTGCGTGGGGAGGCAGGGAGGGGACCAGCTCGCTGGCAGGGGACCCTGGGGGCCTGCTCCAAAGCTGTGGGCAGTCGGCAGTCCTGCCCCAAGCCGTGAGATCAGCACAGCCACCAGCTCACAGCCTGCTAAGTGACACGTCCCCAGGTCCTGCCGTTGATCTAGAAGGGAGCTGGTTTCTTTTGTTTTGATCTTTTCCATTCTCCGTCCAGTTTTGATCACACACAGGAGACCAATAACTCGCTCCCCCCCCCAAAAAAAAACAGTGTCAGCTTCAGTGCAGGAGGCCACAGAGGGCGAGGAAAGGGGGGTGTGGCCAACAGCCAGGGCGGGGGATTGCCCTGGGACCGCTGTCCGGGAGCCCTCAAAGGGGCTTTCGGGTCCCCCGCCTTTGTGCTGAGCTGTTGGAACCAGGTTAGCTCGTTCATTAAGCACCACCTGTGTGTAGGCACTGTGCTGGGCTCCGGTGGTCCTCCACCCTGTCCAGAAGCTTCCGATGGCACCAGAGTTCCAGAAGCCATGCTCTCGTCACCCCAGGCTGTGTCCCTCCCCCGGGAGAACAAGACGCTGAGGCGCGTACCTCTGACTGTGGACCCTTCTAAGGTCCGGCATCCACCGTCCCTCTAAACAGCCGTGCTTCCACCGTAGAAGTCCCAGGCCCACTCACATCAGACAGTGGTAAGGGGACCAGCCGGCCTCTGGCCCCCAGGAAGTTCATGTTCAGAGGGGTGGTCTTATCACTAGAACGCCTCTCATTTCCCAAACAGCAGTGAGCTCAGTTTAGTGTTTAAAAGTCCTTCCCTGTCATCTAAACAGTGTCACAGCTATCCAGGTATTTTATTCCTACAGAATCCGTCTTCCTGAAGGTCGTATTATCCGAACTGCACGGTCACACTGTTTCGTGTGGTCGGGGACGGTCTTGGGGCTGCTGACCTCGCCCCCCTTTCAAGCCTCACTCCTCAGTGAAGCCTCCCACCTCCTTATTCACCTGTTCAGCTAAGGGCTCCCTTTAGAGCATCTTTCCCACCCGTGCCAGCTCCTTGAGGTCAGGCCCTGCCAGGAGGACATGTGACAGATGCCTGCCCCACCAAAGGGAGGAGAGGATGTGGTCACGTTACTAAGCCAGGCCCTTTGGGCGGGGCTTCCCTCCCCCGCTCCGCCCCTCCCGGATACATCCCTGCATCACGTAAGATGGGGCCAGACTCGACAGCACCGCCCTGCCCTGCCCTGCCCCGAGATGGCCTTCTTCACTAAAAAGCACATGAAAATAATAGGGACAATTAGGAAAACCCCACATTCTCCGTAAACTCCACCGTGTGGAACCAGAATGCAGTCAGGATGTGGGAATACCCAGGTTTTCTTACAGGGGAGCTGGCGTTGGGCGTTTTGATTCCAGTGAGCTGGCAGGCCACATCCACTCAAGGCGTGGCATTTACAAAGAAAGAGTCCGGAGGTGGCTTTGTTTTATCTCTTCTGGCAAAGGGACCCTCGTGGATGGGGGAGCTTGCGCACTGGCCTCAGACCTGCCGAGGGGACTCTTCTTGCAACTTGCCCGGGGGGCCTTCCTTCTGCTGACAGAAGTACCCACAGCGGGGGCTCTGAGCCCTGATGCCCCAAGGGCCCCTTTCTCCCTTGGGCTTCCCTGGCTTCTGTTCCCCGGTGTGTTCTCAGCTCTCCCCCTTCCTCAGCCTGGGGCCCCACGGTCCTTCCCGCAGGACAACGGCCACAGGGAGCTGCAGCCCGCATGGAGCGTGGCCCTGAGGTCACCAGCGCCCGGAGGGCAGGGAACGAGTTCCCATCACTTGGAGAACAGGAGGCGCATGGCCACCTGGGCCACCCGAGGCATCCTGCCGGGCGGTGGTGGGTGAGGCGGGCATTGTGGTCAAGCCCAGGAGTGAGCGAGTGGAAGGTCGCCGTCCCTTCTGTCTGTGCCCGTGAACAGAACCTGCTTTATGGGGTCGGTTGGGCATTTCAGAGGACTGCCTCGGGAGTCTGGGAGGAAGTGGCCCAGTGAAGACAGGCAGTGGGTGTGTCCTGTGCGAGATGCAGTCTGCTTTCTGGTGAACAGACCGTGTGGCCCTGGGCGAGACCCTCACCCCTGGGCCTCTCTGAATTGAGGACTTGGAACAGGTGGTCTCGGGGACCCTGCCGAACGTTAGAATCCCCTGGAAGCTTTAACCAGCCGATGCCCGGCTCTACCCCCAAGGTCTTTGCCATTGTTCTGGGGTGTGAAAGCTCCCAGGAGACCCAGCCAGGTTGAGGACCCTGGTCCCAGGCCTCCGCGGTTCAGATGCAGCGGTTCTGGGCGGCATCCTGGAGGGGACGGGATTCCATCTGAGCCTTGGAACGTGGAGCAGGCGGGGCAGGACAAGGCATTTGAGGTGAGATCAGAGTGAACTCGTGGGGGTGGGAGGCACTGCCAGAGGTGGGCCCTCATCGCAGGCCCTGGGGGTCCCATGATGCACTCCTCTTTTGCACAGAGGGGCTCACTGGTTGCCTAAACCCTCCAGGCCGAGAGCTGGTTGTTACACATTTAGCACCTGTGCTGATTTTCTCTCCCACCCTAAATTGCCTTTTCCAAGTGTTGCCCACTGCGACCAATTTGCCAGTTTATCGGAGGAAAAGGCAGTTTAAAAATCCTTAGAAATTGGATGCTGACTTCACGCAGCTCTGCCCACAGGAAGGAGGTGTTGATCCCTGGGGGTCCAGGGATGCATCAACCCAACCGGGTCCCCACCATCAAAGACCCACTCGTGGCGGAGGCAGAGCGAGCTGAGATGGGGGTGGTCAGGAGAGGGTGCAGAGGGGGGCTGTCACTTGAGCTAAGTCTTGAGAGAAGCAGTGAGCTCCCTGTCTGGGAGGTAGCCAAGAGGAGGCGCGATGTCAGGGCGTCTGCACATCACCCTGCGGACCTCTGACACCTTCCGCCCAGCCCTGCACTTGCCCCGTTCTAATGCGTGGCCCGCATCGCCGAGGGCTGCTCTGACGGGGGCTAAGGATAATGAAAAGCCTCAGATGAGACCCAGTCTTTAAAAAAAGTGTTGTTAAAAACAAAAAGCACATCTGCCTCTAAGCATCTGAATGGATGTCTCAGGAACAAGGTTACAGGTTTTGGGTTTTTTTTTTTTTTTTAATTTTTAACGCATGCGCAATACCGTGTCTGAAAACTCCCACATCCTTAATCCCTCCTGCAGCCGGCAGAGCCCTCGATGGATAAAGCAGCTGCCTTCTCGCCAGACAGATGCACTGGGAACGGCATTAGCCCGGCAGATTTTCCTCTGACTAACTGCATTGCTTTCTAATTTGCTCCCATGTTGGTTGAAAATGACTAAAGCGTTTTGTGCAAAGTCTAGACAGCTTTCGAGTCAACTGGCATTTAAGCAGTCATTGGAAAGCTCTTCTTCTTGTGACCCCAAACTTGGGCCTCTGCTGGGTTTGTTATCTTGGTTGATTTGAGCAATCAGAGCCTTCTGGAAGCCCGGATTCCTCGGGGAGAGGCACTTTCCCAGGACTGGGCGTGATAGAGTGATTATGCTCGGAGCATCCCAAGTGCCAAATTAATGACATCCCCCCGCCGGACTGGTGGTTCAGTCCGGCCTGCTGTGAGGGCCTGGACGAAAGGAGAGGCCTGACGCACGCGCCCCCTGGGATATCGGGCATTGCCCTTCCTGGAGACCTTGATAACGGCCATCCCTGCAGACTGCCCGGTGTTGTGGGCACTTGTCCTCCTGCGGGCCCAGGCGGCTGTGCCCTCTGCCACAGCGTCCTGCTGGAGGGCGGTGCCACATGCTGCTGGAGGGCCAGCCTTCCCAGATGACCCAGAGCCTGGGGGCAGCCCCACCGCTTGGCGGGAACAGCAGAGGGTGGCTGCCAGCCACGCCCACGGCGCAGCTGCGGGGTCCCAGGCTGTCGGTCCCCACACCCCTGTGCGTGGTGTCCTTTCTCCAGGCTGGACGCTTCCTCCCCTGGTGGGGAGACAGCCCTGGCCCCTCGTGAAAGGCACCCCGTGGGTTTGGAGGAAGGACATGACCCTGTTTAGTCTGTTCTCTCCCAGTCCTTCCAGCTCCTTCTCTGGGTGCCGAATCACTAAATGCCAAGTCCAGGAGGGGATGCCTACCCGGGAGGGGTCCCCCCCGCTTCAGCCCCACTGACAGGTCCGCTGTGTCCGCAGGTCTGGTACATGGACGGCTACCACAACAACCGCTTTGTCCGCGAGTACAGATCGATGCTGGCCTTCATGACCACGGACAATTTCACGTCCCACCGCCTCCCGCACCCCTGGTCCGGCACGGGGCAGGTGGTCTACAACGGCTCCATCTACTTCAACAAGTTCCAGAGTCACATCGTCATCAGGTTCGACCTAAAGACAGAGACGATCCTCAAGACGCGCAGCCTGGACTATGCCGGCTATAACAACATGTACCACTACGCGTGGGGCGGCCACTCGGACATCGACCTCATGGTGGACGAGAACGGGCTGTGGGCTGTCTACGCCACCAACCAGAACGCCGGCAACATCGTCGTCAGCAAGCTGGACCCCGTGTCCCTGCAGGTGCTGCAGACCTGGAACACCAGCTACCCCAAGCGCAGCGCCGGCGAGGCCTTCATTATCTGTGGGACCCTCTACGTCACCAACGGCTACTCGGGGGGCACCAAGGTCCACTACGCCTACCAAACCAACGCCTCTACCTACGAGTACATCGACATCCCCTTCCAGAACAAGTACTCGCACATCTCCATGCTGGATTACAACCCCAAGGACCGCGCCCTGTACGCCTGGAACAACGGCCACCAGATCCTCTACAACGTCACCCTCTTCCATGTCATCCGGTCTGATGAGCTGTAGGGTCCCCTCGGCCTGGAAGCCGAGGGTCCGCGTCCTCCACCCACCTGGAAATTCCTGTGGAACAGCTGCCAAATGAATATTGGTGAGACGAACAAGGCTAATTTGGAAAAATCAGCAGCAGCGTGGACTCCGGCATCACGGGGTGGCGTTGCCCCCCGTGTTTCTCCACCTCCAGCCGGAGGGCGGCCAGTGTGGCACCTCCAGCCGGAGGGCGGCCAGTGTGGGAAGAAGCCCCCGTATACACGGCTGGAACTGCAGCCCAGGGCTCCCTGGCTCCCCCACCCTGGTCCCCTTTCTGGTCAATATACTCAAGAAGTAAGGCACTGACTGTTGGCCAATTCTTACTGAGAACAACCCACTGTTAGGATCGCATGGACATGTCCGTAGATCATGGTCAGCTCGATGGACCTGAGTGTCGTGTCTCATTGAAGCCCCCCTCCCCCGGGCCTTGCTCGGCGGCCGAGGGGGCCACGTAGGCTAGTGTGACTCGCATCTCATCACCGCTGCCGTCCTTGACCACGTGTTGTGTCTTAGATGCACTTAGATGCTGAGACTCCAAGTAGCCCGTGGACCCGAGTTAGTCCCCAAGAGCGGTGGCCGGCGTGTGTGGCGTGGACAGGCTCAGTGCCGCACCGTTTGAATCCGCGTACCCCGTAGATACATCGTGCAGTGTCCGTCTGTCGTTTCCTCGAGGTGGTGACTTGTCTGATGCCGTGAATGTTGTAAATGCAATGCCGTAGTTTGGATTAGTAAGTGGATGGTTTTTGTTTCTAAAGAGGAATAAAAAAAAACCACATCAATGTTCGCCCTTATAGAGAGATGATCAAGTTCATGTTGCTAATCGTGAAAGGAAATATCCTCTTCTTGTTAAATTATCTAAATAGTGTAACCACAGATGAGAAGGGCTCATCTAGGGAAACTTCGGTTTCCAACGGGAAAGAAATGCTCTTGAGGGCAACAGTGTGCGGAAAGTACATTTTTTAAGTAAAAAAGAGGGAAACTTTGTACTATCCGGTTATCTAAGGAACAATAAAAATATTAGGAGATGTTTTTGCTTCGTTTGTCATTTCAGAAGGTTTTAAAAATGACCAAGACTTCCAGATCCTTGCAGACGTATTCCAGAGCGAGTGCCCCTCTCAGAAGAGGACAGGGCACGGGCTGGACACGAGCCCCATTGGGGCCCTAGGCACTCATCCCCCGCAAGGGTCGGAGCCCGAGGATCAGCTTGGAGGTCCCTACTCCTTGGGTGAATCTGAATCCGAGGGCTACAGCACTGGGAGTCCCACCCCACCCCACCCCGGCAGGCTCCTCCAAGACACAGGTGGAAGGAGCCTGGGACAGGCACCCGCTTTCGAGGTGGCAGGGGGCATCCGCAGAGACCCTGCCGAAAAGTGGGCAAAGGTAAACCCAGGCCCTCTCTGGCCAGCACTGGGGATCCAGGAGGTGAGTGGCCAGCCCTGTCTGGGGTCTGGGTCCCTGAGCCCTGGAGACAGAGAACCTCGTGCATCGGGGGAGCCCAGGCCACCACGGCCAGGCCTGCAGATACCAAGCCAGGCTCCGTCTCTAAGTGGGCCCTGAGGTCTCTGCAGGACAGAGCCGTTCTGGAGTGCCCTGGGGGTTCACATGGCCAGAGAAGGCACAGGTCAAAGTAACTCTCCTTTCACAAGACAGTTCAGGACCGGCCTTGGCACTAGATGCCAAGGCAGGGTGTGGCACGTGGTGACCATCCACTCCCTCCCCTGCCCTTCCTCTGCTCTGGGGCGGCTGGCCTCCTTGGCAGGGTGGACAGCAGGGCTGTGATGTGGGCCTGGGGAGAAGCTAGCAGCCCCCGTGAGCTCAGCCCAGCTGGCACCGCACCCAAACCAGAGAGCAGAGGGGCTGATGTGTTTCCAAAACAGCCTTCTTCAGTTGCCATCACTTGTCCTGGAAAGAACCTGGGCGGGTCCCCAGGCAGGGGTGTAGGCGGCACTTAGAGGGGGTGTAGCTGGCGTTCATGGCGCTGGTACTCTCGGAGTCAGTCTGAGAACATCCAAGAACATCTGACTCCGTCCCCGGGGCCCCTCGGAGGCTGGAGCCACTGAGACAGCAAGCTGGTCAGGCAAGGAGGCAGCGGGGGCGTGGGGACCGTGTCTGCTAGTCACAGTGGGTGCCCTTGGGATCCAGCCAATTGCTGGGAAGATATGGGATGAGAAGTAGGGTGGAATCCCCGCTTGTCCTCTCCAGCCCCTCCGGTGGAGTAACACACGGAAGCAGAAAAGAATGACCACTGGCCGGGGCTTGCCCACTGTTGGGAGCCCTGAATCGCAGTCAGCTCGCCCATGAGAAATTGGGTGGGCCCTGGACCACTGGGTGGGGAGGGAGGGAGATGCCAGAGGACCCTGGAAAAGTCCTGGGGGTGTGGGCCAGCAGGGCAGCCTGGGGGAGGGGTGGTGGCCTTGCATAGTTAAGGGCCACTCCTGGGACCCTTCCCCACCCCCCTCCCCCGCACCGGGGGCCACATCTCTACTGCACGCTGGGGGCCACCTAGACACTGCACTGCGAGGGGACAGTGCCGCCTCGGGCCTGGCCCAGGCCACCTCTGACCCCAGCGCCCCTCAGCCTCTCCCCTCCGCCCACACGCTGCAGTGGGGCTCACCGAGCAGGTCTCCACCTCCGGGCACAAGGCGCTCCAGAGCCCCTTGGCCCCTTCACCTGTGCTCTCCCCACGTCCTTCCTCCCCTCCCAGCTCAGAGCTCCCGCCTTCTGTAAGCTTCCCGTTCCCCATCTCCAAGGAGGAATCACTGCTTCTTTCCTGTTCCTTTAAATCCTTCCTCCATCACCCATGCTCTGGACTGCCCCATCTTCCCAGCATCTGTGATTCTCTTAGACCCAACATATTCTTTAAGATTTGGGTTTTTTTTTTTTAATTCACCAAGCCCAAGACAAAATAATCCAAAAAAATCCTTTCTTGCTTTCTTGTTGCTGCTGGGTTTCCTTCGCCAGATACCCTGAACTGTGACGAGGAAGCGGGGTGGGAGATGGTAGGAAACGCCTGACCCTCAATTAGAGCCTCATTAGCTGCAAGTCCTCCCCGAACGAGAGGACTCACACAGGCCGCTGCCACAGCCGTGGCAGGACAAGCTGCAATTAAAACTTTTAGAAGTGGGAGGCGTTTTCCTACTTTCATGTTTGCAAATTACCTTGGAGGGAACCGGCACACGCAAAATCCTCCCCGGGAGAGACAGGAGCTGGTTCTTCATAGAACAGCCCTAACTTCAATAAGACAGTCTAAGACGCCACCGACTTTATTCCCGGTGTGAAGCCATGATGGGAGTCTGTCCAGGCAGGATCAGGCAGGGATTGTTAAGTAATTACAGCTGCAATTATGGGCCGAACTCTTCATAATTTCCCCCTAACGGCATAGGAGACGGCAAATGTACAAATACCTGCTCTGAGTCACCAGAAGACAAAATAACGAACGACCTGATAGGTTCAGAATGGATTTGCTGTCTCCGACTGAGTATTTGCTGGGGAAAATAATCCTCCAGGATATTAAATACGCAAGAAAAATGGCTCCATCCAGAGAGGAAATACAACAACCGGCTTGCCACCAAATCTCCCAGATTCCAATAACTGAATATATTGGCTGATGGCAGAACATCTGTAGATGAATTTTCTTTATTAAAAGTTTGGCCTGGAATCAAAACCCAGCGGTTCTTTGGTGGGTACCGGAGGCCAGAGCATGAGATGCCCAGTCCTGGGTGCAGCTGGGTAGGCCTGGAACTTTTTCTAGTTTCCGCAGGTTTCTTCTTGAAGGAGGCCTGTGATGGGTGACCCCACACAGCTGCCCATGGAATTCACCTCTAGCTCCTGGAGTCGCGATGCCCTTGTCGTTTAGGGAAGGCGTGCGGTGAGGGTGGCCGAGCTCTCGTAAGTGACCAGGAAGGAGGCATCTCTTGGGTTCTTGGGAAGTGAAGGGTCTCCAAACAGGGGCCAGGCTCCACCCGTGAGAAGGGAAAGGAAGGCGATGGTGATTTCAGGTAGCTGAACGGGCCAGGGTGGGGGTAGAACGTTGTCTTTAATCGGAACACTTAACGTAATCCCATTGGCAGATTATAAGTGGTAAAGGTCGGGCACAGTCACCGCTTAGAAGCCAATGTTGACACCAGCTTCCCCCGCATCCCTTTGACCTCACACCACCTGTAGAAGAGGCACCAGGCTCCCCGTCCTCAGATGGAAACTGTCTCAGGACATCTGAGCTTCCAACCCACGAAAGAGCGTCCACGTCCACAGGACAGCCCAGGCCAACACGGGGACACATCGGAAAACTTCAGGCCGTTGAGGGTCCCTGGGGAAGGTAGCAGCTGGGCCGGGACTGTGGGTGGCAGGTACGTCCTCGGGGCACACAGGGAAATGAACCCCCAGAGGCAGCTCCTAGAAACTGGAGCGGTCATTTGGGAGGGAGGGGGACTTGGGTCCAATCCTTGTCCAGACACCTGTGTAGGCGTGGCCCAGGAAGACGTGACACATTTCACTGAAAGAAGCATGATCCGGGGACTGTTGGTCCGTGAAGAGTGAGGCTGAGTGTCCAGGGCTCAGGAGCTCGAAGCCGGATCATCCATCTGATGCCCTGCGTCATCAGGCCCAGGCAGAGCAGAGCCTTCTAGGTGTGAAGGGGCTGGTCTGCTCACCATCCGGTAAGACATCCCTTTCTTGGTGGCCCAGATCTTCGGTATTGAGAGGCAGCTCTCATGAGAACCATCTGCATTTGATTTCCTTTGGGTGAATTGTTTCTGAAAAGGTTTCCTGGAGCAGGATTTTGCCTTAATAAATCTATTGTTAGAGATTATTTTCACAGGCTATAAGAATGAGATATAGAGTCCTTTGAACCCAATAGCAAAGAGAGGCATCAATTTGTGCCTAAACCCTGCTTGTAAATCACACTGCCTCTTGCTGTTGTCACATAATTTTCCCTGAAGGTGACATTAGGGACATGGAACTCATCCTTTTCATTGATGTGTGTATCCCATTGTGTAGATGTGGCATGGTGTGTGTCACCAGCACCCCCACGGTGGGTATTTGGGTTGTTTCTAATAGTCTGCTCTTAAAAACCATTCCGCGGTGAATAACCTCGTGTAAAATCACATCACGTATCGCACATGGTATGTGTGTCTTTGGAATAAACGGTCTGAGGGTAAACGCTTCTGTTCTTCTGCCCAGTATTGTTGAATTCCCTTCCACAGGGGTTGCACCACTTTACCTTCCTTCTAGCATTGTACGAGAGTGCAGATTTCCCCATGGAGTGCTTGGAAAATCTTCGGGAGTTTTGCAGTCTGGGAGGTAAGACGTGGTATCTCCCAGCACTTTGAATTTTCACTTCTCTTATGAAGAGTTAGGGAAGCATCTTTTGTATGTTGCAAAGCCATTGACAAGATTTATCTGGGAACTCTCAGTTCCTACCTTTTGCCCATTTTTCCCTACTCAGCTGCCGAGAATTTTCTCCCATATAAATGTTAGGAGTTCTTTGTATAGGTGGGAAGTCAGCTTTTGTGTTTCTGGGAGTTGCAAATATCCTGTGGTTTGTCAATCTTGATTTTGGTTATGGTGGGTTTTTAAAAATGTAGTCAGAATTATCAATTATCCTTCTAATGCTTTTGGCTCTCGAGACACAGTAAGGGCCATCATGATGAATGGACTCATTTTTCTCTGGTGCTGATGTGGGCTTGCTTCTTACGTTAAGACTGGCAGTGCCTTTGGGGTTTATGGAGAGTGACGTGTGGGTCCACTTTGACCTTTTTCCAAAAGGCTGCCCAGCTGTCCCAACATGAGTTATTACATGGCCCAGCTCCCCACCCCGAATCCTAGGCTGAGGGTCCCACGTACTTAGGCTCCATTTCCGGGCTCTTCTCTTTCTGAGTCTGTGTTTGATGCTGTCACTGGAAATTCTACCATTTCCATAAATTTCCATAAATTTGCCTAGAGGTGAATATTCATGGCCTCCATGACAGGCACTTCACTGTTTTCTTTTTAAGATTTATTTTTATTATTTATTTATTTTTGGCTGTGTCAGTCGGGCTCTTCGTTGCGGTGTGCAGGTTTCTCTCTAATTGTGGCGTGAGGGTTTTTCTCTTCTCTAGTTGTGGTGTGCAGGCTCCAGGGCACGCGGGCTCTGTAGTTGTGGTGTGCGGGTTCCAGAGCACGTGGGCTTTGTAGTTTGCGGCACGCAGGCTCTCTAGTTGAGGCGCGAGGACTCAGTAGTTGTGGTGCTCGGGCTTAGCTTCCCCGCAGTATGTGGGATCTTAGTTGCCTGACCAGGGATGGAACCCGCATCCCCTGCATTGTAAGGCAGATTCTTTACCACTGGACCACCGGGGAAGTCCCCACTCCGTTGGTTTTTTTTTTTTGCGGTACGCGGGCCTCCCACTGTTGTGGCCTCTCCCGTTGCGGAGCACAGGCTCCGGACGCGCAGGCTCAGCGGCCATGGCTCACGGGCCCAGCCGCTCCGCAGCATGTGGGATCTTCCCGGACCGGGACACGAACCCGTGTCCCCTGCATCGGCAGGCGGACTCTCAACCACTGCGCCACCGGGGAAGCCCTCCGTTGGTTTTTAAAGTTCTCTTTAAAAGGTTTGTGTACAAGGATGCCTAATCCATGTGACTGTGGAATCTTACCCCAGGGGTAATTATTCCATCTGAGTGGGATTTTTTTTGCCTTCACCAATTTCGTCAGATCAGCAAAGATTAAAGTAGTTTTGGGATGCTGTGTCTCTGTGAGGCCGTTCTTTGTTGTTCTAAACAGAATGTCTAAATCCAGAGACTTGGCCAGGACTCTAATGCAAGCTGAGATCCCGTCCTCTGGAGGATCTTTGGGGAAATCCCTTGCCCCATATGGCGCCTTAGCTCGGCTGTCAACCTGGGGCTGCACTGGACCCTGCGCTCTGCTCACCCTGCCCTCGGCTGGCCGTTGGCACACATGGCCTGTCCTCCAGCTGGTGAGTCACTAGGCACTTATTCATCACACAGCAGGCAGCAGGTGCCAGAAAGGTGTGCCCGTAAGGGCCCGGGCTCACCCCGCAGTCCAGCCCCAGGTGCTGGTGAGTCACCGCTGTGGGCGCTGAGCAGGGCAGCAGCGGGAGGCGGAGGGCTGGCATCCATCTCTGCTTCTCCCTCGCTGGGGGAGGCCGGCAGGTGGGGGACGGGGCCTCTCCTCTCTGTGCCCTCGATCCCGCTGCATCCCATGTGCTCACACCTGTACACACCTGCACCCACGTGCTCATACCTGCACCCACGTGCACACACCTGCACACACGTGCACATACCGGCACACGTGGGCACACACTGGCTAATTCCAAGCACCTGATCAGCCTCGGAGCAGCTGCAGGTCAGCAAGCAGGCCTTGGAAGCCTCCTTGGCTGCCCCTTTAAGGTTTAATTTCTGCTTTGGCAAAAGGGGAGGGGCTACTGCCTGCTTCCACAGGAGACAGCATCCTGCCTGCCCTGGTCCAGGCCTCCGAACCTGGTCCGAGCCCTGTGCCATCGATGGAGGGAGGGCACAGCTGAAGAGTGACATCACAGGACATAGGCTGCAGTCAGGGGCCTCGGGGGAGGGGTGTGGACGGAGCATCACTTGACTCCCGGGCCGGCGACTGCTTTTCTGTGACCCTCCGCCTGGGCTGGTGGGAGTACTGGCCATCACACCGGAAGACTTCAGGGCTTCCAGCCTCGAGGCAAGGAGCCCTTTGGCCTCTCAAACCTCCCGCTCCTGCCTGGGGAAACCTGTGTCTTCCATCAGATGATCCCTCAGCCATTTGCTCCCCTTCAAAGGCACCTAACCCACAGAGACTAGTTAACACCTTAACGAGTTAGCATGGCTAGTGAGTGGCAGACCTGGGACGGGCATCCCGGACACCCAGCCTTCGGCTCGTGCCAAATGAAGAGCCGTGTTTGGAGAAATCGGTGGGATGTCATACACTGTCTGCTAATTGGCCCGAGTCCCCACAATTGCGAGGAGGGACACGGGCTGCCCCCCACCCCAGGCCATTTCTTGTTTCCCCTGTCGGGCCCTGGAGAGAGGGCTGTGACAACACAGGTGGCTCCAGCAGTTGACTCTGAAAAGAAACAGCAATTTCCTTATTGATCTTTTCCTTCCCACCATGAGCTTGAAAATAAGGTCGGCGAGAATGATGTTGCTGGGCGCGTTCTTCATTGTTTCATTTCTGCTTATTGAATCTCGGGTTATTCCTGGAGGCCCTCCCCCTGCCTGCCCACCCCTCTGCCCCCGCCCCCAGAGCTTCTCCCATCAGTGGTGCCCACGGATCTCCTGAACAGCATGGTCTTTGCCAGCAACAAGAGCACAGACCCCCGGGCTGTCCACGGGGCCAGAGACCGCGTGGGTGCCCGACTTCCCACGACATCGCCCACCCTGTGCCTCCACCCAGCTCCTGGCTCCCGCCGTCATCTCCTTCAGTGAGCGGGACGGGCTCTCCTAGCAGCTGCTCATCTCACTTACGCAGGCGCCGGTGTCCCAGTTATACTGGCGGTGGCAGGCCGTAATACAGACGACAAACAGCGGCTGCAACGGGTCATTCAGAGGAGCTGATGTTCACACAGGAAGGGCCGGGAAAGGAGACATTCAGTTAGAGCTTTCCTGCAGCTCAGCGGCTCCAGGCCTGGCCTGTGCATCCCGGAGCTTCAGACATGATGTGTCCAGAAGGAGAATTTTCTCAGGTCCTTCCTCCCAGGAGGCTGTCCGTCTGCACCAGCTCTGGGAAGGCTGGCGTGAAGGCCGCCCTGGGTGGTGAGCCCTGCAATTCAGTTACTGCACCGAGCTCCATGCTGACACCCAGCCCTCAAGGCATTCTCGGTCCAGCAGAGGAGACAAAGACGGTTCCAGAGGTGTCACGAGGCCCCAGTTCTCGGATACAAAACCAGCAGCTGGTTTCGCCCACAGCAGCGCAATAAAATAACAGAAAAATTCAGGTAGACTCTTCCAGCCCTCCGTGGTTCTATAAATACAGGCTTAAAGTCACCTGAAAGGTGATCTTCTGGGTAAGAACCATGCTGTTCTTAGGCTCCCACCTTCTCCCGCTCGCCTCCCCAGCGCGGGCTTTCAGGGGGAGCCATCTTTACAAAGGAATCCAAAGGGGACATGGAAACTTAACACCAAGGGACATTCTATGGACAGTGGAAAAGGTAGTAGGTACTGGAGGTCAGCGTGACCTGGTCAAATCCCTGCTCCACTGCTGGCAGCGGTGTGACGGTGGCCACACCACTGACCCCGGAGGGGCGGGATCCCCATAGGACCCACCCTCAGGTCACCACAAGGGACATCTGAGCCACCAGCTCTCAGGTAGCACCTAGGCAGGGCCCTGGACGTGGGCGCTGGGGCTGGCTGGCCTGGCTGCCTGTTCCTCGGAGCCCAGGGTGCTGGGCTCCAGGCTGGGCCCTTGAGGTCATGACTTCGTCTGAGCATCACGGCAGTCCTTGTGATCCAGGTTGGGAGGCTCAGGTGGGAGCAGTCAGGGGACCTCCTGCAGGCAGGTTGGCATGCTGACCACCTTGTGCTCACAGACCAGCCTCCCGGACCACAGAGCGATGGCCAGAGCCACAGCCCGTCTCAGAGCCACGAGGCCACGTGTTCAAGGGGACACTGCCTATGTCGGACTGCAGGTGACCACCTCCAGGGCACGCAGCTGAAGCTTCACGCCCTCTCGCTGGCTGTCGCCGCCACCTGGCACGTTGGCCCCGATGCTCACACGGCCAAGAGCTTCTCCGCCTGCAGGTCACTTTGCCTATAGGAGTGTGTCCATCAGACACCAGCTGTGGTGTCTGTGTGTCCAGCCCCCCATAGATGACAGCGTGGGAGAGGTCCACCTGCGTGCATCCCCCGGGCCCAGCCCTGGGCCTGCACATAGAACGCTTGCTGACGCATGAATGACAGGTGTGCTCCTAGCACACGCTAACATTGAGGAGGGGACAATGGCGGTCCAGTCGGGAACGGGCTTTCCAAATGCAGATCAGAACCTGGCCGGAGTCAGTTCCCCATTCCAATGGAACAGACCTCCAGAGAGATGCACATTGAGTACTGAGTCCCTGGGAACGAGAAGTTTTCACCCGCCTCAGGCACGCCCGTCCTGTTGAGCAGGGGGCCTCAGGGACCTGGGGGCATCCATCCGGTGATGATTCTTCGTGACCCTCAGAGTGGGGTCTCTGCACAGCTTTCTGCTTCTCAAATCTCCAAGTTGGGCCACCACACAAAAAGGAAGAGAAGGACCCAGAAAGCCCCGAGTTCCTCCAGGGGAAGCGGAGGCCAGTCATGTCCCTTCCAGTCCTGCTTAGTTGGAAATTGCCCAGAACCCCAGGGGCCGCTAGAGGAGGTTGGGTGGGACTCCATCCCGCCCTCCACCCTGCCCCACCTCCCCATGCAGCCTCTCCCTAGGCGCCCGGCAGTAGGAGCCAGAGCAACTTGGAGGGTGTGAATTATTCAGAACAGCCAAGTGAAACGACAAACCTGGGCTGTGCACAGAATCAGAAAATAGATCCCGAGTCGGAAGGATTCCTAAGGTTGATCTTAAGAACAAATTAGCGGTGTTAGGGAAATGTTATTTGATTAGATGCCACCGGCTGTCTCGAGAACAATATTTGTAAATTGTTTTCCTCTAACCAGGTTCAGCCAGCTCCACTCTGCAGGCTGACACCCACCTCCCAGGTCCCCATTTTTATCTCACGCGCTCCTGGAGGACAAAGGTCGTTCCGACGCACTCACCGCCCGGTCCCCAGGCCTCACCGAGGCCGGCACATCACAGGTGCCCCGCAGATCTCCTTGGAATGGATTAAGTCAGATTTCCATTCCGTTCTTGTGAGCCCCTCACATACATCCCCACTCTGACCCCAGACTATGTCCCTGACCCCAGAAAAGCCCACGCCGTGACCCCCACCAGCCTGATGGGGCCTAGCCAGGGATCTCACCAACGTGCCTTAAGGCAAATCGCTCAAGCAGGGGGACAGAGGCCTTGTTGGAATGCAAGACCCCTATTATTACACAGCCACCCCAACTTGGGTGCTGCCGGCTCAGGGTCTGCAGCATGCTTGGGGCCAGCCCCACCCACAGGTCATTTTAGCTCAGCTGCCAAGCTCTTATTTGCCCCAAGACGGGGGGATTCCCTGTGGGAAAGTGGGAGCAGAGCGAGGGTGCAGGTGTTAAAACCATCGGTTAACAAATATGCCGGGCAAAGCCCTCAGGGGCCCAGAACTGGGGACACTGGGTCTGGCTGCCCTGGGGAAGGAGACAGGGACACAGTTGTCAAGGTGGCACATGCCCTCGAACCTGGGACAATCTCTCCACGACTCCTGGTCGACACACAAGCGTGAGAGGGGAGAGACGGACATGCCCAGGACCTGGAGGGGTGGGTCAGTGTCTCCCCAGTCCAGGCAGGCTTGCTGGGCCCAGGCAAGGCCGTGGCTCTCTCAACCTCACTCCCTTTCTAAGCTCCAAGATCGAAGGCCCTTCTGTTCTGACGTCCAGGGGTCCCATCCACGGGCACCTGCTGCGTGGAAGCCCCGCCCAGAGCCATGGAGAACACAAAGAACCACCAACCCAGGTGTCTGAGCAGAGAGGCTTGTGCTCGGGGCCTGGGCAATGGCTATTCTGTGGCTGCTCTGATGTGTCGGTTGATCGGGGCCGTGAGTATCTGCTCCTGAGCTCAGTTATCCAAACACCGTCCACCCTTCACTGTTTCCTGAGCGCCTGCTATGTGCCTGATGCCGCATCAGGCACCGGGCACACAGTGGTGAAGGCAACTGCAAGGACCCCCCTCCGTGGGCCTACCGCATGGTGGGAGGGATAGACTCAGCAACAAGCACCAGGCATGGTGGTGGGGGCGGAAGGAGCAACGGGGAGATGCCGTCGAGGGGCCCGGATGAATCGGGATGGGCGATAAGGAGGCTGCAACGGCCCAGCTGGATCCAAGTCCCCAAGATGGACACAGACCTGGAGAGTGTAAAGCCAAAGGAAGCCAGCAGGTGGCTGGAGCCCGAAGGGAGGGTGAGAAGATGCAGGTGAAGAAGCAGAGGTAGAGACCCACGTGGGTGACCCCTCCAAGGGGCTTTGCTGAGAAGGGGTGGGCCCAGCGCAGATCTGTTGAAGTGGGGCATGTTCACGGCACCATCAGGGAGCAGGAGAAGCCGGTGGTGCAGGAAGTTGGGGGGGCAGGGCAGTCAGGAGAAGGACACTTAGGATGTCGAGAGGGGAGGACACAGGAAAACCGGCCCGAGATGGGGGCCGGGAACAGCAGGGGCTATAGGCAGATAGGGGCTTCTGGGGGGATAACAGGAGTTCCTTCCTGTCTGTTCCTGTTTCTCAATGAACTGAGTCAAGGTCAATGCCAGTGGAAGGAGACGGACGAGGATGGGGTCCGACTCCAGGGAGAGGAGGCAGAAGTACATTGGTTTGAAAGGCAGGGCGACACCTGGTGCACTGGCCGTGCTGGGTGCCCGTTTGGAATCTGCGGTCAGAATTCAAAGGAGAGCCACAGCACCATGCCCCAAGGTACCATTCCTCCGGGTGCTCCCAGCTGGACACGGCTTCCTGGGGGGCAGGGCCGGGGGCGGGAGAGTGAGGAGAGCGACCCGTGGCACTGGCCACGACAGAGTCCGGAAAACCCAGCGAGCTGAGCAGGGCAGCGGCCGTGTTTCAGAGTGAGAACGTGGCCACGTCCGAGGACTTGAGGCCTGAGATGGAGGCTTGGAACCAGGATTCAGGAGGAGGGGCTGCCCCGGGCTGTCAAGGGCGTGACCCAGCACCATGGCGGCCAGGCTGGGGGATGAGCATGCCCATGGAGTCAGGAGCCGAGGAGCCACTGGGATGGGACCGTGCATGGAGCCCAAACCGGGCCACGAGGGAGGGCGCGGCCCAGCATGGTCCATGCAGGAAGAGGCAGGGTCTTTGCAGAGAGGAGGAGAGAGGGTTTGACGATGTGGAGACAGGAGGGCCCACCCGTGGGGGGGTGCGGGGCAGGGCGGGAAACACAGCCTCCCCTCAGCAGGCTGCAGGGAGCAAGGCCCCAGCCCCCGGGGACGGGCAGGTGTCCAAGCAGGAGGGTGGAGTGAGGCGTCTTTGGACGGCAGGCCCTAGTTCAAGGCTTCACCGCGGGATCAGGGAGGCCGGGGTGAGTTCAGATGGGGGGAAAGGGTCCACGTCAGGTGTGGTGAAGGGAACCAAGGCCCAGAGCTAGGACAGGGAGAGGTGGGGGGAGGAGGGGGCGTGGAATCAAAGGGAGCAGCAGAGAGCCATGGCCTGACAAGCCCCGTGACTCGGGCAGGAGCTGGGCTGGCCACCTCCGGTCTTGGGAGCCTCCCCACTGCTGGATGAGGAAGGATTGGACCGCTTCAGCCTTAAGAGATGGAGCCAGCAAGGGGCCTGGCAGGTTCAGGGAGCAGGTTCAGGAAGCCCAGTGGTGAGCCTCCTGGCACTGGGGGTATGCAAGCAGAGGTGGGGTGTCGGGGAGACGTGCCCTCTGTGCAAAGGGAGGTGACCTCCATTTCCTTCCCAGCCCCCATGGTGTGTAAATCTGAGTCTCCAGCAGCCTCGCCCACTGAGGTGATTAAGGGGGAACCTGCAGGCTGCAGGGGCTGGCTGGGTGGGGGTAATGTCCCCGGCACTGCTCCTCCAAGAGGCATGGCCCTACGCTGGGACCATCTGTTTGCGTACAGTGCCAGATCATTTTTCGATAACATCAGCATCACGGCTGAGAAATCTCTCTGGCTCCAGACAAGCCCACCAGGCTCCCCGCAGCCAGAGCCCCCCGCCCCTCCCCCACCCCAAGATGACATTTCAGCCTGAAAGTCAGCAGAATATGACCCTATTGATTGAGATGCTGGGCTTGTCGATTTCCAACGTGGGGAGAAGTTCACACTTTCCTGTCTCTTCCTTAAGTGTAAAATGGACAGCGCATACGAAAGGGCGACGTAAAACGCGGGCCAGCCTAGCTTCGCGGAATCGCTGACTTTATAAATCAGGGAAGTGAGCTGCACTGGAGCCTTGGTCTCCCTTTCTGGATGTGAAATGGTTGAGTTCCAAATTGGGAGAAAAGTCGACCCAGATGTCCCCGAGGTTGCCAGAGGGCACAGGACGGAGCTCGGGAGGGGAGACGGGGTTTTCCAAAAGGCACCTGCCAACGCGGGGGTCCTTTAAAGGCAGAAGATGACAGCCCCATGCCAGCCGAGCCTCGGGGATCAGGAAGCATTCTTGCTTGGCTTGGGGAATCAGCGGGGCCTGGCACTGACCTTCCAAGCTCGGTCAAAGCCACCCACCTTCTGCACACTTCTCGTTTCCAAGGAAGAGACCCCTCTCGTGTGAAGCAACCGTTGTCTCCGACCCACAGACCTATGGGCTGTATTAATCTTTCTGATACTTTACGAGGAAGGGCAGTGTACTAAGGGCCCGGGTTTCCCCCCCCACTCTCCCTTCCATGCGGGGCCACAGGGATCCAGGATCTCCATCCCTCCATCCCTAAGCCTCCAGGGTCTTCTCATCCCTGAGCCTCCAGAGTACATGCCATGTGGCTGTCACCGGCCAGAGTCAGTCCGTGCCCCCAGCTCGAGTGCACAGGGGGCTGGGAGTTGTAGTTTCCCGGATTCTGGGGAAGCAGGACACCAGGGCTGCTGACGGGCACCAGTCCTTGCCACGGTTATTGAAATCAAATTGTATCTGGGGCCACGCTCGGAAAAGACTGTGTTGGCTTCAGAGAGGTCGGGGTGCAGTGCCGGGTGATCTTTGGAGGTCACTCAGCCTCTCTGAGCTCGTGTCTGCATTACCCCAGTGGAGAGGCTCACCCGGGCTGGCAGGGCTGTGAGGACCAGACACCAAGCTTGGCCACTGTGTGCATGTGTGTGTGTGTGTGTGTGTGTGTGTCACTGCTGCATTTCATCTTCATGTGCGGCACAAGCCCCCACGAGTGGCCTTAGCAGACCCCCTTCCCTTTACCCTTCATCCCTAAAGGAGGGGCCAGGGTGACCGCCTCCAACCCCGCACCCACACACGGTGGATGAATGGCCAAAGGTGGCCCCCTCCAGAGAGGAAGAGGGCCTTCCTAAGGACACACGCCAGCTTGCTGGGGCCAGGCCCGCGGTGGGCACTGTCGGCAGGCAGAGCGTAACGTCCCCGGACCCTGGCTACGTGCCTCCTGCAGTCAGTCCTCGCCCCCGTGAGCTGGGTGCTTCCACTTCCCCACAGGCACAGGCAAGCACGCTGACAAGCTCCCGGCCCGCCTCCGAGGGTGCCCCCTGCAAAGGGGCTGGACCTCCATGGGCAGCGGGCAGCCCCGGGGCACCGAGCAGGGAACAGGCCACACCCGGGTTCTTAAGGAGATGGGTCCAGGGGGCGTGGGGCAAGGCTGTGAAGCAGGCAGCCTGGGATCACCACTGATTTCCACCACAGAAAATGGAAATTCAGCGGCTCCTGAAATTCCGACAAGAGGAAGTCAAACCAGAGGCAGGGCTAGGGGCTCCCCTCCGGGCCTGGAGGGGCCATGCTGGGGCAGGAGCCCACCCCGGGACCTCTGTAGCAGCAGCACAAGTGCGCAGACTCCCACTCCGTTTCTCCAGGAAACCAACCCGGGGCAAAGGAGGAACCAGGTGGGGAGAGGCCAGAGCCCAGGCCTGGATGGCGACAAGTCAGGGCCCCGGCAGAAGGCCCTGGTGGGAGGCGGTCGCTCCTGCTGGCATCCCTGGGAAGAGCCGGAGAGTCGAACAGGAGAGGCCTGATGGGGCGAGGGGGCCCAGGGACCCCGGTCAAGGGCAGTAAAGAGCCCTCTGCGTCTCTCACTGTCCGCTGGGCCCTCCAGCTCGGCTTTGGCGGTGCTGACACCGCCGTCGGCAGCCTGTTTCCGAGCATCCGGCCATATTGTCCAGTTGCTTAACGATGGCGGGAGAAACAGGGACTCATCACGCATGTTAACATGTAATTGATTCCGCCTCTGTAACTATGTTTTGCAGCCAGTGACGACAGAGCACTGTGCCTCCAGCTTAGCTGACGATGGTGGTTGGCCTTGGGCCTTAACGAGGATCGGACCTCTCGGAGCCTCGGCCAGTCGGGTTATTCAAGGCCCACGGGTGCTATTCTCAGGCTGAGCAGAACTGGGGTGACAGGGGTCAGGCTGTGACTCTACAGTAGACAGAATAACAGCCTTCCAAAGAGGTCCACATCCTGATGCCCAGAACCTGTGAACAGGTGACTGTCATGTCTAAAGGAACTCTGCAGACGCGGCCGAGTTAAGGGTTTGGAGATGGGAGGTCACCCTGGAAGAAGTGGGTGGGCCCAGTGCCTCATCCCCAGTAGGGACGAGGGTCCCTACTGGAGCGGAGAGGAGGTCAGAGCGGAGAGAAGGCGTGAGGACGGAGGCCGAGGTCGAGGAGGGAAGACGCTGCCGGCCCCGAAGCCGGAGGAAGGGCCGGGAGCTGAGGAACGCGGGCAGCTCCGGAGCGGGGACAGGCCGGGCAGTGGACTTTCCCCTGGAGCCTCCACAAGAAACCGTGACACCTTGATTTTAGGGCTTATATACCTTTGTGTTACTTAAGGCACTGAGTTGGTGCGATTTGTTACACAGCAGCCCCAGGAGGCTTATACAGGTCCCCTCAGTGTACCCAGTGCCTCTCTGCTGCCCACTCAGGTCCGGGGGACACTGCAGAGAGAGATGGACTGCAGGGGTGGTGGAGGGAAGGGGGTCTCTGTCCAGAGACACAAAAACGCCCCCGGCTCAGACACCTGCCTGTGGCTGCTCCCCGAGAAAGGAAGCCTGGGCTTCTCCTGTTAGAGCCACACCTGCTCCCACACCTGGGAGGGGGAGCGGACCCTTTTAGGTAGAGAGAAAGGGGGTGTGCATTGGGGAGGGGAAGAGAGGTGGGCAAGGAGGGGCCCCAGCAGGTTGGGGACGCCCATGATCCCAACAGACCCTGGGCTACATCACCCTTGACAGCCAACGTGAGGGCCCCCGGTGCAGGGTGTTCACGGCTCTGGCCAGCGGTCAGCGCTGGCTGGGGGTGGTGGACCCAGCTCCTCCCCTCGGGCCCCAGAGCCCCTCCGCCCCAGGGTCACGGCACACCAGCAGGCAGCTGGTTTACTCCTTGGCCCCGTGCTAAGGTCCACGAGGGCTGGGGCCACATCCACAGCCCCCACCTCGGCGTCCCCCAGACCCCAGCACAGGCTGGGCACAGAGGGAGAAACGGGGGGGCAGGGATGAGGGCCAGGATTGAGGGCAGAGGAGAAAGAGGTGAAGGGGGCCAGGAGGGAGGGTGCTCCTGACCTCCGACCCCAGCTGGTTGCAGACAGAGCAGAAGGCTACCCTTGACACCCCAAAGAGCCCCAGAGAAGCTCCGAGGGCTTTTCAGTCCTGAGCCTCCGATGATGGATCAATAGAGGGTGATGACTTGTTTTTTAACTTCCAGCAACTGTGGGGGATTGAGCCCCCCCCCCCCCCGCCCCAAGAGGGAAGGAAAAACCCAGGAAGTAGCTCAGGCACCTGTGACCACACCCCAGCAGGGAGCCGGCCAGGAGAAAAGGCTGTCTGACAGGGACCCAACCTTGTCAGACCAGGGAGCCAGAAGCTGCTCGAAATCACCCTCTAATCCCTCTTCTAACCCCCCACTCTAATTCCTCGCAGGATTGGGCTAAAAGCCACCTAGGGCGTGAGCGACAAATTTAGACCGCATGCAAAAGTGCTGAGTCACGCTTGCCTGTTTGGAAAACAGAGAGAGCTAATTAAGTTACTGCCAGAGAGGAAGAGGCCGCAGCAGAGGAAGCAGTGGAAAAAACCCGCTGTAACTCGAATCGCCACGGGGCAGTGTGACCCCCATGGCGACCCCCAGGCCTGGCAGAGCTCGCCAAAGGGGGCCGGGATCACAGGGCAGCCCCTCACGTTATAGGCAGTGAGGCCTCTGGGAGGGAGAAGCCGAGGCCCCCTCTCCCCCCGGGGAAGAGGAAGAATGAGAAGAAAACTCAGGGGTCTGCCTGGTGAGTCCCGGGGGCCCTGCAGAGTGCCGGCTGCGGTGCGGGGAGGGGGAAGAATTGGGATTTCCAGCACCGTCCCTCCTCCGAAGGCCACCCCACCTTCCTTCACCCCCCGCGCCTGTCTGGGGAGCATGTCTGAGCCAGGCATCTGCTCGGTGCTGGGTACAACCTTGAGCAAGTTTGACCCTTCAGAGCTTACAGTCTGGCCGTGGCGAGGCCTGGGGGCAGCCAGCCGAGCGACACAGCGATGGGTGTATTGGAGGTGCTGTTGAGGGTGTCACGTGAAGGGAGTGAGCTCGCGGGCCAGGCCGGATTGCAAGAGGCAGGCGGGGATGGCTGGAGCCCGGCTCCGAGCAAAGGAGATGGCCTTGACTTTGAACGGCTTGCTGAACAAACTCTTGCCAACAGTCATCTGGGACTAACTGTTGTGGAGCTGAGCACAGGTTTAACCAAGCCCCTCCCTCAGGAGCCCCAGTCCAAGGGGACCTGGAACAGACACGTAACAGACGGGATGAGACTGTGAAGCTGGGTCTTCTCCCTGGACCCTCCCTGTCTTCCGGGGCTCACGTCCCACCCCCGTCTTATCAGCACAGCACCCTGGGGCTCAGAGAGGGCGTGAGTCCACCCAGACCCTCCCCTCCAGGCCCGCATCCCCCAGGTCCTGTCTACCAGGCTTCCTCTGGGAGGAGACCCCCGCGTCTACCTGCCAGGGGGAGGGCCTGGAAAGCTGCAGCATCATGGGACCTGACAGCCTCTCTGTGCCTGGAAAGTAGTCCCTGCACAGCCGAGCTCACCGAAAGCAGGTCACAAAGGCCGATTCTCAGCCATGGGGGCTTCCCCGCAGCAGCAGGGAGGGGCGCCGGGGGGGCTGACCTCGTGTAAGTCCCTGAGGGGCTGCGCCAGGCCTCTTGTGCCTGGGGCTCCCCTGGTCCTGCCAGTGATGGGGTTCAGGCAGGAAGACACCCCCAGATCAAAGACTTCCCCTCGGTGGTTTTTGGAGCCCCTCCCCAGCGGACAGAGCCTCGCATTCAGTCTGGGGGCAGATCATCCCCAGACTCCTGCTGATTTCACAGGCAGGTGCCGGCGACCAGTATGGAATCCTTTCCTGAGGACAGGTGGGTCTGCAGGGAGGAGGTGGGTGGGACCAGCAGGATGCTGGGTGCACAGACCCCCAGCCCCGGCTGTCTGACCCTGACAGCCTCCCAGCCTCAGGCCCTCAGACTCTCCTCCCCACGCTCCAGCCGTTCTCAGCCATGACACCTTACTCTGACTGCCACACCTTTGCTCAGGCCATTCCCTCTGCTGGGAATGCTTTCCCCACTCCAGGCAAGCCAACTCCCTCATCCTCCAAACGTCACATCTACAGAGATACTCTCTCCATTAGGACTAGACTTGGGCAGCCCAGGAATGGTTTGGCAGCCCAACTACCAGGACCCAGACCTTTCCAGCCTCCACTCTGCCTTCCCTAGGATGTAGCCTTTGTCTTCATGGCCCCAAATGGCAGCCTGAGCTCAAGCCATCACGTCTCTGTTCCAGGCAGCAGGATGGAGGATGGGACAAAGAAGAGAGGAGTCACAGGGTACTCACCAAACTGTCCTTAGAGCTGTCAAAGGACACATTCGCTTATCCCACTGGTCAGTACTTAGTCACATGACTGTCTGTCATGCGAGGGAGCCTGGGAAATGTCTCCTCCACTGAAAACTGGAGGGCTTGGCCTCCCAGGCTTTCCCCCCAAAGCTCCTGCTGGCTCTTAGGTAGGGACGTAGCCTAAAGTGGTCAGACTTGGACCAGTGGTGCTTTGAAATCTCGTTTTCTCAGGATGGCAGGATACTCTAAATTCTGTTGCACAACAGCTCTGTATCTGTTTTGTAGTAAAGCAATGTTTCCGCCTTCTTCCCTGTAGATCTCTGAGTGAAATGGACTTTGTGGGACAATGCATAGTGTTTACCTGTTCACACGGGCTGCCCAGCTCTGTGGGCTCAGGGCCCAGCCTGACAAGTGCAGCTTGGGGTCACTGCCAAGGGCCCCTCCAGCTCTGAGGCAATGAGGGGACTGAAGGATGGGGACAGTAAGGATGAAACGCAGGGTGTGTGTGTGCTTGTGTCTTCCCGGACTCTCTGGTAATGGCCGTGCTGTGTATTTTATATTTAAACACAGCATTGCATACTGCACCTGACGCCGCTTTCACACTCAATGGTGCGTTAGACTCCATCCCCTCCTAGAGGAAGGGGAGCCTTTTGCAGATGAGAAAACGGAGGACCGGAGAGCGAGGTGTCTTGCTTGTGGTCACTTGGCTGGTCACTGGTGATGTCAAGTTTAGAATGCAGGTCTCCGTGCTTGGAGCAGGGGGTTTCATCACTGGGAGCTCTGAGGGCCGTACTGGCCTGCAGACACCATTTCTGAGTCTGTAAAGCTGAGCTCAGCTGGGGCTGGCGTCCACGTGGGCACGTGGGCAAACAGAGCCCAGAATTGGGAAGAGGTCGGAGGAAGATATCACAGGCAAGAGACACACACTCACCCCTCACTCCCAGCTTCTGGATCTTTCAGTAAATTATCCTTTCATCTCAGGAAGAGCTTCAGAAGCCTGGCGGCAATGCCACCTGTAGGGTTCAGCTCTGTGAGAGGTGGGAAAAGTGTTGGAAGAGTTGAGCGGCCTTGAGCTTGGGAGCAGGACCACAGCACCCCGTCAGTCCACCAGCTGCGCCCTCCCCTCTCCCACATGGCCCGCATGCCCAGCGCAGGCGGGGGACAGAAGGCGGCCCTTGGAATATCCGTCCCCTCCCCGGAAGTCGCTAATCTCAAGAATAGGTGGGACAGGCAATGACAACGGGTGATACTTTGCAGAAGCCGAGTGACGCACAAGGCGGGGGGTGCTCCAGGCGGTCACAGAACCTTCCCTTCTACTATTCCGTGATTCCTCCCTCCCTCCTCCAGTCTCTGGGAGGAACAGCCTGTTGGGCCGTCCTTGGGGACCCCAGGCACTCTGGTGTCCCGGGCGGGGGCGTGTCTCTCCCTGCGTGCCCCGCACCGAGTCGTCCTGCCTGAGCGCCGCGCTCATGGACTAGCCCTCGCCGACTGCACCCTTGCTGTGCTCCTCCTGGACCCCTGCCTCCTCAGCTGGATTAAGGGCCCATCGTGTTCCACTGTCACCTCATCTTAACCTAGTGGGTGCATCTGCAAAGACCCTATTTCCAAATCAGGTCACATTCTGGGGTCCTGGGGGTGAGGACGTCAACAGAGGGAGTTGGGGGACACAATTCAACCCGTTACAAGATGGCAGCCCACATCATACTTATTCCCCCGCTCCGATCCATCCCAAGTCACCCTCAAATTATCACAGGGACGCTTCCTTCGCCTCCCACGAAAGTGCTCAGGGTCTATCTCGCCCCCCAGCACTTGGCCCCCTGAGTCTGGCACAAACTCGGGCACCCATAGGGCATCACGTGAAGCTCATGAATGGACTGGGACGTGCTGTGGGCATCTTCTACTCCACCAACTCCGGCCAGAGCCCCTGTGAAAGCCTCTTTAGTCCAGCTGAGGGGAGGATCCTGTCTAGAGATCAGGAAGGAATCCACAGGAGGCCCGGGAGGAGAGGGATCGCCCACCCCTCCCACTGCCAGGTGGGCCCGGGTGAGCCAGCCCAGAGGGCATGATGACAGCGGACAGTTCACCCTGGACCGTGTCCCTCAGAAGCCCCGCCCAGCCCGGGAGCTCCCAGATGAGGTGTGCTGGCTGTTTCTTTGGACATGAAATCTCTTGTGTTTCCAGAAGGCTCTCCAGCCCACATCACGTCACCTCCCCCTTGGCTTCCCCAAGGTCATTCATGGGAAGTCCGACCTTCCTGCTACCGAGGAGGCAGGCAGTCAGCACCAAAAATACGCCTGCAGGAGACAGGGCACTGGGGCCTCAGGTCGCAACGGCAGGTGTGGGCCGGGCCCAAGGCTGATGCAATTTTCTGTCTCTGGGGGAGGGAGGGCTGCCAGGGCCCGGAGGGTTGGCAGTGTAGCTCATCCACATCAGGTTCCCCGGCTCCGACCAGGGCCCAGAGGGCAGTCCCGGAGATGCTGAGTGGAGGCTGCAGGCACGGCCTCTGGCTCTCCTGCTGGGCCTCCCGGGACCCAGCGGCACATTCCCCAAGCCACAGGCTGGGCCAGAGGCCTCTGTCCTCTCTGGAGCCTCCCCTGGAGAAGGCCCTGCGCTTCCTCCTGAGGGTTGGCGCCTGCCACCTCCCATCTTTCCCCATCCTCTCTAGCTGTGGAGAGTCTGGCAGCAGACTGGCCAGCGTCCGCTGGGCCCACACCGTGAGCCAGACCCTTCCAGGCGTGCAGCCCCACGTACCTGGTCCGACCCGGCCTTTGCTCCTCGCTGCAGACTTACACCTCAGCTGCCCGCTGATGCCTGCGCTTAACAGGGTCTCCGTCCCCAAAGCCCCTAGGCCACCACATTCCTCCCGATGCTCAGACCAGAATCCCGGGAGGTGCTGTTCGTAGATTCCTCTCTCCAGACAACATCAAGTGATGTCCACTCAACTCCCAAAGCACCTTCCAAATCCATGTGGGTCCCCTCTGTCTAATCTCACCTTCACTGGCCTCACCTTCACCTCCTGGGCCCGAACCAGCGCCACCAGAAGTCCCCCACCACCTCCTCCGCTCCCTGCCGTCTGTCACCAGCCACCAGGGCTGCACCTGCTGCTCCCACGGCGTCCCCGCACCTTTCTTGGAACACCTGGTGCACCTGCGCCCCTCCTGGCGCTCTCCTGCCTGCAGGCTTTGTCCTTCAAAGCTCCTTCCCCAGCGGGAAGCTCCTTCCCCTGGAATGCCCTGCCCAGCTCTCAGACCCTGGATCTCAGAGGGGCCCTCTCCTTCTGTCATTAGATCTCAGCCTAACGTCACCTCCTGGGAGACTGCATCCCTGGACGCACCCACGTGCCGTCCCCCATCCCATATACTCCGACCATCTGCTTCTCTGCCCAGTCGCTCCTACGGTGATCTTTCCCGTTTCCTCATTTGTTCATTCACCCCCCAACTCCCACACATTGGAGGATACGCTGTACAAGGGAGAGTCCGCACGGGTGGGTGGTTTTGCTCACTGCCGCCCCCCGCCCAGGCCCCCGGCCGCCCTGTGATGTCACTGAGTGTCGCCCGGGACCCCACAGCTGGGAGAGGGCAGAGCCTATTGCAGGCTCCACGCGCTCCCCAAGGCGCCCGGCAGGCAGGCCGTGCTGTCCTCTGCTCCCGGGAACTCTTCCCGTTCTAAGTCCATCCCGGTGCCTCCAGGCTGGTACTTTGCCCCAGGGATCAGAGATGCTAGAAACACGTGAAAAGCTGTAGCTTGACAGTGTGCCTCCCAGACCCCGCCCCCCAGCTCTGGGCAGCCCCTTCCTCCCCCATCAGAAGTGCCCCCAGGCAGCAGGGCAGCTCCTGGGAGGCCTCCACCAATGTGCGCCTGGGGTGGATCAGCGTCCTGGGGCTACCATAACCGATTACCACACACTGGGGGGCTTTAAGCCACAGAATTGTGTTCTCTGTGTTCTGGAGGCCGGAAGTCCAAGGTCACGGTGTGGCAGGGCCACGCTCCCTCCGGAGGCTCCACGAGAGGACCTTCCAGCTTCTGGTGGCTCCAGAGGCCCGTGGCTGGTGGCTCCATCCTCACGTGGCCTCCTCTGTCTCCCCGCCTTCTCTTCTAATGACACTTGTCACTGGGTTTTGGTCCCACCTGATCAAGGATGACCTCATCTGGAGATCCTTCATTTAATTACACGGGCAAACACTCTTTGCAAGCAAGGTCACAGATGCAGACTCGGGGTGGGCATAGCTTTTCGGGGCCACCACGTGACCTACTACAATGTGCTTTTTTTCCTTCCCGTTTCCTAGGACCGCTGCACCTGCAAAAGCTTGACTCTGCCCTCCTCATGGCCAGGGCAGCGGCCCGTCCATTCGTTTCTACGTCCTCTGGGTCTGGTGCAGGTGGGCACTCTAAACGCTGGTACTTTGCTCCAGGCCATACCTGGTGGGGCATGAGGGCAGAGCAGGAGTACCTTCTAGGCCCCCCGCTCAGGCTGGTAAAAATCCAGCATGGAGACGTTTACAGGCTGGACGAGGCTCCCCCGCCGCAGCGTCCGTCCATCACAGGGTGGCCCAACAGACATCTCCGGAGGCAGGACAGTCAGACTCACCGGAAGACCTTCGGGACTGTGTGTGGCTGATACCTGGGCCTCCGCTGCAGAAATTGCAAGCAGGCCCTGGAACAGAGACAAATTGGCACCCAGAGGTGACGCGCGGGCAGGCGGGGCCCCGTCGTCAGGCTGGCAGCTCATTAAGGCAGCGCGGGAAGCAGCCAGGGGGTGAGTTCACAGCAGCGGACGGGGATGGATCTGATTCATCATTTTACAGAAGTTCACAAACGAGAAGGAGGTGAACGTGTGACCCACTTCTGCCGGCTGATGGGCACTGGCGCTGGCAGAAACGCTATGGCAACCAGAGGCACGGGCTTAATTACATCAGCCCGTGGTGCTTTCTCACAAAGATTAATGGGGAACAGACACCTTCACCTCTCCCTCCGTCAGGGAGAAAGAGAAGCCAGCTCTGTTGATGAGAGGAGACTGTGCATGCTGCCCTCCAGGCCAGATGTGCCCACGGACCTGCCAGGAGCCTGGGACAGACAGGGCCATGAATCGGGGCGTGCCCGGCCTCCCTCTCTGCTCCCTGGGGGCCCCACGCCAGCTGGCCCTCTGGCCTCGCTTCTCCTGTGTCCTCCTGCCCACCTGGCCTCTGATGGGGTGCTGAGCACAGCCTACCAGCCTGGGGCAGCCCTGGGAGGGGCATTGAGAAGGACAACGGTGTCACTGAGAACCCTCCATCTCAGGTCACCTTATATCAGCACACGTCCGGGAGCAAGTAGAGAAGGTAGGGGGAACCCCCCCAGACCCTACCTTCAACACCCTCTCCCTCTACCACAGGTGATAGGTTTTGGATTCCCAAACCCATTCTCAGAGACTTCCGAGGGAAAAGCGTACATCCCGAACCACAGTGTCGTGTGGAATCACGGGTTAGGTTCTCAGCGCCTGATTCAGCCGGGGTAGCCTGACAGAATCCCTGTCTCTTAATACGAGGAAGGTTTAGGGCCCAAGTATGGTCATGGCCATGGGGTCAGCCTCAGGCTCTGGCCACTCACGAGGCAGGTGGGCCAAGCAGCCCCTAGAAGTAGAGGGAACTAGCGCTCCGGCGGGTCCCGTTCTGGCGACTAAATGCTCAGCCTGGAAGTGCCACACCCCCCTTCTGCTCAGAGCTCATTGGTCAGAAGCTGTCACGTGGCCTGACCACCCACAGGGACCCAGGAAGTGCTCTCCGAGGTGACTGGAGTGGGGTGTGGAGACACCTGGGAAGCCGTGGTAATGACACCGCAGCAGAAACGTCCCCACAACCACCTGTGCCCACCCCCAGGACTGCAGCCTTGGAGCTGTGAAGCCCTAAGGGCAGGGACCCCCCCCACCCCGAGTGCCGGCCCCAGGTGCTCAGTGTTTGTTCAATTACTAAATCAGTCCACATATGAAAAGATGCTTCTGGTGATTTGAAGGCACAGTCCCAGGGAAGCTCTCCATCTAGGTTTCGGGGAGCAGCCCCTGAAGGGTGATCTCACCCACTCTGACAGCTGCCAGCACCTGCCGGGTGACACACTCAGGGCCGAGGCTCCCCTTGGAGCAGAAGCCCCTCCTGAATAATTCCCTCCGGTCCCTCGAGGAGCTGGCGGTGGGCTCCTGCCAACCTCCGCGGCTTCCTCTTCTCCCTGCTCCCTCCTCTTCCTCTGTGTCAGAGCCAAGAACAGACGTGGGGGACACCTCTGAGATTGCTGATGGGGTGAAGGCGGGGCACGTGCGCACCCACTCCAGCAGCAGGGCTGATGGCCACGTTCCCAAGTCCTCACTGCCGTCCCCAGTTGCCAGCGCTCTTGCCCGTCCTTTCCTGTCATCATCCCCTGCTCCTCTTGGTGGCTTAGAGGAACTGGCCTTGGGGCCAGAGTAACATAGTGGCCCAAACGCTAGCTGTGAGTCCAGGCTCCACGCGGGAGGTGCAGCACGGATGGCTGTCAGTGGGTAACTATTCTGTAAAATGCAGCCGGAGAAACCGAGGCCTCCCTGGGCTGTGCAGCGCCCAGCCGTGTGCCCCGGGCAGCTCAGCGCCCTCTGAGCCTGTTTCCTTCTTAGTGAAAGGGGCTGATGAAAGTGATCCTTGGGGTGTGTGCGGGTTGGTGACATCATGTCTGACCATGGGGGCCTCGGGCCGGGCTTGCTGGAGAGTCCCTGGTCCACAGCCAGCACCCCCGCTGTAGAAAAGGGAGAATGTCCTGGGTTCAAATCCCGGCCCCTCCGCACACCAGCTGAGAGGCAGGCAAGTCTCATCACCAGCCTGAGCCTCTTCTCTGCCTCTGTAAGGTGGGGAGAGCGAGGCCCTGCCTCATGGGGCTGTTGAGTGGCTCCTATGAGACGAGGGATGTGACATTTCCAGCTCCCAGCTAAACACCTGGAAGAGATGCGGTGATGGTCCACGGGGATGACTTTGCTAACTGCCTAAGAAAGCATGTCCTGAATCGATTTCACATTCAGCTTCCTGCTTAGGTGTGGAGGGCCCAGGGAAGGCTAATGCAGTCTCTTACACATGCGTGCACTCACACACACACACACGTGTGCACATGTACGTGCGGAGAGCCCGGGGAAGGGCCAGTGTGCTGTCTGACACAGACACGCGTGCGCACACACGCACACACTCACAGAGAGTAGGGTACAGGGAGAAGAGCGAGGTCAAGGGCCGGGCAGTGGTGGCGGCTCTGTGGGCCGGTGGCTGATGGGGGAGGGAAGGTGGGTGGCCCCGCGTTGCCAGGAACTGCAGGGTCAGCACTTTAATGTCGTTAATGTCAGTTTTTTCCGGGCTGAGCTGTGTACTTTCAAGAGGGAAGAGGGGCAGGTAAGCGGCCCCTTCCCTGGATGGTCAGAGAAATCTCAAGACAGGAGACTCCCTGAGCTGGGAGGAGACTCCCTGAGCTGGGAGGCGGCCTGTGCTGTGCTGCCCATGCAGGGGACGCTTAGAGGGACTCCGGAGCTGCTTTTCCCAAATGAGAAAAGAGATGGGACCAGGTCAGGGACTCTGACACTGCAGAGCGGCGAGGGCTCAGCTCGGGAGGGTGTGGGGCTTGTTCTAAATGCAGGTAACGCCCTCCACCCCCCAGGGGTTCTAATCAGGAGAGTCTGGCCGGGCCCAGCAATCCCATCAGCCCCCCCCCCCCGTCCCCGCAGGTGATCCTGATGCAGGTAGTTCCCGGTTGAACATATCACGATTTCTCTTGAATTTCCAGACCAAACATCGAGTCTGCTGTTTCTGTGACGGGGACCGGTTCCCTTGCAGGCCATACTGAACTTCATCAACCAGCGCTAAACTGGCTGTCTCATCCTTCCATCTACAAAAAGAACCTGCCTAAGTAACTGGCAGGAGGAACAGTTCAGTCTTAACTCTCATTTCCTGGGGCTTTATCATGCACAGACCAAGAAAGTTTGCTTACATAGATCCCTTCGGTAAAGGTTCAGTGAGGTAGGGGACCAGGTGGGGTGGAGTTGACCTGTGTCACAGAAGGCTGACTGTGGTAACTTATCCAGATTCAGATTCTTTTTCTCCCTGACATAACATAACATAGATCCAGAGATCTGCCATTCGTACCCCACAGTGACATCAGGGACCCACTCTCAGCCTCTTGGTCACAAAACGGCTGCAGCAACCCCAGACATCATTCACACTTTACGCTGGAGGAAGGGAGAAGGGTGAAGGGCAAAATTATAAGCACCTGAATCAGCCTCCTGTGGTCAAGAAAATGGTGGCTTTTCCAGGAATCCCACCTGCCAGGCTTACCTGAGTCTACATGAGTCTCCACCAGAGCCAGGTCTCAGGGGCCACCCTAGCTTCTGGGATGTGTGGTTGGGAATATCCACAGCGAAGCGTGTTGCTGTGCCAAACAAACAAACGGCTTCTAAGGAGGGAGGGGAGGGGGAATTTCAAGGAGACAAGTTGCAGTGCTGTACACTGGGGATGTCTCCATGCTCACAAGACAGGATGGAACGCGGGTCGGAAGGCTGAGGGAGGGGCATTTAATCCTGGTGAAGTAGTTCAGAGCATGGAGTGTGGCCTGTTCAGCTGTTAAGGAACCCCGACTCCTGGGCAGCTTCTTCCCTTGTTAGCTGCAGTGGGAGGTCCTGGTCCTCTGTGAACACGCCCCTGGTGACAGGGTCATGCACGCAGGCCCTGGATGGAGAGCTTGCACGGAGCACTTGGTGGGTTGTGGCTGCATTGTCGTGCTCACATCATGACCGGTGCTTCTTTCTTTATTGGCTAAGTCACTACTGCCAAGACCCCAGGGCCGTGGGGCCCTCCAGAGACAGTGCATCTCCCATCCCCTCCCTGGATGGGGTTTTCCCTGCCTGTCTGGGAAAAATATCGGGGTCTCCTTATTCCTTGAAAACGACCCGTTTGGGAAATGCCACCAGCTGTCTGGGAGGAGGGAAAACTGGCTTCAAAAGAGCTGGGCAGGGGCCCTAAGAAAAGTGAGATGTGTGCGTCTCAGGTCACAACAGTGCTCATTGGACAATCGATATCTTCCCCCGACCCCTCGCCCCCCGACCCCGTCTTGCAGCCTGGCGATCCCCAAGTGTGAGGTCTGGGGCAGCTCCCACGGCTCCCCAGACCCTGGACAGAGCTCGAACTTTGCCTCCTGGGGTAGCAGCAATGCAAAGAGTCGCCTGAAGGCTCACGGAGCAAGTGCTAGAAGCTTCCGCGGGGCCTGATCTCCGTTCCCACCTTCAGGGCCGCAGACCTCTAGAAATGGCTCTTTGTGAGGATTAGAGCTCAAAGCCTGAGTAAAGCCCATTCTAGGATTTGAGATGGGGGGGTGGGGGTTGGCTCTGCCCTAAGTTAGAGACATTTTACCTTCCTCCTCCCTCCTTCCTTCCTTCCCTCCCTCCCCCTCCCCCTCCCCTCCCTCCCCCTCCCCCTCCCCTCCCTCCCCCTCCCCCTCCCCTCCCTCCCCCTCCCCCTCCCCCTCCCTCCCCTCCCCTCCCTCACTCCTTCCCTCCCCCCTTCCCTCCCCCCTCCCTCCCCTCCCTCCCTCCTTCCCTCCCCCCTCCCTCCCTCCCCTCCCTCCCCTCCCCTCCCCTCCCCCTCCCTCCCTCCCCTCTCCCTCCCCCTCCCCCTCCCCCTCCCTCCTTCCCTCCCTCCCTCCCTCCCCTCCCTCCCCCTCCCCCTTCCTCCCCTCCCCCTTCCTCCCCTCCCCCTTCCTCCCCTCCCCCTCCCTCCCCTCCCCCTCCCTCCCTCCTTCCCTCCCTCCTTTCTTTCTCCATTTGTCTAACAAGATGCCTCATGAAAATAACGCAAGTAGCTGCTGCTTCCCAAGCGCAAATCTGTGCCAGGGCCGTGCCGAGCGCCCCCCACTCTCTATTCCATGTAATCGTCACAACTACCCTAAAGTCACTATTACTGCTTCCCCATTTCACAGATCGGGAGGTTGAGGCTCAGGAAGCACAAGCCCCAGCTCAGGGCTGCAGAGCTGATGGGCAGCAGAGCCAGGATGCAAAGCAGGAACTCACAGCTGCTGCAAAGTCTGAGCTCATGCCTGTCTGGGTGTAATGGGCTTACAGCAGATTTTTGGTGTTTTGTTTTGTTTTGTTTTGTTTTGTTAGTTCCAAGGTGGTAATTGGAAAATGCAAAAAAAAAAAAGAGAGAAATCAAACCAGCCAGGTTCTTACACACACACACACACACACACACACACACACACACACACACACCCCTCACAGCTTCATTAGAAATGTGATTCGCCCAACAGTGGTCTGGTGCATCTGGAGCCCAGCTTGAAGGGCAGGGCGGTGCAGGCGGGGCAGAAGAGGTCAGCTGGGGCCAGAGCCTGGGGCAGGTTGCTTTGCTGGCCTCCAAGGCCATCTGAGAGCCGCACAACAAGCCTGCAGAGGAAACTGCGCAGCCAATTCTTCTGACTCTGAAACCCAGGCTGGCGCGTCAAGGGCAGCATGTCCTCTGGGGGAACGGTCCCCCCTCGAGACGAGAGTGCGCCTGAGCTAGGCCATATGTCGGGGATCTGAGACACATCTGCGTGGAAAGTAGGGACGTGGGAGGGAAGCTGGAGGTTAACCAGCTCTTCCCGGCCCCGGGCTGCAGGTGCACGGAGGCATCTAGGAAGCAGGTGGAGGTCTCTCAGGATGAGTCGGGAGTAGCAGGTGCGCCTCCACGTGCAACCAGGGGAGGTGGAGCCTCCCCGGGCTCTGGAAACACCAGCGCCTGCTGTTCATTCCTCCGAGGAGAGCAGAGCCTTGGGACAGAAGGACTCCGGCCCGTAGGCCGGCCGTGTCCTGCCCGTGGACAGAGCTCCTCCGACACTTTGGGCCCTGGGTCTTCAAGAGGAGGGCGGTGGAGGCATCCCCTAGGACCGTCCACCCTTGGGACTGGGGAAGTGGTCCAGGCTTATGGTAACTTTCTCCAGAAGTCCTTGGGGCAGCCAGACGTCTGCAAGGAGCTTGTTCTTACACCCCGGTGATGAAGGGCTGGGCTCTCTCCAGCCGAGAAGCGCACCCATCACCACAATGGTGCACGGAGACCTGCTAGATGCCAACAGACAAGAGCCAACTCCAGCGAAGGGACGGGACTCCCTAGGGGCCTGAGCCACTGAGTTCCATAATGAGAGGCGGCAGTGCTCGGCGGCGACCCCTGGCGCCCTGAGCCTGAGTTGGCAGCCCGTGTACTGCCTGCCTTACCAGCAGACTGTCCTGGTGATCGTGTCAGTGTGTTGCCTGGAGGGCCCTGAGGAGAGACCTGTCCAAGGTCAGCACCAATGCTGCTCCAGCCGGGACGGGAGCAGTGGGTCTCTGGGGGTGGTGGGCAGGAAGGGGTCAGAGTGGTCCTGTGTGCACGTCCTGGCCCTGACTCCCCGCTCTCACCTCGGGCGGGCCCACCTCTCCAAGTCAGGATCACATCAGCGAACTGACGTGATGCTAACATCCTCCAGGCTGCAGTGGGAAGTCCTGCATCCTCCGTCAGACAGGGTTTTGAGGCCGGTGAGAGAAGGATGGTTAGGAGGTGCAAACCCCAGGCTTGGCTGGAGTGGGACGGGTGAGGGAGAGGTGGACAGAGCCCAATCTGTGGCTGTCTTCTGGACGCCCCACTGCTGTGGGTGTGCTAGGAAGAGGTGCATGCCCGTGGGGCGCTCAGTGGAACGTGGGAAGTGGCTCAGGGGCAGCATGGGGCAGCGAGGCCAGGGTGGGGGGAGCCCACCGGGCCGCATGGGAATCTGGCCAGGGCTCTGGCCGGCTCCCAGGTCAGGGTGGCCTGGGCACAGCTGCTCTTCTCCTCTGTGTCAGGGCCTCCCTGTGGGATCTGGGCTGGCATCCCTCAGGGCTCCGCAGAGCCCGGGCCCCTCCAGAGGATCTGCAAAGAACGAGGAGGGAACGGAAGGTTCACAAATCTGTGACTCAGCCCCCAAGGCACTCGGGGCCGGTGAGCAACCTAACGGGGCAGGAAGGGGCAGAGGGCATCTCCCAGATGGAACTCAGAGCCGGGCCTTCTCCACGGAGCCCCCGTGGGCTGACTTCCCGCACTGCTTTGGCGGTGCAAGGCTGCGTCCGGCCACGGGGAGAACAGCAGCCATCTCTGGGCAGGGGGCCAAGGGGGTCCTTTATCTTTCTCAGCCCCAGGCTCCTGGCCAGAGGCTCAGGCCACCTCCTCCCGTTGACCACCTCGACCTCCTTCACCTGGCTCCACCAGAGCCTGTGAGGTCTGGGCTGGGTGGCCAGTCCAGCATCGTTGCTAAGTAACCACAGATGGGACTCGGGGAGCCGGGCAAAACCAGGTGGGCTTGGATGTGTTATGTTCTGCCGTCTTTCTATGTCTGCCTGCAACTCCACAGCCGTGGCTTTGAATTTCACACCCAGGGCATTTGTTACGGAGGCGGGAGCCCGTATTTATGGTTGCTAACGGATTTTCTCGGGAAGGGATGTGCCGCAGCCGTCTATAAATTTAGGAGGCGGTGGAGATGCGTCCGTGCACCTAGATGGAGATGGATACGTGTGTTGAGATCTCAGCAGCCTGCCTGGCTGGGAGGGAGACGGATCTCCTCCGGGCCGCTGAGAGGCAGCTCATTTGTTTGGGGGCGAAGGAGGGAGGGGGAGGGGCCCGAGCCTCCCATTTGTCTGGCTACGTCTCCGAAGCTTCCTTGCCCGACTCAGCACCTGGGTCTGGGCTACCCTCCTCTCTGGGCTCCACATGCCTGTGGGAACGGGGGCTGGAAGGACCCCGGGGTGGGGTGGATGCAGGTGGGTGGGAAGTCAGGGAGGCAGCAGCTGAGGGGCGGGGGGGCTGAGGACTCCGGCTCTGCCCACGGTGCTCAGCCACTGAGCCGCACGGCCCTGGAGTTAAGAATCAGAACACGGGCTTCCCTGGTGGCGCAGTGGTTGAGAGTCCGCCTGCCGATGCAGGGGACACGGGTTCGTGCCCCGGTCCGGGAAGATCCCACATGACACGGGGCCGCTGGGCCCGTGAGCCATGGCCGCTGAGCCTGCGCGTCCGGAGCCTCTGCTCCGCAACGGGAGAGGCCACAGTAGTGAGATGCCCACGTACCAAAAAAAAACAGAAAAAGAATCAGAACAAGATGGGATGCCAGACAGAGATGGTGTTGGAGCAGATCAAGGGTCTGCAAATCTGCCCTCCTGGCCGTCCCAGCTTCTGTGGGAGGAGCCCTTTCCCCTGGGCATCATGGTACACTTGGCCCAAGTGGCAGCCAGCCAGGGCCGACCACAGGCCCTAAGAGGCCTCACGTGCCTCCCTCCGTCCTCGGGAGTGTCGTCCCTCTCCCTGCAGCCAGCCGCTGCATCCGTAGAATCTGAGCCACGTGGGCTATCGGTGCCCTTCTAACCCCAGCCCTCTCTCTGTGGACACCCGGGGTTCTGAGCCCGGAGGCTGGACGCAGCTGGGGCATCCATCTTGCCTTCTGAGCTCCGGCACAGATAGGAGGGTCGGTCATATCCAGTGTCCACCCTGCCCTGCCCCCCAGCCTGGAGAAAGTTGCTAACCTGCTCATCTCCACAGGATTCCTTTGGCAGCCACTGTGTCCCAGGCCCTGGACTGTGTGCGGGCCTGAGAATGAGCAAGGCGGCCCAGCTCCCAAGGAAAGCCGTCGAGCAGCAGCTCCTCACAGAGGCAAGCCCTGGGCTGCACCGCACCCTCCCAGGAAGCCCATCCCCAGTCGGCCAGAGTTCTGCCCTGTGCGCCTCCCAAATACTCCGCCCTTCTTTTCTGTCCTCAAACCCACCCTTCTGGCCTCTACCTTAGGGTCTTTGCACGTGCTGGCCCTCTGCCCACAGCAGATTTTGCACAGCTTGGAGAGGCCGTGCCTGACCACTCCTCCTGCCTTGTCCCCGAGGCACCTGCATCTCGCGGGTCTCTTGGTGATAGTCTCTCTCCTTCCCAGTGGACACGGGAGCAGGGGCCTCATCACTCTTCTCACAGCTGACCCCAAACTCCCGCTGGGGATGCAGGGCGGAGGTGTGCTGGATGAACGAGTGAATGAAAGAATGAGTGAGTGAATGGAAGTGATCACGGGGCTGACTTGATAGGGGTTCCCGCTCAGAAGCGCCCCCCTCATGCCGGGACAGTCTGATGTCGTGTCCCTCGGGGCCTCCCAAGGCCTCTCACGCTCTGGCTTGAACCCACTTTTCCAGACGTAGCCCCCGCAACCTCACGTGACCCTGATGGACCACTGTGGACACTTGATGTTCCCAGATGAATGTCCACCTTCCTGGGAGCCGGGGCCCTTCCAGGGTGGGGAAGACCTGGGGGGCTGGGGGGCTGGCAGCGTCAGATCACAGTTGGCACAGCCCCTCCCCCGTCCCGGCCCCGGGAAGCCCCCTGAGCCTCAGTCTGTTTGGCCCGAAGGTGGGATGATGCCCTCTTGCTGGCAGGAGCATCTGAGAAGCTACACCAAGTGCCTTGTCAGTGCTGGGCCAGAGGAGTCCCCAGAGGGGCGTGCGTCTCCTCCAATGGGTGCTTGTCTGAGTCCCCTGCCACCCTATCCTCCACCAGCCCCGACCCCAGCCAGGACCTTCTCTTAATACTACCATTGTCGTAGGTAGACCAGGCCTTGGACGTACCTTCTCGTCGAATCCTCGCAGACATGGATGCACTAGGTATGATCGCTGCCATTTTCCAGGTGAGAACACTGAGGCCTGAGCTGACCCCTCAGTCCTTGCTTCTTGGTGCGCAGCCCGTGGCCCAGCAGGACCACGTTTAACACGCCCCAGGGATCTGCGTGCACGCCGCTGGGAGATCACCTGCGGTGAGGTGGGACTGGACTCCAGTCCGCAGATTCTCAGGCGGTGATGGCCCTGCCCTTCGGTAACCCTGAGCCCACTGCTCTGACGTATTGGCTCTCAAATCCCCTCCAAGGGATTCACACGGCCAACTGGCCAGCACATGAGGGTCTTTCCACCTCTGCTGGCCTGGGAGCCCCTCCATCACTTTCATCTCCCCACCCCACCCCAGCAAGACCAGCCCAGCAGGGGTGTCCTCAGAAAGGCCCCCTAAGCCCTGGCCATGGGGTGTGAGGGAGATAGACGGACCCCGAGCCCCTGCGCCCAGTCCGATGTTCCCACAGGGCCACTATCGCTTGAATCCTGCCGGCCTGTGTGGGCGGGTGATGTAGTTCAAGGATTCATGGCTTCGACAAGCTCAACCCTCTCTAACATGCTAGCTAGTGTTTTCATGTGGCTGCCAGTGGGCCATCAGGAATGTCACAACACACCCTTCCTGATAAAGTGGGGAGGCATTCAGCGCTTCCCGGGAACCCACCACTGGGCCTGGAGTAGCCTTTGCTGCAGGACCCCTGAAGATCTTCACAAGCTGGGGGTGGACGGGAGCAGGGGAGCTGCCCCCACCCTCCACTGAGCAGCCAAAGAGCCGCTTGCAGCCCCTGGCTGCCCGGCGTCCACAGGGACCCCAGAAGCTGCAGCATCGGAATCGAGACTCATACCTCGATGCCTTAGAAACACACGAGGGGGAATTTAGGCACCGAGGCCTGAGGGTGGTGGGTATTTTTAGCAAAACCCCCATCTTTGGAAATTCTCATACTTTCTAGAAGGTGTCACTGATTGATGAGTCAGCCAGCCTCTGCGTGAAGCCAAGAGACGGCTGAGATGTTGGCTCATTCGGCCCCTCATTCTTTCCACACAGGACCCGGGGTGAACTGGTTGCCTGCTGGGGGCTCACACTTGGCGAGGTGTGTGGCCAACGGGAAGAGGGGTCCATGTCAAGACAGACATCGCCTGCCAGGAGCCCCCGCTGTGTGATCAGTGGGCCAGGTAATGACCCCATCCTTCTCCAGCCCTCACAGGACTGGCCAGGACCCCTGAGGGTGATGAGGATCCCCCGGGCATCCCCAGTGGCTAAGCCTCTCCATCAGCTGACAGAGGAGCAAGGGGACATCTGGGCCGGGGTGGGGAGGGATGTCCCATGGTGAGTCACAGCATCTCTGAGTCCTACCTCCTGCCCCAGCCCGAGCCAGTGGGAGAACTTTGCCCAGCTTAACAGAAGCGTGGGTCCTAAGTCAGCCCAGGAGAATGGTGTGTAGGAGAAAGTGAGTCTTAAAAAACAAAGAAATGGGGTTTCCCTGGTGGCGCAGTGGTTAAGAATGCGCCTGCCAGTGCAGGGGACATGGGTTCGAGCCCTGGTCCGGGAAGATCCCACATGCTGTGGAGCAACTAAGCCCGTGTGCCACAACTACTGAGCCTGCGGTCTAGAGCCCACGAGCCACAACTACTGAGCCCGCATGCCGCAATTACTGAAGCCCGTGTGCCTAGAGCCTGTGCTCCACAACAAGAGAAGCCACCGCAATGAGAAGCCCGCGCACCACAACCAAGAGTAGCCCCCGCTCGCCACGACTAGAGAAAGCCCGCGCGCAGCGACGAAGACCCAACACAGCCAAAAATAAATAAATAAATATAAATAAATAAATGAACTTATAAAAAAATAAAACAAAGAAACGGTAGAACTGGAGTCACCAGTGGAGTTCCCATCAGTTTCTCTCCTGAAGGAACTGAGCAGGATTGGGGAAGTTTTGCCGAACAGCCCCACCCCGGTGCTTGGAGGAGGTTGCCCCACAAAGCCTGCAGTTCCTGGGGGCTGTCAAGTGCAGGGAACAGAGCCCTGGGGAGGAATCAGTAGACTCTGCTCCCCTAGTCTCGTTACTCGAAGTATTATTAATTTCACATCTTGGTGCCAGTCAGAAGTGGGGGAAATGCAGGCTTTACTCTCACCGTTTACATGTGTAACCGTGACCCAGGGAACCTGAGTTTGGAGCAAAGGTAAAGGTGAGCCGTGGACGTGAGGCTCTCTCTGATCAGCCGCGGACAAGAAAAAAGGAACAAGAATGTTCTCGTCGATTTGGAAATAAGTGGTTTTATTTGCGAGGAAGGAGAAAAATAGCCCGTTACTCTAAGACTACAGCTCTCCGTCAGATCTGAGGCTGCCGTTTCCCACTCGGGCCAAGGTCACGGGTTCACCTCGTCGGGTGCAGACCAGCAAGCGGCAGGGAGTGGGGTGTAACCGGGATTACGACGCTGATGTCGTCAAGAACTATGGCAGGAGTGCTGTCAAGAGCCAACGAGCTAAGAGCTAAACACCAAGGGTTTCAATATCTGTCCCTCCCCCTCCCCCACCAGACAGCACGCCGGCCCCACTGAAGGACTGGGGTGGGCCCAGAGGCGTGAGTGGGCACAACTTCCTGCCCCTTGATGCAGAGCTGGCCCCATCACGGTGAACCTCAGAACTCTTAATGTTTGACCCTTGTAGAAAGTGATGTGCTCTCACTCTTCTGAGGTGAGAAGAGGGACATAAGGACAAGGGGTGGCTCCTGGCAACCATTCTGTGACCATGAGGGCAGTCAGCCCAAGGACAGAGCCAACACATGGAGAAGGCATAGCCCAGAGAAACACAGAGAAGCAAGGCCCCAACCCACTGTGCCTGGGACCCAGAAGCCTCCCAGAGGCTCAGTCAGAAGATGAAGTAAACCCATTCATCTGGACAACAGTCTTACGACCTGGGAGCTCTTTGGTTTCCCATTTTACAGATGAGGGAACTGAGGCTTAGGGAATCTAAGCAGCGTGCCAGTGATCACGGAGGAGCCAGAATCCGGATGCGGGTCTTCTTGGAGCCAACCTTCCGACTCTGACACACACACTGTTCTGTCTTGGGTTTGGGCACCAGAGCCGTCCTTGCGGAGGGGAGGCAGGTGAGGGGCTGAGGGTGATCATGGGCTCGGCGGCTCCCCGGCTTCCAGCAGGGAAACTCGGGGAGGAGACCAGCTGAGAACAAGACTCCCGCTGCTACCCAGAAATCACCTGGACCCCAATCACCAGATCACGTGGCTGAGGCGGAGCATCTGTATGGTGTGTGCACATCGTGGAACTAGGTCACCGGCATCTTCCACTGATGGGGCACGAATGGGACTGCGTGGCCCGGCTGAGAAGCGTACCTGTCTCCATCCTTCCCACGGATATGCACAAAAGTCGTCCGTGTTGGGGAATAGAGCCGATTTCCAGCTCGGCGTGTAAGGGGAGGTGGGAGGTGGGAGGGGAGGCGGGTGAAGAAAGCTCTTACTGTGCAGCTGTGTGGCCCCTCAGTGCTGTCTGGTGGAAGGAACCCTTGGAAGAAACAGGCAGTATTTAGAAATGATCTGGGGGAAGTTCAAGAAATACCCCATTCCCCCCTCCGTTTCCCCGAACCTCTTCTTAAGTCTCAGATACTGTGAAATTGCTGGATGGCTGTGACCCCAGGAACTCCACTTCTGTGGCTGGAAACCCTGCTTTGAAGCTGGGGGGAGCCAGGAACCAGCTTTCCTAGTCCTGGGACTCAGACAGGGTCCCCGCTGCTCCGGGCAGGCCCCATCCCATGCACGCAGATCCCATGGGACTCGCTGCTGCCCCGCCCCGCCCAGCAGCAGGTGTGCAACAGAACTGGGGTTCCCTGTTGACACCAACAAGGTCAAGGGGAGGCTGGTGGGGGAGCAGAGTGGATGTCAGCCGCTCCCCAGGGCCAAGAGTGTGAGCTGCCAGGTGTCTGCTTGGAGGGGGGCCTGGGGGCTTCGTCTCTCGTCAAAGGCAGAGGAAGAAGCCCTCACCTTCTCAAGGGCACTGTCAGCGGGGACCCCTGCGTTTGGCAAATTCTACCTTGTGTCACCTCGTATTTCCTCACCCCATGTGAGTGACTGTGGACCCAGGTTTATCAGGCAAGAAGCAGGCCCCTGCAGAGGTGGGTGTGCCGGGGGCGGGGGGTCTCTTGGCCCAGTTTTAAAGATGAATTAGTTAAGATCCCGAGTAGGAGCCAGTAGGAAATCACAGCTCGCTGGGTGGATAGGCATATGCAAATGTGATGAAGAGAAGTCCATCTGTGGAGGAAAAATAGGACACGCGCTTCATTCTCACGGATTTCAGACTGAACCTCCGACGCACTGCCAGTGGCTATCTGGAGCTGGACCAACCACGCCTCAAGGGCACATCCTAACTCTTCCAGGAACCGGAATTGGCTTCACCCAACACTCCTGAGACGACTCACTCGAGGGCAATTTGGGGTGTGGGTCTGTGGAAGACCTGCCATGGTCCAGGTCGTCTTGGTCCCTGAAAAAGTTTGCGGGGATGGTTTCACAAAGCAGCAGATGGCTTAGCGAGACGGTGGGACGGTCAGGAGAATTGATGGTGGCATCAGGGAGCCTTCTGAGGTTTCTGTGGCTGATGTGAGGATGGTGGGGAAAGAGGCCGGGAACCACTGGCCACCCCGTGCCGGAGGACGGCGCTGGCCTCTGCTCAGAAGAGGCCCTGGCCCTGAGGGGCTCACCCCTGGACAGAGGAAGGTGCCTGGGATCCCAGAGAACTGGGGGCACCTGAGCCCCGATCCCTCAACTCACACTGCGGATACCTGTGTGTCCCTGGGTGAGCACCTTCTGTGACTGCGTGCCTGACACACAGTGTGGCTGCAGAGAGGGTGACGCCTCTCTCCTCTACTCCAGACAGGTGTGCGTGACACCATGCCTGCTGAGGGTACTGGGTCCCCCCCGGCCGATCCAGCATTTTATCTTCACGGCCAGGAACACGCCAGGCCCTGTGGATTGAGGGAGGGGGCAGGGGCCCCAGCCGCAGCCCCAGCCCCTGGGTTTGGTCCGAAGAGCCAAGTGGGGGACAAATCTGCATTTTCATTTTACAGCAGAAACTCATTTTCCACCCCTTTGCAAAGAGGACTGTCTCTGTGCATGGAAATTCACCAGATTCCTGAAGCCACGGGTGACTTTTAATATTATGGGAGTTCTCCATTTTTCACTAATTTAATTTCTGGGGCCATTAAAGGTAGCCTGAAGAAACACCATCTGTTGAGTCGATGATAGACTGGAGAAAGAATTTAGCAGCAAGACTGTAAATTTCCACTTTATCAGGGATCTTGGTATCTAAAATCAATTTGGGGAAGCATTGAAATGCTTACCGGAAGGATTTCTCAATCAGGGGCCTCTTCTTGTGCCATTTTTCATTTCGATCAAGCAGCTCCCGACATCCTCCACCTCGAGAAGGGCCCTGATGCTCGTGCCCAAGTGCAGCCATGGGAAAATAAAACATTTAGGGATTGATTATTTTTATCAAAATTCCAACAGTCCTGAATGTACTGCATCTCAGTAACAATCAGGTGTATTCCATCTGCAGAGCCGACTTTCCAGGGAGTGGGAGAAGACCTCGGCCCGTAGAAGCTGGTCCCCTCAAACCTCAGGTCTTACCTTACAGAAGCATCCTCCTGTCCTGGAGGTAGGCTGGGAGATTCTGCCACCAGACAGCCCCTCCTCCAAGGACTCTGGCCTCTGGGGTTCACTTGCACTCCACCAGCGACTTGCAGGTACCAACTGCATGCCAGACACCAAGCAACAGAGCAGGACACAGCCCCATCCTCCTGGAACGGACAGCACGCAGGGGATGGATGAGAAACAGCCACAGGAAGCCTCCAGGGCTCGACTGCAAATGCCGAGAAGGGCGACAGAGGAGACAGGCCAGGGCTCCTGGGCTGAGAGGGTGGCTGAGGCCATGGGGACTTCTGCCATCAGCCTCCCCAGAGGGACAGTGGAGCTGAAACCCACAGGGAGGGAAGAGGCCGGGGGTGTGGGGATCGAGGAAGGGTGCCCCTTGGGGGGCGGGGCAGCGAGCACAGCGTGTACGAGGGACAGGAGGACGGTGTCCTGGGGTGGGATGGGGGACTTAGGCCGTGTCTGTAACTGCCCGGCCAGCATGTGAGAACCCATGTCCATGGAACAAACAGAGTCTGCAGGAAGAGATCCACCCTGGTGTCTTTTGGGAGTTTTTGAAATGCTGTCTTGACCCCAATTTGAGATCCTGGCAGCTGACTACGTCCACTCCCAACACCCCCTTATCTGGGACCACTATACCTCCACCGGACTGCCCCGGGGCCAGGCACCAGACCACTGGGGGCGGCCCCCGTGCCCCAGACCCCAGAGATTATTCGAATCAGCCAGTCCACAGGTCATGAGGCCCGGCCAGCCCCACCCTGCTCGCCACACAAGGCTGTCCTGCAGCGTGTCCACATAGTGGTCACGCGGGGCCCTGCGGGACGCCCGGCCTCTGATGGGGGATGGGCGCGCTGTCTGCTGGGTGCATCACCCAGGGCTGTAGGCTCAGCCCTGGCTCTAAACAGGATGCTTGCTCCCTGGATGTGCCCCTGTGGGAGGGAGAGGAAGTGCAGCGGGCAGGCCCAGGCAGCCTGGCCCGCCCAGACTCTGCAGGTCGTTGCCCCTGAAGGAGGGCTGCCCTGGGTTCATTGGGCACCTGGCAGGCAATGCCCTGAGCTAAGGGGGCTCATTCCCAGGACTTCGGTTTTTGCAAACGGCCTTTGCGCAGCAGGGGCCCCAGGGAGCATCTCCCCTCCCATTCTCTCCTCGCCCCCTCCCTCGGTGTGGCCCTGCTCCCCACTCCTCACGCCAGAGCCCATGAGGCGCCAGGTGAAATCCACGAGAAACTTGGTCCTTGCTCCTGGCACGCACGCCCTCCCTCCCTCTCTACCTGAAGGCCCCAGCTCTCCATCACCTGCTCCCCCCGCCCTGGCCTACCTTGCCCTCTCTTCTTCACTTACCCAAATCCTGCCTGTCCTTCCTAGGCAGGCTCAACCCCCTCTTCCAGGAAGCCCCCCATCCTCCCCGTCACACCCACCTTCCCTCTCCTCCCTGAGGTCCTTAAAGCTTCCCTGGCTGTGGGTTCTCATCTTCATCTGGGCAACTGACCACTGAGAACAGGTGGGTCTCTTCTGATGGGAGTTAACCTGAGAAGAGGGAGGGGCAAGGTGTGGGGAGCTCCCAGGCCCCCAGGCTTGCCACAGACCCTCCGTGGAGCTTGGACTGGCAACACGGCCTCCAGTGGAGGAGAGGGGCCCCAGCTGTCTGCTCCTGCCTGGCCCCCCGACCCCAGCTTCTCCAGGTCAAACACTGCAGGCTCGACTCACTGCACACACACCCTCCCCGCCGCCTTTGCTGGTGGAAGCACAGGCCTCTTTCTGCCCAGCGGATGTTTCTGAACCCCGAGTGCCACTTTCTGAAGTGACTCATGTACGAGTTGGCTCCATGAGGGCATCGGGTCTCTGCCCACCTGTGAGCAGCTGCCTGCATCCCGCACACATCCCGCTGCCTGTGAGCCCATCCCCTCTGCGCCTGCGCTGGGATTCTGAAGGGTTTCCTGCCTTTCCAACCCATTTAGAAAGTTCCTGTATTGCGACGGCCCTCAGTAGCCGGCTCCCAGTTGTCAGGCAGCGCGGTCACGATCGGCAAGCACCTTCATTAACAGCTAACACCTCTGTCGGGCCGTGTGTCAGCCGCAGGGAGCAGTGATGGTACAGGAAGGCAAGGCCTCCGGAAGGAGGCATGAGGGGCACCAATAGAGGACAACGCTGGGCCTGGGCCCTGCTGGTCGTGGAAATCCCTTTGTGAGCCTGGGGGAGGCCCTTCGAACTGGGGAACCCGGCGCCCATGCGGGGCCAGAGAGCAAGCCAACTCCCGCCTACAGGGCAAAGCCCGTGGAGACCCCTCACGTGGCTATGACATCATTGGCGGGCGGGGGGGGGGCGGTAAACTCGTTCTGGTAAAGGCCGGATAGTAGATGTTGAGGCTGTGCAGGACGTACGCCCTCCGTGGTAAGTACTCAGCTCTGCCGTCGGAGCAGAGAGCTGGGATAGGTAAACAAATGGGCATGGTCCTCCGCCAGTAAAACTTCATTTCCACACACAGGCCGGCTTTAGCTCGTGGGTTTGCTGGTCCCTGGACCATGTGGTTTAGTCTTCAGAGCATCCCTGGAGGTGTCTGTGATGCCCATCTTGTTGCTAGGCAACCAGCGATGGAAAGGACCCGCCAGAGTCAGGGCAGCCGCGGCTCGTCACCTGCCCCACCCTCTGCCCAGGTGGCCTCCACCGGCTCCTTTTAGTGCCACCCCAGCTCCTGTCTAAGTCAGGGAAACAGGACTGACAGGAGGTGTGTATAGATAAAGAGATTTGTTATAAGGAATTGGCTCCCACGATTACGGGGGCTGAGAAGTCCCAAGATTTGTGGTCAGCAGCTGGACACCAGGGGCACCCATGGTGTCAGTTTAGGTCCATATTCAAAGGCAGACGAAGGTGGATATCCCAGCTGGAGGAGCCATGCAGAGAGCGATTTGCCTTTCCTCCCTTTTGTGTTCTGGGTGGGGGGCGGTCTTCAGTGGGTTGGATGAGGTCACCCATATTGGGGAGGGCCCCCTCTTCACTCGGCCCATCAAATCTAATGCTAGTCTCTCCCAGAAACACCCTCACAGACGCGCCCAGGGCACTGTTGAACCAGGCCTCTGGGTCCTGTGGCCCCATCACATGGACACAGAGTTAACCATCATGCTCCGGCAAGAGACATTACGATTACTCAGATTATTACTGCTGTTATTATTAATTATTCCATTTGCAGTTGGGGAATGAGTCTCAGGGGTCAGGGAGCTCGCCCGAGGCCCCAGGACTCACAGGCTGCAGAGCTGGGACCCGAACCCTGTGATTCATCCCTCCCCAGACACAGCCTCCGCCGTCACAGCGGCCCTGGGAATGCCGGGGGCTCCTGGGCTGGAGGGCACAAACGTAGGTGGGGCAGGCTTCTGCACGTCCACACTGCCCCTCCCGGCCAGGACCCCGGGACCCTGCTGTGAAGCCCCCAGGAGCCCCGCCCCGACAGGCGCGAAGACTCAGGCCAGGCCGGTTCGCCCGCTCCCGTGGCCTCGTTTTCTCTCTCTCGTCCCCTTTCCCAGCTCAGGCCAGGCATCTAGCGGCCTTCTCCATCTTCTGATCACGTAAACCAGTTCCCTTAAAAGCACTGTGTTCCCTAAGGAGGGCGGGAGCTGGGAGGAAGTGAGGGTGGAAAGCAGATTTGTCTCTGATCATCCAAAGAGGTGAAAATAAAACACATCCGTGGAACTGTGGCTGCTTTCTCACAGGCTGTCCTCAAGGATGGGGTGGCAGCCAGGTCTCAGGGTATATGTGTAACTGTCTCCTGGGGCCGCCATAACAAAGGACCACAACCGGGAGGCTTAGACAGGAGCAATGCGTTCTCTCACAGGTCTGGAGGCTGCAAGTCTGAAATCTCGGTCGGCAGGGCTGGTTTCTTCTGAGGGAGAAGCTTCCAGGCCCCTCCAACCCCTGCTGGTCATTGGCAAGCCTTGGGTTTCTTGGCTTGTAGCCGTGTGGCTCCAATCTCTGCTCCTTTCCTTCTCTGTGTTTGTGCCTTCAAGGGCGTTCTTTGCTCTGTGTGTCTGTCTCTGTGTCTCTGCTCTGCAGAGACACCAAACACATTGGTGTCCAAACAAAATGACACCAGACACATTGGATGAAGGGCCCACCCTTCTCCAGCCTGACTACCTCAACTTACATCTTAATTATTCCTGCCAGGACCCTGTTTCCAAATAAGGCCACATTCACTGGTACAGGGCTTAGGACTTCCACATCTTTCTGGGGGGACACAACACAACCCACGGCACATGGATATGTGAATTTCTTGAGCACTTGAAACACCAGCTTTCAGGGAACATGACAGGTGGGGAGTGACCAGGTGACCTGGGCAGTGACGACATCAGCAGAGGCCCAAAGCCCTGGGGAGCCAGGAGCACGTGTGGGGCGAGCCTGAGAGGGAGCCCATCTTGAACTAAGAAGCATCTCTCTTGGTCCAGGTTCTCAGGGTTTCCCAGTTGGCTGCCCCTCACGGAGCTCCTAACCCTGGGGGAGGCACCCACGGGGTACACTGACTACAGGTCCTGGTGTTCACGTATGACCTGGGCATAGCAGCCAGGTTATGGGGACACAGAATTGCGAAGGAGCTGTGTCCAGGAAGGCCAGCACCTGGGGGCTGGACAGAGCACAGCACACCTGAGCGGCGCCTCGGATGGAAACATCACCCAGGCGGGAAGATGTCTTGGGCAGAAACGTGGACATGTGGGCGGGCCCAACTCTACCTGGGAAGATGCTCTGTGTCGTGCCCATCCAGGGTGCTGGCACTGAAGGTCAGGGACCCCTCACCTGCTGTCTCCCAGGAGCCTGAGCGCAGGTGAGAGCAACCGGGGAACGAGGTGCACTCCCTCCCTCCCTCCTGTTCCCCACCTAATGGAACATAGCGAGGACTTCTCCATCCTAAGTGCCCATCAAGGCCCACCTGCCCTGGCTTCTACCCTTTCAAGGAGCCCCTGACCTGGGCACTGGTTTCCAGGATCCAAGATCAAGGGAGGCTGCTGTCCACACAGCCCTGGAGCCCGTAATAAGCTGATGTAAGTCTTTCAACAAGAGCAGAGTGGGCACCATGCTTCCCACCAGGGCTCTGAATGCCGTGACCTCACCCTAGATAACGATCTCATCCCCAGCTGGCACAGCCGGTGCCTGGGCTCACCTGGGGGCTTGTCCCAGTCAAGTGGAGACCACAGCTGTTTTTTCACGTTTTCTTTTGAAGGTTTGTTATCATTCATGCCCTGGGCAATGCCTACGTTTTTCACAACAGCCACTCACGGGCTTTCCACTGGCACCGCACTGACAGCCAGCAGGTGCAGGCTCTCCTGTGCCTGTGGCTTGGTGCCCATCTGTGCCTGGGGCAGGACACGGCCTCCTCGTCACACCCCGGCGGCCAGGGCCCGGGAACTCTCAGCTTGGAGGTGTTGAGGCACTGCCAACGGTGGCTTCCAGCTCAGCAGAAACTCCCATAACTGCCTCATGCGCAGGGGTCATCTAAGCCAGGTCTCCCCTGGCCTCAGAGAGACCCTCCTCTAAGCCTGTTTTCAGGCTGTGTGAAGGAGGGAGGTTCAGAAGTGGGCCTGTGGCCCCATGCAAGTCCCAGAAGGACCCACGAGTTACCGTCTGATGCTCCCACTGTGAACACGGCCTCCTCCAACCCTTGACCCCAGGCATGTATGGCCACACTCATTCCCAAGTACAACAGAGGTGGGGCAGACCCCAGACAGCCCATGGGAGGAGGTCTCAGGGGCCAGCTGGCCGGGGCAGTCTCCCTCGTCTAGACCGACCAGCGAAGGTCTGTAAGGCCCTGATGAGCCTGTGACCTGGGCCTTTCTGCCCCGACACCAGCACCTGGGAGCAGAACAGAACTGGTGCTAGAATACCCATCACTCCTTGCCGAGCACCAGAGTCTGTAGTATCACGGATCCCGCTGGGAAGGGAGGGGCCGTGTGCACCGGTGGAGCTGGGGCACCTTGGTCACGGACGATGAAGTGCCTCTGAGGCCTGGAGACAGTGCCTGTGAATCGTTCACCTCCCAGGACCTTGGGTTTCTTTGTCCGAAAAACTATTACTCATGGAACAGTCCACCCTGGGGCCACGAAGCTCAGGTGAGCGCCTGGAGGGAGCCGCCGGGAGCTCCCTGGGGAATCGCACAAAGTGAGAGACCAGCTTCCTAACCCAAATACACCTGAGCCTTTTGTGGGGCCACCAGGGATACTTCAGCCAGTGGCCTTCAGAAGCACACACCTGCTTGGGCTCCTCCCTGCTCTACAGCTTCCATGGCTCCCGTGTGCTCTCAGATGCCTGCCGTCTTACCATCCAGGCTCCTTCCCTCCACCTATGCATTTTCCCAGGGTTCCCAACCTCCTTTTCCATGTCACACGCACATAGGAAATAAGAGGCACGCTGGAATAAGTGGACGAGGCTGGGGGGGCAGGTGGTAGTTGACAGGTGAGGGGGCTCTATACCCTGTCTCCCACCCACGCTGGATGTGGCACTTTGGAAGCACCGGAGCTACTCACACTGACCTTTCTTCAGCTTCGGGGACACATCCACCACTTTCCCAACACAGGAAATTTCATAGATGCTGCTCCTCTACTGACACTGTGGCTCTGCTCATCACACGTGCACACAAGTACACACGTGTGCAGAACACACGCACGTACACGCACGCCTTCAGATTTCAGCTCAGACCCTTCAGATCTTTAGGGAACACTTCCTGAGCCTCCGACTTGTTTGCACCTCACAAAGCACCCTGCTTTCTCTCCTTCACAGCACTGACCAAAACAGTAACTTAAAACTCACTGTGGAGGACTTCCACTTCTGGCCATGATGGTGCCAGACTAGCCCTACTGCTGCAGACAACTACAAAACTGGACAAAGTTTCTCAGCCTCGACAGCAGCAGGACTGGGATCCTGAGAGGGGAGGAGTGTGCAGTGTGAGTCCCACAGTCGCTGGCTTCCTGTCTGGGGTACTTTCTGGACCCCCATGTGGTCCCTCCTGGACTCTGTTCATAGAGTTTTCCTTTCTTCCATGATGTGTGGTGACTGCTCAGGCAGAAAATGTGGCTTCTCTGAGCTGGGGAGGCAGGGATTGGAGTTTGGGGCTGGCGAGGTAGCTGCAGTTGGGGGCAGAGTACAGGAGAGGTAGAAAGTGCATAAGTAGGAGCCTCCAAAATCCACACGGGGTCCCATGACATCTTCTGAATACTTGGCTGCACATTTAGGGAGATAATCTGCATGACCAGCAGGAACGGAGAAACCCTGTTGAAATTCCCAGGCATTCAACCGACACCCCAGAAAGGCTATGCCTTAGGAGCAGGACTAATCTAGCCCTGGAGAAAGAATCTCTGTAAATATATCTAATAAAACTCAAACCCAAGCCTGAGAATCATCTGATCTGCCAGCAAATGAGCTGCTTGTCAGAACAAGACTCAACACCCTCCCTAGAAAGACAACCATGTCCAGACTCTCAACACTGTCCTATCCACAATGTCAAGCATACAACAAAGATGACTAGACACGTGAATAAGGAAGTGTGACCTATAAGCAGGGGAAAAACACAGTTCATACAGGCTGGCTTTGAAAAGACCCAGATGTTAGAAATAACAGATAAAGAGTTAAAGCAGCTAATATAAATATATTTGAGGACACAAAGAAAATTATTTCATCAAAAATGAATAGGGGAGGGCTTCCCTGGTGACGTGGCGGTTGAGAGTCCGCCTGCCGATGCAGGGGACGCGGGTTCGTGCCCCGGTCCGGGAAGATCCCACGTGCCGCAGTGCGGCTGGGCCCGTGAGCCACGGCCGCTGAGCCTGCGCGTCCGGAGCCTGTGCTCCGCAATGGGAGAGGCCACAGCAGTGAGAGGCCTGCGTACTGCAAAAAAAAAAAAAAAAAAGAATAGGGGATATCTCAATAAACAAATGGAAATTATAAAAGAGAATAAAAAGAAAATTCTAGGACTAAAGAGCTCAACATGTGAAATTGTGACACTTGCTGGATGGAGTTAACAACAGACTGAAAACGGCAGGAGAGAGGGCCAGCGAACTCAAAGATGGAGCAATAGAAAATCTCCTCTCTGAAGGGGAGACAGAAAAAATATTGAAAAAAATGAACAGAGCCTCCACAACCAGTGGGAAAATATCAAGAGGTTCAACGTACATCTCCTTATGAGAGAGAACGGTCCAGAAACAAAAGACTTGAAGGACTAATGATCAAAAATTCACCGAATTTTGGGAAGAACAGAAAACTTACAGATTCAAGAGTATCAGCCAACTGCAAGTAGAAGAAATACAAAGAAAACGACTCCTAAACACATCATAATTAAATCACTGAAAGCCAAAGATTAAGAAAAAGCTCTTCAAAGCAGACTCATTGTCTGCAAGAGAATGAAGATATAGATAATGTCTGGTTTCTTACCAGAAGTGATGAGGAACGGAAAGTATGGGATTGAGGACGTATCGGTGACAATATCCTGCAAAAATGAAGGCGGAAAAAGATATTTGCAGGTAGACACAACCTGAGAGAATCCGTCATCTGCGCTATAAGAAATATTAAAGAAGGTTCTTTGGGATGAAGGAATTGACTCTAGATAGATGTTCCCATCTGGAGTGGGGAGAGAAGAGCACTGGGTGTGGTAAATATGGAGGCTACCGTCAAGGAGATGTTTTTTTCTTTTCTTAATTTCTTGAAGAGACAGCATCCACCTCCTGGGATGATGCACTGAGAAAGATACCACCTCACTTCTGGGTGGACCTCCCGAGAACGCACAGCCCAACTGGACAAACTTGAATACGGACTGTGCCTCAGTGAGAACTATGATCTCCCGGTTTTGATCATCGCACCGTGATTATACGAGAGCGGTCCTTGCTCAGTGCTGACCTTGAGGGCAAAGGACCAGCCACGTGGTTTTCCAACTTACTCTCAAATAGTTCGGAAAATGGTATAGACGTGTCTGCGTGTGTGTGTGTGTGTGTGTGTGTGTGTGTGTGTGTGTAGTGACAGAGGGAGAGAGAAAACACAATGGTATATGAGAGTACTTTGTACTGTTTGTGTAATTTCTCTGTAACTGTAAAATTATATAACATAAAAGATTTTTTTTTTTTAATGATCATTTCAGTAAAAGCTATTTGTAAGGTAGTTGTTTAGTATGTTTCTCCACTAAAGAGTGAGCTCTGGGAAAGCAGGGACCCACCCCAGTGTGGTTAGCCTGACGTGGGAGCCTGGAGGCCTGGTCCCAGCTCAGCTTCCAGTGTCCAAGAGACCCTGGGCCCCTCACTGCCATCCCTGGCCAGTTAAAATGAATATTCGCCTCCCTCCCCACCTCTCAGTGTCTATCTCCCTCTCTCCTTCTCTCTCTCTTTCTCTGTCTCTCTCTGTCTCTTTCTCTCTTTCTGGAAGACCAGCTGCCCTCTTCGGTTCTGGACAAGTGAAGGACAGCCATTGTCATTCCCCTTCCTGGAGGACTATCAAAGCATAAGTGATCCGTCAGCAGAGCTCTGACCGGGAACAACTTTTGTCCTCTGGACGCCGTGTGATCACAGGAATGTCACTGCTCAGGGACGTGCACAACCTGTCCCCAGCGTGTCTCGAGTGCTGGGCACTGGTTTATACATCGCCACGTGCTGCTGACTCACCTGTGTGCCTGGCGCCTCCAGGTGGGCCGGAAGCCCCAGGGGACAGAGACCCTCCCCCCACCCCCAACTCGCAATGTCCTTCTCAGCCTCCTGCATCCCGGGGACAGGGCAGGGCTCGGTGAGTACTCCAGGCCCTCGGGGGCTGCATAACCAGAGCCAGAGGAGCCACAGTGATGCTTCCTGACAAAGCAGGTCCGGGCATCAGCACACACCCCACACCCCGCCCCGTGCCTGGCGCTATGGGGAGACCACAGCCTAATAGAGTCCCAAATCACATGTCAGATGTGCTCAGCCGCTCCTCGGCTGGACACTTCTTCACTCCTGATCCATATGCCTTTGCTCGTGCCCCACTGAAAGGACGGTGGCCTGACCGCTCTGAGTTTTCTGCCCCAACCATGACGTCCTCCAGGAGTGCCTCAGTTTCCTGTCTGCAGGGCATCGGTGCCCGAGGAGCAGAGCGGGGCACTGCGGCGGGTCGAGTGATGACAGGTGCTTCGTCCTGTCCAGCCCATCGAGAGCCCCTGTGGCCCTGACTCTGGGCCCACCAAGCACGCTGAACGTTGGTGTGGCCCTTCCTCCACCTGGAATCCCGCTGCCGACCCACGTGCCCTTGGGCGAGTTCCCACCTCTCCGAACCTCCATTTCCGCATCCGCGAAAGACGTCTCACGTGGTCATGGAGGTTACAGGGGGGGATGTGTGTCCAGAGCCCACATGGTGCCTGGTGTGCATGGTGACCGCTGCCCGTGCAAGCCCAGCCGGGGGAAGGACGCTGTGATTTTCTCCGCAAAAACAAAAAGTCTTGACACCGCTCCGCACAGGAGGGAGGGACGCTGCCCTCAGCAGGGGGCTTCCCACTGCTGCTCTCCCAGCTTTCCCTATCACTACACCTGGCCTGGCCTGCAAGCAGCCTGGGGGGGTCCCCGGGACTCAGTGAAAAGTTCTCACCTGTCCGCCCACCAGTGTCCTTATTCCTTGGAGGGGAGTGACCGTGTCCTTGGGCAGCCTGGCCCCCGGCCATCTGGCAGCTGACGGCGCTGGGGGGCGCAGCGGGTGACAAGCAGCTGGCCCAGGGCTGAGGATCACCTGTGGGTCTCCAGCTCTGGCTTCCGAGGCTGGGCTTCCCGGGACTACGTGGTGCTAACGAGTCTGGAATCCAGGGAGCTGCGGGCAGTACAACCCCCGACGCAACACGGGGGATGACTTGGGAACATCGTTCTTAAGTTCTGCTGGGAGAGAAGGTTCCAGAGTGCAGCTGGGGTTGTGCCGTCTGGGTCCGATCCACTTGAGTCCTGCCGGAAGGACGGTCTCCCTAAGGACCAAGCCTTCCTGTCAGGGAAGAGGGGTCGGCCAGGGTCCAGGATCACTGTCTGAAGATGGGTCTTAGGGCCACACCTCCCCTCCTCAACCTCGCATGAGTAGTGGGCACAGGTGTCTCTGCGCAGTGCAGCCCCTGGGCTGGAGACACACCCGCCCCTTGGTCTCCACTCCCCACGTCCTCACACTGACCCGCCACCCCGGAAGCCCCACAGCTGTGTGCCTCAGCCTGCATCTGGGAAGGACACAAGCCAGGCTTAAGGTCACCGTGCCAGCCGCTCCCTCAGAGAGCAGAGAGAGCTGGGCACAGACCGGGATCCGGATCCTCCCTTCCGGATGCGGGATTTTGGGGGTAGGGGTGGGGGACAGCCCTCTGGGTGCCATTTCTAAACTAGAGTGAAGGATAACGTCCCTGCAGGCGTCTTCTCAGGATTCAAGCCTGGGCTGCAGAGAGCGCTTGGCCCGTTAATGAGCACATGACAAATGACAGCTATGACTGTTATCTAGTGATAAAAGCAAATGGCAGGCAAAGCAGCACGATCCTTGGCAACAGAAGCAGGATGACGCTTGGGCCATTCCAGGGCACGGCTTAACTGCCAGAGTCTGGCCAGAGGGAGAGCCCGTCGGGCAAGTGAGGGCAGCGCTTGGCGGGCGCGGTGGGCGTGTCCGAGGGTGAGGTGCGAGAAGGGCTGGCCAAGGGCTACCAGATGGACTTGCTCCAGCTACAGGGTTTGTGAGGCCGAGGTGGGCTGACCCCGCCTTCCCTGGTGTCCGAGGGCTCCGAGGCGCGTCCTCCACGGCGGCCCAGGGAGAGCCTGGGTGGGTCTCGGTGGCGCGCAGAAGGAACACCTGCATCGCACGTGTAGACCTCATCTGTACACTGACCCCTTCGGCACGTGATCGTGAAGACCCTACTCCACGCTGGGTGGAGGACAGCCAGCCGGGGAAGCGCAGACACAGCCACCCTTACGGCCGCTGGGTAGAAGGTTCCAGGGACACCGGGGCTGGCACATCAGGGTCGATGGGCAGCTGAACACTGATGGCCAATAGTTGGTCTCCCCTTAACTCTGCTAGAGTCCAGACCTGAGAGGGAATAGGGATGAGCAAGGCCAAGTGCCTGCCCCTGAGGTGCCGCCGTCACGCAGGGCTGGCAGGACCCACACCCAGAGTGGGGGGAGGGGCAGGTGTGGTCAAGCGGCCCACAGGCACCAGGTGGGCTACGGGCCCCGCTCAAGATGGGAAGCTCGTGGCACTGGTCAGCATTCCCCACGACTCAGGGAGGTGCCCAAGCCAGGGCCTAATGGGTTAACGACTATTAAGAGGAACAGGGCTTCCCTGGTGGTGCAGTGGTTGAGAGTCCGCCTGCCGATTCAGGGGACACGGGTTCGTGCCCCGGTCCGGGAAGATCCCACGTGCCGCGGAGCGGCTGGGCCCGTGAGCCATGGCCGCTGAGCCTGCGCGTCCGGAGCCTGTGCTCCGCAACGGGAGAGGCCACAACAGTGAGAGGCCCGCGTACCGCAAAACAAAACAAAACAAAACAAAACAGAATCGTACAAAGAGGGACCCAGGGACGGAGAAGCTCCTCTTGTAGGCAATTATCTTAGAGCTAAATCAGTCAAGCAAGCAAAGACCCAACATCAAGGATGGCCACTGCTGTGATGTTTACAGGAGGAAAACTGAAAACAGCTCATCAGCCTTCAGCAGAATGGGGTGCATTGATCTGCACTTTGTGCAGGGGAATCACAGCGGGGTGCTGGCAGGAGTCGGGGCACAGAGGATGCCGGCGGCGTGAGGTCTGGGCCAAACCCTGTGCACAAGTGAGCATCGTCTCCCTGAAGCCTGGAGCCGTGGTCAGAGGTGGGGGCTGTTCTGGGAGCGTTCCCTGCTGCACCCAAGGTCACACCCAGCCCGAATGGAAACTGGGTTCTTAGCAGTGGCTCGGTATAGCCAAGAATGGGACTCAAGGTTCAGCATCTGTGGACGTGGACGACGCCACAGAACTCGGAAGTGGGAAGCAGCTGGTTATAACACAGTAAGTGCACAGCCTGGGCTTGTGCACACATGCACATCTTTCTGCTCAGAAACGGGGTGCTCGCTAGTGGGGGTTGGGGGGTGGTCACTGTTTCCTTCTTCAACTTTCTGAATTTTCTGAACTGTTTTTGCAATAACGATGGATGCGCGGGGTGGTCGCTAGTTGGGGGGGGTGGTGACAATCTCCTTCAACTTTCTGAATTTTCTGAACTTTTTTTTGCAATAACGATAGATTTGTGTTATAATCAGAAGAAAACAATAGAGCTATTCTTAAAGGCAGGCAACTGACACCTTTGTGGCAGGAGTGTGGCAGGCTGGGGTGAATCATCTGGGGCATCAGACTTGCTGGCACCGCACTGAGGGACTCGGCACGACCTTACAGGCCAAGGATGCCCTGCCCAGATGGACCAAGTGCTCGGAGGAGGGGCCCAGCGCAGAGGGGTGAGGGCAGGAGGGAGGAGGCGCCAGCCCCTGCCAGTGATGAGACAGCTTTGTCACTAACATATAGGACACCCTTCTGCTCTCCCTGGCTGCTCTCTACCCACACTTCAAAACACACACACAAACGCAACACCTCCACCAGGGAGGGTTCGGGTGGGTAGGGAGAAAAAACGGCGCCCCTTTTTGGAATAACAGTATGATGGAGGAATACAGCCCCGTCCGGAGGGAAGGTTCTGTCCCGTGGCGCAATCGACCAGCAGGCGATTCCAGACAGTGTCCTCATTGAGCTGTGTGTCCAGCAATGGGGAGGGTCTGCACGAGCGGTCCACACCCCCCGTCGGAAATCAGCACCCCAAACCCCGCTCTTCCTGCAACATTAACCAGCCCAGACCAGAGGTTTCTAACCAGTTCTTCTGGTTTTGCTAAACTCCCATCCTGCCTCTGTTCAGAAGGGCATACGTTCCCCCCACCCTCCCTCCCCCCTTCCCTCCCCCCAGCACCAGGTCCTCCAACAAAGAAATGAGGAGCACCTTTGACCTCATGTTTGCTTGATGGATGGACAGAGCTTGGGAAATGACGCAGGCGCCGGCCGCAGAGTGGCAGGTAATGGTGGGAAATTAAACCAGCCTCTTGGGTCATCCATCATGAGAACCTCATTCCTTGCCCCCTGCCCAGGGTCAGTCACTCTCTCTCAGAGCAATCCATCACCCCGTGGGCTGCAGGATCATGAGACAGCATCTCTCCCTGAGGCCAGGACCAACCAGACACCCAAAGCCCAGTGCTGGCTCACTCGCTCGGAAATGCCTTTAAAATGCTGTCCTAAATGAGGAGTTAATTGAAGTGTTATAAGGCATCTCATATGTGTTTAAAGGACAAAGCGCTCCTGGAATTAAGCAACATTTAAACAATCACTCTGCCTTCTTGGCCGTGGCCTCACCCCACCAACGGCCACCCACCAGGCCTTGGGCAAGCTTTCATTTATTTGCTCATTTGAGAGAAACGTAAGAGGCAGAGACAGTCTTTAGTCCTCCTCCTGGGGCCTGAGAGGTGGAAGACCAGATGGGATGTGGGATGTGGGGTCATGCGGCCAGTTCTGGCCAATAAGATGCAGGCAGTCGCTGCAGGTGGAGGTGGTTACCTTCCATCTCTCTCTTCCCCACCTTGGGAGGCATGCAGGCCCCGGGCTGGGTTACGGCATGGAGAACGGCTGCCCTGGAGAGCAGCCTGGCCCCAGAGCAGTGTCTGCGGAGAAGGAGCCAGTGCGGGTGCAAGCGCCGAGGATAGAGTTCCGCAGTCACTGCAGCCGATGCAGCCCAGAAGAACGCCCGCACGGGGCCCTACTGCTTGCCGGGTGGGGACTGCAGGGCAAAGAAGAAGACGGGGGTCTTGCCTTTGGGGCTTGCAGTCTTGAAGAGACTGCAGAACCACTCTGATGGTCTCATCTCAGAAATGAGGCACTAGATTCCCAGGAAAGAAGGTCATCCCCAGCTCGCCAGCAGCAGAGCCCCGATAGGTACCTGCTTGGTCCTCTAGTCCAGGCTCCAGCATCGTCCTTGGTGGGGCTGTTCTAGAAGCTCTTGAATTTCAGGATGAGCTGTGGGAGCTCTAGGCTGGTTCGGTGACTCAGATGGAGCCACTGGGGTCACGGGACCAGCTGAGGTCGGAGGCAAGGAGTCCCCGCTCCCTGTCTGGCCGGCTGGTTATTTTCTGTCACATCTTCCCCTGGAGGCGTCCACTGAATGAGCAGAGACACTGGGTCACAATCACGGTCTGGGTACATCATTCTGACACAGATGCACTGGCTTGGTAGGGGAGGCACAGACCAGGTTTAGCTAAATAGAGAACTCATCAAGTTTTCGTCAACAGTGGGAAGGCTTCAGCAAGCGTCTATGAACAGCCTGCCGCGTGCACAGCACTCAGTGCCCTTGAATCCTGAAGCTGTTTGAAGACCAGGCTGAAAGATGCGAGTAGCACACTTGGAGTGGGGGAGGGAAGGGGAGGGGGAGGGGAATCTGAGTTCCAGCATCGATTAGTCATTTTTTCTCATCTTTTCAGGGTTTCCAAAAGTCTGGGCCCATCGTGAACCCAGGGCTGGTAAGGACCTTCAGGGCACTCCGGTCAAACCCCTCCCCCATCCTCCCCACCGACCCGCCATCCCCTATGATGCTCAGAGTCTCTGCACCGTACTTCCAGGAGGGCCAACGCCGGCTCTCCAGGCATCTCTGAAGACACCTGCTCACCTCATCCCAAGGCAGCCTGGGCCACTTTGGGTACCTGGAGTGCTCAGTGGCACGTCCCACAAGGGGATCGATCTCCAGGCATCAGGTGGTCAGTGGGTGCCCTGACCGGAGTGCAACCTACACAAGGGCAAGCTGCACCTCTGGGGCTGGCATCAGGGGCTTTCTGGGCCCCCGGCAGGAATCAGGGAAGGAATTTGGTCTTGAAGACACTCCCAGGTCTGTGCTCTCAGGGCCAGGGTGACTCCTCACCTCTGTTCTTGAAGAAACGTGTCACGTGTCTCGTGTCTCAGAGACTCAGTGTCCCCCTGCCGTCTCCCCAATCCAGAGTCCAGAGCTGGGGCAGCCATCACCCCCTCGCCTGCCCCTGGACCCTAAACAGCCCTGGGAGGGCATCACCTCCCCCGTGGCACATCAGTCCTGTGCATCCCTCCAGACGTCAAAGCAACAGGACAGAGTTCAATCCCTTCTCCGAGCGCCTCACTGCATCTTCCAGAGCCCACCCTGGAGGGCCTCCTTTCAGAATGTGTCTTCTTCCAGCTGCATTCCACGCCCCCCCCTTCCATGCTGTTAAGGAGGCTTTATGCTGCCTCAGATGTAGCATCTTTGTCAGTTTTCAGTGTGAAAAATAAATAATTACAGGGGTGTTGACAGGCTGGTTAAAAATAGTCCCTTCTCTTTTTTTTTTTTTTTTTTTTGTCTTCTCACATTCTCCTAATTCATTACTTTATTTCTTTTTAACATCTTTATTGGGGTATAATTGCTTTACAATGGTGTGTTAGTTTCTGCTTTATAACAAAGTGAATCAGTTATACATATACATATGTTCCCATATCTCTTCCCTCTTGCATCTCCCTCCCTCCCTATCCCACCCCTCCAGGTGGTCACAAAGCACCGAGCTGATCTCCCTGTGCTCTCTTAAAAGGTGAAAACTTGGTGAGAAATGCGGGGGCCTGGGGGTGGGGGATGGGAGCTCGCCTCCGTCCAGCCCACCCACTATCCCGGGAAAGCCAGCCCGCTCCAGACTCCGGGGGCCCAATCAGATGCCCTGACGCTCCCTGCCGGCCTGTCTCCAAGCCTGATGTCCTGATCAAACCAGGTGGGAGGCCAAGCTGCCCTTGAATCTTGTTATCATGACACATAGGTTTTGATTCAAGGAACGTGACTTCCCTAACAAATCGCCTTTTATTAGGTACTATCACTTTAAAAAGAAAAAAAGTAGCATTAATTCCAACTATGTGCCACGCCCTGGGATTGATTCCGCAATCAGTGTGTCAGGAGTCCCTTCTTCACGGAAGAAACTCTCCCGAAGTGGGTCCAAGGACCGCAGTCTTGGCGCAGGAAGGGACCACTGCACACAGACCCCAACTGCAGAAGCGGTGGTGGCCAGCACTCTGGAGGCCTGAGAGGCTTGAGGAGCAGTGGGCAGCCGTGGAGGTTGGTGAGAGGGTGAGCCAGGCCCGGCGGGATGTGGGCAGTGCCAGGGCCCCTGAGCTATCTCCCGGGGGTCATGCTTCCCGCCCCCACTGCTCCACAGCCCATGCAGCTGCCAGAGCCCGACTCTAGGCCCTGATGCCCTGCCTGGGACCCCCGAGACTCTGTATCACCCGTGAGTCCCCCTTCTGCAAGCCCACAGCCCCACCCATCTGTGGGCCCATTCCCCAAAGCGCGGGTGTTCATCCTGCCTCTGCCTTCCACGCCCGCCTGGAAAACCCCTCCTCATCCTCAGAGACCATCCAGGGTTCCCTCCTCTGGAACCTTCCTTGACCCCGGGCCTAACTTCCCCTGAGCTGCACACAGCACAGGCCTCCTGGAGTGCATGCGACCCCCGCCCTGACGTGAGCCCTTACTCGCCACTTTCTTGTGCTTTCTTGGGGCACAGGAAGGACCGCCTACACTTGTCAACCCACTCGCAGACTCTGAGCGCTACCCATCAATAAGGCCTTGATTTCATCCTCTTCACCGTGTCTAGCTAAAGAGCTACAACTGCCGCCTCCATGCTGGGACCACTTGCCTGGTCAAGTGGCTGCAGAGCTCCGTCCTCTGTGTAAGTCAAGGGGCTCCTCCCCCAGCCCAGCTGCTCCCAGGCCCGGCTCTTGTCCGCCCACCTCGGCCCCTCTGCCTTTCTCAGGCAGGTTACGGAGGACGGCTGAGATGCTGCCGTCAGGGAAAGGAAAGCCCAGCCAGGGAGCCCACTGCCACCTCTGCCCCGCCTCCAATAACCACGCTCACGCCACGCCCCGTCACACCCTGCCGCTCCCACACCCCTGCTGGCCCTGCCCCTCCCCCTTCACAGCGCATCCCTGCTGAGGCCCCACCCACCTGGCAGGGCCTGCCACCTCCAGCCTTGGTCCACGCCCCTCTCTCTCCCTGGGCAGCTGCCGCACGCAGCGCCTCGCCGGTCTCTGTGTCCTCCTTCAGTAATTCCTCTTCATGGCGGCAGTGTTCGGCTTGCTAACGCACAGGCTGGACCACGTCCCTCTGCTGCTCTAAAGCCTTCCAATGCTCCCGTGGCTTGGGGACGAAGGCCACGTGCTTGGGCTGCCATTCAAGGACTCCACAGTCAGCCCCCGAAGCGGGAGCTGATCAGTCCTGCCTCTTCTGATTTTGTCGCCCGCCCTTCCTCTCCGCCCTTCGTGGTGCCGTCACTGCATCTGGACCCCTCATTCTGCCTCACACCCCACAAAGCCAAGCCTAGACCCCGTTTTTCCCACGAGACACCCTGATTGCCATGGTCAGAGGTGGTCTCCCGCGTTTGAGGGGGGGGGGCGGCGGTGCTGGCCTTTCATTTATTGGTTGTTATAAATAATCATAGTGAGAGTTTCTTGAACCCTCTCAGGGGCCAGGCCCTGGGCTGAGGCCTTCCCGAGTGCTGTAGCCACGGCCACGGGAGGCTGGGAAGGAGGCCTGCCCACTGTGTGAGGTCAGTGCGGTTTGCTGAGTGAATACTGAGCTTTTGACGCAATAGCTCTGACCGGGAGTGCTTAAGCTATGGGGGAGGGGATCCCAGGACCCTTGAAGAATACCGTGAACGTGGAGTGCACATGGTCACAAAGGTCCACCCCGTTTCTGATGCGCTCGCGGTCCCCATCACGCCCTCCAGATCTGTCCTCCAGGCTCTGGTTTCTGCTGCCCGCTCTCCTCTGCCCCTGCAGGCCTGCAGCCCTCCTCCCCACCGGCTGGAAGGGACGCTTGAGAGAGGGGATCGGGCTGGCAAGGAGCCTGCACATGATCCCAGAATGTGCACTTGAGCTCCACTTAGCTGCCCACTGTTTAAAAATGGAAGGAAGGGATTAAAAATGAGCAAACGAGATGGCTTTGTGTAAAACCATCAGCAGCAGAAATGTGCAGACTAATTTGATTTCCGCCTCCACCTGCTCTGAAGGGAGCAGACGCAAGGGCTGAGCTTCTCCAAAGGCAGGAGGAGAGGAGTGCGTGCCGTGCTGCAGTCGCAGAACGTCTGCCTCTGACAGCTGCCACTTGTAAATCTCCCCAGCTTCCTCCAAGCACCAGCATCCCAGTTATGGCTCCTAATAACTCCCCACCGTCTGCTCTGGTAATCACCCAAATTCCAGAGCTGCACTGGAGAAGAGAGAAAAGGGCCAACTTTGGCCAAATAAGCGTGAGGCTTCTTGGGTTCCTGGGTTGTAAGCCTTAGCGAGCGCCGTGAGAGCGCAGAGGCAGCTGCGGTGGGCCACGTGGCACTGGGCCGGCTGGGAGCCAGGCTTCCCCATACCCTCATGTGTAATCCTCACGACCACTCCATCCAGTGGGTGGGTATTAGTCACCTACGGCTATAGTAATGGGGACAAGTGACCGCCAAGTCTTGGCTGCAGAAGACAACAAAAAACAATCATATCTCAATCTCTGTGGCCTACTGGGTGGTCTCAGGTGGGCTCAGGGTCTCTCAGAAGGTGGCAGTGAGGCCGGGAGCCAGCGCCGACTCATTTGAAGGTTTGAGTGGGTCTGGAGGAGCCTCTTCCAAGCTCAATCACATGGCTGTTGGCAGGAGGCCCAGTTCTCCCCCAAGGCGGTAATGACAGCATGGCAGCTGGCCTGCCCAGCACGCACCATCTGAGAGAGGGGGAATACGGCCACCCAAGGTAGAGCCACAGTGCCTTTTATAACCTAATCTCAGGGGACGGAGCACCCCTTCTGCAGATTTCCGTTGGTCACACGACCGACCCTGGTACAGAGTGGGAAGGGGGCTGGCAAGGTGTGATACCAGGAGGTGGGGTCACTGGGACCATCTTGGAGGCTGGTTTCTACATCGTTTCCCCATTTTACAGGTGAGAAAACTGAGGCTCAGGTCATGTAGGTCGCTGGCCTGAGCTCACACAGCCCGTGGGGCAGATCCCGGATGGGACCTCAGCATGTCTGACTCTGGGGTCCTAGGACTCCCATGGGACATGGGGGTGAATTCCAGCTCTGGTACCGCTGCTCACGCTGATGTGTGACCTTGACAGTGCCACTCGTTGACCTGGGCCTCAGTTTCTCCGTGTCTTCAAAAGGGGTGATAATGGCTGTACCAAGATGGCCCCAGTGTCCTGAGGGGACATAGGCAGTGGGCAGAGGAGCTTGGCTCTGTTCCCCCATCTGAGTCGGCCTCAGGGTCTGGCTGGGATGGGCGGACCTAGCCTGGAGCCAGCACTAATCCCCCCACAGCCTGTGCAGGCAGGGAAACTGAGTCACAAAGGGCTGTTACTCACCCAAAGCCAGCTGCTGGTCAGGGCGGGGCTGGGGGTCGGGGTCAGAGCACATGGACCCTGTGTCCCAGAGATCTTTACTGCGGGACCTGCCTACTTGGACGGAAGGCGTGAGACTCAGAATAGTAACAAAGGTTGTTGATGAGACCTGTTCTGGGCCACCTGGGCTTTATCTCCTCGCCCCTCACTGCCACCAGCCCCACCCCAGTCCTCTCCCAGCGGCTGCACCATCATGACTTCCACTCAGAGGCAATCACTCCAACACCCCCAGGGGACCCTCTGTGCATGTCCCGTAAGGAGTAGGTGTTAGTCAGTAGGCAGCTGGTGTAACAAACAATCCCCCCCCCACCCACCTCAGAGGCTTAAGACAAAGTCCTTTCTCACTCAACACACCGGCCAGTGTGAGAGGTCCAGATGACAGCTCAGTTGGCAGTTCCTTCCTCCCTGGTGACCTGCCGTGACCCCTCAGAGTCCTTGGACCTAGTCCTGATGGAGGGAGAGCTGGAGGCGAGCCCAGCCGCAGGGCTCTTGTTTGCGGCATCACTTCTGCCCACATCTCGCTGGTCAGAGAACAGACACGCAGTCCCTCCTGACTGCAGGGCTGTGTGGTCTTCCTGCCCTGTCACCCTGTTCCCCCCGACCTACTCTGCACCCCCAGAGGCTGAGCTGCTGTCTGGCTTTGCCCACCCTTGAGGAGAGGTGTTGAGACCCACTGCCTGGATCCTCAAAGCCCGGCCAACAGCCTTGGGAGGCTGAAGCAGCCGGCAGAAGTCTTCACCGGAGCCCTCCTCCCCAAACACGCGGCTTCGCCAAAAGGCCCAGCTGGGCCATCACGGGGCTCTGGCCCCCTGGGCAGCTCAACATGTCATTGTTCGTGTTCAAGTGACAATATTTCCATGTGAGAAGGGGGTGCAGGTGGGCTGTGATGGGCCCACAGGCCTGAGAGCCAGCTGGAGAGCCAGTCCACCTCTGGGCTTTAGGGGAGCCCATGCTCGGTGGGTGGTAGACTATCCGAGCTCTGACTGTCCCCCGGTCAGAGCAGCCAAGGCCCAAGAGGTGGCCCCAGGCGGCCCAGGCCCCGCCCCTGCCAGCTGGGCAAACATCTGCTCGGCCACCAGCCTCTTCCTGTTGCCACAAAGGAGGAGACTCGGTGATATGCCACCCTGGGAATACAGCTCCGGGACTCAGGGTCTGCACGTGGGACCCCATGCTCACGGTGGGTCCCTGCCTTTGCTGGGGATGTGCTGTGACGCTTCTTGGTCTTCTTGTCCCTTGAGCAGCCTGACCTGTCCCTCCATTTTCAGAAGAGCCCAGTGGAGTGGGCCTCCACCTGACCCCTCGCTCAGTGGCCAGGTGAAGGGAGGGGAGGGAGGGACGGGGGCTGTTCCCCACCAGGCCTCTGCAGACGCACAGATCAGCAATGGGAAGCTGCTGGTCCGAGCGGCAGAGGGTCTCGGGACCCTGGTCATCACCTGGCTCGTTTCCACAGCTCCCGGTCCTGCGGAGCTCAGACATACGGCACCTCCAAGGTGAACCTACACCCGACGCACAGCTCACAGTTGGCCCTTGGTTTCCCCCGTCACTTGGGACAAACACGCTTTCCCACTTCCACTGCCTGGACCTTGAGATTTGTGCAAATACAGTCCCTAGGTGCATTTGTGCAAATGTACCCTCCTAGGACCTGGTGACAAGGAGATTTCACAGCCTCCCCCTCCCCGGGATGCCCGGCAGCCACGCCTGCAGGACGTGAGAGGGTGCTGTGCCCAGTGACTGAGGCCACACAGCCCCCAGCAGGGGCAGGGCCCAGCGGGAAGGCCATCTCAGGACTGGCAGAGCTGGAGGGCAGTCAGGCTCCTGTGAGCTGCTGCCCTTGCAGAGCGTCCCCCAGACCTGCAGGGGCCCCGCCGAGGACAGGTCCCAGGCTGGACATGAATTAGTCTTTTTGGGGGCATAGAGCTGACCCCTGAGCGAGCAGGGGTACAAGCAGGGGCGAAGGGAGGTGGCCAGCGTCACCTGCTCCCCCTCCCTTCCTCCCCTTCCTCCTGTCATCATATCTCCCAGGGGCAGTGCAGTGCCCACTGCCCGGCCAGCGATGTCTGGGGCCTAGGAAGACTGTCTTGTGTTGTGTTTTCCCAGCCCCTCCACAGTGCCAGAGTGCCTGCAGAGCCTACAGAGTCCATCCTCCCGTGCACCTGACCCCTGCCACACAGCTCACCCCAGCAAGGGTGGCCAGTCGTATCAGGGCAGCTTCATTTTGCTTTCAGTGATGACTCAATGGCATCCTTATCACCTGGACAGCCCCAGAGTGGAATATGAAACTGGGCTCCTCTGCCTGCAGGATGGTCAGGCCACAAAAGGGAACTGTCACCACAAGATCAGAAACAGCCCAGAGTGACATACCCTAAGGAGAGAGAGCCATGTCGGGGGCCAAGGTCCAGATGCTGGTCATGGCACTGCCGTGGTGACACCAAGCAAGTCCCTTCCCCTCTGTGACCCCATTTGCTTGTCTGTAAAGTAGCAATGGTGATGTTTCTCTCCAGTGGTGAGGTCCAGGGCAGTGACCTGTGGGCAGTGGGCTCAGTGCTTCTCAGAGCATGCCTCTTGATCAAGGAAACTCCAGACGCTCACCTACTCTGTAGAGACCCTAAGAAACACTCCACTCCCACTGGACTTCGTGTAACCCAATGTCTCCCAGTGCTTGTAACCTGAAGCATCTGTAGGCATTACACTGTATCAGTCAGGCTAGTCCAGGTTATGCTGCAGTAACAAACAGCCCCCCCCCAAAAAAAGGGAGAATTCATCCTTCAGATGTGCTGTGTGCAGCATGGGGCTGGTGAACGAGATCTACCTGCTCGACCCCAGGGACCCGCAGGATGGAGGCTCCATCTTTGTCTGCACTTCATCACAGAAGATGGCAAGGAACATGCCAGACCACCCTCTGGCTCTGCAGCGGTCCTTCCGGAAGTGCCGTGCAGCACCCCTGCCGGTGTCTCATTGTCATTGGCCAGTGCGAGGCCACGCCCACCCAAGGCAGGTGTGGGGCCTCTTCCCTAAGCCCAGAGAGGGGGGGTGGGGGCAAACTTATGGTGCTCCGGCGCTTTCGCAAAGCAGACTCTGGGGAATGCTGGTTGGTTCGCTAATGACCCCAAAGGGGAGAATTGTCCTCAACCAGAATTTAAACCCAGCATTTCGGGGAAACACACTCACCCAACATGAAAATACGCGGTGTTGCTCTTCTATATCTCCTCAGCACACATTTCTACTAGCTTTTGCATTGCAGAGTTACATATTTATGCATATGGAAACTGTTTCCCAGCCAAATGTGACATTTGGATACTGAGTCATTGTTCATCCCGACGTCCTGCAAAAGATGAAAAACACCCCCCAAAATATTGTGGACACAGTCTTGCTTGTTTGCTGGAAGCAATTTTTAAATTAATGACAAACATGAGATTAAAAACAAATAAAACGCAAAAGAGTCCTCTCGCTCCAGGGACGGGCCGAGTTCTCCCTCCAAGTGTGCAGTCTGGGAATTTTGGACCCTGTGTGGGACCAACAGAGCCGCTGGCACGGGCCACCTCCCACGCGACGCCTGGTGCCACGGCCTCGCCCTGGGGGTGGTAACCTGCCCTTCGATGGTCCTGTGAGTCCGTCGGGGGACTCCTCGATGTTTACCTGGCCATCCCATGCTGCCTCGGTCCCCATCTGTGAAGTGGGCTCAGCGGTGCTGGTCCCAGCCTCCCGCCCTCTCCCTGCTGGTCAGAACCCTTCCTACCCTCTGCCCGCCCCATCCCTGTGAAGATGCCCTCATCGCTCTGGGGCGTTGGCTGTGCTTTCTACTTCTTTTAGACTCAGCTCAAGTTCTCATCCTGGGAAGTGGGAGAGGCGACGACCAGGGATCTGGTTAAGGACTTCCCGTCACTGAACGTTAAGGCTGCCCTTCCGGTGGGCGGGTGGGCAACAGATGCGCTGGGAGTGTGGGCTGTGCCTGGCAGCTGTGACACCAGGAGAAGCTCGGGAGACAAGCTCTCTGTCCTTTCCCAGCAACAGGGAGCCCACATCACTTCCTGCTCATCAAATCCTTGCTGGTCCCTGGGGGCCACAGGCCTCGAGCGGCCATGCACCCTCCTCCTGGGAAGCTTTTACTCTTTCTTCCTTTCACTGCCTCCTCTTCAGCTTCCAAAGGTCACCGTAGCACCAGGAAGCCTTCTCGGCCCTCCCAGTTGGTTTACAGACAGAGCAAAACCAGGAGCAAACGTGTGGGCACAGAAGTTCAAGGCCCAGCCCCTCCCCTCTCAGCCTCGCCCCACAGGCAAGCTGCCTCTCCTCCCCGAGCCCCAGTTTCTTCACGGGTAAATGGGGAGAAGCAGTTACCAACCGCCTCCTGGTCCCAGGCTCCCCTCTGGGGAAGATCCCCATCCACACCCTTCACTGCATCTGCCCGGTGCCCCGTAACCCACTTCCCACCACCTCCCAAGGATGGCGTCAGTGTCTGATTCATCCCTGCACCCCGGTGAGCACCACCCCGAGCCTGGCACGCTAAGAGCTGGTTGGGTCACTGGGTGGCCCTGTGCCACAACCCCCTTTGGCACAGAAACCCCTGGACCCCTGAGCCCCTGGTCTTCACCACCAGAGACATCATCACGATAAAAGGAACTCGGAGGCCTCGCGACACCGGGAAGGGAACAAGGCTGGGCTGGGAGATGCTGCCGTCCATAACTCACGGGCCACTAAATTAATTACCGTGGCAGAAGTATGGAGAGCGCTGCCCGTCTCCTGGAAACCACCTCCAGTTATATGGCACTTGGATTTGTTAAAATATTGAACCTGTTAGGAGGAAAATGAAAAAAGCCAGACGAGACACTCTTCAGCATGGTTGCGGGGCATGTCAGGGATGAGAAAACGCAATCTGCCGGCTGGTCTGGCCCAAGATTAATGACACGAGGTCTGGAGAGGCTCCAATCGCTGGCCTGCTGTAAAGCCAGTGAAATATGGTATTCTGTAATCTGTGCATTTGCCATGTAAATGAGTGCCCTTAAAGGGCTTTACACGTGTCTTGGCTTCTATGCGGAAAGCTCAGGTGCCCCACCAGAAGAAGGCATCCATCATCCCGAGGAGTGGATTCCCAGGCAGCCACAGTCGCCATGGCGGTCTTCAAGGGCAAACCCAGGCTCTCTTCTGTGTTGGCTGGGGTTAGCAAGGGGACTTAGGAACAAGGAAGGATGGCTGGACTTGCAGGGCTCCGCTGCAGTGCCGGGAAGGGCTGCCCCTCACGACCTACCCCAGAACAATTGGCTCTTCCCCCCAGTGGTGGGGGAATTGGGAGAAAGAAGTCATCCTCGGGAGACCTGGCATGTCTGGGAATTAGTGCAGGAGGGTTCAGCTGCCTAAATCCATCCTCCGGCCTGCCCCGTTGACAAGGCCAAGAAGGCTGATTGTTGAGAGCTACTTGGATATGGGCATAGATTAGCCATCAGGAAGGACATTCAATAGACTCGTCTTGAATTACAAAGACAGGCTTTGCAATCGGCCTCCCTAAAGGGCCCACTGGCTTCCTAGGAAGGCTGCAGAGTCCAGAGTGAAGATAGAGGGGTGGTGGCCGGAACTAAGTTGGCGATACCTGACATGGACCGTCACTCCTCATGCCGCGCTCAGGGCAGACATCACTAAGCAATCTGCTGCTCCTTTCTGCTGAGTCTGGCAAGGACAGCAGAATTCTGATCTGCACAGCCCTTTGGTTGCCAGCAACAGAAGCTGGCATTGACTGACATAAGCCACACAACCTAAAACGACAGCAGCAGATGACAAGGGATTTGCTGGCGGGATTTGGGCAGCTCACAGCTTCCAAGGAAACACTGGAGAGCCAGGCTCAGAAAAGTCAGGAGCTGGGGCAGCTCCAGGGATCTCAGGAGGATCAACCACCGCTCAACTCTCTGGGGAGGTGTCGCTGCCAGAGGCATCCTCTCCTGCTACTGCTGACCTCAGGGTCCTGAGAGGGGTCTGTGGTCAGCCTAGCTTGGACCAGGTACTCACCCCAGCCAGGCGTGACCAATCGTCCCAACAGCATGGATTCCAGATTGGATGTGCAGGCAGCCACCCCTGCGTCTGGTCCAGACAGTTCAGTCTAGGGCTCTGGCCCTGCTCGTGGCGCATTTCATTTCTCCACAAAGACCAGAGGATCTTTGAGAGCAAGGACTGTGCCTCCTTTTCCTCCTGTGTCCTCATAGAACTTCGTCCAGCCCTGCATTATTTTAGTGATTTACAGTAAACCACTTCTCTTCCTATAATCAGGTGGGATGCTTTTTGGTGAAAACACAAATGTCCACATGCATGGTTAAAGGAAAGATAAAAATTGAGTCAAAAACTAAGATAACTATACCCAAACCGAGACATGAAATAGTTTGCAGTTGCAAGCTAAGTGTAACTTTGAGCTCCCTGGCAGCCAAGGAAAAGAGAGGGAAAGGAAAAAAGATGGGTTATAGATCTTCAGATGTTTGACGAAGGGGAGCAAAAGATTCTATAGCAGACAGAAGATTTTCCTGACCCCAGGTTCTTACAGAGCCGGGTGCCTACAAGAAGCTCAGTATCTGTTTGCTCAATTCCCCGGGCTGCCCCGTCTGCCACCTGCAGTCTTCCATAGACCACCTCGAGTCCCAGCCCCTTATCATCCTGCGAGGAGCTGGGCTGTACGGACCACACCTCTCCTACCTGGATCCAGTGACTTGACGGTGAAAGGCAGTTACAGGGGACTTTTAGGGCATCAAAACTATTCTGTAGGAGACGGTAATGGTGGGTACACGTCATTATGTATTTGTCCAAACCCATAGAATGTCCAATATCAAAAGTAAACCCTAATGTAGGCTGTGGAGTCTGGGTGATGATGGTGTGTCACTAACGGGGGTATGCTGGTACTGGGGGAGGCTGTGAGGGGAGGGCTATCGGAGAAGCCTCTGTACCTTCTGCTCAGTTTTGCTGTGAACCTAAAACTGCTCTGAAAGCTAAAATCTAATTTAAAAAAAAAAAGTTCCAGCAAAGCAAACTTAAAAAATAAGAATAAAACGATAGGGAAAGTTGTGGGTGGAGGAGGGTGTATGGGATCTCTGTCCTCTGTGTTATCTGCTCAATTTTTCTGTAAACCTAAAACTGATCTAAAAAATAAAGTCTATTAATGAAAAGAAGAGAGAAAAAGGCTGTTGCAGCAAACATTCAGAGCCTGGGATGTGTCTCCTGACCAGACTGTGAACAGCTTGGAGGCGGGGGCTGACAGGTGTGCTATGAAAACTGCAAATTCAGTTATTAAACCCTTAAACTACTCTGATATTGTTTTTCTGCTTAATTTAAAAGTGAGGAGGGGACCCTGATCCCATAGATGTAACTGTGATCCAGAATTTGGTGTTAGGCCCTCCAGTGAGTTTCTTGATAATGTTACTACAGGTGATTGTATCGGTAAGCAGTATAGAGATTTGTTTTGTATGTTTGAAAACTTTGTAGAAATCTATGAGACAAAAACAGACTCACAAATATAGAGAACAGACTTGTGGTTGTCAAGGGGGGAGAGGGGTGGGGAGGGGAAGGCGGAGGGAAGGATTGGGAGTTTGGAACAAAAAAAAAAGAAAGAAATTGCACCACACTGTGTGTACTCTTTTTTTTTTTTTAAATAAATTTATTTGTTTATTTATTTTTGGCACGTTGGGTCTTCGTTGCTGTGCATGGGCTTTCTCTAGTTGCGGTGAGCGGGGGCTACTCTTTGTTGAGGTGTGCGGGCTTCTCATTGCGGTGGCTTCTCTTGTTGCAGAGCACGGGCTCTAGAGCGCAAGCTCAGTAGTTGTGGCGCACGGGCTTAGTTGCTCTGCGGCATGTGGGATCTTCCCGGACCAGGACTTGAAACCGTGTCCCCTGCATTGGCAGGCAGATTCTTAACCACTACACCACCAGGAAAGTCCGTGTGTATTCTTCTGTAGCTTCGTTTTGTCACTTCATTATAGCTTTGGGGATTGTTCCACATTCATGAGTATGTTTCTAGTTCATACCTTTGCACTGCTGCATCGTATTCCTGTGTATGAATGCGGTGCCCTAATGTATCGATCTTCTTGCTGAATGAAAAAAAAAGTGAGGAAAGGAGAAACCCAGCCAAGCAGCTGGGACAGGAGGATCTCGGCTTCCAAGCTCATGTGCACGTGTGTGCGGGCCTGTGTCCACACACACGTGATGAGTGGGAGGAGAGCAGGCTGGGTTTGAGCAGAAGAGCTGCTGGCAGCTCCTATCCAATCAGAAGTCACTCTCAGCCAGGGGCTGGTGCCTCCCGTGTCAGATTTTTGAGGCTAACATCTTCAACACACAAAGTAGGCTGGTAGGTTTCTCTAAATCTGCAACACGCTTGCAAAATGTGCAGCCCCAGGGGATCAGAGCGCGTGCGCGTGCGTGTGTGTGTGTGTGTGCGCACACCATCCCCCGGCAGCATCTGGTTGTTAAATATTAGTGTCGGCTGTACTCAGCTCTGGTGGCAAGCACGTTACTCATCCTCCGAGACCCCCACCCCAGAGGCTCGCGGGAGGTGGGAAGTCCAGGCCCTGGGGAAGGGGTAAGTCCTGGGACACTGACACTGTAACCATAGCAACGATGGGGATTCTAACCACAGGGGTGCCCCTGTCTTTAGTGAGCCACGCCAGCATCCTGCAACCCCCGGGGTGGGTGTCCTTGGCCCTGCTTTACAGACGGGGGCTCCATCACTGCCCAGGACCACACACGGAGGGAGGTTGGGAGCTGAGCCACTGCTGACTCAGGACCTATGCTCTGACCTGGGCTGGACCCGGGTGAGGCAGAGGAGGCATCTGGGGCACTGGCTGCCCACCCAAGTCGGGCCCTGCCTCCAAATGCAGCCAGGGTAGGGTCTGCCTGGGGACCCTGAGGCCAGCCCCTGGCCATGGAGTGATCACCTCTGACTCCCCCATCCTCTGAGCCTGTCCCGCCCCCTCTGCCTGTCTATCTCTCTCCACCTCCCCTGACCCTGGAAGAACATCCCATAACGGCCCCTCCAGGCTCACCCCCGTTGCCCACGGGGAAAATCTGCTTGGCATGTAAGGCCCAGCCTAACAAAAGCCCCCACCTGCGCCTTCACTGAGCTCCTGGACAGACGTGAGGTTTACACCCGGGACCCTCGGGCCTCTCGCTGGGCCTGTGTGGCCAGCATGTGCTCAGTCAAGGCCGAGTTTAAAGACAGCCGGGGCAGCAGAACAGGCGGGCCCTTCTCCGTCCTCCCAGGTCCAACCCCAAGAGGGCGCAGCTCAGCACCTTGGTTCCCCCACTCCCCAAGGAGGGTCCGTCTTCAAGCTGGACCTGGTCACTTGGAGCCTGAGGTCCTGGGGCACCAGCCAGGTAGGGGCATTTCTTTGAGCACCTGGACAGTTGCTCAGTTGGGTCAGCCCAGGGCAGGGGCCACCCCCAGTCCCCTGGACTCCTGTCCAAATGCAAGCTCCTCCAGGGCAGTGCCTCAGGGAACCTGGTGTGCGCACAAATCTCTCGGGCCTTCACGCAGGGAGCTCCTGACTCAGTAGGTCTGGGGACAAGCCTGAGCCCACCATCCTGTGTAGGTGATGCGGACGCTGCCGCTCCCAAGACCACACTTGGAGTATCAGGGTGCTAGGGAACCCCCTTCTGAGAGCTGACACCTGATGCCCTCTGTCCCAGGGGCCAGAGGCAGGAGCCAGCAGGGTGGAGCGGGGAGGGCCCAGAGGCCCACAGTCCGGACAGCCTATGAGGGTGTGGCCAGGATGCAAGGGAGACGGGGACTTCGGGGTCAGGTGACCCAGCTAAAAGCTGGCTGTGTGCCCTTGAGCGGGTCCCAGAATTTCTCAGAGCCCCAGTTTGCTCACCTGTGACCTCCACCTGACCCCTGACAGAGCAGCTGCAGGGATCAGAGATCCCTCAGGCTGGAAGGGCTCCAGCCCGAAGCCCAGGAGATGCTCAGAGGCCAAGTCAGAAGAGGGTCCTGCATGGCGAGAGGAATGGTGGCCTGATTCTCCGGAGGCAGAGACCCCAGCGCACCCCACATCCCTCCCGAGGGGCCCACGGCACTGCCCTGACATGACCTCTGCCTCGGCCATCAGCTCAGGGCCTGCTCGGTGGCCACTGGTGTTACCGGGAGCAGAGTGGTCCCTTTTCCCCCCGCCTGGCTCCCTTCCTGCCACCCCATCGATCTCCCTCCTAGACACCCACATCCTCCTCCCAAATTAGGTTGTCCAGGAAGGATGACTCTTCATCAGGCACCGTCGCTCAAGCTGTTGGGATGGGTTTGGGGACGCAGAGCTCCTCTGATGTCACTTAGGAGGCTCTGATGACGAGAGTGGCCTGTGTGAGCAGAGAAATATTCCACCACTGTGAGTTTTTATGTGAAATTACTTATGCACCGGCTTAATGCGCTAATGTCACAGTAAATAAATATACATGGAAGCAAGCACCCCTCCCCCTCTGCCTCTCGCTGCGGCCCAGTGGTTATCCTCCTGGGCTCCCCCACGTCTTTAATCTTCCTGATTCATTATCCTGCCTTCCATGAGACATATTAATGTTAGGTCAAAAAGTATTTCATCAGTTATTCTGAAGGTCTTATTTCATTTTTATTCAAAAATATGTAATCCTGAGAAAAAATAATTACGTATGAGACCTACAGTGGAGCTCTGACCTGAATTCACAGATTCATGAAATCTCAAATCTCAGAAGGGGATTAGAGTCAACCCTCTCATTTCACAGATGGGGAAACTGAGGCCCGGGAAGGAGGAAGGACCAACGCCTGCCTGGCATATCAGGGGCCAGTGCCAAAGTCAGGCCAGGCACCTTGTTCTCCGGATACCCACCCCAGAACACTCACATCCTAGGTGGGGACAGGAGGTTTTTACCTTGGTCATCTCATAAAAGATTGAGTTTCCTGGGTATGGAGGTGATTCAGCAGACCAGACAACCACCACTCAGAGGTGCTGTGATAGTTATAACCACTGCTGTCCACTGAGCATTCCCAGGGCCAGGCTGGGCACTTCACATGCATCACGGTACCGAATCCTCAGTTGCCCTGATTGTTCTCATTTTACAGATAGGGAAACTGAGGCACGGAGAGTTTTGGAAACTCATCAAGGCCACATAGATAGTGAGTGACGTTATCAGGATCTGTACCCAAGTTCATCTTGTTCTATCAACCAGTGCGCCGCATGGCCACAGGGGGACTTACTGCCCTAGGGCAGTCTCAATATAGCTTCTGAGGCCCCATTAAGTTCTAAGAGCCCATGAAATACCTAAACATATTGCTAAGGCACAAAGAACGGTCGGTTGTATCAGTTACAGTCACTGCCATAACACACATCGGCACCTTGTAACAACACGAACGTAGTATCTACAGTTCCAGAGGTCAGAAGTCCAGTGGGTCTGGCTGGTCCCTCTGTCAAAGTATCCCAAGGCCAGAATAAAGGTGTTGGCAGGGCTGCCCGGGCTGCCTGAGGCTCTAGGGGAGAATCCGCTTCCGTGCCCATTCAGGATCCAAAGGACAGATCCCTGCTTCCTTGCTGATGTCCGCAGAGGGCCATTGTCAGCATCTAGGGGCTGGTGGTACTCCTTGGCTGGGGACCCCTCCTCCCACTTCAGAGCCTGTAACGGCAGGACACGTCTCCCCGCCCTCGAACCCCTCTGCCTCTCCATATCTCTCTAAACCCTCTGCTTTCCTCTTCCACTTCTAAAGGCCCCTGTGATGACACGAGGCTCACGTAATCCAGGCTAACGATCCACCCCAACATCCAGAACCTTATGGCATTCACACCATCCCTGTTGCCTGGGGACCAGGATGTGGGCCGCGATGGGGGAATATTCTTCTTCTACTACAACAGTGAGGATGGGAAATCCTTTTGTTGGACCGAACCTGGAAGGTGAGAAGAATTCACATGAATTCCTGGCTGGGCTAACATCTTGGCCAAACACCCCTGGGCTTGGGAGGAGCAAGCCTGGGGGGCTGGTGACAAGGAGATGGGCGGAAGAGATGTGTGGACAGTCCTCTCAAAATGGGCCAGAGGGTGACCCTCCAGAGACACATCGTCCAGCTCCAGCATCATGTTCTCCGTGAACAGTGCCTCTGGGGCTGCAGGACGTGGCATTGCCGTCGTGTCCCGTGGGGATGCTCACCCCAAGGCACCATGGGAAGAGGGCCCTGCTCACCAGCCGAGTGGACAAGGTGACTTTTCCATGGCCTTCTGCTGGCCTCCCTCTCCAGTCCCTCCAGTGGCCCGTGCGTGAGGCGGCCGTAGTGTCAGCAATGTAAAAAGAACTCACCCATCAGGCTGACTTCACTCCCACCACTGAGGGTACCCAGGCTGCCAACAGTAGTGAACGATGTTTAACCTCAGTTATGGGTTACATTGCATCCCCCCAAAAGATGTTGATGTCCTAACCCCCAGTGCCTGGGAATGTTCCCTGCTGGGGACTGAGGCCCACCAGCAGGCTGGGGCCTGAGGCCCCTGAGACAGACAGGCCCAAGACTGCCATTCTAGATGGGGAAACTGAGGCCAGAGAGACTGCCCCTCCGGAACCTGCTTTGGGGGTGGCCTGGGGAGTCTGGTCTGCTGTCAGGTTGAGTGCCTAACGCCTGGCATGATTTCTGGTACAAACACAGGGCTCGCTGAGTGTTTGCAGGAGAAATGATGAGTCGGTGGGCCTGGGAGGGTCGCCTGGTCCCAGAGGAAGGTGATGGCTGAACACACACCCCTCCCATGCCCACCCCCAGGACTGCACACAAAACCTCGCAGGCGTCTGCCCCGTGGCTCCGCTGAGCCACGGGGATGGGTTCCACCAGAGCCACCCCTCATGGAAGAGGAATAAGTTGGCACTGCCCAGCAAAGCCTGTAGGGGCCCGGCCGGAGGCCCCGGTCCTAGGGCTGCCAGGAGGGGATGGAAATCAGCTTCTCCTCCAGGGGCTGGAGCAGCAGGCTCATGCCTGGACCCTGTCCTACCACCACTGCCCCCCAGCCGGGACTCACTGCAGCAGGAGGAGGCCAGACCCACTACTGACCAGCAGGGCAGGGCTGCAGCTCCTAGAGCAAGCGCCCAGACTGGCTTGTTTCCCGGAAGGATGAGCAACCGGTCCGCGCTTTGAAAGCCGCCGGCAAAGGACTTCTGAGCCCGCTGGAGTGGCCGGCGGTCAGTGAACACACTCAGGCCACTTTGTCCCTGACAAATGGGATCAGTGGCATTGATTGTACCCTCCCCGGGGTACATTCAGATACTGGCAGAGTCTGGGGGTGGGGGGATCGAGGCCGGGGCTGCTGGCGTGTGACCACTCTGGAGAGCTAAGCATCTCCTGTGGGGAAGAAAATGGGCTTTGATTGGCTGGAAGGAGACAGAGCCAGGAGGAGGGGAAATGTGGGTCCTTATGCATGGCCCTTCCCCACCCCTCCCCTGGTGCAGGATTACAGGCAAGTCTGGGGGCTCCGGGATCCTCAAATTCCTCTTTCCCCACCCCAAAACATTCACTCACCCTCCAATACCAACACTCGTCTTCCCTGTGTCTGCCCTGCAAACAAGACTTTCATTCACTCAGCATTCGCTCATTCATTCTATCCACTAAGCACCGGATTCTGTGTCCAGCCCTGTGAGGTCAAGAGTCACAATCTCTGCCTCGTGGCACTTGCTCTCTTGTGTCTGGAAGTCGGGCACTGACCATGGCCAGGCCACAGCGCCCTCCTCCCGTCCTGTTACAATGTAATTAACCTCTAGGAGCTGTGCTGGGAGACTTACCTACATTGTTTCCATCACCCCCAAAATCCTATCAGGGGTATCACCACCCCATTTTACGAAAGTGGAAACTGAGGCTCTAAGAGGTTTACACACTGACCTGCTGGTGGCAGGTGGATGGCAGAAAAGTGGCCTAGACTGCGTCCGCATCCAAGTCCCGGAACCCGTGGCTGACCCCTCTGATGGGTTGCTCATAAGCTGACCTTAGGACAGGGGGATGATCGGGGTTATCCAGAAGGACCATGTCACCACAAGGTCCTTACGTGGGGACAGGAGGCAGAAGGACAGTGTCAGAGCAAGACAGCCTGAGAGGGACCTGGCCGGACCCTGTGGCTCTGAGGGTGGAAGGAGAGGCCACCAGCCCAAGAACGCGGCTGCAGGGAAACAGACGGTCCCCTGGAGCCTTGGGACGAACCGGCCCTGCCCAACCTTGATTTTAGCCCAGTGAGACCCATTTCGGCTTTCTGACCCCCAGAGCTGTAACATAATAAATGTGTGTCTGTGAAGATGCTAAATTTGTGCTGGTTTGTGACAGAGGCCCCTGGGAAACTCATGCAAAGCCCAGATCCATCTGAGTCTGAAGCACAGAGTTCCCTGTGAAGCAGGATGGGAAACTGAGGCCCAGGCCCTGAGGTCAGGCCCCGCGCTTCTGCTGCAGCTCCCGCTTAGAGGTGCATCTCAGTCCCACTGTCCCCCGGGCCTGCTGTCCGCTCACCCCGCCCTCCCCCCCACAGTCTCTCTGGCTTCAGTTTCCCCACCTAGAATGGCCGTCTCGGGCCTGCCTGTCTCGGGGGCCTCAGCCCCCAGCCTGCCGGTGGGCATCAGCCCCGAACGGGGAACATGGCCCACCACGCAGACCTCCCCGGGGACGCACAGATTCAGGGAGTTTGCAGGCTGGAAGCAGCCCAAGGAGGCTGGTGCAGGCAGGCCAGGGAGCTTGGGCCACAGCCCACCTGTCCACACCTGTCACCCCACATCCTCCCTGGAAGTGCTCCCTCTCAAGAGCCACAGACCCTTTTCAGAAGCTGTTGAGACTCTGGTCCTCCAGCCTCAGAAACACGACATGCACACAAGGCTCTTCCCCGATTCCGGGATGCCTGTCCCGGAAGCCCACTTGCAGACTCTGGCCAGGGGCGTGGCTGCCCGGCTGGTGGGTCCGGAAGGAGGCAGTTGGTGTGATCGATCACGGCGCATGGGTGGGCGGGTGTGGGCTGTGAGTAGGGCTGCCAGACGAATTACATAACGCCCTGTAAAATCTGAGTTTCAGGCAAACGACAAATAATTCTGGGAGCATAAGTACATCTCAGATATTGCATGGGATACACTTGTACTGAAAATTTCCTTCTCTGAAATTCAGATTTTACTGGGCACCCTATTTTGTTTTGCTTTGTTGCTAAATCCGGCAGCCCTAGCGGGAGGGCTGTGCGTAAGGGGGCAGGCGTGGGGTGAGTGCATTTTGATGTTATCTAAACACTGGGCTTGGTGACATAGTTCAACCAAGATAAAAACCACTGAGAAATTGGATACGTTTAAATCTATGCGTCCGAAAATGCTGGAACACATGGATCACCTTTCCGGTAGCCTAAAAAAGCTACCCCAACGTACCGATTCCGAAGGGCAAAGTGTGCTGTCCAGGGCTGCCTGATCTTGGCAGGTCCCCGGGTTTTCGTAAAAACACTTAACTCTGGTACTGTCTGTTCTCTGGAGATGTAGCCCTAAATTCCCGGGCTTGTAAAGCATCATTCACGGGTGTTGTCAGCTACCAACAGAAATTACTCCCTTCCTGGTACAGCCCAGTGGGGACTTCAGTTTTCGGGGCAGCTCAGCCCGGGGAACCTTATCCCCCTGCAGCTGCCAGAGAAGTCTGCTTCCCTTAAGGTCTCCGAGCAAAGACAGGAGGATGTCAGGACCCCAGAAATGTGGCCGTGAGCCCCGAAACCGGCCTCCCCTGCTCCGGAACAGGGAGGAACACAGGTGGCTGAACGCCATCTTCACCAGGCGCCCTTCATGTTAACGGATGGCAGGTCTTTTTGTAGCAATAAAGTAGATTTAATAACCAGAGAGCGAAATTACATTTTTTGGGGGGAAAAAAAGCAAGGTAGTAAATATTCAGTGATGCTCCCCGTGAGCTCGCTGGGGTTTTAGAAAGAGATTAGAACATGCACACAAGTGCACGCGCACACACGCACACACACAAACAGAGCAGCTGCCCCCTGCGGCCAGAGGCAACATAACCCTCTTTTCATTGGAAGCAAGAGGGGTGCTCCCTCCCCCAGAGCCACGCAATATGATTTCCAGAGCCTTCCCTGACTCGAATTTCTACGAAGTCACATTAGGGTAATAAGTACAAGCCCCTCTGGCAAAGCTCGGAGCCCTGCAGTTACAGGCGCTGCATGCGAGGCCGGGCTGGCCGCTGGGGTCCCGAGGCTGTGCCAGCTGCCCAAAGCTCCACCCAGAGGGGCCGGCTCCCGGGAGGCAGGCCCAGCTGGGGGCTCCCTTAGGCAGACCCTCAGTGCCTAAATTGCAGGAAGAGAAAAATCCCATCCAGGCCCTGCCTGCGAGGCCCTGATCTCTCATCTCCCAGGGAAATACAGCGTGTCTGTGATTTGCGGTTTCATCCATTCAGCAGATCTGCTCCCAGCACCACCACCGCGAGGGCGAGGTGGGGAGGCGAGCGGTGCACCAGCACCGCCCCGGGAAGCAGGGGCCCAGGAGCCCAGGCCCTGGGGTCCACACGCAGCCCTGAGAGGCAGCAGGACCTCCGCGGACGGGATCCAGGGCAGGGCGTGATGCAGGACTTTACCGTGAAAAGCACAGGGAGCTGTGGAGGGTGTTGGAGCAGAGGAGTGACCGAGATAAATGTGCATTCGGAGAGGTTATTCCTGTGGCTCCGTGGAGAGGCGGTGGGGGTGAGAGGGGCAGGAGACCGATTATGAGGTGGCTGTGCTAATCCAAGCAAGAGAGGGCAAACGGAGGAAAGAACAGGGGGCTTGCCCTGGAGAAGGCGACTCCACGGGGGCTGGGGGCTGCATCCCTCTGGGCTCTTGCCTCCGGGGTGGGGTCTCTGCAGCCTCCTGTGTCGGTCAGGGGCAAACCGCAGGCTGACATGTAGTGCTTTTGTTTTTTAAGACCAACAAGCACTCAGGCTCCTCTGGAAAGCACTGAATAAATTTCCCTTTATTAGACACAGACTCTGCCATCACAGTCTCTTTCCCCTCATTATTCCTGCATAAGCTCGCGCATAATGGGCCCGAGCTCCCTCCTGCATTCAGAATCTTGGTCCCCAAAGGAGCCCGCCATGCGTGCCTTTGCGCATGGACGGGGTGGGCGCCCGCTCTGCCTCCAAGCCGCCCTCCACCAGGCCCTCTGCGATGGGGGCCACTCGCCTGCACGGGGGTCGTGCCCTCACCTCACCCTGCAGAGAAAAGGGCAAGCAGAAAGGCGGGGTCTGCGCCGCAAACCTGGAGGAGGGCGGGAGGGGCTGTTTCTTTGCTGTCAGACGAGCCCTCCTCTGCCTGACTGTGCCCCAGCCCCACACGCGCACACCACACACACACACACACACACACACACACACGCACACACGCCAGCATCTCCACCAAACCACTCACCTGACTTTCCCAGAGAATCTCACCCACCATCGGAGGGACGTGCAAGGGCCCCTCTGGAGGCCACGGTAGCCCACCCACCCCGCCCAGCCTTCCCTCCTCCACTGACCTTGGCCTTGGGCCACGCACAGCCCACACCCCGCCACGGCGCCCCCCGGTCCCTCCAGCCCCGGGCCTGCCCCGAGCTGGCCACACAGGCCGTGACAGCCCCAGCGTCCCTCAGTGCAGCCCTTGCACATGTGCCCCACCCCGCGTCTACTCTGCACGCGCACGTCCACATGCTCACGCACACACTTGCTCATGCGTGTACTCGCACACGCTCACACACTTGCAAACACAACACACTCACGTCTCCACATGCTCACCTGGACACACCACCTTCTTTCTCCTCCTCCCTCCTGCAGGGGACCTTTAAGAGCCCCTTCATCAAGGAGGCCATCCTGGCACTCGGGCAGGATTCCCGCCCCTCCGCCATCTGCCGCAGCCCCCAGCCCGGTAACCTCTGAGGGGTGAAGGGGAGCTGGCGCCCCCCGTCCTGGTGTGACTCGGCCACTGCCCTGCTCTGCGTGTGAAGCCCAGTCTCTTCCCCTTTCTAGGCCTCGGTCTCCCCGCCTGCCCTGCGAGGCAGGGAGACCGCGCAGCTTCTCTGCGGCCCTGGGCCGCCCCACCGCAGGTCATGCGTCCGGGAGGTGCCGCCAGCAGCGGCTCACGGGGCTGCCTCACCCCGCACTGGGGAGTCCCCACCCTCCCAGGCTGAGCGGCCCATGCACGCGGCAGCAGCCCTTGGCGGTCAGCGATCTGGACCACAGCCCTCCGCTGGCTCTCTCCGTGGCATCTGCAGCTCTGGGAACGGTCCAGCTCAAGGCGAGAATGTCAGGGGCCTGGAGGGTGGAGGGCTGTGGGCCCCTCGGCCTCCCCAGCCTTGTGCAGCCCTATCATATCCGCTGCCCGAGCTGCCCCAGCTGCCTCGTCAAGTCCCTGTTTGCCCTGAGAGCATCCAATGATGCCTAAAGGTGGTCACGGCTTCTCCCTGTCACCAAGGCTACTCGGGGGTCCAAGGCCCCACAAATCCGCTTAGACTCTGCCTGAGGCTCCAGCAGGGCAGACGGGGAGGGACCCATGGCCCTCTGAGGGCTCCTGGCTCAAGTGCTGGGGCCTCGGGGCCAAGCAGGAGGCACGTGGGGACCACAGCAGCGGCAGAGCTGCCCTCCCGGCCTGCAGGACCTGACTTTTCAGCCTGTCCACAAGTCCACCCCCAGTCCCCTCCCACAGCCCTGCCTGCCCACTCAACCCTGGAGGAACGTCTGCCATCTGTGCTGAGACACACTGGGTGCCAGGGGGAGGCGTGACCCTGACCATGAAGCAGGGCCCCCCAACACACACCTGGAGGTGCCAGGTCCTCAGGGTAAGTTTCATCGCAGCCAAGTCTTCAGGAATCAGGAGACTGGATCCCCTCAGAAATCTGGGGGAATGGGTGTCCCACCCAGATGGAGCAGGTGGGGAGAGACCACCAACAGGGCAGGAGATTCACCGTCCTTCAAGCCTAAGGGCTCCAGACATTGTAGGCCACCAAGCCTTTTCTGGAAACGAGATCCATGCAGAAGCCCCTGGGGTAGGACCCCCACGAGCCCACGAGCCCCGCCCATCAGCCCCTGCTCCTGGGCATCCGAGACTCCGCGGAGCCCCTTGCAGGTGAGGGCCCCCGACAGGTGAGGCCCCAGGTAAAGTACCAGAGTCCTGATCCTGGGACACACTTGCTTCACTGTGGCCCCCGCGTGGCATCAGTTCTTCAAGTTACAGCCACAAAAGGGATTGGTTAACTCTTTCTAATTGGATCACTGGCTCAGAGGAGGGTGAGCCATCAGCCCAGAAGCAGAAAAACATGAAAGTCCCAGAACTCCGGGACCAAGGACAGCATCGCAGCCCGGGAGTGAGAGAGGCTTTGGGAGGCGCCTCCCCTCTTCCCATAACTTCCCATAACTTTCCGCTCCCAGCGAACACTGACTGAGCACCTGCGGAACGCTGTGCTCACCTCTGGAGACGCGGCAGGGAAATCCGTGTGCATGGAGCTTACGTTCCAGACGGAGGAACGAATAGATAACATGTTAGGAGACCATAAGTCTGCCTGCCAGTGGGGCTGCTGAAGGGGCTGCTGTGTGAGATGGGGGGGTCAGGAGGGCCTCTCTGAGAGGGGACAGTTAAGCATAGACTCGAATGATGTGAGAGAGAAACCATGGAGATACTGGGAGGACGGCAATCCAGCCTAGAGAACAACCCGTGCAAAGGCCCTGTGGCAGAGGGAGCTTGGGGTGCTTGGTAAGGAAGGCCGAGTGGTGGGAGGGCAACGGGCAGGGGGGCAGTGATGGGAGGAGAGGCAGGCACGGGGTATCCAAGGCACCCCCAGGGACTTGGGGGCGCAGCCCCGAGTCACGCGTCATACTCACAGCAGCCAGGAGGGCACCAGCCCCACCGATAAGAGTGTGGGCTGCCCTCTACCCCCGAGGCACAGAGCACTATTCTGTCTTATTTGACCTTTCAGGATCTTCCTTATTACAGGAGGCAGAGAAGCAACCAACCGCACACATCAAAAGGCTTTCTCTCTCCCTGCCGTGGGTGGTGGCTGAGGGCGGAAGGAAGCAGCCAGGCTGGACTCAGAAAAGGAGTCGGGAACGGAGAAAGTGCCTCTTTTTCTTTTCTTTTCTGAGAGAATAGTGCGTCTCTCATCTCCTTGTGCAATCAAGGACCATCAGCCTCTGTCTTCAGGGCCGACATGGTTAGTTATAGAACCGGGAATGAGCCAGAAGACGGCCGGGAGGGGAAGGTCAACATCACAGCTCCTGGGAGGAGGGAGAGGCAGATGAGGGATCCATCGTGGCCAGGGAGACGGTGGCCGAGCAGACGTGCTGGGGGCTCCAGGCTGAGTCCGGCCCAGGTGCACCCAGGGATCCGACGTCGCCAGCCTCGGGCTTGCTCTCACCTCCAAGTGGACCCACAGGTGAGGGTGGGCAGGTGAGGCACCTGCAGCGCAGAGCTGTTGCGGAACCACCTCTCGGACCTGCACCAAACAGGCTCCACATCACGTGGCCGGAAAGTTAGACCAAATCCCATTGCGGGTCCTGCTCCCAACCAGTTGGCTGTCGGGTGACATGCTTTAATAAAAAGCACGCAGGGCAATAAAAATAAGTGTAGGGAAAACAGTCCACTAGCTGCTGGGTTGTCCTGGGCAAGCTTCCTCACCCCACCTGCACGGCAGGTGCCCCCCCGACAGATGAGGCTGTGTCTGCCCTTCCCGAGGTGAGAGCAAAGCCAGAACACCCTTTACAATCACCAGGCTAGAGGAGCGATCGTCTCGAGGGAGGTCACAAGTGGCCTGTGTGAGCCTCGGTGGCCTCACGATCCCCTGAGGGAGCCTGTGCAGTCACGGATGCAACGTCGGCCTCACTGTCACTGGAGGGGTTGGGGTGTGCCGGCCGTAGGGACCAGTGGTGAATGATACACAGAGGGTCACAGGGGTCACCCCACAAGGAGCATCTGGATGCCATTCCTCGTGGAAGAGGCACCGATGAGGTCCAGAGCTGCTGTTTCATGAGCACATAGGACATGCAAGCACTTGACTGCCTCCCGTCCCTGCGCATCCCTGCAAGGTGGAGCTATTATTCCAGCTCTGGAGATGGACAAACGAGATCAGGCAGGGCAGCCGGGCCACCTCTGGTCCCCCAGGTGTAGGTTCTTCTGACCCTGCTCCTGTCCCCCCATGCTTCCGGCCCATGGTTAAGCCAAGAGAGGTGCACGAGTGTGGTGTTTTTTTGTGTGTTTTTGTTTGTTTGTTTGTTTGCGGTACGCGGGCCTCTCACTGTTGCGGCCTCTCCCGCTGCGGAGCGCAGGCTCCGGACGCGCAGGCTCAGCGGCCATGGCTCACGGGCCCAGCCGCTCCGCGGCATGTGGGATCTTCCCGGACCGGGGCACGAACCCGCGTCCCCTGCATCGGCAGGCGGACTCTCAACCACTGCGCCACCAGGGAAGCCCCCAAGTGTGGTGTTTTAAATCATCCTCTTTTAAGATGTGGTATATGTGTCTGTGTGTGTATATATATATATATTTATAATGGTACGTATACACAATGGAATATTACTCAGCCATCAAAAAGAATGAAATCGTGCCATTTGGAGCAACATGGATGGACCCAGAGATTATCATACTGAGTGAAGTAAGTCAGACAGAGAAAGACAAATACCATGATATCACTTATATGTGGAATTTAAAATACAATACAAATCAACGTATCTACAAACCCAAAACAGATTCACAGATATAGAGAACAGACTTGTGGTTGCCATGGGGGAGGAGGGGAGGGAGGGAAGGAATGGAAGTTTGGGATTAACAGAGGAAACCTATCATATAGAGAATGGATAAACAAGGTCTTACTGTATAGTACATGGAACTATATTCAATGTTCTGTGACAAACCATCATGGAAAAGAATATATATATATATATATATATACGTATAACTGAGTCACTTTGCTGTACAGAAGAGTTTAACAAAACACTGTAAATCAACTATACTTCATTAAAATTTTTAAAAAATAAATCACCCTATTTTCTGTCCTTTCTTTATCCTCAGGTCCCCTGGGAGGTAGAGACCCCTCCTCAGTGAAACTGGGAGCAAGTAGCAGAAATTATTTACAAGGGTCTCCCGGCCACGTGTGGGAAGAGGGCTCTTGGACGCAGCCAGTGGTCTTCCCCGCCTCACCTTCAGGTGTTTTCACAGCTGCCTCCTCCAGAAATCCCAGGGCGGCCCCTGACCCATGGGGAGAGCCTCTGGGCTTTCAAAGACATGCAGTGACCCAACTCCTCCCACCTGCTCCACCCCCTGGGCGGTCATCTTTGTAAACTGCTCCTGTCACCGTGAGCAAATGACACACGGAAATCACTGGACAGACTCGTGGCCACGAGTCAGTGCCCAGGGAGATGCAGTGTGATGGGCCTTAGCCACCCTCTTCCTGAATCGTGTCCTCGCTGGAAAGGTCTGATGGGACTGGGGGACAGCTGTGGGGTGCGGTGCTGGTACAGACTGGCAGCTCGCTTTCACTCCATTAATTCACTCCCCACGTGTGTCCCAAGGGTCCTCCCTGTGCCAGGGGCTACACGCGCCATGAGGACACAACTCAGCGAAGACCCAGGCCCTGTGCTCAGGGTCCCTCTGTCCAGCGAGTGGGTGGGGCTGGACTGGCTCCCGTCACTGGGCGGGGTCACCCACCAGGTGGAAAACTCCTCCCTCTCTGGTACCACGAAGCACCTTGGGTGACAAGTCACAGAGAGTAAGGCCGCCATAGTGATAATCTTGAATCTGCTCTGTTTTCAATAAAAATTCAAACGTTTTACTTGAGATGATGCTCTGAACAAATGAATTTATTCCCCTCCCCGCCCCAGTTCCATTAGAGAAAAACTTATTTTGAAAGAATAAATCTCAACTGTCTTTCTCTCCAAGCCAGGATAGAATGACAGGGGCTGGTTTATCCTCCTGCCTCAGGCCACTAGAACAACCAGGAAAAATACATGAAACAATGGTTTTCAGACAATGCCCAACCAGCAGCCCGAAACGTGGCCCACCTGGGGCCAAGCCTCCGGACACTCAGGGCACAGGAGAAAGGGCTCAAAAGATGTAACCTCAGCTGTGAGTCAGGATCCACCCGATGGCTTCACTGGTGAATTCTACTGGAACACGCACCCCACACTAACTCATCCAGGAAGGAGAAGAGGAGGGAGGACTTCCCAGCTCATTCTATGAAGCCAGCATCACCCTGATTCCAAAGCCAGGCCAGGACTTTACAAGACATTACAAGAAAAAACGGACAGCCCAATTGGCTTTACAAACATAGTCACACAAATCTTCAACAAATAGGAGGAAATTGAAACCCACTGTGTATAAAAAGGACAGCACACCATAACCGGGTAGGTTATATCTCAGGAACACAGAGCTGGTTTAACATTTGCTAACCAATCACTGCAATTTACTACATTAACATAGATACATACATACATACATAGGTAGATAAATAGATACATACATAGACACGTAGACAAAGGAAAATCATTTGACAAAATCAAGCATCCATTCATGATTAAAATTCTCAGCCGACTGAGAACGGAGGGGGATTTTCTTAGCCTGATAAAGGGCATCTGCAAGAAACCTACAGCTGAAATCATACTGAACAGTGAAAGACTGGATGCTTTTGCTGAGATTGGGAATGAAGCAAGGATGTCCCCTCTCATCACTTCTGCCCCACATTGTAGTGAAGGTCATGGTCAGAGAAGCAAGGCAGGAACAGCAGTAAAACGTGCACAGATTGGAAAGGAAATAGTTAAGTGGTGTCTATTCAAAGAGGACAAGACTGTCTAAGTAGAAAGTCCAACGCGATAGACAGAAAGCTACCAGATCTAGTGAGTCAGTTTATCGATTTCACAGGACAGGAGGAAATACAATCTATTTTATTTCTATATGCCAGCAACGATCAATCAGAAATGAACATTTCTTTTTAAATACTATGGAAAAGAGCAGTAACACAATACTTGGAGACAAATCTAACAAAATATGTTCAAGACCTGTATACTGAAAATAATAAAATGTTGCTGCAAGAGCTTAAAGAAATCCTAAATAAATGGAGAGAGAGGGAGCCCACGATTATGAATTGGAAGATCCTATATTGTTAACATATCAATTTTCCCCAAATTGATCTACAGATTCAGCACAATCCCCGTCCAAATCCCAATAGGTTTTCTTTCACAGAAATTGAGAAGCATATTCTAAAATTTATATGGAAGAACAAAGGACCTGGAATAGTCAAAACAACATTTTTTTTAAAAAAGATCAAAGATAGCAGACTTCTGTGGCCTGGCTTTAAGACTTATTATTTAATTATAATAATCAGGACAAAGGAAGACATATAGATTAATGGAACAGAAGAGAAATTCCAGACATAGACCCAAACATAGGTACGGTCATTGATTTCAGAGAAAGATGCAGTAAATACAATGGGAGAAGTATAATCGTTTCAGCAAATGGCATTGGCATAATTAGCTACTTACGTGAAGAAGAAAATTAGATCCATACCTCATAGCATTCACAAAAAAATTCAGAAGAATTAAGGATGCAAACATCTAATAGACTATAAAAGTTTCAGAAGAAAATAGAGAAGAACATCGTTATATTCTTTGGGAAAGGAAAATGTGTAAAGTAACACATAAAACCTGGAAGCCATAAAGAAAAGGATTGGCATACTTTACGCTTAAAACTTCTTTATATCTTCCATTCGACCAAAGACGCTATTTTAAAAATTCAGCAGACAGGTAACAGACTGGAAGAAAATATTTACAACCCCTGAAATAAACAAGGGATTACTGTTTAGAAAATATGAAGAGTCCTTACAAGTAAACAAGAAAATTATGACAAACCCAATAGAAAAATAAGCAAAAATTGTAAACAGGCAACTCAGAGGGGGGAAAATGCAATTAGCATCATTTGAAGAATTCAAATTAAAGTAATAAGATACTATTTTTGTCTCTAAATTAACAAAAATGTAAAATAGTGAAAATATTCAGTACTGGCTCCAGTGTGGGGAAGGAACCAGGGTCAGAGCGCCCGTGTAATTTGTGTAAATCCGTAAAGTCTATTTATTGGGTGATTTTGCAATGCTAACAAAAATTGTAAATGAGCATACCCTTTGATTGCACAAATCCATTTCTAGGAATCTAGCCCACAGAAAGTCAAACATGTTCACAAAGATGGATGACTGTATCTTAGACTAAACCTTTGAAAACTCAAAGATAGATCTGATTCTCTGACATGTCCTCGCATGCTGCTCGCCCTGCATGGAGACCTCTTCCCCCACTCATTGCCTAGAGAACTCCTATTCGTCCGCAAAACCGCAGCTACTATGCCCTTCTCTTATTAACCAGTCCCTCTCTCCCTCTCTCTCTGTGTGTGTTGCAATGTAAGATGGTTTAACGTGTGAGGCTGTCAGTTTCATCTGCCTCTCCTGCTGGACAGCAACATCCTTCTGAACAGGGGTGTATGGAGCTTGCCTGTGGCATCCCGAGCCTGGCTCGGGGCAGGGCTCAGTATACATCCAGAAGCAACTGTCGTTTGCGCCCAGTGGGTCTCCAGGAGACCCAGAGGCTGCAGAAGGGATTCTGCAGGGCCTTCCTGGGCGAGGCCTGAGTGCTGAGAGGCTCTGCACACCTGCTCCTCGATAGAGAGCTGGCTTAAATCGGTGTCGGCTCTGACACGGAGAAGCCAGCTAGCTTCTTTTCTAAGTCAGGGACGGAGAGCTGTCCTCCAATCAGAGAGACTGCCGGCACCAGGAAGCAGGTGGAGAAGGTATTTTGGGGTTTGGAAGAGGCCCCCAGAGCCTGTGATATCACACAGAGTAGGCGGCCACCTACCCTACCTAAATATAAAGCCAGTCTCAGGCTGCCAGGGCCGCCTCCCGGCTGAGCAAACCCCCCATCCACAAGGGGAGCGCTGGCTGGCATCCTGCGCAAGCCTCCCAGACCCCCACCCTCTGCTGGAAGCCACTCCCTCCTGCCCCGTCCTGTTTCCAGGTTTGATCCTCACAGAGGCTTGGCTGCTTGGAGAACTGATGGTGTGTTCGTGAGACATAAAAAAGTACATGAAAGAAACCCACCCATGGCCACGCCTCTGACATCCATTTTAAAGCCTCCGGGGCTTCTGTTGGATTCTCCTTTTCCAAGGTTTACTGGGTCCTCCCTTTTATTTCACGGACCCAGGGATGTGCAAGGTCATCCCTTCCGAAGCTCCATCAGCGTAGGGAAAGGAGCAGACACCACAATTCAAGGTCCTGGGTTCCAGATGGGCCCTTCTTTGCCTAACATGTGATGGTGGACCAGCTGCTTCACCTCCGCGTCGCCCCTGCTACGGCAGGGCGGTCACTCCCGTGCTGGGGAGAGCCTCGCACACGGGGGGCGCCCATGTAACTCTGGCAGGAAGAGTGTGCTTCGTGAACATCCAGCGTGATGGCATTCCGGGCCAGTTCGTTTGGAAGCCTGACAAGTCGGAGCTGACTCTGCATCGCAGCACCGTCCAAAAGGGACTCCTGTCTCCAGGGCAGCCCCTCTGTATCCAGGCGTTCAGATGCTCCGGTGAAGGTGAGCCAAGCCTGCCACCAGGTCGCACAGCCCACACCTCGGTCAGGAGGGAAGGCGGAGGGAAGACCTCTCAGCCCCAGATGGTTCTTCCCGTGGCAGGTTGCGATTCCCCCGGAAATCAGGAGACCACGCAGCCAGAAACACAGCAGCTATGTTAGTCACACCAAATCGGCCTGCAGAGCCGGTACCCCTCGTGGGCTGGGGAGCAAGGAACACCCTGTCTTCCAGACAGGGAACGATGCCCCGGGGCATCCTTCAGGCCCTGCTCCTGAAGAGTGAGCCAGCTGCGACAGATCATCCCGGCGGGTGGGAGGATTCTCAAGGACAAATCTAATCTCATTCTGTTTCCCATAGAGCAAATAACCTGTCACTTCTGCGGAAAGAGAACTTGCGCCCTCCCTTCTTTCCTTCCTTCCACACTGACTGCTCCGGGCTCCGTGTGTGTCCCAGGGCATCTGCCCTTACCCCCACCCCTGCTCCCATGTGCCCTATTGCCCCTGTCCCCCTGGACTCCTGCGGCCCCTGCTGTCACCCCTGCCCCGTCCTGCCTGCTGGGCCCCTTCTCCCTCTGCTGTCCAAAGCGGGCAGTGGTACGGGGAGTATGAGGGCGTGGACAAGAGCAAAGGACCCTAAGCTCCTCTCCTCTCCTCTCTGAGCTTCCATTTCTTCCGAGGGGGGAAGTAACTGGTATCGGGGGAGGGCTGAGATGGTGAAACAAGGGGCCAAGCTGGGCGCCCGGGGGAGCTCCGGTGACATGTTGTCAGGAAAATGGTCCACATACATACATACATAAATCTCCTGGGGGATGAGCCCTGGGACTTTGCAGGGACCCCGGCGCATGTCTCATGGTCAGCATCTCAACCTACCAGCCAGGAGGATGACCCAGGGCAGCCGAGGGGGCAGCTCCATCCCAGGCCAGCCCAGCAACCCCCAGCCTCTTGTGATGGGTTCTCCCTCCATCCCAAGGCAGCCAGTGAGTCTTCCCAGGTGACTTACTCCAGCCATGCTCTGCAATGAGCATCCGTGGCCCACCTCTGGCAGGTGACCCTGTGGACCCAGCACTAACCCCACATCGACTTCCTGGGGAACGCATCTCGGGCTCCCTCTCCAGTGTGGGATCCGGGACTGACTCCAAGCCAGGTGACCTCTGCTACCCACCCCTGGGTCATGCACAGCCCAGCTTCGTGAATATCCAGCAGCTCTGTGCTCAGGAGGCCCAGCTCCCGCGCATCTACCCCACCAGGACTTGCCGGTAACCAGCAGTGTGGGATTTTCTTCTTTGGTGTTGGGCTTTTTCCCCTCTGGGGTGGAGGAAGTTTCTAGAATACAGCCCATGGGTCCCCTCCTTTCTCATAGGCTAGAACTTAGGGGGACACCTTTCTGGTCTCACAGACTTACTAGCTTTTCGAAAACCTTCTTCTCCTCGATTCCAGGCTTTTTGCGCACAGGCTGGTGATTAGGACCTGCTTTTCTCTGCCTGGCTGAGAGCCTCGAAGCTGGCAGGCGGCCATAAGGCCCGGCTCTGTGGTCCGCCAGGCAGGCGAGGCGGGTGATGGATGGTTCACCTGGAGCTTCAGAGAGTCTGAGCGCAGGTGGAACGGTCCAGGCGCCCGCTGCCCGCGAAGGGCTCCTGTGCCTCTGAAATGAGAAGTGTCTCTCCTGGTCCTGAGTGCGGGATGCCAGGCAGTCACTATGACGGAACCTTTGGGGCAGGATGGTGTCCAGGTGACGGCTGCAGCTTTGGGCCACACGGATCGGAGTCTGGACCCCCCCTCTGCCCGCAGCCCTGCGTGTCATAGCAAACGGCCCAGCTTCCTAACCTGAGTGGTGGGGTGACACTTGGGAGCTCGTGAGAATGAGACACAGCCCGTTCGACATCACCGATATTAATGAGTGATGCAATATTAATCACCAGGCCACCCCTGGCCAGCCGAAACTCTCACCGAACCACCTTCCGGAGCACCTCTGGAGCGCGGCCATCGCTGCCCCGAGGCCGGCGGCGAGGACGGCTGCGGCCACTGTCTCATCACCTGCAAACCACACCCTTCCTCACCAGGCGGGGTGAGAGCTGAGGGTTGTCTCTGAGGCCCTGAGAACAGCCCGCACACCAGGCTCAGAGACCCTCAGCTCTGCGGACGACTCATCCCCTGCATCACTGCCCCAAAGCACAGGGCGGCCTCACGGTGGTGGTCACTGGTCCCATTTCACAGATGAACTAACTGAGGCTCAGAGAGGCGGGAAGCCTGTTGATGTCGCCTCACCAGCAAGTGCGGGAGCTGGGACTCGACCCCCCAGTTCTCGAGCTTGGCCCCTGCTCCACGGGAGAGTCACCCTGAGTCACGGGCGTTACAGGAACTGAGTGGTTGCCTCTCCTGGGACCCCCGGGGGAGCCCCAGCTAGGGCCCCAGCGGTGCCCACGAAGGGCTCCCACGCCTCTGGCAGGACTAAACTGAGAAGTCCAAGACCCAGGTGTCTCAGGGCTGTGCTCCCTCTGGAGGCTGCTGAGGGGGGGCCTTCCTGCTTCCTCCAGCTCCTGCAGGCCCCAGGAGTCCCCGGCTTGTGGCTGCATCACCCCAGTCTCTGCTCGTCCTCACATGACCCTCTTCTTTGTGGCCCTGTGAGTCTCACCTCTCCTATAAGGACACCAGTTGTTGGGTGTAGGGCCCAAGCTAAATCCAGGGTGATCTCCTCTCATCTCGAGATCCTTAACTAATTACATCTGCAAAGACCCTGCTGCCCACTCAGGTCCCTTTCAGAGCTTCTGGATGGACACACATTTGGGGGGACACTACTGAGCCCACACAGGCTCATGCCTGGAACCCCTGCAGTGCTGGGAACTGTCAGAGTCAGGACCAGCCCCCCACCCCCTCGACTTACATCAGGGGAAACTGAACACTGGGAGAAGAGGGTGGGGGGCTGGTCCTGGTCCCCGGCAAGCTGGTGGCAGAGCCGGGCCTCACTGGGTCTGCAGCCGGCGGGCTGAGCACCTGTCCTGGCAGCTCTGTGTCAGCAGCCAGAAGAAGGAGCTGAGACATCCCCCGGATGCTGCTTCATCGTCCCGGGTATATAAATAAGTAGATAAATAAACACGCCTCGGGTGAGGTCATTGCAAGCTGCAGTGACAGCCCAGACAGGGCTGGGATATATGTTCGAAAACGGTCTGCTTTCATGGAGAACAAATCGAGTGGCCATCTGGAGGCGAGGACGCTGCAGGGGCGGGCGTCGCGTGGAGAATCAGAGCGACAGGTGGTGAGGCTGTGGCTGGGTCCTCTCGGGTGGGCAGTTTCGGGATGGCCACCGAGGGCAGGGCCCAACTGAATGGACCGGATCTGCTCCAGGTGTGGACACAGGCGCCTAGATCTTGGGGGGCTCCTCCGGAGAGTCCAGGGGGCCCAGATGGGCAGACAGCGAGCTTCCCTTCTCCCCCTTCCTTCTGCTCCTCCCCTTTGCTCCCTGCCTGAACAGACGGGGAGGCCAGGATGGGCGGCAGACCCACGGAGGTGGAGAAGTAGCTCCCAGGGCTGAGTGTCCCCACACCTGGGAGCTCCCAGTGACCCCTCTCCCAACAATGGCTCCCACCTGTGCCCTTGCCCCGCCCCCTCCGTCCCCTACGGAGGCTCCAGCCGCCCACCTGCCAGGTCTTCCTCCCCCTGCCTCCCCCCCTCAAGGAGGCTTCTGGCCTGGCAGGCCTATTTGTGTTATTTTGGTGTGTTTCTCCTTTTTTGGAAACAGACTTAGCAGAACGGAAGGAATATTAACGAGGATGGAGATCAGGGATCGGGACCTGGGAGAAGTTGGCTTGTTTGAGTTTAGGAGTCCTGGATACGGAGAGCACCCAGTCTGCAAGGGAGTGGACTGCGGGAAGGCAAGGGGCTCCAGCAGGCTGTGAGTGCCGCGTGCTCCCCTCCCACTGGGCGCAAGTTCCGGTGAAGAGCTCAGGTATTCTGGAGCGTCTGCTGCCTGCTGGACTGGGTTTCTTGGGGGAGCCTTGGAGGCTGGACCCCCGGGGCCTCCCACCAGCTCTATGGGAGCTCCCGGGGCCGGGAGAGTGGGCAAGACTGCTGTTTATATATAGACGTACCGGCCTCCGGCCCAGGGTCCTGGCCAGCATCACCCGTGACCGCCAAACAGGCCAGTGGAGTCCTGGCTCCTGGGTGGCAGCCTCCTGGCCCCGTGCCTCCAGCGGGGACCCAGACGGGCTGCACTGGGATCAGGTCCCCGGGTTCCGGGTCAACCTTGACACAAAGGACATCTTTGCTGGGCTCACGCATCCTGAAATTCCAAAATTAACTTCCCAGGGAGTCAGACGAGGAGGAAGGAAGGGTGGGAGAGAATAAAAAGATGGAGGAACGACAGCTCGTCAACGGCTGTCCCCAAACCACAGACCGTGTGAAAGTATACATGAGCAGATCAATTGTCCTGCCTCCTTTCAACCTCTCCTTTGCTCCACTTGGGGTTGGCATCCTGGAAATTTATCAAACCGGGCTTTTAGTCATCTTTCTGACCTGGCTGTTTGAGAATTAACCCCAGGACTTGGGATGTACACAGCCGCTCATTAGCACTACAGACTTCCTGGAGGAGCCTGGCCTCTGTGCTCTCCCTCCACACAAGCCGCCACGCGTGATTCCTGTCCTGCGGGGCCGCGTCGGGCAGCAAAACCCGGGTCATGGGGCTGCGAACCCTGGCGGGAAGACTAAGGCAGGAAACGAAGCCCCACACACATCTAAGGATGGAGTTTATGCCCATGATCTCTGACCTGGGACTGGAGGGGCCACGAACAGGGGCTGGTGGGGGGATGGGCGGCCAGCGCCGGGGGGGACAAAGGTGTCCTTCTGTCCGTGGATCTCACTTCCCAGAGCCCCTGTTGTTCCCTCAGCCTCCAGGTAGGGATGACCAGGGGGCACCAGGACAGTCAGGGTTGTGGACAGATGCTCCATGGGCATCTCAGGGCTGGAGTCAATGGGAACGAAGCTCTGTGACGTAGGGCAGAGTCGCCCGCTTCCTCGGGGCGAGGTCCTGACCTCCCCCCCCCACCCCATGCATCTCCCTGGGAAGTTTCTAAAGTGGCCCACACCCACTCCCTCCATCCACACAGAAGAAGCAAAGCTTCTGAGAGATGCACCACCCACGGCCTCAGCGCCTGCAGGCCTGCATCCTGGCAACCAGCACCGTGGTCCTTGCTGCCCAAGAGCCGACGGGAACCTGCCAGGGGCAAAGTGCATGGCATTATGGAGTCGTTACGTCAGAGACAAGGGATAAAAATCACTGTTGAGACTTCCTGAGCCCCCACAGGGAGCACCCCCAGCGTCCTGCAGGCATTTGCCCTCTGTCTCCACTGCGGCCCATGGGGGAGGAGAGGGTGTTATTACCCCCACTCTGCAGATGCAGAAACTGAGGCACAGGGAGGCGCAAGCCTTCCCCCAGGTCACGTGACCATGAGCAGCAGCCCCAGAGCCTGGACCTTGATGCCGTCCACGAAGGTGCCAATCCCCGTTCGGGATGCGCTCCCTGCAATGACACTTCCGCTGCATCCTGCCCCTGCCTGCGGCCGTGGCCACCACCAGGGCCTCTGCAGAGACCGGCTTTTCTGGAGGGGACGACTGTACCAACGTCAAGGACATGAGCCTTGGAGAGCGCGGCCAGCTGTCACGGCAAGTGTGGGCCTCACAGACAGCAGGCAGGTCCCACCTCATCCTCAGATAGGCCCCTTTTACAGGAAACGAGCCTGTTCTCCCACCGAGCAAATGGCCCTGTCAACTCAAAACACCCAGGTCGCTGCACTTGGCCCGCCCGTGTCCCTCAGCTGCATGATCCTGGGCTGAGTCAGTGCGGGACCGGCCTCCACGTGCGGGTCCTGGTGACCACCTTCTCGTGACGTGCGGGTCACAGCTGCTCCTCTAGCTGCTCCCCAGGGCGAGCACACACACACACGCAGACAGCACGCACAGGCGTGGACATGCACGCACACAGCTGCACACGGAGCCCCCCAGATGTACTCACTGAAACGTGTGTGTGCCCACGTGTGACATACGTGCACATACACACCTATGTGCTCGTGACACACACACGCACACGCACGTGTTGTCCACACACACTCCTTCCTGAAACCTAAGACCCCAGTGGCGGGCTCTGGCCTCAATGAGACAGAAGGCTGCTTCACCCTTGGTGCCAGTTTAAATGGAAAGCTCCAGGAGGCTTGCGCTCCCAGAGCTGTTTCAAAGTCCAGGAAACATCGGTGGGGCCCCGGGGGGACCTGGAGATAGGTCTTTTGCTGCTGGGTCTGTGCCGGGCAGAGCTGGCCCTTTGTTCCTGGGCCCGACCATCTGGCCACAGTGAGGGGAGGAGTTGTTTGATCCATCTTTGATCCATCGGTGCCCGGCGGGCCTGGTGGGGTCTTGACGACGTCGGGCCAGGGGAGCCCTACAGGCCTACAGCCCTGCTGATCAAAGAAGGGGCACCCTGTGGGCTGTCAGCCGCTCAGCCAAGCCTGTCTTTCCCGCAGCCATGGCAACACGGGTCCACAGACGCCTTCAGAAACCCACCTTGCTTCCCCCCGCTGTGCCCATGGACAGTCCTTGGCCCTGTCTCCACCCCGCCCCCAACCACAAACACCCTCCGCCTCGCTGAAACCCAGCCTGAGGTTGTCCGGCAGCAACTCACACCACCAAAGGACAGGCCTGCCCAGCCCCAGAGGCAGATCCACTGGTGGGAGCGAGCTGCCAGCCTTCCAGAGGAAACCAACAGCCCCGCACAGCACCCCAGCTCCTAGCCAGGCAGCCGGGGATTCTCGGGACACAGTTATGAGAAAAGCTACATGGGGCCCAGTTCTCAGGGACGGGACAGAGTCCTTGCAGGCTGGTGTTGGCACGGAGGGATTGATTCAAGGAGATCGGAAAGCTCCCGGCAGCCCTGCGAGGCCAGAGGACTGGGCGTGGATGCTGCCATGGGGAACATGCAGCTGGAGCCACATCCACGCACGCCACGGCTGGTCTGGCAAAAACCCCACTGCCACGGTCCCCCAAGGCTTCTCACTGGTCAGGCCAGGAACAGGTGTCAGAGCTCCACCAAAGCCACCCCCAGAAACACCGAAGCCACGGTCACCAGCACCCCGGCCAGAAGAAGGACCTCCCCTGCCCACCAAGGCCTCCTTGCCTCCTGCCACGCAGGACTTTTATACATGCCTCTGATTGGCCAAGCCAGGTCACGTGGCCACACCTGAGCTGCAAGGGAGTCTGGAAAGAGCAGTTCTGGGATCTCACCTGGGGAAGGAGGGCTCTTGGCACAGAAGGACCGGCTCATTGAAAGATGTCAGGCAACCACATGCAGCAGGTGTCCCCCTCGGCCCCCACTCAGCCCCTCTACAATGTGCCTTCTCTTCGGAAGGTGCTGAATGCCAGGCCCCAGGGGGGTCACTTCGGTTTCCGTGTGGCCACCACCATCCACAGATTAATATCCTGTCTTCCAGCAGCAGCCGTGTCCTCGCCGCCCTCAGTCCTGCCAGGTCAGGCTACTGGTTCCCGCTTTGGGTGGTTATTGCCGTACTGGTCAGTACCGCCAATCCAGAGCAGCTGAATCTACTCTAGCTAATGTGAGAGAAAGGGGGTTCTTAGAGGATGCCAGGTGGCTCCCGTCCTTTCTGGGACGTCTCCCAGTGGGAAATGTCCAGCGCAGCTGGGAGGTGCACCCGCCTGCCCTGCAGGACTCTTCTAGCACCTGCAGCCTCCACCTGCCGCCAGGTGGGACGGCGGGGCAGTCTCCCCGTGTGCGCTCACAACCTTAAATTGCTCCCTTCTGTACCCAGGACTGACACAGGAGCATCTGAAAGGTGGAAACTGGGACACACCTGTACCCCAGCTGCAAGGGAATCTTTATTATATTTCACACGGAGACAGCAGAGCTCAAAGTGCAGGGACCCATCCAAGTGAGATGAGCCCGTTACTGTTATTAGCCCCTGGGCTCAGTCCTGCCTGGACCCTCCACGGAACCGTGCAGAACTTTCCCTCTAACATGTCCCACGGAGGGACAGCAGAGCTGAGCATCTCTCAGCCCACCCCCATCTCTCCCGCCTGGAGGGGTGCCCAGCTTTAAACCCTAGGCTCTCTGCACTGCCCAGTTACGGGTCAGGCTGGCTCCTGGGGCGCCAGAGGCAGAGAGAGCAGAAATGTGGTCAGGAAGTCGAGGTGGGAAGCAGGGAGCATGTGACTCACGAGTGGCCAAGGGCTCCAGCAGCACCCGCTGCTCTTCCCTGGACCCCATGCCTCCATCTGGAAGCCCACGCCCCTGTGACTGTTGACTGCAGACTCCTGTTCTCCTTGTCGCCCATCAGTCCTGCCCTATCTGCCCAGGGCACCAGGTCCCTTCTCTTCTTCACCCACACGCTCCCCCAGGTGACCTCATCCAGGCCCTCCGCGTTAAGTGCCACCCGTACACAAGGCGTCTCCAGCCCTGACGTCCCCCTCCATCCAGCCTCATAATGCCCAGCTCCCACAGATTCGGCCTGATGAATAATAGGCACCCCAAGTTCCATGGAGTGAACAGGACCCCTAGCCGCCTCCCCATCACTTGCTCCTTCTGCTTTTCCCCACCTCAGTAAACGGCCCCTCCATCCACCCAGCTGCACAGCTGAGAATCGGGGGCCAGCCTCCGTTCCTCCTTTGCTCACAGCACCCCAATCCCAGCCATCAGGAGTCCCGCCACCTCCAAAATGCAGCCCGGACCCACACACTCCTCCCCGTGCCGCCCCTCCCACCCCAGCCCCAGCCACCTTCATGGACCGGCCACGCCGAGCTTCCCTCTTGGGATTCACAGGCCACAGCTGGGCGCCCGACACAATCAGAGGCTCCACTCTCGCTATCCTCTGTGCCCGGGAGGCTCCCCCCGTCCACCCCGATCTGCGTCTCCCTGACACTCCCATCGCTGTTCAAATAACACCTCCTTGGGGAGCCCTTCCCAACCTCCGTGTGCATGTTCAGTCTCCGAACCACAAGCTCTGTAACAGAGGAGGGAAGAGCGAGAGATTTGGGTGAGAAAGACCTGCGACTGGATCTCGCTCTTCCCCTTACAGGTGCCCAGGCCTCAGTTTTGCCATCTGTAAAATGGGCAGAGAAGGGCCCCATGTCCCAGGTTATGGTGACAACTCCCAGGACCTCGCTGCTCACAGGCTGAGCCCAGACCCGCCTTTCCCTGGCCTCTGTTTCTCTGGGTCAGGAGAGTAGGAACGGGCGGAGGAGGTCACCTGGCCAGCCTCACCCCTTCCCCTCTCCGGGCCTGTTTCTTCCCCTGTAGAGACAGGCTCTGGCACCTGCCTCACCTTCCCCAAGAGACTGGGGAGAGCTTCCAAGGGGAGCGTGGCGCGACGCACTTCAGCCCCAAATAAAGCAACTCTCCAGGAGTTGCTGGAGAGCACCGGCTTACGTCGTGAAACGGGGTCACGTGACCCATAAGGAAGGAGAGAATGAAGTTAGAAAATCTGTGTTTCCAAGCTTCTAGCTTGTTTATTCCTATGATAAAAAATAATAAGCCCTTATCTACAAGTGTCTTTACAAAGCATCAACCTCCCTCAGGTGCACTGCCCAGTGTCTTTCACAAAAAGCCCTGCGAGTGAGTCACAGCACCATTTCACAGTCGAGGAAACTGAGGCTCAGAGAGGCGCATGCACGGTCCTATCAAATCAGCTGAGATGAGAAAGAGTGGCAGAGATGTGGAGACACTGGGTCACTCGGTCATCGCTGGTGGGAGGGGGGAAATGGTGCAGCTGCTCTGAAAAACGGTTTGGCGGTCTCTTTCAAAACTAAACACGTGACTACAAGATGGTCCAGAGATCGCGTCCCTGGGCATTTATCTCAGAGAAACGAAAACGCATGTTCACACAAAAAGCCTGTAGACACGCATCGACAGCATCTTTACCTGTAATCACCAAAACCTGGCAGTTCTTCCAGACCGTGGGACCTACTCAGCAGGTCCAAAGGATCCAACTATTGACCCATAAACAACACGGATGAATTTCCAGAGAACGTGCTGAGCGAGAAAAGCCAGTCCCGGGAGGCTGGCCATTTCAGGAAGTGCTCCGGTAGCACAGTCGCAGAGATGGAGAGCAGGCTGGTGGCTGCTGGGGGTAGGGGTAGGGGACGGGGGCGTCAGGGAGGCTCTGTGGGCACAGAAGGACTGGGGGGGGACCCCAGAGGCTACAGAAATTTCTGTGTCACCGTCCGGTGAGATGGTGGCTGGCAACGTTACCCTTGGGAAAACCCGGTGGAGGGGACAGGTCTCTCTGTGTTATTCTTACACACATGAATCCCAGTGATCCCAAGATGAAGAGCTGAATCAGAAGAAGAAAAGAAAGAATTCTCAGACAAGCAGTCAGGCGAGGGGCCGAGGCATCCTGCCCCCCGCCCCCGCCAGCGTGGAATCTCTCGGAGTGGGTGTGTGACTGTGGATGTGTCTGTGTGTGTCTGTGCCTCTGCATGTCTCTCTGTGGGGTGCACCCTCGGCCCCCAGAAGGGCACGGAGAGCAGAATCATTCATGTGACCCGCAGGTCATCTGGGAACCTTCCAGCCGAAAACCAGCCCTCCTTCTTGAAAACACCAGAGAAAACCCCTTGTTCGATCAGTCATCCATGAAGCTGCAAAGCGTCAGAAGTGTGTTTCCCGGATTGAATTACCCCTTGCGGTGATCTAATTTTCCTGGGCTGCTGCACCCGTGGGCCTTACCTGGGGTTAAGCCCTGGAGCAGGCGCCTCTCACCCGCTCAGTCCACTCGGCATGGGGCTGACTCAGAAGGAGAATCGGGGGTGCCCAAGACAAAGAAGATCTGTGAAAGGCCCTTGGAAGGAGCCCACAGAGCCACATGCTGCCCCTGGGGACTTGCTGCCTGTGTTCCAGCAAGTTCTAAGCCTCCAGGGCAGCTGATGGCAGAGGGATGCCGTGTAGAAGCAGCAAAGGGTCTCTCTCCAGGCTGCTCCGGCACTGCTGCCCATGAGAGAGGCTGGTCCCTCCTCGGGGCACCCTGAGCCCCCACTGAAGCTTCTGGAGCACCCACTCCCACCAAGGAACAGCCATGCAGGTCATGGGCAAATGTTTCCTCCCTCGGGGGCACCCAGAGAGGCAGCCACTGTCCTCCATGGAGACCCCGAGGGATGGGGCAGCCTGGGACAGAGGGCCACGCGGCCTGCACACAGCCTCGGGGGGACAGCAAGCTGGACACACGTCAGTACATCATCATAGTCCAAGAAGGGGGGGACCAAGGGCACAAGTGGCCGGAGGAGGGGAAAAGCCCTACCCCCATCCCCCAGGCGGGAAGGAATAACACAGGAGCCCCACCGCAGGATGGGCAGGACAGGTGTGCCGTCACGTGCACCCTTCCAACAGGGGAGAACATAGATGCAGCTCTCCACCACTGAGTGATGCGGCCCCGAGCCAAGGAGCACTTGGGGTCACCGGGAGCTGGAGAGGCCGGGACAGGTCCTCCCCTGCCCGGCCTCCATCTTCCACCCTCAAGAACTGGGGAGCACACATCTGTGCTTTCATGCCACCAACTCGGGTACAATTTGTTGCAGCAGCCCCTCCCCAACTGGCTGGCTGTGGGTCAGGAATGGACATTTGTTTCCCTTGCTGTAGAGCCAGGAGGGGCCACCAAGCACCGTGAGGTGCCCGAGAGGAGCCAGCTCCGTGATTGCTGTCATCCTGGGATGCCCAGCCCCAGTCAGCAGCCACAGCCCATTGCTCACACCGTCCACACTCGGGCCAGCCTCCCCAGCTTGGACCCGTGCGTCCCTGCAGCCCCTCTTCCCTCCCCTCCCCTGGCCCCATGTGGACCCTTCACTCCGCCTGGAGACCACGTCTCGTGCTCATGACCTGCCCGGTCGTTACCCACCTCCAGCAGAGCTGCCTGCAACCCAGGGGGGCATGTCTGACCGTTTTCTGCTGGGTCCTCAGCCCCACTGGGCACAGAACCGATGTACAGACGTGGAGCTGGCCAGTGGCAGGCTGCTAAGCTGCTCGCTGCTGACCACCAGGTGTGAGAAGAGTGGTACATGTGTCTTGGTCGGCGTTCTCCAGAGAAACAGGACCAGTGCCGTGTGTATACTTGTATACAGAAAGAGGGTTACTATGAGGAATCGCTCACGTGGTTATCAAAGCTGAGAAGTCCCAAGATTGGAGCCAGCAAGCTGAGCTGGGCACCAGGAGAGCTGGTGGTGCCACTCCGGTGGAAGGTTAGCTGAGACCAGGAAGGGCTGAGGTTTCAGTGGGAGCCCAAAGACAGGAAAAGACGGCTGTCACAAATCAGGTGGTCAGGCAGGAGGAAACTCCCCCTTTGTCAAGGAAGGGTTGTCCTTCTGGTTCTATTCAGGCTGTCAACTGACTGGACGAGACCCGCCCACATTGGGGAGGGCCACCTGCTTTATTCAGTCCGCAGACTCAAGTGTTTACCTCATAAAGAGCCACACAGACACACCAGGATAGTGTTTAACCAGATATCTGGGGCCCCCTGGGGTGCCGTGACGTTACCATAAAATCCACCATCACACCAGGGGACGACCAGCGTGTTTGTTACTAACCGGCAGAGACACTGACAAAAGGTGATTAAACCTCGTTAAACCCCCATGCCTGCCTCTGCCCTTGGTGCTCAGGGAAGTTCTTGTCTGATTACACGCTGCTGTGACCAATCATCCCATCAAGTCCCCTGCGAACCTGGGAGGATGGGGTTCTGAAAGCAGGTGTCTCCTTTCTGGCTTTCAAACACTCACAAGCCTGCTAACGTATTAAATGACTAGGTCTCACCCATCAATTACAGACCGGATATGACGTGAGGCCTGGCAGACAAGCCTCACCCTGAGTCACGCTGGGGCTGGTGGGAGCTTTCTCTGGCGCTCCAGGTCACCAGCAGGGAAGAGGCACCCGGTTCCACTCGACGACACTTGCCAAACATCAGAGGGCTTCTCCTGTCACCCCTCCCGCCCCAGAGTCCAGGTGGCTGCGGTGAGCGGCCCATGAGGGTGTGAAGTAGATGCAGGGCAGGAGCTGCAGCTGCTCTCCCGAAACACACGCGTGCACACACGCACACACACACGTGTGCACAGACACACCCATGTGCACAAGCGTGCACACCTCCCAATCCCATGATCCACGGGAGGGACCGGCCTGGGGAGGTAGCAGTTCCTGGGGTGCCGTGGAGCAGGGGTTGTTTCCTGGTGACACTAGACATTCTGCACAAGCTGGGGAAGAGCCCCCACTTCAGGACTTCACGGCCGTCCAGCCAGAGCAGGGGTCCGGCCATGCGCAGTAGCAGGAACCAGCTAGACCCCATACATTCCCATCACCACGTGGGGAGGCTCAGGTCTCCCTTCCTTCCAGAATGCCTTCCTTCTCCCTTAGTGCATCTAGCAGTCTCATCCGCCGTCCAGGCCGCCTCCTCCTGGAAGCCTCTCCTGATTGGAGCCCTCCCTCCCTCCCCAGAGCTCGCTCTGCCCTCCACCCAGGCCCGGTGCACTGCCCACCTTGAATCACGATGTGCGGCATCCAGCTCGGCCTCCCGTCTTCTTCAGAGCATGTGGAGCCCAGCGTCCTTCTCGGCCACCCCCACCCGTGGCACAGCACCTTGCATACAGTCAGAACTTAATAAATACTTGATGCCTGAACAACCCTAGGATGAATCCATCCCTCAGGCTGCTCACCATGCAGTCCACGAGGCTTCCGCTTACCAAGGATAGAATAGTCTGAGGGTGAAGATTTCAGTGGCTCCTTGTAAAACCGGACTCCACCCAGCCAGGGCAGGCGCGTCTGGGAGAGGCTTCCCTGGCAAAGGTGACCTTGACCTCGGAAGCTGCAGAATCTGCAATGCCTTAGGGCGGCCTCCGCCCCCTGTGCCTGCCCATCACGGCCCTGCTCCCCTGCCCAGGTCGCCGCAGGAGCCTCAGGGACCCACTTTGTGGATACAGCAGCCGAGGTCCCACAAGTCGCACCCATACTCCCGGCCTCGCAGTGGAGGGTGACCTGAGATCCAGATCCCGGCTTGGCCTGGAGCCTTTTCCGCTGCACCCCGCTGGGCTCTGCCATCCACAAACGCAGGCCCTGACATTTCACTCCACGTTTTAGCTCTCCAGCACTGGCCCCGTGCCTGGTCTGTGGTGGTCTCCCCAACTCTGCAAAATGGCATTTATAACAGAGAGGTCAGCTGTTCAGAGCTGCACAGAGAGGAGAAAAAAGAGCCACCCAAGGGGTCCAAACCTGGGGCCCTTTCAGATCACCCCAAACCACTGACATCCCCCAAAGGCTCCCATCAGAGGTGCTTATCTGTGGCGCCAGCATGTGAATGATTCAGGCCCTCTCTGCAGGCAGGGGCTCCGTCTCCATGGCCTCAGCACTGACCGGGTCCTTCCTCCCTCCGCCGGCCCTCATGGTCCAGATGCTGCCTGCCAGCTCAGTGCCCCGTGTCCACGGCATGCCTGTGATGGTTAATTAGACACAGTTGGCGAGGTGCCCACTGAACACCAGCAATGATAACCGTGCAAGGAGACGCGGCATAACCAGTGCTCCGGTAAGTCAAGAAATATGGATCTGACTTTGGGGGATAGCACGCCAATTCCAAGTGGGTTTTAAGTGCCACTGATGGTTCTTCTGTATGTGGCCTGACCGCAGCACACGTCCTCCAGTTACCCCTCTGGAATTTTCTGAGAGGGGGTCAGAGCTGAGGGGTCAGACAGGGGCATTTGCACCCTGAGTCACGAGCAGGTGAGGCCGCATCGCCGGAACGGTGCCCTGAGGTCAACCTTCCCCGGAGAAGACGTCTCTGAGCTGGAGCCCCCCACCCGCTGGGGGAGCTGAAGGAGACCCCCTTCTTATTTCAGATCCCTGGGGGATCCCATTAGCACACACTGAGGTCCAGGATCCCCGGATGACTTAATAGGAATATTACGATCCAAGGGCCTTACAGGCTCCACTCGTCCTCTCCTCTTCGTTTGAGGAGCCCAACTGCTGCGCCCCAGAAATAAATATTGCACCGGGTGCCATTTTCCAGCTGGCAGCCACGGGCACAGCCCGCTTGGTGCCCTGATAGCAGCGCAGCCTCAATCTGGGCTCGGCAGCCAGGAAGGACTGGGTCTTTTTCACACGAAGCAATGTTTGTTTTTACTTATTGAATTAACTACAGACATCCTTGCTCAACACCACTGCGCTCCGGGGGGAAGTGCAAGCACTCGGAGCCTGCGTTTCTCTGGGTGAGCATCTTGTCTGGCTTGTGGCCCGGGCTTCCCCAAAGCTGGAGGGTCGGGGCTGCCCACTTAGTGCAGGGGCTCTGACACCTGCCGCCTGGAGGCTCTGGCCACGAGGGCAGTCCCGCTGAGTTCCGATGGACCAGCGGGGTTGGGGGGGATTTCTCAGGTGCCCCAAAGGAGCCAGGCTCTCTTTGTCCCAGTGGAAGCAGGCCCAGGATGGACCGCACAACCAGAGGCACAAGGAACCCCGAGGAACCTTCAACCTGGACGGAGCACAGAGGCTCTCGCCCCGAACCCTTCCACCCTGCGTGGGCGTGCTGGGGATTTGCCTCCTTCCACTATTTCGAATCAGCTTGGTTAGGACATGTGCGTTAAGACCGTCTCCACCGCAGCGTCCAGCCCTGAGCCACCTCGACCTGGGGCTGCAGTGCCCAGACGTGGACTCGTCCCCCTCCCCCAGTGGGCTGATTGCAGCCAGCTTTCCTCCCCTTGACCTCAGAATTTTCCTGGGTATGGGGGGTATCGTCCAACAGGGGTGCTGGCCAGTGGGTCGCTGGCGGCCCTGCAGGGGAAAGAAAAGTCCCTGCTTCATCCAGAGGTGGTCGGCTCTGTGCCCATGAGACTGGAGGCACGGATATGGGCAGCAAGACAGGCTCTCTGGGCACAGGCAGACAGCCTGGAGGAGGAGGCCAGGACACGGTGTGGTGTCCAGGAGGACTCACCGTGGGCTCACAGGGGACCCTCCAGGAAATGGCTGGATGGCGCCTGACAAGAGGACTCGGGATCCCATAGGAGAAGGTGGGTGACTGGGCTGGAGAAATCCTGGGGACAGCTGTCCATGTGGCCCCTTGGTCACCAGCCCGTAAAAGGGCAACCTCACCAGGGGAGCAGAGGACCCAAGTAGAAAGCAGTGGAAGACCTGAGGGAAGACAAAGGGACCTCAAGGACCCCGGTCTTCAAGATGGGTCAGAGGGCAAGACTAGCTGAGCTGCCCCAAGGACAGGTAGGACCGGGGCAAAACCTGGCCTCTGGGGACAGGAAAACAGCACCAGCACCCAGACAAGGAAGGGGGCAACCCTGTCCCCCCCCCATCCTGAGCCCCGAGGGCCTCGCCGGCTCTCAGATCACCCGCAGACTCAAAGGACCCCCGGCAAAGAGCTGGACCCTCCGTAGTCTGCGTGTCCCCATCCAATTAAAGACAGACCCCGATAGAGCCCAGGGCCTGTGGCATGAGGCTGCATGGGGTGAAGGTCTAGACCAGTGGGTTCCAACAGGGCTGACTCCAGCCTGAGAGGACACTTGGCAACGTCTGGAGCAGTTTGGATCCTACGACCAGGGGAGGGTGCTCCCAACCCCTAGTGGGTGGGTGGGGGGGTGCGGAGACAGGGCTGCTCCAGACACCCTGCAAAGCACAGGGCAACCCTCACGACAGAGTTATCCGACCCCATACATCAAGCATGCAGGGGCTGAGAAGCCCTGCTCTAGACTGAGGGGAGGGAATGGTCTTATGATACCCAGGGGGCCCCCACCAAGGCTTGGGCACACACAAGCGGGCAGCCCCTGTGCCAGGGTCTAGACGGTCTCTGCGTCTCCGCTGGAATTCCCATCCCGCATGTGTCTCCTTTGTGGAAGCTGAAGTCCACTGAGAACGGAAGAGACAACTGGTCGACCCAGGAATTCCCATCCTGCGTGTCTCTCCTTTGTGGAAGCTGAAGTCCACTGAGAACGGAAGAGACAACTGGTCGACCCAGGCTGATAGTCTGGCAGGCACCCCCTTGGTGTCCCCGTGGGACTGAGCCCTAGGACACGTCCTGGTGATGCATGGACATCTTCTGTTGTCTTAGTTAACCACCGCCCCATCTCCACCACAAGACACCACAGGCAGAGCTCCTATACACGTGTGCACACGTGCACACGTGCACACACATGCACACAACACACACGCACAGGACCACGTGCACACACACAGTGCACATATGCTCACACGTACACACCCACAAAGAGCTTCTCTGAAAGGGTTACTCCCGCTTCCTGCCCCCCTGCCACGCCCGGCGCATCCAGCCTACAGGAGAGAAACAAGCTCAGATTAAGATGTCTTGATGGAATTTGACGTGGCCTCTCCCAGTGCACATCTGCATCTGGCCCTGAGCTTCTCAGACATTTTAGTATTCCGTGCGCTCTGTTCCCTCCTCGCCCCGATCCTACAGCTTTGAATTGCCTCCTTTTCATCCCTAATATTACTGCTCACATCTTTGCTGAGCTACTGTGGCAGCCACGGTCCTTCCGAGGCTGAGATTTTACAGGAATGAATGCGAAGGACAGAAGCGGTATCTACGGGCCAGACGCGAGGTGGCTGAGGGGCCCTGGTACCTTCATCATGGTGGGGAAGCCACACACCGCCCACTCCGAAAAAAACCTCCCATGCTGATTTCGCTTGATCTCAGGTAGCGATTTTGTTCAAAGCCTCTTTTCTTATCATATTTGCTCTTTGGGCCTTTTTCCCCACGGTGATCACTTCATAATCACAAATCATAGGACCTGCCGGGATCCATGGGGCCCGTCCCTCCACGACAAAGCAGCCTTAGGCAGAGGTTCTCCAGAGCAAGGGCAGCCCCAGCATGCAGAGGTAACAGGTCCTGTCCTGACAACTCCCCGAGAGCTGGCGGTGCCTCCCGAGTCTGACCCCAATTTCTCCTTTCTGCTGAGAAACACAGTGCTGGGCAGGCCTTGTTTGTCTGCTCATGGAGGCGCCAGCCCCAGAATCTCAGGAGGATGAGGGAGAGCAGGATCACCCCTGGGGACGCAGAGTCTCTCTTCCAAGAGACCAAGCCCGGGGCTCTCAGCTCCCCAGGAAGCGCCACCACCCAGTCCGGGCAGTATACAGCCCTGCTGCCTTCCTGGGACATTTACACACAGTCTTCACTCCAGGCTTGCGTGTTCCTCCCAGCTCTGAGCTCAGAAAAAAAAAATCTCCCACATATGAATTATGTATTGAAAACCCAGGCAGAGCAATCACGGGCAATAAATAATTCCGAGCTACAGACACATTAGTTAGCTGTACAATTCACTTACAGGCCAAACCAACCATCCTACTAATAACAGGCAAAAGCAAGAGTATTGCTAACGTGGAGCTGGTGCCGGGGAGGCACACTCCCAGGGCCGGTGGCTCACTGGCCGGATGGCTTCTCTGTGTGGTCCCTCGGGGGCCTGCGGGTCAGGACCCCTGACTCATGACAAAGGGGCCGGCGGCGACTCTGCAGTGTCCAGACTCAAAAGGGAGGACGGGGCTTCCCTGGTGACGCAGTGGTTGGGAGTCTGCCTGCCGATGCAGGGGACACGGGTTCGTGCCCCGGTCCGGGAAGATCCCACATGCCGCGGAGCGGCTGGGCCCGTGAGCCATGGCCGCTGAGCCTGCGCGTCCGGAGCCTGTGCTCCGCAACGGGAGAGGCCACAGCAGGGAGAGGCCCGCGTCCCGCAAAAAAAATAAAAAGGAGGACGATTACAGAAACTCTGCTCTGTTGAACAGCAGGGGCATCTGGTTTTAGAAACTGCGCTAACATCACATTGTCTGACGAGCTCTCCTTTATGGGTTGCAAAGGATTCCATGCAGCTCTAGAACTCTCTTAATGAGCAGATAAGAATTCTATTGAAGTTAGCAGTTAAGCAATTTGTGGTTCCGCTGGACATTCTTTTTTATTTTTTGTCATTTTTCTAAACTCTTTTTTTTATTGAAGTATAGTTGGTTTACAACGTTGTGATAATTTCTGCTGTACAGCAAAGTGATTCAGTTATACATATATTTACATTCTTTTTCGTATTCTTTTCCATCATGGTTTATCACAGGTTATTGAATCTAGTTCCCTGTGCTCTACAATAGGACCTTGTTGTTTATCCATTTGATATATAATAGTTTGTGTCTGCTAATCCCAAACTCCCAATCCATCCTTCTCTCACTCCCACCCCTTGGCAACCACAAGTCTGTTCTCTGTGTCTGTGAGTCTGTTTCTGTTTCGTAGATAAATTCATCTGAGTCATAGTTTAGATTCCACATAGAAGTGATAGCATATAACAATTGCAGTTGGACATTCTTAAGTGCTTCTCAGGACATTCTGCTTTCTAAGCTATCCTTGCTATTATCCCAGTAAAATTGTTGTCACACTGACTGCAAAGGCTTAAAAAATTATTTGCTAAGCAAAAGTCCACCTTGACCCAGAGCTCACTTAAATAATCCCTGGTCAGCAGGCATGTCCTTTCTGGTGATGGACGTCGGTGCCGGACATGAACAGTACTGGTCTCTTGCTCTGGTTCAAGACTTCTTGGGCAGCAGGGGTGGAGAATCCATCACCGTCAGCAGTACCATTTCCTGGGTGCGAGCTGTAGTCCTAGTTTCTACTGCTTTCCTCATGCCGGCCCTGTGCTCCTTCACACACGTTATCTCATTGGATCTCGGTGATGTTACCAAGTAACCATTGTCACTACCCCCACTGTACCCATGAAACAAGTGAGCTTAGAGTCCCAGGGCTGGCGAGAGGAAGCAGACCCTGGTCTGCCCGACCCTCAACCTCAACTGATCCGGATCCCATTACCCTGTAGTGGGTCAGAAGGGTGGGCATTGACCCCCCAGCTTACAGAAATGGAAACCCAGTTGCAGGGGGATGACGTCATTTGTCCTAAGGCACGTGCCTAGTGAATGACAGGATCAGGGCCTTGTCCCTGAGCTGGGGAGCTGTCTACAGACCCACCAAGCATCCACTCCTGTCTTATCTTGTGGAAGACAGGCTCGGATGGAGCATGTCTCAGAGCCAAGCTCGCTCCTGCAGAAAGCTCTATCTCCCGCGCCCTAGGCCAGGCCCAGGGCCCCATCTGGAACATCCCGCCCTTGCCTCACCTGCCCTGGCCTCAGTGGGAACAAGCAGAAAGGGCCCTGGACAGTCAGTTGCCTTGACAGCCACGGTGCAGACTCCTGCTGTCTCTCTCCCCGCAATTTGGAGATTCATTTGGCCAAGACATCCCTCGTTCTTCCCAGCCCTGGAGGTGCAGGCCATCATGCACTTGCCTGCAAAGGAGCCCAACCTGGTGCCCTCCACCCCCTCGGAGTTGCCGGGGGACACTGCCCGGGTCGGAAGACTCGTAAAACAAGCATATCTTCTCCTTAAGTGAAATTCACTCTGGGTCTATCCATGCTCCTCTCGGCACTTTAATGCTTTAAAAGATTCAGCTTTCTCTCTGGGTCAATTTTCTTCCAACAAAATATTAAGATTAAGCTTTGAAAGCCTGCACTGTGGTCTGAGTGCCAGACCAGGCCCTCTGAGCCTGGTGGCGTAAATATTTAAAGAGAGGCTATTACAGGGAGCAGAGCTCTCTCAGGAAGCGTGGGAACGCGGCGGGCCGTGGGTGCCGAGAAGGACAACCGCAGCCTTGCCCGACAGGAGCACCTGGCAGGGAGCTGTCTGACCCTCGGGTCACTACTGACAACATCCCTGGGATCCAGCGATGGGGCTGATGGCAATGCCAGCCCCACTGGCCACCCTCCCGGGCGCAGGGAGCAGCTCCTGCTTCAGTCTTCTCGGGCCGAGGAGGTGACACTGTGATGGGCCCGATTTTGCAGGGAAGGGGGAAACTGAGGCACACGAAGACCGAGCGAGCTGCCTACGTGCGATCCAGCACCAGCCAGGACAGCACGATTTGTTTTTGCTTCTGCATTTTGGGCAACCCCAGAAGGAACACAGACCCATCGGTTCAAACTCCTCATTTGGCAGAAGGGAAACTGCAGCCCAGACTCATCCGGGGCAGGGGGACGGTGGGGAAAATCAAGTCAGACCTTGTCTCTCAAGCCTTCATTCATCCGTTCGTGCAATCGCCCATTTCATAGACGTGCGTGGCTCAGAGTGGACGCCCCAATCAGTGAGTGAGTGAATGAAATTGTCTCGGTGCCGAGCACAGTACTGGACACTGGGGCCCTAAGGTGGGGGCACCGTTGGTCCTGATCCAAAGCGTGGAGTGGGAAACACAGGGAAGCCAGGGGCAGGTGCTGGGTTGACGGGGCTGCTGTCCAACGGAAACTGTGTTGGGTCCATCTCTGAGCCCAAACAGCCTGGGGGAAGGATCGGGTGGATGGAGGCCAGCGGGGTCAACCAGCAAGTGAGGGATCCACACCTGAACAGCTGAAAGAATCTGGTCCGTATAAGCACATGCAGAAGCACGTGGGCTTCCCCTGGAGGACGTTCCCCATCTTATCAAACATCCCATACCGGGGAGCATCCTTTGCTCTCTTTCCTCTGTTGGGGGGCGTGGTCTCTCCATCCTGCCTTCTCACATGCTTGTCTTCAGGAACCACCTCTCTGCTGGGAGCAGGCTAGCTCTGCAGACCAGCAACCAGGGTGTGGAATGGGGAGCCCTGGGTCTGACCTTGGCTGATAACTTCCTTTTTCTAAGTGTTAGTTTCCATATCTGCAAAGTGGGGACAATAGCAAAGACTCACCCTCCGGTCAGCGCCCAGCACACGGTAGAAGCCACAGATAAATGTATATCCCCCCATCATGCATCTCTGTTCGACATCCCCGTGTTCTCTTCTGGGCCTGGGCCCCTGCCCTCTGACACAGGTGCAACCTAATGAAAGAACAGCCAGGGAAATAGAGGGTCCTGAAACCTAGGCAGAAGAGCAAACTGGGTCCAGCAGGGCCCCTGGGATGCTCTCTGGGAGGGGCCTCCTCCAAGGCAACGGCTCCTTAGCCGAGATGTCTGAAGGGTACAAACCCCAGTCTATACTAGGCAAGAGGTGAGGCTGCTGCAGCCTCTTCCAGCCAGGTCTGGGGTGGAAACACCGGGGCCTTCTCTTTCAGTCAACGCTCACAGCACCCGTTGCCAGGACACACACTTCCAGAGCTTTTTGAAATGCCAACAGCTGCTGGCCTACCTGGCCCAGAGTGCCCATCCAGTTGAGGACACAGCTCTCTGCCACACGACCAGGCAGGTCACACCTGGTGCCCTGCGCAAGGCTGCCTCAGGGCAGGGTGGGGTGAGGGGGAGACTTCCGTGTCACAGCCGTATTAGGGTCCTGAAGTGGTTTGTCCCTACTCCACTGAAGTTTCTCTTATCTCGCAGTGCCCCTCCCTGGCTCTTCCTCCCTCCCTGACCTCCCTATGGGGGACATCCCCGGGGCTCTGTCTTCAGCCGTCCCCCATCCCTGACTGCACCCCCCTCGGAGACCTGCATCTTGCCATTGCCAGTGCCGGAGGCGCCCAAATTCCTTAGCTCATGGCCCCTTCCTCTGTCTTCAAGGCAGGCAGCGTGGCAGCCTCCGGTCTCTCTCTCTCTCTGAGCCTCTGCTGTCACATGTCCCTCTCTCCCACACCTCCCTGCCAGCAGGAACGACACTTCATTAAAGCCACAGCTGCAGGAACAGGGACCAGGGAAACACAAGAAGCGGATCCTTGTGAGGAGACGTGACACCAGATTGGCCAGGAGATACCATCAGATTTTGGAAACCACTCAGTGTAGAGGCCTTAGTCAGTGCAGGATTTGGCCCATGTGGGGAGAGTCAAAAAATATTGAGACCAGACACACCCTCCTTGGACACCCAAACACATTTGCTTTGACCTTCCTGGCCCCAAACCACTGGCTGACCCGGAAGACAGCCCAGGAGATCGGCAGGTGGCGCATCCAGTGAATGGGGCGGGCTGGCCCGGGCAGAAAACCTGTAGCTCTTCCAGGCGGCCTCTGGGTGTTTGGAGGATCTGGTCCATCAGATCTCACAGTACGACAAGCAACCGTCTCAGAGCCAGAGCCCGGCTGATCTGCAAGCCCGCCCATCGGAGCCCCAGGACCACCTTCCGCTTGACCCAGGACGTGGGAGATGATTGCTGGCTCCACTGCAGTGGTGACCCCTCTGGCTACTCAGCCCCTCTGTCCTGTGGAGTCCCCTTCCATGGGAGCCTCGAGGCTTCTTTGCCTCAGTTGATGCCAATGCCGGTTCCTCCCTCCACGCAGGAGCTGCTCCAGTGACCGAGGCAACGAGACAAGGCCCCATCGGGCCTCACGTCACTGGACCAAAGGCTCTCCTGCCACCATGGTACCCAGTGCACAGATGCTGTCGAAACTTGATTGTTAAAACCCTCTGAATTCCTCGGCCGGGGCTCATAGAAGATGGAAGACATTTCACGATGGCAAGAAACTGTTTGTATCACAAGACAAATAGTAGTTGCACGTATTTCAAACACCTGTTGCCACTTCCCTGTGTAACTTCCTCATGGATGTAAATACCCACCCTCACCTTCACTCAGTCACAGTCTGGAGCAGCTGCTACGGGCCTGAGCCTGGAGGGAGCAAGACAGCCTGGCCCCCGCCTTCACTGGCCAGGGACCCAGCAGGGGAGCACCGGGTGGAGTCCTGAGACAGTCCTAGCAGGGGACGAAGGGGACAGTCACGGTGGGGAGGGAGCCCGTGACATACTGGGAATGGAGAAGAGCTCTTGGCAGCAGTGGAATTTCAACAGAGACTTAGGGTGTCTGCAGAGAAGTCATCTGGAGGGGGTGCAGTGTGGGGAGGGCTTCATTCCCCGCAGGTGTAAAGCAGCTCCCCGGGTTAAGTGCCCAGATGAACGAAAGCATGGGGTCTGATTGCTCCAAATCCCAGACTTTGTGAATCTTGGAAACTCTCCATCTCTGCTCCCCAATTTCATTCTCCAAACACCCTCCACGCCTTAACTGGACTCTGTCAGCTGAAAACACGTCTGAGTAACCACGGCTGCTCCCCAGTCCCCACCTTTTTTCCCCTTTTCTTCTCTTTCACATGCAAAATCAGATTCGTGCTCCAGCTTTGGAAACTGATTTCTAGAGAAGTAGCTCTCTGAAGCTATGGGCTTCAGAAACAGCTGCAGCTGACCCACATTTCAGGGTCAGCAGAAATCATTATAACCGCCCCAATTATTGCATAACGCACTAATTGTCAGCCTTGTAAAGAATCTTCATCAACCCACGATTCATTGGAAATTAACCGAAAGTCTGGAGCTCTCTGGAAGATGGGGCCTCATACAGCCCAAAGTGGCTTGAGGGACCAGCATGTAAGGACATCTTCAAAAAGGCCGCCATCCAGCCTGTCTCAAATGGCCCAACACAGAAAATGCCCATTTTCCTTTTTCCGCACGTGTGTCCTGACGCCTGGGGAGCCTGGAAGGAGGAGAGGAGAGACAAGCCCAGTGGACCATCTAATATGACCCGGACAGCGGTGCTCAAGGTCAGGGCCATCATCACGCCCATTTTACAGATGAGGAGACTGAGGCTCAGAGAGGTAAGGAGGTCAGGTAGAGGACCGAGGTGGCTGTGGTGTGTCTACCTAGGAACATCCGGACAACAAAGACCAGGTGAAAAAAACCAGAGCAGTGGCCCCAGCTTCTTCCCCCGGGCCAGAGCCCGCCTGAGGACTCCAAACTAATGACGGGCGAGTCACTCAGAGCAGCCTCTCTGTGGCTGCGGCTGGACCATGCCCTGAGCCCCCAGCCTGTCCGGGGTTGTGTCCTTAAGAGACAAGGGTCACCTTCTATCCTTTGTCCAAACCATGGAAATGGCACTTCTAGGGCCACACTTGGGCTGAAGATTACGGGGGCTCTCTCTCCCGGCAGATTCGCTGCCTCGTGTGGAAAGAAGAATCTTTCCAGAGCCAAGAACTTCCCCGTGTCACCAACATCTTTCGCCTTCCCCGATCACCCAACTCCACGGCTTAAAAAGCGTGCTATGGCCTGGGAGGCACAAATACCAAAATTCCTGTCGAGAAAGTGTATCGAGGTGCACGATGACATTCTGTGGGGTGCCTGGCGAAATCCCATGGAGACTCTGGCCACATGCGGTGACGATCCATCTGCCTGGGGTTGGAGCGACGCTGGGCATCGTCCTGCTGACCCCAGAGGCTGCCGGGCACAGAGATCCTACCGGCTGCAGGCCTCTGGGGTCCGGGCAGTGTCCTCAGGTGAGAAAGGAGGGAATCTGACCCCTGAGGAGAGGCCACCTGTGCTGGCTCCACTCACCCTGAGAGATGTGAGAGGGAGAGAATCTCCACCTCTGGGCGCATACAGGACTATTGCAAGAGGAAACAAGGAGGAAAGCGGACAGGGGTGGACGGCAGCGAGATGCAAGCTTGCACGCTCGGCTGTGCTCGGCATGGCCAGGTGACGATGAAGATGCTGGTGGTGATGGCAGCTAGTGGCTCTTGAGGACCGACTCCCATCCTCACACGTGAGGTGCAGATACTGTTATTCTCCCTGCGTCACAGATGAGGGAACCAAGACTCAGAGAGGTCGAGTGACTTGCCTGAAGTCACACAGCTTGAAGGCAGGATAGAGCCAGACCCACCCCAAGCGTCATCTGTGTCTCTACTTGCAGCCTCTGGGACTCGGTCTTCTCAGTGAGTCTATTGACATGTGACCTAAACACCTAACAGAACTTCCTAGACTTAACCACCTAGACCAGTGCTAGCCAACAAGGCTTCCTGCCGTGCTGGAAATGGTCTAGATCTCTGCCATTCGATATGGCGGCCACACATGGCTGTTGAGCCTTGAAATGCTGCTGGTGTGACCGGGGAGCTGAATTTCCAATTGCACTGAATTTTGATTCATTTAGATGTTGGGAGATTCATGTGGCTGCTATGGACAGTGGCTCCCTGGACGACATCACAGGCTAACTGAGCATTCCTCCAAGGACAAAGCCACCCAGCCCCACCCCAGACCGGCCAGGTGAGGCTCCTGAGGAAGTGGCTTGCTGCCGGGTCCCGTGGCTCCTGGAGGGCACACGCTAAGGCCAGCTGTGGGGTGGGGGGGGGTCCATCTCCCACCCACAGGAGGCTCTGTAGGGCCCAGGAAGGGCCATCATGTCGGCAGCCAGCTCTGGCCAAGTCACTGGGGTCCTGCCTGGCCTGCTTCCACACCTCCCCAGGGCTCAGCATCACCCCAAGGGGCAACTGCTTTGCTCCGAGAAACAGAATAACACCAGCAGCAATAATAACTTTTTTTTTAACATCTTTATTGGAGTATAATTGCTTTACAATGGTGTGTTACTTTCTGCTTTATAACAAAGTGAATCAGTTATCCATATACATATATCCCCATATCTCTTCCCTCTTGCGTCTCCCTCCCTCCCCCCCCTCCCTATCCCACCCCTCTAGGTGGTCACAAAGCACCGAGCTGATCTCCCTGTGCTATGTGGCTGCTTCCCACTAGCTATCTATTTTACATCTGGTAGTGTATATATGCCGCTCTCTCACTTCGTCCCAGCTTCCCCTTCCCCCTCCCCATATCCTCAAGTCCATTCTCTAGTAGGTCTGTGTCTTTATTCCCGTCTTGCCCCTAGGTTCTTCATGACCTTTTTTTTTTTTTTAGATTCCATATATATATGTGTTAGCATATGGTATTTGTTTTTCTCTTTCTGACTTACTTCACTCTGTATGACAGACTCGAGGTCCATCCACCTCACTACAAATAGCTCAATTTTGTTTCTTTTTATGGCTGAATAATGTTCCATTGTATATATGTGCCACATCTTCTTTAGCCATTCATCTGTCGATGGACACTTAGGTTGCTTCCGTGTCCTGGCTATTGTAAATAGAGCTGCAGTGAACATTGTGGTACATGACTCTTTTTGAATTATGGTTTTCTCAGGGTATATGCCCAGTAGTGGGATCGCTGGGTCGTATGGTAGTTCTATTTTTAGTTTTTTAAGGAACTTCCATACCGTTCTCCATAGTGGCTGTGTCAATTTGCATTCCCACCAACAGTGCAAGAGGGTTCCCTGTTCTCCACACCCTCTCCAGCCTTTATTGTTTGTAGATTTTTAATAATAACTTTTTAAGCCCTGAAGCACGGGCAGCAGCGGGCAGGCCCCGGGCAGCCCGCTCCACCTTACGGCTCCCATTTCCTGCTAAACAGCCCTCTGGTGCCCGGAGACTTCCAGGAAGATTAAGCTGAAAACCAGCTTTTCCAGCGTCGGCTGCCGGAGGAGAGGAAGTTGCCATGGAAACAGCATCTGGCCGATTTGCGTGAGTTTTAGAACAGAGGAAATGAATAAGGAAAGTACAACAAACCCCCAAACGCCAGCCTCCTGCGTTTCCCTGAACGCACGTGCATGAGGCCGAGGCGGGGAGAAGGGAATGTTTTAAAACAAGCCATCTAGGATTGAATTATGGTTTTCATACCCAGTGCACCGAGCCTCGTTCTGACTGTGCTACTGCCGAAGGTGACGTCAGATGTTTGGCATCCGGACAGCAGAGCGGCAAGGGGAGACGCAAACTTTTCTGGGGCTGCTGCTTCCCACGAAACCAGCCCCTCTGTAGCCTCCGCCGGAGATGGGGGCCAGGGTGCTCTCAGCCCCCAGCGCGCTGTGGCCTGGAGGGAGAAGGAGGTCACACAGATGCCCACCCTTCCACCAGAGCGCTCAGGGTGTGGGGGGATTCACAGTGAGCCTCCTTATGTCCATCACGTATGCGCATGGGGCATATTCAAAATAGAAAGATCTATCCGCTCCGTATGTGTATGTACACATCTGTGCACACGCATGAACTAGTTACTCAAAAACAGTGGGGACCAAGTCCTGCAGTTGGGGAGGTGCCGGCTGTACAAGCAGAGATCTCGGGCGGCCTCGACCTGCAGCGGCTTGAAGCAGGGTTTCGGCTCCCGGCCAGTGACTGAGGTCAGGTCGCGGCAATGAGAGCGCTGAATCCCGGCCACTAGACTGCCAGGGACCAGTGGCCAGTGACAAGGCGCTGGCCCGTCAGCTGTGTAGAAGTGAATTTCCACATAGAGACAGAAAGTAGTGAAATAAGTAAAGTGTTTATTAGGGGGAAGGAGAGTAGAATGTGCATGAGGACAGACACACGGGCGACTCAGAGACAGAGAGTCGCGCCCTCCTGGCAGTTTGAATCACTTTTATGGGGCATTTTTTCTGGGTTTCCCCTGGCCAATCATCTTGCTTTGCCTGGTTCTGAGTCCGTATTTGGTTTATCTCAGGGTCCTCCCATGTGTTCATGCGCATCTCTTAGCCAAGATGGATTCTAGTGAAGAGGCCTATGGGTAGGTTGACATCACTCCCTTTTTGACCTCTGAGGAGCCTCTCTGCGCATGTGTAGTCAGGAAGGTCTCCTTGGCCTAGAGAATGAGGAATCTGTGGTCTCTTATCAGGGCAGGGCTCTCGTCCTCCTCCACTTCACCTTGGAGTATCTGTCCACAGGGGACAAAATCCAGCTGCTCAGCCTGGGGCCCATCTATCTCCTGCCTCATCACCATGTCCAGAGCAGGAGGGAAGATTCCAGGAAGGCTTCCTGGAGGTGGCGGCATCCAAGCCAAGTTCTGCAGAATGGCTCAGCCATGGGAGGAGGAGCAGGTGGAGAAGCAGGCGGCACAAGGTCCCCGTGGCAAGGACCTGAGTGATGTGCAGCCTGGCCAAAGCAGATGACAGGGACAACACAGCTGAGGGCTGGGAAGGGCTGTCCCTGGGGCCTCCTTAGCAGGAGGGATTTGGGGGTTCAGCTCTTCCCAACCAGAGCCCCCAGGACCCCATGAGGGTGTTCAATAGTGAGAACCATCCCCAGCTGCCGGGTGGGGTCCAGGTGTCCAAGGGCTGTGACTTGAGCTGAGGCCGGGTGGAGGCTGCAGCCGAGACCCAGGAGGACACGAGGCCGGGCCCTCAGATGGCCTCTGCACGGAGGCAGGGTTATTGGCTGCACTGGCCTCAGCCAATGAAGGCCAGCGAGCTGGAGGTCTGTTGGGGATCCAGGGGAGCTGGGGGCCAGGTCCGCTCCCTGGAAGGAAGGTCAGGGCACAGCCTGACACACAGACACAAGGAAACCTGGAAAAGCATCCTAGGGCCTCGGGCAAGCGGTGCTAGAAGGAGCAGAGCCTGTGTGCTGGGACCTCCATTCCAGCTCCAGGTGGAAGGGCTGGCAGGAAAGGCAGAGAACCAGGTCCCTGGGGGAGCCTTGGAGAAGGTGTCAGCACCTTACCAGGCACTTCCCTCTACACACCCCTTGTTTATATGCAAATGAAGACTTTTAAAATTGCATTTATTTCCAAATCGAACTTTGTAAGCCATAGATATTCATCCCAGAACATCATGGGGCATACAGGAAAGCCCCCCCACCCAGAAACATCAATGCCCACAGTCCCAGCCCCGAGGAGGAGTGACAGGCCATGCCTGGGTGCAGGCCTTTCCAACTGTCCCTACACATAGATCAGCACGGGGCCGCCTGCACAGTGTTTGAAGGCCACTCTTCTTGTAACATCGTCCATTTCCTGGGCACCTGTCAGGCCCCTCATCGTTGTCAGTAAACATTTGTTGAATAAATGGATGGAGGAAGGAGGCTTTTCTCCTGGTTAGTACTCTCCTGCAGTCTGCTTCTCATGACCTTTTGGTGACTGCCTGGTGCTCCAGGTGTGAGAAAGCCGTGGCACTTACCCACCTTCGGTGCTGGGGCTGATGCTCTGAGGTTATGCTCTGACCGTCTCGGATGTTGTCCTGTGGACTTCCTGGTGATCACATCTCTCACCTCGTCTCAGACGACTGAGTCAAAGGATGGCCACTTCGTTAGAGCTGTTGACATGTACGGACGTGCTCATCAAAATGTCGCCACAGCCAGGACGTCTGACCAGCACCCACCTTCCTGCGACACTCAGATGGTTGCTTCCAAACTGCTTTCTTGAAAGAAAAGTTTATTCTTCATAGTTTAAATCTGTGCTTCCCGAATTCTCTGTGGCTAACACTAGCAGTTTTTTCTAATCCACATGGACCAATACCAATTAAATGAAGTTAAAAAATCATTTTGAAAAAAATCCCACAAATGATAAGCCCCGATGTTTTATTATTAGCTTCAGCAGACAAAATGATCCTGCCAAATCCCTCTGGGTTTCACAGTTCGTGAACCCGCGTTCTGGTAGCTCATGCACCACCTGGGTGAGGCTGGCCAACCATGACCAACGCTTAAGGCCGGCAACTTCATTTGCATTTCCAGTCCCTCAAGGCCCGTGGGGAAGAGCGTGGCATATTCCCATTTTAAAGACCAGCAAATCGAGACCAGGAAGCTTAGGCCAGGCTGCGATTGTGGGTGAGTCAAGAGGTGAGAGCACAGACCCCACCCTTGGACTCCTTTCCATCACTCTATTGCCATTTTCCAAAGTGGAGGGACCTGCCCTCTTGTCCAGCGTAATGAGGCCTCCTGGCAATTGTCCAGCCGGGCAGAGGCCCTCATCTTTGCTCCCCCAGGGGTCTTGTTCAGGCCAGAAGAGCCTGGACTGCACGGACAAAGTGATCAAAACTGAACCAACAGCCCCATCAAGTCCTTGGAGCTGCATTTAATTTGAAATTAAACTGTTTGAGGTCAGGTATAAGCACTTCATCCAAGATGGTTTTCTTTTATGAGGCCACGGTGGCTAATCGTCGGGTGTGATTTTATAGACGGTGCAGGAGGGAAAAGCTAGTTGTGGAAACGGCCCCGTCCTGCTCACTCCCTGACTTGCTTGTTGATCAGCTGAAATCTACACGGCAGGGCCTGAGGCCCCACTAATCCCTGGACCCTTTTGGAAGAAAGAAGCCAGACCTGGACCAAGGTGCCCTCCTGCCCACCCCGCCCACAGGCCGGCGGTGGGAGGGTGGGGGGTGGGCAGAAGTCCCGCTCAGAGCCCAGGGAGTTCAGGGCTTCCTCAGTAGGTAGCACCCCCCCTAGGCTCTCCTTGCCCCAGGTCCCTCCAGGGAGACGGTGGGCCTCACCTAGGGACCTCCAGTTACGACCTGGAGCCCTCCTGGGCCTGCCCACAGGTGCTACATGCAGGAAACCCCCAAGGGTCCGAGAAAGACGCTCTCCTTCTTGGGCCAGGCCCCTCGGAACCGCCTTTTCTGCTAGACTCTGCATTCATCATCGCTTTGCCTGAAAGCACATGAAAGAAAATGAGTTTGCTTTTCTCCTGTTAATCCATTTTTGTCAGTTCAGTTCTCAGGTCCAGCCACGCACCCAAGAGGGCGGAGGAAAACTCTTTCCTCTCTGCAGCGCTCAGAGCCCCCATCCAAGTAAGACCCACAGGCCCCACCCCGACGTCAGGACAGATCCGGGAGGGACTGCAGAGGGGGGCTCTGGTTCAGCGGGAAGGGGAGGCCTGGAGGAGCATCTCCCAGCCAGGGCGAAACTGGAGGCCGCAAACTTGCACCGCCCACAGGTGGCCGACGCCCGACCCGGGGCTCCCTTGGTGGAGTGCGAGGGCCTGTGGAAGCCCTGCCCAGCGTCCAGGCCTGCCCTGGGACGGAGACTGCAGTAGCTCCTTTCGCAGCTCCCTGGCTCCTGGGCGTCTCTCGCCTCCGGGGGGACCAGGTCTGGGCCCAGAGCAAGGTCAGGGCTGTGCACTTGGAAGGACGAGAGAAGGTTCTGAAGGGCTAATCCCCAGGGTCCAGCCCTCAGTTTCCTCCACAGCAGCTGGCCAGACAGGGAGGCTCTGCCTCAGGGCGAGACCAGAACAAGCCTCTCCACCCTGGCCGGCTGCTAACAGCTGAAAAAATAAGTCTGGGTCCCTGAGCAAAAGGGCCAGCGGAGCCCCCTCTGGAGGCAAGAAATCAGCGGTGCTTTCAGCCGCTCAGTCCCTGGGGCAGCCCCTTGCACGCTGAGCCAGCGAAGGCAGGGAGGGCCGAGGGCTGCACCCTGGCAGATCTGACCTCTCCCGCCACCACCTGCCACCCATTCCCTGCTCCCACGTCCCTCCCACCGCAGTCCTGAGCCCTGGCGGGGCGGAGGCTTCTCTAGGACCACGTGTGGGGTCCGAGCTCCTGCGCCCCCACGGATATGGGCAGGATCCGGAGCGCTGGCCGAGCGCCCTCTGGGGAACTTTGTGGAGGTCAGAGATGTCCCAGCTCTGAGACAGAGGTGGCCCCGGTTCAACTCTTGTCCCCCCCTTACAGCTGTGATTAATTTGGGGGGCAGTGTGGGCGCTGTGAGGGCCTCCAGGCACCATCACTGTGAGGGCAGAGGGCTGAGTGACAGTCCTTCCTCGAGTAAGATGGGGAAGTGAATCTAGTCTCATGAGAGGAGCCATCTGGAACATAACGGTCCTCCACCTAAGTCTGCCAGGTGAAAGGGTGGGATGAGGGATTAGACTTACAAAGGTACGCAAACTATGGAGAGCTGTTCGCAAGCCGGAGGAAGAACCCTGGACCCCTGACCTTTGCAGAGGGGCTGCCAGCACCTGGGGGCAAGGGGCAGGGTCTCCAGCAAAGCCACCTCGAGGGACAGCAGCATGACGCCCCTGGCGTAAAAAAGAGCTGGTTCCACACATGGAGGGGCAGAGACCTGCAGACACTCTCATTTCTGCTGATTATCCAAGTGTCAATCCTGCCCCGTCCCTCTCCATCCTTGTCAGATCTGCTTCCTCTGAAATCCTGAGGAGCCTCTGGCTCATTCCCGGCCGCCAAGAGCTATTCTCAGACTTGGCAGTTAATTACCTTCTCGCTGCTTCCCGCCTCCGGGCAGGCTCCGTCTTGGGACCCGTCACATGGGCACATCGCCAGGCTGTGGATGAACAGACATCCCAAAGGCAGTGGGCAGGTGGCCCCTGGCCAGGCAGCTGGGGCCCTCAGGCCTGTCCTGAAGCGTGCACGTGGGGTTCCCCAGATCCGGTCCTTTTGGGGACAGGGCTGGCCCTGCGCCGGGGAGCCTGACGGTGCCGCCTTTCTGGAGGTCACTAGACAGCAGGAGCAAAAGCTGTAAAAACCTCCTTCGCTGGGGCAACCACACTTTTAGGAATGTACGACAGAAGGACCTAATAAGACAGGGACTCAGGAATGCTCATCTCAGGAGCGTCTGACAGTGAAAACCCCAAAACTCCTTCTGCGCTGGGAGATGACCGTGTTAATAATAACAGAACACAAAGGGAGAAAAGGAAATCATAGGCCTGGGTGCTTGGGTACCATCAGCTCTTCTCTACCTGAAATCCCAGCCTCCTTCCTACCACTTCACTGGGATCCACACGCTCAGAAACTTGGGGTCCACTCTGCATTTAGCCCAAAGGAGCCGAGAACAGGAGGTGATTATTCCCACCGCCCCGGCCCCTGCCAACTTGCACACAAAAGAAATGTGGTGATTTATAGATGCCAGTTGCTAATAACATTCTGATTATATACTGTTTAATTCCCTGAGCCCTCATATGGGTGACGGGGGCTGGGACAAGGGGGTCACCGCTCACCCCCCCCTGTGTAACCTCTGCCCCACCACACCTGTGCCTGCTTCTCTCAATATATCCTGCATCTGTTGTGATTTCCTGCACATGTTAATGACAGATTGAGACCATAATGGAATAATCACAGTTCAGGCAGAAGAAATGGAATCGGGCGGCCACTGAGGATCTGGTCTCAGACGCGTCCCTGCACAACTGAGAACTTGAACTTTCTATGAATTACATCGAATCAAGGATGCCAGCTGTTTTAGAAACAATGTCTGCCACCTGCAGCCTCTGGTCTCGGGTCCCCCTTGTAACTATGCAACCACTTCGGACCCCAACCAATCCTTGCTTAACAAGTACCCTTACTTCTCACGCCAGCTCCAGTTATAATCCTTGATAAACAAGTCATGTAACTAACTGTGGCCTTGCAGTGTTCCTTTATAAGCTTCCTCCCTTTTGTAGTCCGGTGGAACACAGTTCAAGTGCTTCTGGAATCTGTCTCCCAGGCTGCAGTCCTAAAGACCCAAACGAAGCCCTCTTTATTTCAATCAGGTCTCCATCTCTGGTTAACAATGTAGACCCACGAGCATATACACATACACACCTCCAAACCCTGTGAAGACAACAGAGTTGTCTCCTACACATCCTTGTGTGTGATTAACATAGTCAGATATTCGAATGGACGGATGGATGTGTGGATGAGTGGATGGATGGGTGGGTGTTTGGGTGGGTGGATGGGTGAATGGATGGATGGATGGATGGGTGGGTGGATGGATGGATGGATGGATGGATGGATGGGTGTTTGGGTGGGTGCATGGGTGAATGGATGGATGGGTGGGTGGATGGATGGATGGATGGATGGCTGGATGAGTGGTTGGATGGATGGATGAGTGGATGGGTGGATGGATGGGTGGATGGCTGGCTGGCTGGATGAGTGGTTGGATGGATGGATGAGTGGATGGGTGGATGGATGGGTGGATGGCTGGCTGGCTGGATGAGTGGTTGGATGGATGGATGAGTGGATGGATGGATGGGTAGATAGATGGATGGATAGATGGATGGATAGATGGATGGGTGGATGGATGAGTGCTTGGATGGCTGGATGGCTGGATGGGTGGATGGATGGATGAGTGGATGGATGGATAGATGGATGGATGGATGGATGGATGGATGGGTGAATGGATGGGTGGATGGATGCATGGATGCATGGATGGATGGATGAGTGGTTGGGTGGCTGGACGGGTGGACGGGTGGATGGATGGATGAGTGGACGGATGGATGAGTGGATGGGTGGATGGATGGATGAATGGATGTGTGGATGAGTGGTTGGCTGAATGGATGGATGAGTGGATGGGTGGATGGATGAATGCATGCATGAATGGGTGGATGAGTGGTTGGGTGGATGGATGGATGAGTGGATGGGTGGATGGATGCATGGATGCATGGATGGATGGATGAGTGGTTAGATGGCTGGACGGGTTGGTGGATGGATGGATGGATGGGTGGATGGGTGGATGGATGGATGGGTGGATGGATGGAGAGGTGGGTGGGTGGGTCTTCTCCCTACACATCTGTCTTTTGTCCAATTCTCCCCCTTTATAAGGACACCAATCCTATTGGAGTAGGGCTTACCCTAGTGACCTCATGTTAACTAATTACATCTGCAATGACCCTATTTCCAAATAAGGCCATATTCTGAGGTCCTGAGGATTAGGACCTCAACCTATCAATTTCGGGGAATACAGTTCAACCCCTAACACCCTCATTCATTCCTTCATTCATTTGCATCAGTGTGAACTCACGGATTCTCTTCTTATTCACTGGGCTAAGCCCTATTTCTGCCATTACTCATGTTCATGCTAAAGTGTTTGCAGACTTGACGTGGCCCCTGCAAGTCCCTTTGTGCTGACTCCTATGTCCTTCTGATACATTTCCCCAACCCCCCCATCCTCTGAGCGCTTCCTTACTTTCTGGCAGAAAAGCACGTTCTGGGTTCATCTTGTCCTTTCCTGGCCCCCGTCCTGAAACCAGCCATCTCTCTGAGAAGCCCTGGTTCCTCTTAGATGGAGGACATTAAAAACCAGGATCTGTGCAGCCCGTGGGCTGCTGGCCCCTCAGGAACAGTGCAGGGGTGTCCTTGTGGGCACGTCTATCCCTGAGGTCCAATCCAACCCCGCAGGCTCACCTGGCCTGCCTCCTCTCCGTCCTGCAACCCTCACCTGCAACATCACCCTTGATGCAGTACTCCTGTGCTCTGTCCCAGAAGACACAGAAAGCAGCTTCAGAACTCCAGCCCACACCACCCGGGAGAGCAAAGCTGTTAACTGGAGGTTTCAGACTCAGGGTGTGTGGTCAGAACACTGTGTTCAAATTTACCTGCGTCATTTCTTTGTGTCTTTTAGTGTGGTTGTGCCATTCACTTGAAATAAGTTAGATCCACTGGTGTGTTTGCTTTCCATCCCTCCCTTATTTGTGTGTGTGTGTGTGTGTGTGTAAACATTGGCAGGATCCAAAAGTCAAAACTGTCCGCAAAAGTGTCCTCAGAGGAGTGTTACCCACCCCCCAGCCCCACCCCATTGCCACCCACCCTCCCCGCAGGTAACCAACCTTCTTAGTTTCTTTCTTTCTTTCTATTTATTTATTTATTTATTTATTTATTTATTTTTGGCTGTGTTCGGTCTTCGTTGCTGCTCGCGGGCTTTCTCTAGTTGCGGTGAGCAGGGGCTACTCTTCATTGAGGTGCACGGGCTTCTCATTGCGGTGGCTTCTCTTGTTGTGGAACACGGGCTCTAGGTGTACAGGGTTCAGTAATTGTGGCTCGTGGGCTCAGTAGTTGTGGCGCACAGGCTCAAGTTGCTCCGTGGCATGTGAGATCTTCCCAGACCAGGGCTCGAACCCGTGTCTCCTGCATTGGCAGGCGGATTCTTAACCACTGTGCCACCCAGAAGTCCCCCTCCTTAGTTTCTGATTTATCCTGCCTGTGTTTTCTTTCCTCCTCCTCTGCCTCTTCCTCCTTCTCCGAGAATAAGTAGATCCATGTGGACATGTTTTCTTAGTTTTATGACGACTCAAATCTAAGCAACCTGCACACACGTGCACACGCACTTTTGCACTTTGCGTGCTCTCGCCCTCCCAGCTGTTCACAGAGAGCTTTCTCCATCTGTTCTAAGCTGTGTGGTGTGCTGTACCCACGTGCGTGGTTCATCCACCCACGTTCCCACCTCCTATGCAGGAGCACATAGATCGTTTCCAGCGTACGGCACATGCAGACCACGCTGCAATGAATGACTTCGTGCACAAGTGCTTTTGTGCTGTTGCGGGTGTGACCCCAGGACAATTTCCCAGAAGTGGGGATGCAGGGTCAGGGTGAGCACCTGCGGATCCTGGCAGATACTGACCGTTCACCCCCACGAGGATGGTACCAATTTTCCTTCCCACCAGCCCCCTGCTGCTGGCTTTGCAAGATTTGCCAACCAAAGAGGTGATCACGGTCACCCTGAATTTTAATTTACATCTCACAGAAGTCTTTTGAGCGTCTTTTTGTTTTCATTTGTCCTTTCTAGCTAGGTAGCATGGCCTCCCATGGGAATTTCACAGCAACCTTTCCAGAGCCCTCAATGATGGCTGGGGGTTTGGGGGGCTGTGCTGAGAACCTTGCAAACACATCTCACTTGCCCCTCTGAGTTACCCTATTTTACAGACAAGAACACAGGCTCAGAGCTGAGAAGCTTCAGGGTGCCCGGAGATATGGGGACAGGACGTCTGACTCTGACTTGGGCTCCATGTCCCTGCAAATGCCCTCCTCCATGGGGATGTATGCAGACCCTTCCCTGAATGAGACACGGGTAAAGAGGCTCCCTGCAGCCGTGACAGCCAAGCCCAGCCCAGCCCAGCCGCATCGAATCCCAGGTGTGTCCCAAGCCGATCAAAGATGCTGGAACAAGGCTGCCTGCCAGGTGGCCCCATCCCTGTGCTCTCCTTACAAAGGCTCCTCAAAAAACGCTTTGATTATGAAATATTTCATGTCCTCAAGAATTAACATGAAAAACACCCATGCACCCACCACCCAGCTTTAACAGATGCTAACATTTTGCCATATGTTCCAGAACTGTCTCTCTTTTGACGGAAATAAAGCATCAGAGACAGCTCATGCCATCCCTGCACACCCGCCCCCTTCCTGTTCCCTCCGGCTCTCCAACGAACGGCCCTCCTGGGATTGGTGCTTCTCATCCCACGACGGGCTTCATTATTTCCACGTCAAGAGCGTGTCTTTCAGCACCGCACAGTGTAGCCTGGGGGGCCTTGGGGCTGACACGGCGAGGGTCTCGGGGTGGCACGTCCATTGGACGCCATCCAGTCACCGTCCATGCGGGGGGGGTGGCGGGAACCTCCTGGAAGACCCCACTGTACCCGAGAGAGGGCCCACCAGGGAGGCACCCTGCGGTGAAGGCCTTCAGTGTCACTGGCTTTGCCCAATCGCCCTCTGAAGGTTTGTGCCCCAGAAGAGCACGTGCAGTTCGTCATCATCGTCCGACGACAGGCCCCTTTGCTGCTTTACTCACGTTTGCACAATTCCGGGGGGGTCCATGCCCTCACGCACCTCCATGGGTCACTCTAGCCTCCTCTTCCGGCCCTGAGGGCACCAGACGGGGTCCGGCAGGAAACAGACACACAGAGGGGAGATGAGCACGATTTAAGTGCTGTGGGCAGAACTCAGGGTGAACAGCAGGGAGGGGTACGGAGCCCAGGCTGGAAGGGGCAGGAGGGGGTGGACCCTGGCAGGATAGTGGTCTCGCAAGTGACACAGCCGCCTTCGTCCCCCAGCAGGAAGAAGCCTCACCACCCCGCTCTTGATTGCCGGCAGGGCCTCCTGTTGGTCAATCCACCCTGAAGCCAGAGGGCACAGGAGCCCAAAAGGAGTGCTTCCTAGAGATCAGCACCCCCAGGACACGGGAAGGGGGAGGGGGAGGATGGAGGGGAGGCAGGAGGGAAGCAGACCTCCAAAACCTATCCTTGGTCAGTCTCAGGCAGAGGGGTTAGGCTGGGGGCCTGGGGTCGGAGAGCGGGGGTCACAGGCTGCCCACATTACTTATGTACCAGCTGTGGCCTTGGACTTAACCTTTCTGAGCCTCAGTTTGCTCATCTATGAATTGGGAAAACAATAGAACCTCCTGCCCAGTTGTGGGATGAGAGGAGGCTGAGGTGAGGGATGTAAAGGCCTCACACGGAGCCTGGTACCCCAGAAAACTCTCAGAAAGTGAATGGGGGTCCAGGCAGAGTGTCCTCCTCTGGAACAGCCAAAAGACAGCCGAGGTGGCTACAGCAGAACCAGATAAAATATACCTATAGCAACGAACATTAAAAGGAACTAGAGCGGACCCTACACATAGCAAAAAGTTAATTTCATTAGGAAGCTGTGACAATTCTCAACTTGTATGATACTACGATCCGCTAAGAGAAAACTGACAGCCCTCCAGGAGAAAGGGACAAAAACTCCAGGATGGCAGAAGATACACCCCTCTCTTGTAACTGATGGCTCGAGCACATCAAAAAATCAGTAGGGACATGGCAGATTTGAATAATCCAATTAACACGCACGACTTCACAGAAAGTTCAACCTAGCACCCCAAAACTTCAGGTTACACATTTTTTTCCAGCACAAAAGGAAACATTTTTAAAATTTGATGACATACTGGGATGAAAACAAGTCTCAAGAGATACAAAAGCTTAAGGAACACAGAGACCACATTCTCTGAATGCAAAGCAATTAGGTCAGCAATCAGTGACAAAAGGAAAACTAGAAACGCTCTATGTGGGGAAACCAAGAAAAATAATTCCAAATAACTCCTGGTGCAAAGAATGTGTCAAAATAAAAGCTAGAATATATTTAGTACTGAAAGGTAATAACAATACTGTACGTCAAAACTTAAGAAATGCAGCTAAAACAGTATTTACAAGGAAGTTTATAGTGTTAAGTGACTATTTTAGAAAATAAGAAAAGCTGAAAATGTGTAAACTAAGGATGCATTTAAAAACATTAGCAAAAGAATAAGAGACCAAAGCAAAGAAAGTAGCAGAAATTAAATAACAGATAAAGGAGAAAATATATACCAGAGACAGTCAAAAAACAAAAACAGCCCATGGGGGGAGAAACGGGTAAGACAGACAAATCTTTGGAAACATGGATCAAAAATAAAAGAAGATACAGGACATATAAAAACTATTAGGAATGAAAACATAATTTTATACATAACCGTGATTAAATAGTTAAGAGGGCATTACATCAATAAACAGACACTTTACGCCAATATATTTGAAAACTTGGGTAAAATCGACAAATTCCTAGACAAAAAATACCTTTCAAAACTGACTCCATAAGAAATAGAAAGCCTAAATAATCTTATAAACATTCAAGGGACTGAATGCATAATTTAACGTCTTCCCCCAAAGAACACACAAGGCCTGACAATTTTATGCAGAGCCTTGACTACTTTTCATACAAAATGTCTTGTCCTGGATCGAATACCAGTCAATGCAAGAGACAAACCAAGAAAGAAAAAAACATCTGAAAGAGGCAAGGGCAGGCGTGGCTGGTGGACATCCCCTCGCCCTGTCCCCAGCTCTCCCCATGGAGACACGACGGATGGGCCTGCCACAAAGACAGGCTGTCACCGCTACACACGACCCGGCCCTATCCTGCCCACCCAGGCTCAGCTCATGGGCTGCATCTGAAGGATTCCAGCCAACCCTCCGAGGGCTGACAGGAGCCTGGGGCCAGCCCTGGATCCCTTGGGGGAGGACGGTGGAGCCTACTGGTGGATGTTTGAGGCAGGAGGGCCGGGATTTAGGGCCGGGCAAGACTGTCCACAACCCTGCTCATCCCCCCAGGGCTCCAAGTCTGACCAGGACAGGTCCCCGACCTCCTCCTGCCTGGAGGAGGGCATCCCGTCTCCTGGCACAGTGGTTTGGGAACCAGAGGTACAGCTGGTGGCACGAGGGTGCTTGGCAGCCTGTGACCAGCACTCATGCCAACGCCAGTAGCTGGGACCCGCCCCCCCCCCACAGTTGGCCCCACCTGCATGGAACGTGGGCCGGTCGGGACAGCATGGCTGGAGGAGGGGACGCACCTTTCCTAACTGCACGTGGGCAGTCTGAGAGGGATTAGGAAGCAGATCCCCGAGGATGGGTTCACAAATGTGGAGTTTGGAAGAGGCCCTGTGGTCCCTGTCCTCTGGTCCAGGCGTTTGACAGGAAAAACACGATCCACTTCAAAGACCTATCTTGCTCCAGGGAGGACCTGTGGCCGGTGGAGACACACGGAGCCCTGGGGACAGGAAGACCCCAGGCGCCCCTGGCCTGTGGCCTCCTCTGTGATGCCCACAGGACCCTGCAGAGATCAGAGCCCTCAGTCCTGAGTGATGAACATAAAGACCACAGAGCACAGTGGTGCCGCAGGGACAGGTAATTTTGGAGCACAGAGCCCCAGGGAGGAGGCCTGAGCCCAGACGAGGGCCTGGGAATCAGCTGCCGTCACATGGCCAGCCCTGGCCGGAGGCCAGGCCCCCCGTGGCTGGGTCTGGGGAGACGTCAGCATCTGGGTCCCTCCAGACTGCCCACCTACCACGTCTCAGGGCTGAAGGGATGATGCCTGGACTCCACGGAGCTTGAGACCCCCTTCAGCCAGGTCGGGACCCAGACCCTGGGGAGGCCTGCAGACCTTCAACGTAGCCCGGGGTCACCCCACCCACAAGGCTGGACCTGAGCGCTGACCTGTCTGGTTCCAAAGCCCTCATTCTTAATGGCTAAACCCATTGGTTTTAGGGATTAATATTTTAAAAATGTTTACTTCCACATGGCAAAAAACACCTCCAAACTCTCCATAAATGGTCAAAAGACAAGATAGGAGAACACTTTAGCACTTTAGGTCACAGACAAGGGTTCACCTCCTTAAAATACACAAGGATCTCAAACGGTGAGAAGTAGACAACCAACAACCTGATAGAAAACCGGGTACAGGACATGTGAAGAGGCCTCACAGGAAAAGAGAAAACAGTCCTCAGAGATGAGCCCAATGAGGAGAGAAGCCGTCACACCTCAGACTGGCACACGTCCAAGGCTCCCCGGCTCCGAGGGGGACCTGTGGCTGGTGGGGACCACAGAGCCCTGGCGACAGGGAGACCCTGGCATCCGAGCCAGGCGGGGATGTGGGCCTCGCAGAAAGCCATTCCCTTTATCACCCCAACTTCGCCCCGGAGCCACAGACCCACGTCCCGTAAGTGCCTGGAAATCACATCTTGCTACTTCGGTGAAGACTCGGAGGCTGGAGCCAGCTGAGAAGACCCTGCCCAGCCCTACCCTAAGGAGGACCACCAGGGCGGTGAGACCCACCCCCAGAGCTGAAGGAAGGGGCAGAGCCACGTGCTGTGAGCAGTGTGAGGCAGAGGGGATTTCAGACGTGTGTCTATGGGCTTGTTTTCACAAAATAGTGGCTAGATGGAACGAACGTTCCCTAGAAGGGGGTGGGGGAGGGGAAGGGGGAGGGAAGATTCTCCAAACACACCTTTCTTTAAAAGATTCAACGCATCTCTGCTTTTCCCCAAACAAAACGGAATCAAACAAGAAAAATTCTTGCCCCACCGATGACTTGCTAATGGCCAAAGGAAGTCACACCTTCCCAAGGTTGGCACCTGGACCAAGGGACCACCTTCTTAGCGTCAGCACTTCCAGCCCCTGGCGCACGTGGTCCAGCCCTGAGCCAGCCCCACCCATGTCCTGGGGCCAGAACACCCTGAGTCTGATGGAGGCACCACAGGGAACTTCCTGTTTCCAGAAGCACAGGGGGACCGGAGGTGGCGCTGCAAGGCCACTGGCCGGTGCTCCCTGGGAGGATGACGTCGCTCGTTAAGATGTCACTTCCCATCTTTGAGTGCACGGCTTCTAACTTCTTGGGCTTAAATCACAGTGTCGTTTCACATACCAAATAAGTAAATAACAGCTTTAGGCTTTTAGAAAATAAAATAAGTTGTGTGAACCTTAATTGAATTCGAGTTCAAAAAAACATCTAGGAAAGACATTTGGGGACAATTTGGGCATTTCCACACGCAGGGGCTAGCAGGGAGAGTTGGAAATTATGACTAATTTTTAGGTGCAACAGTGTACTGCGGTCACGTAAGGAAACACTCCTGTTAGGAGGCAAAGCCTTCAAACCTCCTAACATTTGTAACAATTTCAAATGGTTCTGGAAAGGGAGAGGGAGAGGGAGGCAGAGACAGAGGGGGACAGAGAAGGAGAGGCAAGTTTTTAAATAATTAGCATGACCACAATTGGGGGTTGTGTGTGATGGGGGGGTCCGTGCCCAGGGTAGCTGGAGGCCTGGCTCCCACAGGTGAGTCAGGGATGCCACCACCTGTGGAAGGGGAATCAACACTCACCGAAGGAAGGCCGGCCCCTTGGGATGTGGACACGGGATGGGGCACGTGGTCAGCGCGGGAGAACCTAGCGGCTGGGCTGCATGGAGCTGCATCTCCTGCGAGCGGGGCTGGGGGCGGGCACAGCCCTGCCTGGGATGAGGCTGAAACCATCAGGGGACGGAGACTATGGAGGGGGCCCTGGGGCTCCCAGAGGGGATTTGTCCTGCCCAACGTCAGGAGCCCTCCCTGACTGCCAGAGCCTCGTGGTCATTATTGTGGTCACGTTTATCAACTGCTCACTCCGTGTGCTGGAATCTTACCATCAACTGGGCTAGCTCTGCTCTGTCCCCCAGAATTTTCTTTCCTGTGTGCTCTGAGTCGGCGTGGCCACAGCAAGACATTTTGTGCTCAATCTGGAAGGCTGTGCCCAAACGCACCTTGTCCCCCGAGCCGTCTCCTGGGCCACGTGTGTGCCTCACTCCTCTGGAAAGACACCAGCCAGTCGTTCCTTCCGGACTCCTGTGGCGTCACCGAGGACCTAGAGACAGGGCCAGGCCTGTGTGGGCTCCAGCCCGCCCTGCATGTCCACAGGCAGACCCTGGACACACAGGGCCTGGACTGGGGGAGGAGAGCAAGGCCCTTGGCACCTTGGGTGCCGAACTTAAGGAGGTACCAAAAAAACCCTCAGCAATCCAGATAGATAATATTTTAATGCAATACATTTGAAGTCAAAATTAATGCAAAAAAATCCATGATGAACAGATATCAAAAATTTTAAAGACAGGATCAGTGACGGCCAGGACTGCAGCTGTGCCCAACCATCTGAGACCCTGCAGCAAAAGGATACATGAAAACATCGGGGATCCGGGTCCCACCCTGTCAGTGAGCCCGCCTCTCAACCCTGCTACCTCCATCCAGTCACCACTCCAGCGGGCTGGGCACACATGCCAAGGGCCCAGGACCCGCCGCCCCGCACCTGCCGTGATGGGGCCGGGCCCGTGTCTAGGAGGTGGGGAGGGAGAGGCTGCACCGCAGGCTGGATGTACAGTGGGTTTCATTTATTGATCAGCCGAAAGCCACACGAGGGGTGGGGTTCGTGGAAGCCGCGTGCAGTGTGTGGTCTGTCAGTTGAGCTGCTAATATAAATTTGCTCAGCTGTGACACACACAGGGTTGTTCTGGCTGAAAGAAAAAATAAACACAGGCCCATCATTTTCTTGCCGATGGAGCTAAAACTCTCCCGGGCCCACTGGAGTCAACAGGCAGAGCCGGCCTCCTCCAGGAAGATCAGCTGTTCCATCCGGCTCTGTAGCTCCCCAGCCACAGGACCTTGGACAAGGCAGGGCTGTAGCTTCCCCACCTCTGGGTGGGGACAGAACCCCTGCCCACCCGGGGTTGGGAGCTACTGTCTAAAGAGGAGGGGCTTGGGCGGGGGGTGTGGCCTGAGCGCATGGCTTCTCCCCAGGAAGCCTGGACACAGGGCAGGCGGGCATCGTCTGGAAGGAGGGGAGCCCGTGGCTCCCATGGAGAAGGTGAGCCAGGGGCAGGGTGAGTGGGGGGCAGAGGCACGCGTCCAGGTGGGAGACGGTGAAGGCCGAGGCAGGATGGAGGGATTCTCGGGGTCGGCAGACAGGAGCCACAGGCCAGCTGGAATTTAGGACATTCCGGAGGATGTGGGCCTCAGTTGGGGCAATCCTCTCTTGCCCGCACGAGATTTTACAAGGCAATTAGGCACGTATCTGATCAGGGACTTGCATCTACATTACATAAAGAACTTGTACAACTCAACAGTAAAAAGACAAACAACCCAATTTTAAAATGGGCAGAGGAGTTGAATTTCTCCAAGAAGACATACAAATGGCCAACATGCACATGAAAAGATGTTGAGCACCATTAGTCATCAGAGAAATGCAAATCAAAACAAAATGTGACACCACCAGGATGGTGATAATCAAAGTGACAGGTAAAAACAAGTGTTGGCAGGGACATGGAGAAACTGGAGTCGTATGTGTGGCTGGCAGGGATGTAAGATGACACAGCCACTTTGGAAAACAGTCTGGCAGTTCTTCCCAAAGTTAAACCCAGAGTTCCTACGTGCCCCAGAAATTCTACTCCTAGGTATCTACCCAAGAGAGATGAAAGCATATATCGGCACAAAAACTGTACATGAATATTCATAGCAGCTTCATTCATAATGATCAGAAGGTGGATTCAACCCAGAGGTCTGTCAGTGGGTGAGCAGATAAACAATACGTGGTCCATCCATAGAGTGGAATATTATTCAGCCATGAAAAGGAATGAAGCACTTATACCTACAGCATGTGTCGGTACACATGAGGCTGAGTGAAAGAAGCCAGACAGACACAAAAGGCCATACAGTGTATGCTTCCCTTTATATGAAATATCCAGAGGAGGCAAATCCATAGGGACAGAAAGCAGACCGGTGGTTGCTTAGGACCGGGAGGGGGGAATTAGGGAGTGACCGCCAACGAGTAGGAGGTTTCTTTTTGAGGTAATAAAAACGTCCTCAAATTGATTACGTTGATGGTTGTGCAATAATGTGAATATACTAAAATCTACTGAACGGCGCACTTCCAATGGATGGATTGTATGGAATGTGCATTATACCTCAAAAAGGCTGTCACAAAAAAGAAAGCTTTACAGTTCATCCTGGATTTGTTATTGTTATTTTGGTGTTACAGGATTTCATCGACAACTACATACAAAAAGACGCACGGGGGTGTGAATGAATGTTTAAATCCATTCTAATTCATTTTTCAAAGGGAATTAGGTCATCTCCGTCTCTTCCAGGGTCCAGGGAACAGGACTCAGGACTCTTGGGTTTGATCCCAGCTTGGACGCTGACCGCATCCCCATCCTTGGCTGTGGGACAGGGCTGCTCCCCGCACCTCTCTGGGCTGCCAGGAGAGTGAATGGCGATACGATATGACACCCAAGCCAAGATGCTCGCTGGAGGTGCCCCCAAAACTCAGCCCCATCAGGACCCACACGTGGGGGCCAGCCTGGTTTCACGGAACAGGGGCGGGGGCTGTGGAAGGTCTGCATCACCCATCCCGGCGAATTACTGAGTCACTAACACGGGTAGGAGAACGGGGTCTTCCCTGGACAGGCTGAGCACTCGGGGGGCTCCCTGCCTGCCCCCACTGTCTCCCAGGGACTGTAGTCATGGTGCCTCTATCCCTCATAGGGCAGCAGGTGATGGGCACACAAAGGATGCTGGGAGAATCTTGGTGTTAAGAGCGTGATGGTGGCTGAGCTTTCCCTCTGCCTTCTCTCAAGATTTTGCTCAGACAGCTAAGAAGGAGACAAGGACCAGTCAGGCTAGTGACTCCACGGCACTAAGGGTAGCCATGGAAGAAATAATAATAACAACAACAAATAAGAGTCTGGGGAGAGCACCAACTTGAACTAAGTGCTTGGCCTCAATCCTCTCCCCAGCAGGACCCTCAGTCCCTGACTCACCCACCCCCCCAGGCCCACCCCAGCCCCACAAGGCTCCTCGTGTGGGATGGCCCTCTTTTCCTGGCACCTGTGTGCCCTCCCCCACATCTGCTTCCTCCAGGAAGCCTCTCCTGATAAGCCCCACCTCTGGCTGTCTCTCCCTCCCCTTTGCTGGCGCAGGCGCTCTGCTCATTCTTGTTCTAAAGAGGGACTCAGGGCACAGGGAGGCCTCTCCAGGGGTCCCCTCAGTCCAGGGACGGGACAGGACAGCAGGCAACAACGGGAGAGGCATGGAGCAGGGAGGCTCCCTGGCAGACACTGCTGGGCCTGGAATCTAAGACCTGGAAGGCGGACAGGCCTAGGGGGACAGGTGGGCTGGAGGGAGAGGGGCCGGGAGGGTAGCGGAAGGGAGGGTGGGGGTGGAGAGGGAGGTGTGTCCAAGGTAGAGGGACAGCCCACGCTGAGCCCTAAGGGAGCCTGCAATTCCAGGGGCCACAGGGGGACAGGATGGGCTGAGGAAGGCGCCGGGACCACCTGGACATGCCCAGGATTTGGTCCCTGCCCTGGATGCGGTGGGGAGCCACCACCCCACGTGCCTGTGCACCCCTGACCCCCTCCGTCGGAGATCACAGCATCTGTCTCTGCAGGAAGCCTGGGACGTTCTAGAGCAGCTGTACTGGAAGAAGCCAGGCCTGGGCCTCGGGTGCTGTCAGGTGGGAGTGGCCGGGGTTCCAGCAGCCCCCTCCTGTCCCTGGCCTGGGACGCATCAGGCCGCAGGGACCTCCCAGCAGTTTCTGACATCTCAGTCGGACTAAACTTATTTATGTTTGTTTTTCCCTTTCCGGTGGTTTCTGTCAGCACTGGTGATAGATGGGTACGTGCTGATGGATTTTTCAATCTGCTCCCCATAAAAAGATTATATTCTGACTACTTTATTGCTTTGTGTGGCGTGTGCGATCCTGGTGTGATAATTACTGAAGGAATAGCTACGGCCCTGCAACGGGTGGAGGAAGGACGCCAAGGGACCCTCGGTGCCCTTCCCGCCGTGTCCCCCTCCCCTGCCCGTTTTCTGGCTTTCCGGCCTTGGAATGAGAAGGTTCTCAGGCTGGAGAGGGCGGAAGTTGGGGAGACACACAAGGAGTCCTCAAATTCGCTTTCTGGAGTCTGGAATTCTCACCAGAGGAGGGAGGCTCCCCCACCCCCACTTCTCGACACAGGGATGCACAGCCAGAGATGGTGTGAGCACAGACACACGCACACCCCTGGTGGCCCTCGTCAGGTTGAGGTCCTGGATGCCAGCAGATCTCCTGCACTGGGCACAGGACCTGGCTGGGAGCTGAGGATGTGGGGCCACACCAAGGACACACTCGGGCTCAGAGGGCTGCCCGGGGACTGTTTCCAGAGCCACAGACCCCGAAGGACCATACTCGTAAGAGCTCGTCTTGGCAGGGAAGCAAGGCCATGGGCAGGAACCCGGAGGGCAGACCCAGGTGAGCCCTGGTGATGGGCCGGAGCCCTGAGAGCACAGGGCCGGGAATGGGCTGGGGGCTCGGGATGCAGGATGGGGCCACACCTGTGACGCCCACCTGCATGTGGCCAGGGACAGACCAACAGGACCCAGGGGCAGAGGCTGAGGCTCAGGTCCCTCAGCCCGGCCTCATGCCTCCATTATCTCACTCAGCTTCCCCAGACTCACTTCCTCACGTGGAAATGTGGATTCAAAGGAAAATGATGATTTTGAAGAGGACCAGCCCTCCAGCGCTGACTCCATGCCCGGCCCCAGCTGAGCACGTTACACACATGATGTTTTTTTATCTTTGCAAAAATGCTAAGAGGTTGGCAGGACTTACAATCATCCTCATTTTGCAGATGAGAAAACTGAGGCCCAGGGAAGTTAGGGACTCAGCCATCAAGTGCTGGGCCAGGGTTCAAAGCCGGGCAACTGGATCCAGTCATTTTACTGATTGGATCCAGTAAACGTATCTCAAATTACAGGAGGGCTTTGCAGACTCTACACTGCCTTCCAGAAGTGAAGGCTCCTCGCCTCCTGAGCTCTGAGTCCCAGGATGTCCTCCCTCTGGTATCACTTCCCACCTAACTGCCGTGAAAAATCCCGGATGACTCCCCGTTTGTTTTCAGCTCATTAAAGCGCCCAGAGCACTGGGATTGAGGGTCCAGCCCGGCTGGGAAACACCCCCCAACCCTGCCACGTCCACAATGTCAATGCAAAAGGACCCGGCACCCATGGCTCTGTTCACCCCCTACCCCACCCCCACCCTAGTTCAGCAGCCCCGATTCCCCGTCGCCTGCTCACAGGCCTGCCAGGGAGTTTCTGGCGCACTGCTGGTGAATAATTTATCAGTCATCCGTGAGCAGGGGCAGGACATATAAATATCTATAGTTATGGGCATGGCGAGCACACACGCCTGTGTATGTCTTTAAACCTTGTAAACCGTTCCTCTGATCTAATCGGACATAAATTACCCGCAATGAAGGTGGCAGGTCTGCTTGCAGGTCCTTTAAGTCCCACTATCTCCACTAATAGCAAGCCTGCTGGTGCGCAGGCTCCATCCATTATGACTGTGAGCGGGTTGCTCATGTTTTTTAATGCAAAAGAGAAAAAAGATCCCTTTCTAAACATCACCGTGCGCAAGCCCAAGTCTGGGCCTCCCGGGGGGTGTAGATTTCCCTCCTGTGGCTCTGCTTTGGGGATTCTCTAACTGCAGTGCTGCGTCCAGGCAGCCCGTGGCCTCTGCGAATCCTCCTTCTAGTGCCTGCTCCTTGCTCCTGGCCCCGAGCCCTCATGCCAGTCCCTGGGGTCCGCCAGGAGCCCGACTCTCACACCACAGGTCAAAACGCCCCATCCGCTTTCCCAGGCCGTGGAGCCCTATGCCCGCCTCCAGATTCCACCTGCCGTTGCCAGACGGGGAAATCGCTCCCCGAGGGAAGGCTGGGCCCTCTTTCCCCAGACCTACAGGAGATGCCCCATAAACGTTCCTCTAAGGAGCACCTGCCTGGCTGAGCCCAAGCAGAGCTGGAGACTCACGGGCAGCACGTTCCCAGGAGGGAGGGAGGTGTGCCTTTGCCTCGGCCATACCTCCAGCTCAGCCCGAGGCCACTAGGACGGCTCTGGCCTGGCTCTTATCCTGGGATGGGGGCCTGGTGGTAACTATGGACCGCAGGCCCCAGACTGCTCAAAGTAAATGGTGCCCCCAAGCCAGGCGTTCAGAGGTCAGGTGGCCAAACGAGACATCGCAGAGGAGAAAGGCCGCCTCCCTCCAGGCCAAGCCCGAGCCACTGACCCGCCCTGGCTCATGATACGCATGTGGGAGGTGAGGCCATCGCACCCCCTCCCCATCCCAGGAGCAGCCAGGAGCGGCAGTGTGACCCCAGCTCCGTCAATCACGGCTCGTGTGCCTCGAACCCTCAAACCTCACTCACTGTGCCTCAGTTTCCTCACCTATGAAATGGAGATAATGATCTAATTCAAGGGCTGCACTGAGGATTAAAACAAGTTAACACACAGGCAAAGCGCTTAGGACAGTGGGAATGGCGTGCGTCTCACAAGCGCTTGCCGTTATTATTAATTATTAGTTTCCAGTCCAGTCCGCTGCTTCCTGCAACAGGACGCGCACACTCAAGACCTCTTAGAGTGAAAATAGCACATTTTGTCACCCCGCCACGGGGCAGGGTCTGAGCTGTGCATGCTCGGGCACTGGGCTGCAGGTGACCCTGGGCTGCCGGGGCTTCTGGAGACTCGAGTTAGCCTCCTTGGCTCCAGCCTCTATGGCATTAGGATGCGGAAATTCCATCACGACGGTGCAGTTGGCCCGGCGCCGCCCCAGGAGGAGCTGCACTGCCGTTGGCACCTCCGCGTGATACGTGGTTTTAAAAGAACTCTTGTTCTCACCACCCCAGTTGGACAGGTCCACTCCCTGCCGACACTGCCTCCTGCCTCATTTTGAAACTGACCAAAGTGGCCCCAGATTCATCACTCCATCAACGAAGTGCACTGGTGGGAGGTACCTGGTGTGACGTCAGCCCCAGGTGAGCCCTGCGGAGCCCCGGTGGTCCTGGTGGGTTCTGGTGGGTCCTGCAGAGCCCTGGTGAGTCCCAGTGGGTCCTGGGAAGTCCTAAGGAGTTCTGATGGGTCTGGGTGGGCCCTGAGAAATCCTAATGGCTCCTGGCAGGTCCTGGTGGATCCTGGGGAATTAGGAAGCCCATGAGCGTGATGAGGATAGAACCACAGCTTGAAGCCCCAGCCTAGGGCTTCTGCCTACAGGTGGGAGATCTATTTCGTTACCCCAAACACCCCCTAAAGAGGCAGAAATTTGACTATTTTTAAAACCCAAGCTCCAAGGATGGGGAGAGTAGGACAGGGGACAGAGTGACAGAAGAAGGATAAAAGCCTAGGAATCTGCAGTGCCCAGACCCCCCTCTGCTTCCCAGGCCCCAGGCCTTCTTTCTGCCCCATGTGTGAAGTCCAACATGGGGAAGGGAGGTGGTTTGGGTTCACACCTCTGCCCCTCGCGATCAGATGGTGGCTCAGGCCACCAGCAAGGAGGTGGCAGAGTCAAGCTCCCATCCCAGCCGGGGTAGCCCTTTCGTTGAGAACGTTCGCTAGTGATCCGGCCAGACCTCTTCCTTCTGAGTCGCTGTGGTCAGGGCTGGGGTCGGTGACACTTTCTCTGGATCCCAGAAGGAGGGACGCTCCAGGAAAGAGCACTGAGATAATCTGTAGGGGGTCCACCTTCTTCCATTAGGGAAGCAAGATGCTGGGAGCCTCCCACACGTGAGGGAGGGGACTCGTCACCCCACTGCACATGCCCACACCTGTCCCAGGGTGTGGCACACAGTAGGTGCTTGTGTGAGTTTCCCGGGGTGGCTTAGACAACACAATGTATTCTCTCACAGTCTGAGGCCAGAAGTCCAAAATCAAGGTGTCGGTAGGGTTAGTTCTTTCCAAGGCCTCTCTCCTTGGCTTGCTACCTCTTCACGTGGTCTTTGCTCTGTGCACATGCGTCCCCAGTGTCTCTTTGTGTGTCCTAATTTCCTCTTCTTACAAGGACACCAGTCAGACAGGATTAGGACCCACTTTATTTATTTATTTATTTTTATTTTTATTTTTATTTTTTGCGATATGCAGGCCTCTCACTGTTGTGGCTTCTCCCATTGCGGAGCACAGGCTCCGGACGCGCAGGCTCAGCGGCCATGGCTCACGGGCCCAGCCGCTCCACAGCATGTGGGATCTTCCCAGACCGGGGCTTGAACCCGCGTCCCCTGCATCGGCAGGCGGATTTTCAACCACTGCGCCACCAGGGAAGTTAGGGCCCACTTTAATGGGGTGTGCATCTCACAAGAGTTTGCCATTATTATTAATAATATTTGAACTTAATTACCTCTTCAAATGCCCTGTCTCCAAGTACAGTCATATTCTAAGGTTCTGGGGGTTAGGACTTCAACATATGAAATTTGGAGGGGACAAAATTCAGCCCGTAAGCGCACTCAATAACTGTCTGTTGGATAGGTGATGACGGCGACGGAGACGATGATGATAAATGGTCTCCCTTTAGTGGACACCTGGTATATGCCTGACCCCCAGGCTCAGCACCTTATTTACCTCACTCATTGTCTCCTCAAGTCTTAAAGAGGTGTCACCAACCCTCTTTCCAGATGAAGAAAGCAAATCTCAAAGAGGATCAAGAATTTACCAAAGGTCACTACCAGGAGCCAGAGACCGGACAAATTCAGGCCCATCTGAGTCCAGTCCCAGGTCTTATCCATCATGCTGGAATGCCTAACACTCTGGGACACCTCCAAAAGTAACGGCCCCAGCTGCCGACCCACTACTATAGCCTAGCACTGTCCCAAGTCTTTTATATACTTCACGCCATTTAATGTGATCTTCCTAACAATTGTGTGAGATGGGCATCTTTATTCCTTTTTTACAAATGAGATAATTAAGGCCAGAGACATGAAAGCATTTGACTAACTGCTTAAAAGATAGATGGAAGGATAGATGGGTGGATGGATGGGTAGATGGGTGGATAGATTGTTGGATGAGAGATGGATGATGGATGCATTCATAGATGGATAGAGGCTGGATAGATGGATGTTGGATGGATGGATGGATGGATGATGGGTGGATGGATGGATACATGAATGGATAGAGGGTAGATGGATGGATGGATGGATGGATGTGTGGCTGGGTGAATGGACGGTGGATAGATGGATGGATGGATGGATGGTAGATGGATGGGTGGATGGGTGGATGGATGGTGGGTAGATGGATGGATGGATGGATGGTAGATGGATGGGTGGATGGGTGGATGGGTGGGTGGATGGATGGGTGGATGGATGGATGGATGGATGGTAGATGGATGGGTGGATGGGTGGATGGATGGATGGATGGGTGGATGGATGGATGGATGGATGGTAGATGGATGGGTGGATGGGTGGATGGATGGATGGATGGATGGTAGATCGATGGGTGGATGGATGGATGGATGGGTGGATGGATGGATGGATGGATGGAGGGTGGATGGATGGTAGATGGATGGGTGGATGGGTGGATGGGTGGATGGATGGTGGGTAGATGGATGGATGGATGGATGGTAGATGGATGGGTGGATGGGTGGATGGGTGGATGGATGGATGGGTGGATGGATGGATGGATGGATGGTAGATGGATGGGTGGATGGGTGGATGGATGGATGGATGGATGGTAGATCGATGGGTGGATGGATGGATGGATGGGTGGATGGATGGATGGATGGATGGAGGGTGGATGGATGGATGGATGGTAGATGGATGGGTGGATGGATGGTAGATCGATGGGTGGATGGGTGGATGCATGGATGGATGGATGGATGGATGGATAGATGGATAGAGGATGGATAGATGGATGTTGGATGGATGTATGATGGGTGGATGGATGGATAGATGAATGGATAGAGGGTAGATGGATGGATGGATGAATGGATGGTAGATGGATGGGTGGATGGGTGGATGGGTGGATGGATGGATGGATGGATAAGTGCCCCATCAGGTCTGTATCCTAGGCCACAAAGGAGGGCAGGGCTACAGAGATGAGGCTGACGGCACCACTGACCAGCCTGCAGTGTCCCTGGCTCAGTCTTCCTGGCTCAGCAGGTCTTCTGGGACAGGGCTTCATGAACTGTGATGCAATTGTAACGCAGCCCAAACATCTCAATGACACGGGTGAATATCCGGATAAGTGCCATGCTACAATTTGAGTTCCCTGGAAGAAAGCAGCTCTTACATGGTCACAAACGAGTCCAGCTCACCAGGCGAAGAAATGGCAGCAATAAGTCCTGGGTCACGTTCACCTGCGCAAGAGCTGGGCACAGCCATTTACCGTGGTTGAGTCGTGAGGTTGTTTTTCTAGAAGCAAAAGACATCTTTCAGCCTGACTCCCCCCATCTGTTGAAGATCTTCCGGATGCTTCAAATAGCTGAAAGTAACCAGGCTGAAATAAACGTCTGTGAAATTGCAAGGTTGTTGGTGTGATATTGGCAGGAACCAGATGTGCCATGTCCCCACCATGTCCCCGTCAGCATTCGGAACAGGGCCTGGCCCAGGGTTGGCACCACTAAATGTTTGCAGAAAGAACGAGAGAAGCAGCAGCCAGCCCCTTCCTCTGTGCCCTCACCCTCCCGCCCATGACCTTTTCTCAGGCACCTCCCATTCTGTGCTGCTGTGGTTCTGCAGAGCGGGCATCCCAAGTGGGCCTCCTTCAGTCCCAGGGTGACAGGGACAATAAAGAGAGGGGTCTTACAGTCCACCTCTGAGCGGCGCTCACGGCTGCCAAGACCCCCTATAGGGGGTAAATCTGAGATCGCCCTCCTGGTCCTACACACAGGCTCCGGAAAAGCTCCATGCACCCAGTTGAGAACATGGGTCGTGGCCGCTGAAGGGGCGGGGCAGCCACAGCACAGATGAGCCTCGTCAGAGACGGGCACTCAGGAAATATGGGGGGAATAAAACCATATTTGTGGCATCTTGGACTCTTCCTTCTCGAACTTACTCGAAATATGTCAGTATTTGTGTGATCCTAGTTTAAGGTCTGCTCCCCGGCTGTAGCTGCCCAGAAGTCCTTGTCTTTGCTTCTCCCTGACCCCGTCCCCCAGCAGCTGGCCCAGAACCTGGCACTTAATAAACGTATGAGGCTCAATGAGTAGATCGTGAAAGTACGGGTGAATTTTGTGAAATTTATCACTAGCATATAAGGTCTCAAGGGCAAAAACTGGGCATTTTCCGTCTCAAAATCACCACAGTTTGGTGTAGTGCTTGAAGCTTGACACCCCATAAATGTTTAGATTCTGAATTTTATTTAAATTTAACTGACCGGCCTCGTAGAGGAAAGGAGGACATATTACTCATAACTGAAAAAAAATAAGAAAAAAAAACTTAAACAAAAATTCAAGAGCCCCTGGCTAAGCAGCTGAGGGGGGACATCTGGAAGGGAGGGTTTTCATAATTCGTATCTTAGAAAGCCAGACTCACCATTTCCTCCACATGCTCACGTTTAATTCAATGGTGAAGGATTCACATCTACTAACAGAAGCAGCCCCGCCGCCTGGCTCTGGGAAACCGAGAACGCTCAGCCAGGGGCTCTGTGGAGCTCCAGCAACAGCTGGAAACGGGACGGGGTCGAGAAGGACCCTCAGGCTGGAGGGGAGAGGCCATGGGCAATTTTCTGAGCCACGACATGAGTGGATCCTGTGAAGATGGAGAGCCAGTCCCCCAGGGCAGACACCGTGGAGCCCCTCCAGCTTCACTGAGGGTGTGCACGCCCGTATGCCCATGGGTGCGCATGTGCGACATGGGTGTGCATATGTGACGTGGGCACATGCATGCATGTGCATGGATGTGTACATATGTGTGCATATGTGCGTGGTTGGGCGTGTGTACCTCTGTGTGCATGTGTGGGCATGGCCATTGCTTGTGCACACGTGTGTGTCCAATCCCAAACCCTAGCCAGAGCTGAGCTTCTCACCCACGTCGCACAGACTGCCGTGGTGCCCCTCCTTTAGCCGCGGAAGACTGGCCCAGGGAAGGGCTTCACCCAGAGACGGAGCCAAAATACAGGACAAACAGACTTTTACGGGGCAGCTTGGATGAGGAAAAGGCAGAGACCAGGTTCACAAACTTGTTTTCTGTGAAAACACACAAATTTAAGCCTAAACGGTACCGAGAGAAAGTCCAGAAATCTTTCTGCCAAACCTGTCATCAGACTACTTCTGGGCAGTGGGATTCAAGATGACTTCCCTTTTTCTCTTCACTCGCCTGCATTTTCTGTGTTTCTGCGATGGGTGTGGGCTGCTTGAGCTACTAGTTGAGATTCTAGGAGTAACCACTCATATTAAGAGCCTGTCCAGGAATGTCTCAGGAGCACAAGCAGGGTCCCGGGCCTAAGGCGAGGCGTTTGTTGAGTGACTTTTCCACATGCTTTCTGCACGGAGTCTCACCTAGACGGGGACGGTCACATCCACCACAAGGAGGACAGGGCAGAAGTGCTGGGAGGCCACTGCTGCCCAAGACCACAGGCCGGCAAGAGGCAGGACCTGGACTCAGGCAGGTCTGTCTCCCAGCCTGGGCCCTTGGCGGGTCCCCAGGAAGCTCTAGAAGCAGGAGATTGGCCCCCAGGGAGAAGGCATTAAGACGGAGAGTGGGGTCCAGCACACTGCCTACCCAGACACGCTCGCTGCAGCTTGGCCTCGGACGCCGCCTGCTCTCTGTGAGATCCCAGGGTCCCTGACGGGTGCACGCCCACCCACAAGGCTACACAGGTGCGGGAAGCGGAGCCCCAAGGTGGGCACAGGCCTTGAACTTCTCCTGTCCAGAAGAGCACTGGACATTCTCTCTCACAGGTGCCCAGGGTCTCCCCAGGTGTAGACCAGCTACCAGGTGGACACCCCACAAGAGACAAGGGGAACAGAGGGCTTAGAAGGGCAGACCCATCCTGGTGCCGCTTAGGGAGAAGCATCGCTGCTGTCGGGGTTCCTGTCGCAGAGCCCTGGCGGGCTCTGAGCTCTGCTTTCCTTCGCTCTTTCCAGAATGAGTTCTTTCTTCCCTCACCTCCTCCCACGGTCACATCCCTGTTTTCTCCTCCACCAAACCTCTGTGGCTCCAACTCGGTGACGCAAAGCAAACCAGAGGGGATGAATTTTATTATCCTAATAAAATTTCAATGGATGTCATATGAGTCTGGGAGTTTCATATCTGCACAAACCTTTGTCTCCATTGAGTCAGAAAATAAAAAATAAAAAGCCTGCTCCCTGTGGCTCTGTAGTCCAAACACCGTAAACTCCAAAGATTAAAGAGAACACGCTGGCGAGGCCCCTTCCCTGGTGTGGCTAGCAATGGCAAACAGGCCTCTCATTACATTTCCTGCTTGCAACTGGCGAATAAAATATTTAGACAGTATAAGCTGAATGTTCCAGGCCCAGCCGGCCCGCAGCTGTACTGCTCCATGCAAATGGGAAGGCAGGAAGACGAAAAAATTTCAAATTAAATAAATGCCACATAAATGCAGATGTATCGCTTTAAAAATTCATCAACACTAACACCCTGTGCAATTTATTTTGGTTTCAATTTATTCGGGTCTTTTCTTTTAGATGAAAGGACCCATCTAACGTCCTGAAGAGAAGACATTTAAGCATGAATTCTTGAGAAATCCCAGTTCCCAGTGTGTGAGGTGTGTCCCAGCAAGCCCTCGAGTGGGGGACCCCCGAAGTCCCTTCCGAGCCTGACTGACGGACAGAGGGGTGACAGCCAGCACGCCCTGTGCCAGCGCTGGGACCCGGGAGTCCCGCTCAAGCCTGAGCTCTGCCTTGCCCACCCGGGCTCTGGACATCAGCTCTGCCTGTGATACCCCGGGCAGCCCCGGGAACACCCCAGGCCTCAGTTTCTCCATCCGTAGTGTGCGGGTTCAGCAGGAAGCAACCGAGGGTCGTGTGGGCCTTGACCGCACCCACACAGGCACCCATATGGCACAGTGCTGGGTGGACGGGCATCCCGACAGCGTGACCGCCCCCGGGAGGGGAAAGTGTGCTTTGCAGGAGGCCACATCAACCGAACTGGCTGCAATCAGGCTACACTTCTGGGAATTCCTTCCTGTTTTGCAAAAAGTAGAGCCAAGTGTGGGCCCCAGAGGAAAAGATGCTGGTCCCCAGCATCCGGCGGCCAGAGGCACAGTGGAAGGTAAAGGACCGACCTCGGGGGCCGTGGGGCAGGCGCCATGCACACGGTGACAAGCTGGCTCCGAAGCCCCATCCGTCGGAGCTGGGGCCTGTTCCCAGGAGACGCCAGCTCCACTGGGAAACCAGCCAACTGCTCCCCGCAGGGAAGTGTCTCTCTGTAGCCACTAATGGAGCCCTGCGTGTGCAGGATGCCGTCGGCGGAGAAGGGCATTTATAACACCTAACGCGGGGTGGAAGGGCTCAGTCACTGCGCAGAGCTCGGGAGACGGCTGCTGGCAGGTGGAGGGAGAGCAGGGAAGCAGTGAGGGGCCCAGGACCCCCGGCAGTGACAGGCACTTATGGGTCTAGGTGCAGACAGCCAGCCCAGGGGCCCAGATGAGCAGGACAGCAGGATGGGTGGCAGGTGGAGGGACCGGAGGTGTGCAGGGGCCTGGCGGGGACACCCGGCTGTGGTCCATCATGAAGCCCCTAACTTTTTCTGGACTCATCCATCCACACTGTTCCCACCAACCGGGGCACCAAGGCCTTCAGGGAAGGTGCGCAGTGGGCAGGAAGGGAACGTGAAGCTCACCTGGCCGGTGGGCCGATTCCCTCAAGCTCCAAGCAGCGGGGGCCTCCAAGAAGTGCCGGGGGCTGTGCTCTGTCCCCGGGGGCCTCTGTTTATCTTCTATAAGATGGATAATCACGGGCCCCCAGGGACTCCCTCCTGGCTCCGAGGACACTGGCCTGGCCGGGCTGCTTAACCACAGGCTTCGCCAAGTTCCTGCCGCTACCACCCTCCTCCTTCCCACCAGCCACAGTGGTACCCAGGGCTCAGAGCTAGGGCAGGGTCTGCACTCCCCAGCATCCCTCAGGGAGCTTCGGTTCCACAGAAGGGGCAACTCCTGCATCTGATGGAGCTGAGGATGGATGGACTCAGGGTTCCCGTGCTCCGGGCCGGGGCAGCAGCCCCCCGCCACACTCCCTGGGGCGTCCCCACCAGCCCCTAAGGCACCTCTGTGTAGATGGGGCACCAGGGCTCCCACCCCGAGGGGCCACATCAAGACATTCGTGGACCCCGGCACCGTCCCCGCTGTGCCTGACGGGTCTGTCCACCCTGCCCCTGTCCAGCTGCCCAGCCGTGGCTTGGGGAGGTCCACCAGCTCACTCAGAGGACAGCATCACCCAACGGCCTGGGCCACACCTGCTCGCTCACGGGCTTGCCAACGCCCCGGCCGCTGGGTCTCCGAATGGACAGGGGATCGGGCTCATCTTGTGGCAACATCTGTGCATCTGCACCTCCCTGACCCCTTCCCAGAGACAGCAGAGCCTGGCATCAGACCTCCTCAGGTCCGACCCCGCCCTCCCGAGGGCATGCTCTCCAGCTCCCACCCCGACCGACCTCCCTATGGAGTTACCTGTCAGCCTGCCTCCACTTGGCCCT